>NC_071353.1:58405132-59622632 GCF_943734655.1 Sabethes cyaneus | reverse complement strand
ACGCCTGTACTCAATGTTCGTACAGTGCAGACAAGGAAATCTCTCTAAATCTGTACATGCACCAATCATCACCGGCGCTTAGTTCCAATGCTTCTAACGGTGAATAAGTATCGCTCATCAGCTGCATCTGCAATTTCTGGCACAAGCAGCATCCGCTATGCTTCAACAACAGCAGCAGTAGCCCCCTCAGGTTGATCGTTACTGCTCTAATTGTGATATTCAATTCTCCAGTACCAAAATTTACCGGGCACACAAACAACACTATTGCAGCTCCTGGCACCGAGAAAGGTAAAACTAGACTAACCCATTCACGACCGATTCGAATTAGTTTTATCCTTTTACAGTCAATCCAACAAAATCCACAAATCAGCTTCCACAAAAATCGGGTTCTCAGTCCTCCGAATGTAGCTAAAACGCGGTGCAAGCGTCATCCCCGAATTGCTGTACCTGAGGGTTAAGGCTAAGGCAGTGCACTAAAAAGACGATGCAAAATTTTCAATGGAACTGCGCTTTTATTAGATGTTTTTGAATACTTTACTGTAGTGGCATATTATATTAGGTACGTGTTTTACACACAATGATATACCTATTTGAAAAACTATGTTTTAGGGTTATTTGAGAAATATTTAAGATTTTTAAAATGCCATCTTTCCTGATCACTCAACGCTGTTTGATTCTTGCGATGTCCTAAGTTTAGCTAAGAGAAGGTTGAAAAATAAAGTCGCGTTACGAATATACGTACATTTTTTTCATAATGTAAATATTTTATTTGCGTTGCACGCTAACGACTGCTGAGCACAGTAAAAATAAAAATAAAGTTATTTAGGCAACTATATACCGTGCCAGTACCATATTGTGAACGGCTCCATATTCTGAACGGTTCGGATTAAAAATAGTCATTGTAATTTGAAGACGCGTAATTGTGTATAGAAAACTGCAAAACATTATTTTATGACATCTTTTACGAAGTAATCGTCATGAAAAAGTCCGTTTTCCACTACATTATGCGCTAAAAAAATATAAACAATGTGCTGAAATCGATACAAGTAAAAAAAACATTAGGTAAGATGTGAGGATGTGAGATGTGGGTGCATATATTTTACGCTATTTTTGCCGTGTTTTTCAAGTTTTTTCCGCAGAATCTACTGAAAATTCATGAGTAAGTACCGTGCATCGTACGTAAACAAAAATATTAGCTATTTTTCATGAATTTGTTTCTCAAATTAAGTGTCTTGTTTTTGGCACCCATTTTCACTGATGGTTCCTTATTCTGAACAGGTATGTCGCGACAAAACAAAATCACCGTACACACCGGATGGAAAATGGAGAAGGCCATTATAATGTTTGGTAGAGGTATGTCAATAAGGGATGCTGCTGCTTTGTACGGTGTTGCCGTCAGCACCCTCCACTCGAAACTAAAAACGCCGTCTGTTCACAGTTTTCCAGGCAAACCAACCATACTTTCGAAGGAGGATGAAAATCGTATAATTGATTTTATCGATCGGTCTTGCAAAGTTGGTTTGCCCATTGATACGAATCGTCTGAGGATATCCGTAGGACAATATATGAAGCTTTGTGGAAGAACAAATGTTTTTCCGAACGGCTTCCCAGGTAGAAAATGGACTTATTTCTAAAACGGCATCCGCAAATTTCGAGACGTGTCCCAAGCGCTTTATCAAAACAAAGAACATGCATAACAGAGCAATCGATTCGGAAATGGTTCGCCGAAATATCAACTTACATTTGCTCCGAAAAACTACAGAATACTTTTCGAAATCCTGCGTCCGTGTTCAACATGGATGAAACCGGCATACGTTTAGTACCAACAAAGGAGTCAGTTCTGGCTAAATGTGGTGAAAAATATGTACATACATCAAACGCTAACTCGGAAAAGGAATGTTATACGGTATTATTCTGTGCTAGTGCAGCTGGTGTTCTGGCCCCTCCACTAATCTTATTCCCGTACAAAATGCGTCTACCCGCCGAAATAGTGAAAAGCTTACCGGATGACTGGGCAGCGGGTAAAAGTGATAGTGGTTGGATGACCCAAGAAACATTTTATTATTATTTGAAAAACGTTTTTCTTCCATGGCTTGTACGGTGTAAGACTTCGTTTCCGGTTATTGTGTTTGTAGATGGCCACAGATCTCACGTGTGCTATCAAACGACTGAATTTTGCCGGGAGAATGACATCGTTCTCATATGCCTGTACCCCAATGCTACGCACGTACTCCAACCTTTGGATGTATCGTTTTTTAGAGGACTGAAGGTCGGATGGAACAGAAAATTGATCGATTGGAGGATTGAACGGGCTGGTGACCCACTGACGCGCACAGATTTCGCACCTTTACTTAAGCAAGCTATTGATGGCATCGACAACCTGGCAAGTAATCTCCAAAATGGATTTAGAAAATGTGGGCTTGTACCATTTAATCCGGATGCAGTCAACTACGAAATGCTTTTCTAAAAAAAACGTAAGTGGAAGTGATACTTCAGAAGCACCACTTACTTCATACACTAAGGATGACATTGATCGTGTTAAAATTGCTCTAGAAGTTATAGAATCTTTGCTCACATCCGATCAGCGCCAGACATTTAAAGAAAAGGAAAAAAACGGTCTCATGGACTGGAGCTACCAGCGATATCAATTTATTTCATATGTGGAAACACATCAAGAAAATAGCAGATGAAAAGCATATGTAGGCAGATCCATTGGAAACAGCGTTTTAGAGCTTCGAAGAATCTGAAATAATAGGTAAATTCCGGAAACAATAACTTCATACATGAATAAGTACTTATTGTGCTTGTTTAAATATTATCTTTTGCAGATAATACCAATCATGCATCCATGCTTGACCAAATTATCCAGGAACTGTCTAAGGAAAAAAAACCGGGCAAGGATTTGATAATTACAACACCTCCAACAAGCACAGCCTTACATGATATCTCCAATAGTGTCGGAAATCTATCACCCACACTATTAACTACAACTAGTACTATAAGTGGCCTTCAAATTTTAACTGAAGCTCAAAATGACTTTTTCGATAAAGCATTCCGTATTCCAACGAAGACGAACATCACGCGCCGTCGTACATTAAAAACCATCCGTAGTCGTCCTCCGGTAGTGGCCAGCAGCCAGGAGTACCAGAAGTACTACGAACAACTTGAGGCAGAGATGCTAGCTAAGGAGAAAAACATAGAAGCGAGGAAAGCTATAAGAGCAATTAAAAAGGCCGATAAAACCGCAAAAGTGTTACTTAGATAAATTTTGTAACAAATCTATACCTATAAAGAAGGATTTCTGTCTGTCTGTCTGTCTGTCTGTCTGTCTGTCTGTCTGTCTGTCTGTCTGTCTGTCTGTCTGTCTGTCTGTTTTGTGTTCCTTATAGAATCAAAAACTACTGAACCAATCGGCGTGAAAATTTGCATGTAGAGGTTTTTAGGGCCAGGAAAGGTTTTAGTGATGGTTAGAGACCCCTCCCCCCACTAAGAGGGGGGGCTCCCATACAAATGAAACACAAATTTCTGCATAATTCGAGAACTAATTAAGCAAATAGAACCAAATTTGGCATGTGGGTGTTTTCGGTGACAAGAATTTATTCTAGGGTAATTTGAGACCCCTCCCCTCTTTATAAGGGGAATTATAACTCCTCTCTCCTTTAAGAGGGGGGGTTTCCATACCAATTTCCTCATAACTCGAGAACTAATCAAGCAAATGGAACCAAATTTGGCATGTGAAGGTTTTCGAGGGCAAGAAAATTTTCTATGTTGAATTAGGACCCCTCCTCACTTTAAGAGGGGGGGCTCCTGTACAAATGAAATACCAATTTCCTCATAACTCGAGAACTAATCAAGCAAATGGAACCAAATTGGCATGTGTGTGTTTTTGAAGACAAAATTTTTTTCTATGATGAATTGAGACCCCTCCCCACTTTAAGAGGGGGTGGGGGGCTCCTATACAAACGAAATACAAATTTCCTTATAACTCGAGAGCTAATCCAGCAAATGGAACCAAATTTGGCATGTAGGTGTTTTTGGAGGCAAGAATGTTTTCTATGATGAATAAGAACCTCTCCCCACTTTAGGAGGGGGGGCTCCTATACAAATGAAATACAAATTTCCTCATAACTCGAGAACTAATCAAGCAAATGGAACCAACTTTGGCATGTGAAGGTTTTCGAGGGCAAGAAAATTTTCTACGGTGAATTAGGACCCCTCCCCACTCTAAGAGGGGGGGCTCCTGTACAAATGAAATACAAATTTCCTCCTAACTCGAGAACTAATCAAGCAAATAGAACAACATTTGGCATGTGGGTGTTTTTTTTGGTGACAAGAATTTATTCTATGGTGAATTGAGACCCCTCCCCTCTTTATAAGAGGAATTATAACTCCTCTCCCCTTTAAGAGGGGGGACTTCCATACAAATTTCCTCATAACTCGAGAACTAATCATGCAAATGCAACCAAATTTGGCATGTGAAGGTTTTCGAGAGCAAGAAAATTTTCTATGGTGAATTAGGACCCCTCCCCACTTTAAGAGGAGGGGCTCTTGTACAAATGAAATACCAATTTCCTCATAACTCGAGAACTAATCAAGCGAATTGAACCAAATTTGGCATGTGTGTGTTTTTGGAGACAATTTTTTTTTCAATGATGAATTGGGACCCCTCCCCACTTTAGGAGGGGGGGTCCTGTACAAACGAGATACAAATTTCCTCATAACTCGAGAACTAATCCAGCAAATGGAACCAAATTTGGCATGTAGGTGTTTTTGGAGGCAAGAATTTTTTCTGTGATGAATTAGGACCTCTTCCCACATTAGGAGGGGGGGCTCCAATACAAATGAAATACAAATTTCCTCATAACTCGAGAACTAATCAAGCAAATGGAACCAACTTTGGCATGTGAAGGTTTTCGAGGGCAAGAAAATTTTCTACGGTGAATTAGGACCCCTCCCCACTCTAAGAGGGGGGGCTCCTGTACAAATGAAATACAAATTTCCTCCTAACTCGAGAACTAATCAAGCAAATAGAACAACATTTGGCATGTGGGTGTTTTTTTTGGTGACAAGAATTTATTCTATGGTGAATTGAGACCCCTCCCCTCTTTATAAGAGGAATTATAACTCCTCTCCCCTTTAAGAGGGGGGACTTCCATACAAATTTCCTCATAACTCGAGAACTAATCATGCAAATGCAACCAAATTTGGCATGTGAAGGTTTTCGAGAGCAAGAAAATTTTCTATGGTGAATTAGGACCCCTCCCCACTTTAAGAGGAGGGGCTCCTGTACAAATGAAATACCAATTTCCTCATAACTCGAGAACTAATCAAGCGAATTGAACCAAATTTGGCATGTGTGTGTTTTTGGAGACAATTTTTTTTTCAATGATGAATTGGGACCCCTCCCCACTTTAGGAGGGGGGGTCCTGTACAAACGAGATACAAATTTCCTCATAACTCGAGAACTAATCCAGCAAATGGAACCAAATTTGGCATGTAGGTGTTTTTGGAGGCAAGAATTTTTTCTGTGATGAATTAGGACCTCTTCCCACATTAGGAGGGGGGGCTCCAATACAAATGAAATACAAATTTCCCCATAACTCGAGAACTAATCAAGCAAATGGAACCAACTTTGGCATGTGAAGGTTTTCGAGGGCAAGAAAATTTTCTACGGTGAATTAGGACCCCTCCCCACTCTAAGAGGGAGGGCTCCTGTACAAATGAAATACAAATTTCCTCCTAACTCGAGAACTAATCAAGCAAATAGAACAACATTTGGCATGTGGGTGTTTTTGGAGGCAACCATTTTTCCCATGATGAATTAGGACTTCTTACCTTTTTAGGAGGGGGGGGGGGCTCCCATTCAAACGAAATACAAATTTGCTCATAACTTTAGAACTAATCAAGCAAATGGAACCAAATTTGGCATGTGAGAGTTTTAGATGGCAGAATTTTTTTTCTGTGGTGTATTACGACCCCTTTCCCTTTAAAGAGGGTGGGCTCCCATACAAATGAAATACAAATTTCCTTATAATTTGAGTACTAATCAAGCAAATGGAACCAAATTTAGCATGTAGGAGATTTTTGAGTCTTGAATTTATTTTATGATAGTTAGAGACCTCTCACCCCTGTGGTAGGGGGATATGGACTCTCATACAAATAAAACAGAAATTTTGGCGAAACTCAAAAACTAATCAAACTCGAGAAATTCGAGACTCTTCCATAAAACATTAATCAATAACAAGACCACAAAAACTATCTATAGTAACACTAGATCATTCAGGACGAGCCGGTCGCGAGTGTTGCCGGTGACCCGCCGTCGGAAGCGCCGCCCACTGGGGGACTTGCAAAACTCGAGAAGTGATAAAGATCATCCGAGATTCATGATTTATGTACAACACAGGTTAATTTGTGGCAATACGAAGTTTGTCGGGTCAGCTAGTTTTATATAAATATATAATTTTTGTTTCAAATATACAATGTTTTTACTGTCCATAATTAGGAACATTTTTGTCTATTATTAGGAACCATATTGCTAAAGGTGTCCATAATAAGGAACCCAAACCCGATGTTCAAGAAATTATTTTTTGATATGTTTTCCATTTATTTTAAAACCAATCTAACTTCAGACATCTAGTCAGATGTTCGGTAAATGAAATGGTAATGAAGACTATCAGTTAGAAACGATTGAAACTCTTATTTTTAATTTAGTAGATTTAGCCTTGCGTAAGTGTTCAGAATATGGTACTAACACGGTATTATCAATTGGCCCAAGCAGGTATAACATGCTCTTTTTGTTTCGTTTTTGCTCTTTTGACTACAGCGCCTCAGCCTAACGGAATTCGAAAAAGTGGTGTAGGGCAATTGAGAATTAACCATTGACAATATTGGCAAAGAACGTATTTATAGCTTTCATTTGTATTTATAGCGCTAAAGAGCGCTACGTATGGTCGGTGTTAAATCAGACCGAACCAAGTCGCAAAATTTAAAAAAAAATGAAATAATGACAGCAAAGGATCAAGAATTTCCTAAGCTGCATTTTACTCTAATCAGACTACATAAATGTTGCAAACAGCCAGATTAAGCTATACGTTCTTTTTATTTTTGAAACGATGATTCTACAATTGATGAAGGGACGGTAAGGGAAAGTAATGAAGAAGGATTTTTTCCGGGAA
Source organism: Sabethes cyaneus (assembly GCF_943734655.1). Classification (NCBI taxonomy): domain Eukaryota; kingdom Metazoa; phylum Arthropoda; class Insecta; order Diptera; family Culicidae; genus Sabethes; species Sabethes cyaneus. Next base: position 59,615,457 of record NC_071353.1, on the reverse strand, counting down.
TGAAGGGGAAGGGTGGAAAGGAAGGGGGGGGGGTAATAGGTAGCTATGGTTAACAAGTTGTCGCTGTGACTCCTATCTTTTGTCCAATGCTGGAAGGTGCATGGGTCGAACCAAGCTGTAATCAGAGATTATAACCGGATTTGAACCCACACCTGCCAGGGCGTGTCGCTCACTGGTACCCGTGTACCTTTGAACCACAGAGGCGCTGGACAAAAGAAGTCTGCACAACCCCCCTTATTAACCATAGCGCGACATGGGTTGTTCTATTTTTAGACACACAATGTGCCTCTTCCTACACCTACTGTAGAAACCACCGACCGAGAAGTTTTAGTCTAACGTCTTTTTACTTTCAGGACGACGACACTATGCAGGCCCTTACGACTTGCAAGGTACTGCGTGTGACGCTGTTCGTCCGAAAGCGTGTTAGTCCGCGTTTCTCAGCGCGGTTATTCGGAGAAAGGCTCCGTTCCTATGAAAATTGACCAAACTCGTGACTTTAGTCATGACCTTGAAATGCGGTCAGGCATATATAAACCCCCCCCCTTCCTTTCCACCCTTCCCCTTCATTCCCGGAAAAAATCCTTCTTCATTACTTTCCCTTACCGTCCCTTCATCAATTGTAGAATCATCGTTTCAAAAATAAATATTTATATATGCCTGACCGCATTTCAAGGTCATGACTAAAGTCACGAGTTTGGTCAATATACGTTCTTTGGCAATTTGTCGATAATGACTAATTCTACAATTTCCCTATACACCACTTTTCGAATTCCGTCTGGTTAAGGCGCTGTGGCCAAAAGAGCAAAATCGAAGCGAAAAGAGGGAGCCAAGCTTGGGCCAAATGGGAATATTCTTTTTTGTGGTGTATAAATTTCATAAGCCGATATAATGAAATTTGATTTAAGACTTAGGTGGTTTCATAAGGTAACGTAATGGAATTTTTTTGCGGTTGAGTAATTTCATAAGGTAATGTAATGGATTTTTCTTTTCCTTCGAGTGGTTTCATAAGGTGGTTAAATGAAATCCTTAAAAAAGCATTGAACTATTCATAAGGTTTTAGATAGAATTTCGGAGTGACGTTTCATGATAGCCATAATCAAGTAGTTACGTTTTTGTTCCATAACTTTATGACAATTTTATTTTTGCCTTGTGGCAAATTTTCATAAGGAATTTTAATGACTTTCACTCTGAAATTTTCCTCAGTGTAGGAGGAAACTCCTGAAGGTCTGAAACAATATTTATGTTGCACTCTTCGAACAAGCAAACCATTACGTGGGTTAAAGCTGTTGCAGCGAAATTGATTGTTACATGGAAGGATCCTAATGCTGGAAGGAAATTCTTATAATCCCGGAATGCGCACAAGTGTCTCTGCTTGTGGGTCCGCCCAATCCCTTTTGGTCCTTCTACAACAGCTTTAGTTTGAAATTCATTTGACAATCAAATTTGGATCTACTGTAAGTATACCCATATACACTGGCAGGACCTTGAACTGATGGTGGATTGCCCCCCATACATACATACATACATACCATTCTTTCCTCAACAAAACGGATCGGTAGAAAATTTTATAAAAATCATAAATAAGGCAATGTGCACAGCAACCTCGAATAATAAAAACTTCAACGAAGAATTACAAGCAGTGGTACAAGCGCACAATGCAGCAGCGCACTCTGTTACGAAAATACCTCCGGAAGAAATCATGCTTGGCTTGGGAGGAAAATTCAAAGATTACCACTAATGGTCCGTGCCAGAGTAGACATTGACGATAAGTTGTTGGACACAAGGGATGCACAGGCCAAATAAGACTCAAAAATCCACGAAGATCGTAGACGCAGCGCAAAACCCTGTACGATTCAGTCAGGGGATACGGTGTTAGTCGAAAGAATACCCAAACGAAAAGGCGAATATAAATTTGACAGCAAAACGCTACAAGGTACTTGAAGAAAACAACGGCAGCTTGCTCCTCGAGGACGACGACAACCACAAATTAAAACGCCATGTTTCCCTGACAAAAAAAGTACACTAATGGCGGAACAGTTAAAAAAAACCAGACTAAATAGAAATTAATAACCGGCCAAAGAGAATAATGCAAACCCCAGTATGATTGTCAGACTACGTGAGATCAATACAAGAATAAGGTAAATTCAATTTAAAAAAAATATACATGTAGGTAAACAACAAAATAATGAAATACCGTTCTGATTTAAACTTAGAAGTCTCAAACTTCGAACACTTCAGAATAAAATGCTCGTAGTATCGCTAATATGATAAAATATTATCCGGTGAGGTATGACATTGAACTGTAGGACTCCTTGTAAGAAATCAGCAGGCGCTGGAAAAAAGTGAGAATTCAGATTTTAACTTCGTTCGCATCAAGGTTAGTCAAGAGAGGTTTTCTGATGTTCAAATTTGTTTTTCACCCCCGCTGGTTACCCTTGACGATCACCGACATTTTCAAAGCGGAAACTGCTGAATGTATAAACAACGTCGATGGTTGCTAACCAATCCTTCCGCGCACTTCTGTTCTACAAACTGTGAAAACTAGATCACCTATTTTAACTCACCTTGGTTCGCATACTCTTAGCGTTTGGTGCAAAAGTAGCTATTTTTTCGTTTGCATTATTTTACCAATTTTAGAACATTTACCCTCCCACTTCACGATTATTAGGTAAGTGCTAGATATATACGTACTAAAGCATAGTTAAAATACAATATTTCAAAGATATTCTGTTTCTGTTTCTGTTTGCAGCACAAGGTGGGGCAGTTAGAGCCAAGTCTGTCCAGGGCTGAGATAAGGTGGTTGTGATAATGTTAAAAGAATCCGTGCGGATTACGCTAGCTCCATAATGTATTGGTGATTATGGATTAATGGGCGGAAGAAGAGTGACAGAACTTGGCTTGATATAATTGTGTGCTTGGTCAATATAGCATAAGATGGCTTGTACTTATCTTGTTTTCTCCTTCCTTTGTTTGTTTCCTCATCTTGTTCGTAGTCAATCTTCATTAAACCTGAAGCAGGCTCCACGCCGGCCGTCCTCTCCATCGTTGTCACCAGTGTGGTCATCTGTGGCTGGTCTCTTGCTTCCCCTCACGGCAACATTATTGTTGCCGTGAGAAGAAGCGATAGAGATCAGGCAGAAAAGAAAAGAAAAGAAAAGAAAAGAGGAATTTTTTAGTCAACATGTTGATTGCAATTTTCAAGTTAGTAATATCACGAGAATTCTATGTCTGTCCATCACCTATGCTACTACCGACTAACTACTCGCTAGGCTGGACGCTACTCATCTCCCAAATACCCATGTCATCACGATTGACCCAGCGCTGTTCCACAACCTATGCTCATTAAAAGCCACAGCCGCCTCTTTATCTACCATCTTTGCAGTATTGTAGCTGATGGCGTAAATTTTCGAATATTTTGTGCGGAATATTATTCAAGAGCAATATCTACTACTATCGAAAAACTACTTGAATTTCCGAAAAATAGAGCAGATGCGATGTAATGGGGACTGGTACTCGCTCGTATTATTCCCGGTGGCATTAATTGCATATTTGTAGCGGTAGTCAACCGATTTGTCGGTATGCTCTTCAGACCGTGGTCAATTGAAATGATTCTGTAACTAAGAAGGGATGAGGTGGATCAAAAAGATCTTCACTTGGAGATATGTATATATGCCGTGTTAGGTCTTAAGTGCAAGCTGTCACTAAAGCAAGACTTAATAAGATGTTAACGACGTTGATAATTCTGTGAGGATGGTATTGAATCGAAAAATAAATCCTCATACCACGGCCATATATTATGTACTATGACCCCATTTTAGGAAGTGGAAATGATTGAGGACAGCCCTTCGCTATCGCTTGAATCAGCCAGAGAATCGAATACCTGTTTTTACTTGAAGAAGTTTTAACTCTAAAAAGATTTAGTTAGAAATGGAATTTCAGTTGAAGTCTGCCAGCATTGGGCAATGGACAGAACAAGATATATATCGAGGCTATAAATCTTTTCGAGTGATCCACTAAGTCCGACCGCGACGACAGCCGCAAGAATGGAGAGGAGCAGGCCGCCGGTGAGTTGCCACCGTTCGACTTGATGGACTCTCCGACAGAGGCTCATCAGCATTAGGAAGGCCCTTGGGAGACAAACAGCGTCATACATGATCATTTTATGTTGTTAGTTGAATACCGTTAACGCGGTTAGTCACAAGACATGCAAATCATTCTAATAAAGGAGGGAAATAAGAAAAAAAATTATAATTACATCCAAAACAATACAATAGAGGTGACGGTAACAGCAACGATAGCAATATTAGTAATAATAGTAATAGTATAGGAAACTGATACAGGAAACACAGCTACTGACTATAACTTCCTGCCCATTAATAATTGTAATTTGGCAGCATAGGTATAAGAAGATTTTCCGACTCATCATAGAACCCTCAAACATATATTCATTCGTACCTATACACCTATGCACACTCATACATGCATACACATGTATACATGTACGTGTGTGTATATTTTTCAGTGCTGTGCTGTCCATAATCGCATAACAGCCACAAATTCTATGGCAATCTCATAGAAAATGTCTCGATTACGCAAATAAAGACATCACATCATTTTTGAACACTCGTTCGTTCTAACTAGCGATACATTTTAATTTTCATGAGTAAGTCAAAATCTCATGCATGGTGGGTAGGATTTGGTTTCAGTTTTCTAGAGAAATTTCTGTGCATACCAGCAATTCATCTAGGGAACCGAGTAAGCCCTCCCGGTGCTTCGGCCCAAACGGATTGAATTTAAAATCAAATCCGTTCGATTTCGCTCCATTCCGCTTTACGAGACACATGCTACACATAAAGCTAAATTATGCAATACTACATACTACACATATATCCAACTTAAACTATAAACATTCTACATGCGGAACTAAGAATTTTTAGGTCGTTTGGCCGAAGTACGCGTCAAACCACCTACCCATGGGAGGGAAAATACAATATTTCAAAGATATTAGATAAATAAAAAGTATTCGAAGTTTGAATCACGTTTTGAGGTGTGAAACTTCGAACACCCACGAATTATATCCGGCTTTTCCTTCGGAAACATGAATTATATGCATTGTAAAGCGGTACAAAGTTAACTTGCTTTAGATGTGGTACATAGAGTTTGAAAATATTAGCAAATGACTGCAGAAGTACGGATTGAAACTAATTATTGTGTGAAAAATTTAAATCATACTGTTAGGTGGATTTAAAAAGACAGTGTTTAGAAAAAGGATGAAATTTCACTTATTAAAGTTGAATGACACTAAAACATTAATACTTTTCAAAGTAATACAAGTGTTCCATGCCTGAGACTGAAATATTCGAGTTTTGAATGTCGACCATGAGTGTTCGAAGTTTGAATTAAAACCGAACAGTGTTTAGTGTTTTTCAATGTAAATTAATATTTTATCCTCAGTTTTAAAATGTTAACACGAAAATAATAAAATTATCATGCTATTAAACCATTTATGAAAATAGAATAAAGATGTTTTCGAACATTTTTCTTTGAAGAAAGTTTCAGCATAGCTTAAGTGTTCGAAGTTTTAATCAGAACGGTATTTTGCATAATAATGGATCAATGAATGTAGCTAGATTTGGAGTGACAACTACTTGTTTCTGGTGCTAGTGTACATTAAACCGTCTTAATATACATGCGCCAAAAGAAAGTCGTCACTTCAAAACCAGCTATCTTCAATGATCCATTGCTTAAACTACTGCCATTTCGTTCCGTATTTACCTTTCGGAGTGTCACAGCCGTAAGATCCAGGAACATCGTCTTCAACCAGAAACAGCCCAGCACCGCCTACCGTTCCCGGTAAATTTGTCCCATTCAGTTCCTGGTCTTGTCCCATTCAGCTGAAATACGCCACATGCCAACCATCATCCCACAAACTTGACAGGGTCTTCTCAGGATATTGAAAACAGACTTCGATAAATTAAGAGAAAACAGAGGAAAACCGGTATTCCGCCCGATGCGACTGCATACCTAATTCCTTTTCTCAGCTTGTAGAAAACTCCTTCGACAGCTCAACGCCGAGTTCGCCAAATCATTGTTTATTAGTAAACATTACATTGAATTCATCAAACACTGCTTAAATGAAAAAACACATCGTCGAATACGCCGGTTTATTTTTAATATTAAATTAAAACAACGTCAGCTACCGAATCACTAAACATTCACAACGTTCACAACACAACCGAGAGCGAGAACCGAACAGAAAGATAAATTTATTGGCCTTGCCAGCGTTGAAAGAGATTTCGTAGGCTGCTCGCACTTACAGGAAATCTCGTGCCGAACTGTCAACGCGTGAGTGTTGACAAAAGCAAAAATACTTCCCTTTCTTTTTTTCTCACGCAAAACCCTGAACAATATCAGCAACGCTGGCAAGGCCAATAAAATGGCGCCAAAGCCTAATATTTTAATATACACACTTAAATTTTTTTACCGAACTCTGAGCAGCCGAACGTTCGGTAAAATTCAAGAGCAACATTTCAATAGGGCCCAAGTGCAAAATATAAAAAAACTGGTTTTTTGGTTATATTTAAAGCTTTTTAAAGTATCTATAATAATACCAAACATCATAGCGATTTAAAAACTTTATGAGTCTTAAAAAGCAAATTTGAAAAAGCCTTATGTGAAAACTGGCAACAAAGTTTTCATTTTGTGCTTTGGCCCTTCTGTATGAAAAAGCCTATACGCAGTTTGTGTTTTGTTTTGCATTCGGCCCTATTTTTGTTGTGGGATTTCTGCTGCTTGCTGCTGCTGCGAAGATGATCCCCGCCGTACAATTGCGCGAGAGACTCTACGGACGACCGAAAATAACAATACGATGCTACCTGCATAAATAACACGATCATTCACAGACACGACATGTTTAGTATTTAAGCCTGCGCGGCAACAAAAATTTAAGTTACTTTTCGGCTTACACGAAAAAAGCTATTTCCCTGTATATATATCACCTGTGGAGGAACCGGACAAAGTTCGTTAGTTGCGCGCCCGAGACATTTACTATCGCTGAACTGCCAAGGCGTGATGCACTTGCACGCTGTGGTGAGTTAGAAATGCTAAATGAATGAACTGCTGCTGCTTCACACTACCAATAGCGACTGCCGCACTGCCGCACCTCACGGGTAACACGTTCCGCTTCACAAACCTGTTCAACGGCGGCAGATTTGCCGATGAAATTAAACCCCAACTTTTCTAGTAGAAATAATAAAGCTGATCGGTGTCCCAGTTACGAATTTTTAACCTTTTCTAGCCATTGCGCTTCAAAACAACGTCATAAAAAAAGGCCAAACGCGAAACGCTGTCTAAAAACTGGCCCAACACCAAAATCATATCACCACTGACAGTAAATAAAAGCCTCATGTCAAAGGCCCCATCAACAATTGATAATCAAATCAGCCTTATGAAAAAGTCGTATTACCGAATGATCTCCGAAAACGGCCAAACGCATATTTTTGCAAATTACAAAGTAAATCAATGTTTTTTCTGCTAGTTGTTGCATTACACATTAAACTATTATGTTTTTCCATCATAATGTGACATTCAATTCTAAGCAACACTGTTTATATCAAATAAGGAGTTAAAAAATGATGCTCAAGTTTCAACATCGATTTTCTCGAAACTGTCAGTTTTGACTTCGGCCTATTTGAAATGTTGCTCTTGAATTCGATGGCACCAATCGACGTTTACGGATCATTACAAGAGCAACATTTCAAATAGGCCGAAGTCAAAACTGACAGTTTCGAGAAAATCGATGTTGAAACTTGAGCATCATTTTTTAACTCCTTATTTGATATAAACAGTGTTGCTTAGAATTGAATGCTAGATTGAATGCCACATTATGATGCAAAAACATAATAGTTTAATGTGTAATGCAACAACTAGCAGAAAAAACCTGATTTAATCCACCTAGTGGTGAAAGGAACCTTTGTTATACCGTCTTACTTGCAATTTGAGATAGAAATCGACACGTTTGGTTTACATGAAATTTCTGGAAATTGAATAAGTTTACAAAATTTGAAACAAATAGAAGCACTTATAAATATTGATAGTTTCTTTTCTCATGAAATTGGTGAGTAAGTTGTTACTAATGAGGGTAAGTGCAAGTAAAAGTAAGTTGTAAGATGAAATATTATTCTTTAACATATACATTGCGTAGTAAAGGTCTAGTTAATAGGTTTTTGAACTATGCATAATTTCCTGTAACGCCATTCTATTTGATTCACAACAATAAAGTTTTCTTGAACAAATTTCATCAATTTTTATGGACCTTCGGCTACTCACGTTGTTGTATTTTGTACACCATATGTAGGTTTTTGAATGCCATATTGTTATATAGTTACAAATCGTATATTACGTATATACTAACGTATATTCTTCAATAAACTTGTTATGAGCAAAATGCAAGGGGTCGGACACTCAGCACATAGTGCCCCGGCACTGCAGAGGTATCAAAAACGGCACACCTCTAAAGCCCTATAAAAATAACATTTATAGGGCTTTACACACCTCCGGTGCAATTTTACATATGAAATGGGAGCACTTCCAGTTGTCAAAATCATCTCGCACGGTTGCCAGATCTATCAGATTTGAACGAATTTAACAAATCTTGCAGTTCGGCACTTTCGGTACAGCATCGGCACAGTTCGGTTCGTTTCAAGTCGCCTAACATAAAAACGGCTGTGCCGAGTGACCAACCCCTTGGGTCGGACACTCAGCACATATTGCCCCGGCACTGCAGAGATATCAAACGGCACACCTCTAAAGCCCTATAAAAATAACATTTATAGGGCTTTACACACCTCCGGTGCAATTTTACATATGAAATGGGAGCACTGCCAGTTGTCAAAATCATCTCGCACGGTTGCCAGATCTATCAGATTTGAACGAATTTAACAAATCTTGCAGTTCGGCACTTTCGGTACAGCATCGGCACAGTTCGGTTCGTTTCAAGTCGCCTAACATAAAAACGGCTGTGCCGAGTGACCAACCCCTTGACCAAAACTGTTAGTTTTAGATTTTTGTGCTACACCATTGCTACACTTTTTCTGCACCAGCTACACCAGAAAAAAAGAGAGTGTAGCTGGTGCAGATCGGAAAATATCAACCCACCCATACCACATCACTGCTGCTGCACCGCGAGCGTTCGTTTATCCAGCGAAAAGTGTCAGGGGCTTGCGATGGGTGCCATGTTTTTGTTGCCAACATCTCAGCACATCTCGACAAAGGTTGGCAGCAAATCTACCTGTCAGACGGGCGCTATTTCTTGCATTTTTTGAAATAGCGCCCTTCGTTAAGTGGACTGTCAAACACCGTTCGTTAAGATACGGATAGCACCCCGCTGAAAAGTGTAGCACGAAACGGTGTAGCTACACCACAAAAACGAAAACGGCATAAGTGTGTACGGGGTGAAGTGGCGGTGGCTGTCAACCTATGTGAAGTAGTAGAGGTGTGGAACAATGTATCGTTTGATTGTGTTAGCAGCGCAAATAATGTAAACAGCAATGGTGACGTCAATCTCGCTCTATTCTTCTACGGGCATAAAAAAGCATATACACTCTACATTTCCGATGTCCCACCAGCTAACTGGCACCATTATCTCATTTGCTTTGCGTTGACGAGAGCTAACATCAGGCGGGCTCAGGAGTCGTGGGCCCCACTGACAGCTGAAGAGCTAACTTGTGTGAAGAGTGGCGAATATATGATTTCTCGTTTACGCTAACGCAAACATGCTGGCATCGAAAACATGGCTGTCTGCCAGCTACTTGCATCAAACGTCTTCATCTGCCACACCTTATTAAACCTCATTGGTCTTTACTCAAATTCGTCAATAGGCCTTTAGCTGACAGTCGTTCAAACTTTTGCCTTTGTAGGGTTTTAGTGGAATAATATGGCACAAAAGTATATAGAAAGATGTCATATATAGGCCTCATTTAAACTGATGAAAAGGATGAGAAGAAACAGTGAAATTTCAACGCAAGCACAAAAATAATAAGTGTCCTATATAAGTAATGGAAGCCGTGGAGTCCATCGAGGACGAGCTGAAAAAAGTGTAAGTTTAGTTAATTATTAATTTTTACCAACATGATTTTTCAATATGAATGTTTTGGTTTTTCCGTAAAACGCTCACATAACATCTTGATTGTGCCTAGTCCCAATGGCGATCCGTCAACGTATTGTCGCTTGTGCCTGTCGGATATAGACGTGGAAGCTCTTTTCCCAGACGGACAAGGAGCGCGTCAAGATCTTATCGATAGAATACACGAATGTACTACTATTCAGATAACAGTGGACGAAGATTATGCTTCGTCAATATGTTGGATGTGTTCGATAACACTGGAAGAATTTCAAGGGTTTCGCACTCGATGCCAACGATATGACGTTCTTATTCACCGGAAACGTGAAGAAAAACAACTCGGTATTAAACCGACGGCGGTGGCCGCTATTGCCGACTACCATGTAAGCATGGAAGATGATAACAGCTTCGATGACTACGATGGCGAACTAGATCAGGATGGCGATCCAGAAGGTCCTGGATTACTTCAAATCGCTAGCATTCAGAAAAATTACGATACAGAGTCTAACGAAAGCCTTTTAGAACCGACAGCATTTGAGCCATATGAGAATGATTTAAAACCAGATGCAGAAACGTTAGCTGCATACGCTGAGCACTTCAAAGCAAGCGATGCTGATCGCGATACGCAAGATTCAACACCAGATGATGAGTTGCGACGCTTTAAGTGCAATTTATGTACCAGAAGTTTCAAAAACCGTGCGAATCTATGGGAACATACTCGTCTGCATTCTGGTAAGCTTCCTTTTGCCTGCAATGATTGCGGAACTACCTTCAGTCGGGTTAAATCTCTGATGGCACATCAAGAAAAGTACCATTCGAAAAATTCAACCGAGGATCCTCCGCTGAGTTTAAAATGCAAGTTTTGTCCACGTGTGTTTCCACGTAAAGGCGACCGGACACAACATATGAAGATGGGACACCCTGATCTGTACAACCCAAATGATAAATTGGAAACGCCAAGCCCAGCAATCTCTAAAGAAAGGTCTACATCAGCCACAGTATCAACACCGGACTCACACATTGTTTCTCCTGTAGCAAAAAAGAAACCTTGTAATACTCCAACGCCTAGTCCGGTAACGGATTCGGCGGCTGCTCGTTTCTGCTGTAATATGTGCACTAAGAACTTTCAATGCGTACAACAATTAGAAGATCATATAGGATTGATGCATCCCAAGGACGGTATTCTAAAGTGTTCTTTATGTCCCAAAATATTCAAATCAAAACAAACTCTTCGTATGCATATTCTCAATCACCAGGGCAAGCTGCCTTACAAGTGTGACGAGTGCGGATCGCGCTTCGATCGACGCTTTTACCTGCAGAAACATCGGGACAAGTATCATGGCGATAATAGTAAGGCTCTTCATTGTCGCTATCGTTGCAAATTCTGCCCGCGAATTTTCCATCGTAAAATTGACCGAAAGACTCACATACGTATGGTACACTCCAAGGAGATTAAGGTTAAAAAAGAAAAAATCGATCAAACTTTATCAGCTATTGAGTACTCCGCAAGGGATGACAGTGACGATCAAGTGCTTCATCCTTTGACGCCAGTTGTAGCCAGTTCTCCGAGTGTGGGCTTTAGCTGCAAACATTGTGGCGAGCAATTTCCGACACCTGCTATGCTTAAAGAGCACTCTGACGATCAACATTCGAAAAAGGGCGAACAACAGGACATCAAGCCAGTGCTGCTCACTTTACCACCGACTTTAGCTACAAGAATGGAAAAGAAAGTCGTTCCGGCCAGATCAATTTCGAATGTCAGGCGTCCGTACAAATGTCCGTATTGTCCAAAGACATTTACCCAGAAATACGTCATGAAGGAGCACACGTTCATTCATACTGGATCGCTACGATATCGGTGCGATGAATGCATGGCCATGTTTAATCGACCGCACTATTTAAGAGCTCACAAAATGAAATATCACGGTCAAAACAGCAAATTCAAGCCGCTTAAGTGCCGTTTTTGTACGCGCAGTTTCGTGCGAAAGCAAGATATAAAAATCCACGAACGCATCGCTCATGGTATTACTGCATTGAATACAGTGGTGCGACCTGCGCCAGAAATTGAATGCAACGGATTAGAAAGTGTTGACCAGAACCTGGGAGAAGCCGATGATGAAGTAGATATTGATGATGACGATGATGATTTGGGTGAAGAAGTCATCCAATTCGACGACGATTTCAACAAACACTTTGACGATAAAAGTGATATCGAGGATATCAATGAAATGTAGGTTTATTGTATTAAAATTTCCATGCTGTATCAAGTTATAAAATATTTTTACTTTCAGACAAGGTGAACCGGAAATTCGTGATGTTGTGGTCACTCTGGAACGTATTCCCGAAGATGTCCTGCAATCGCTAGACAATTCTTATGAAAACGAATCTTCCAATGAACCGGAATGTACTGCCAGTGCTTCGTCGACGCCACGTTTGGGAGTTGGAATTACGTTGCATCGGTGCCCGAAATGTCTAAAAGTTTTTAAAACGCGGAAATCACTGAAACATCACATGATATATCACCAAAATCAATTGCCCTTTTCTTGTGATGAGTGTGGTGTTCAGTTTGCTCGCAATCGTCCATTACAAATACACAAACAGCGCTACCACTCCGAAGATGCTCCTTACACCGGGAAACGGTTCAGCTGCGACTACTGCCCGAGAATTTTCTTGCGAGAACGAGATAAACTTTTCCATCACAAAACCGTTCATAGTTTTGAGCGGAACTATAGTCAGCGAGAAGAAAATACACCTGAATTGAAAAAATCTAAAATTAAAAAGCGAAAAGACTACATCTGTATACTCTGTTGTGAGCGCTTTGAGACAGAGAAGTCTTGTCAGCGACATATCAGTGAGTTTCATCCGACAGAAGCTCTTCTCAAAAATCCAGTACAATCACCAACATGCAGCGATATTACCACACCGAAACAAGATCCCATAAGTGACAGCAAACCATTCATTCCATCTTCTCCATCGCAGTCCTTTCCAATCTCAAAAATAGTTCCTGCAACTTCGTGTATTAAACCGTACAAACTATGCCGCTGCACGACTTGTATGTCGATTTTCAAAAATCGTGAAAACTGGTCGGCACACATACATTCACACTCTAACGTACGTCCGCATCATTGCGAACCGTGTTTAATTAAACGCAAGAGCCGCTCAAACCGAAAAGTTACTTCGGTTGGATTTAAATGTCAGCACTGTCCAAAGGTGTTTACCAAGGCAAGTTCGCTGATAACGCATCAACGTTTGCACACTTCCGAATTGCGCTTCCCCTGCGACGAGTGCGGAATGATGTACGATCGCTACCGGTTGTTACAAACGCACAAAGAACGTTATCATTCAGAGGATTCGATGCAGTATCCTGCACTGGTTACCTTCAGCTGCAGCTTTTGTCCGAGAACATTCATGCGACTACGCGATCGTAATTTCCACCAGGAGTCGGTACACGCAACCTAGGATCGCATTAATCGTAACGTTTATCTATACATCATTGAATGAAATTGTTTGAACAGCCATGTGGAGTTATTCTCGACTGCGGCGTTTAATCTTTCTAGTATTATTACATGACGCATCATATAGCGGCATACATCAACATTTTTTTATTGAGTTTTTTTCATACAAAATTATTTTATTTTTTTGTGATAAGAATTTTATTACAGAAACTTATGAAAAATTTAGATTCAACACATATAATTCGTTAGCTTTTAATTCTATGTTCTTCCCTCCATGCGAAATACTTAATAAAATTGAGTAAGATCTGACAATGACTTATCTTAACCCTTTATAAATATACAACCATGAAGTTTTTTAAAAAGAACTATTGCTGTTGCAGTTGAAAACCGTAATAATCGACTCGCGACATTCGCTTTTATTCTTGTTCTGTGTGTCGCAACTACGTCGCACGTGGTGCGCTGTGATCGCACATTGATGCGCTGTACAGCGCACCACGTGCGACGTAGTTGCGACACACAGAACAAGAATGAAACCGAATGTCGCGAGTCGATTATTACAGTTTTCAACTGCAACAGCAATAAAAGAAATTGCGACATACATCCATATAGTTTTTTAAAAAAACAGAAAGAAATTGTCTTGCGGCGCTTATAAAAAATTCACTTATTGCGGCGGTGATATCGCGTTCAGCAGATAACCGCGATATAGACGCAACATAGAGCACGGGTTAAGTAGAGTGACTATATACCAGCCGTATGAAACTGAAGGGTAAAGATCAAGGGTATGTAATCATGCTATCTCTTTCTCATGTAGGAGTGAAGAGAGCATCCTTCAACTAGTTCGCCGGCAATTAGAATTTCCATTGAATAAAGCGTTAGCCGTCACTCGGACCGAAACGTCAGAAAAAACGGTTACGCTGCAATCATATGCATTTGACGTTCGTTTCAAACCCCTGGTAAAGATGCGGCTAACATCTTTTTACGCTTCCTACACGTCCGACACGAAAAGAAAAAAAGCAAAGAAATAATTTTGTTCGAGCGCTTCCCAAGTAACCAAGAGTTCGAATACTGGTGTCTAACAAGGGTTAAACAGCTTTATGTATATCAATCTATAACTTGCTAAGCAGCGTCACTTTTAAGTAATTAACCGAACTTTCAAGCTGTCTTGGGTCCACTGCATAGAACGCTAAGCAGCTTCGAAATAAACTGTCAAAAACTAAGAAAAAACAAATTTAGCAGCACTTCTATATGTTCTATTTTTATATTTCTACCTAACTTCTATATTCGTTGCATTTGCCTGCTGTTGGGTTTGAACCCGGGTGTTCCGCGTTGTAAACCTATACCGATCCACTGCGTCACCTTTGTCGTATACAAGCGATGTGAATTTTGCCAATGAGTTGTTAAGTAAAAGTTCGTTTTAGAACTTGCAGCAGCTTTATGCAGCGCGAGTTAATTATAGAACATAAAATTTGGAACCAGGCAATTAACTATAGTAGTGAGATACCGACAGCATATGCTACACAACACAACACAATAATGAAGAGCATTACATTCTAATTTATATTTGTAATTAGAAATGTGCGAGGATTAAATTTATTCAAGTGAAATAAAAAATTATTAATCTCCAATAGTTTCAGGTTCTGCTGGTTTGATCACCAGAAATATAAACAAAAAAGCAGCACGCAGAACTTGTTAGCAACTAAAGTTACTTCAGAACTTCATGTAGCATCCTAATAGCTTTGAAGTATCTATGAAGTACTCGCAGCACTTCTTAAGGCATTTAGTTCCACGTATACTTGATATACACTACTAATCAGCAAGAAAGTTCCACGGAACTGAATCTGAACTAATTATGAACTTTCGAGTTCGCGTGTCAAGTAATATTCGAACTTTTGGTTGCTTGGGTTACCAATACACATTCATCCGAGGCTGAAGTTAGAGCGGGCTACTCACAAATACATTTGGTCCGATTCAAAGTTTGTTATGGGCTAGATGAGATGTTGGCTACATGAAAAATGTATGGGAATGACATTTGTGACAGCGGGGTGCTATATCCAGCTTTTTACGAGCCATAATGGCGGACGTGTTCGTAATATTTGAACAGTATTTTTGACATTTCCCCAATACATCGCACGTTTTCTTTCCGCGCGTTCACGGTAAAACTAAAGGAATGCACGGAAAGAAAACGTGCGATGTATTAGGGAAATGTCAAAAATGCTGTTTAAATATTACGAACACGTTCGCCATTATGGCTCGTAAAAAGCTGGATACATCGCATGTTTTCTTTCCGTACATTCCTTTAGTTTTACAGTGAACGTGCGGAAAGAAAACGTGTGATGTATTAGGAAAATGTCAAAAATGCTGTTCGAATATTACGAACACGTCCGCCATTATGGCTCGTAAAAAGCTGGATACATCGCACGTTTTCTTTCCGCGCGTTCACGGTAAAACTAAAGGAATGCACGGAAAGAAAACGTGCGATGTATTAGGGAAATGTCAAAAATACTGTTTAAATATTACGAACACGTTCGCCATTATGGCTCGTAAAAAGCTGGATACAGAGTGGCGACAAGTCATCCCAAATGTATGCAATGCGGTTTTTCCAAGGTTTTTCTTTCTCTTTCCTGCATACGCGTTGGATAGGTCGTCTGCTCGATTGGAATGACACTGATAGATAATTCTCATTCCAATTTTGACAATGTCGCCACTCTGTATATAGCAGGGGGATCTATCGGTAAGGAATTGTGAAACTCACGTGTGAAGGGGCAGGCAGGTGACCATAATTTTCAATGCCGCTCTTGCTACTTTTTTTCTCACCGATTTGCTGTTCTTGCCTGCATATGTAGCTTCCGACAAGTTTCTTAGTTTGTTTTATTTACGCTAAAAATCAGATAAATGCATTATCGGGATCAAAACAATACAAACGACAATTGCGGTGCGTGTTTGGGTTTGACTTTCTGTCAACTACAGCAGACAAAAATAGAGCTGCGAGTCCCCTGGCTCGAAATCAATCACACGTCGTTTGGTCCATGACAGTACAAACGTCATGGACCAAACACCATCTGCGGTAACCAACGGGGTAACAAGCTGACAGCTCCCATATATGAAGATAGAATTAACAAAAGGGCGAATGTCGCAAGCGTAAACAAACCGAGTGAGGGTTGATTTTCCTATGCTGGGCGCTGGGCCAGCAAAAAGTAACTCTCACCCGTTTTGTTTACATTTGCGACATTCGCCCTTTTGTTAATTCTATCTAGGTATAAAAAACGTACCTCGAAATAGACCAAATCATCATACCGTCAATAGACCAAATCATTATTGTAATAAGTAGACGAGTCGCGTGCTTACAACGTCAAGTTATTTTCTTTTATTGAACAACATCAAGATCGTGTGTATATACAGGTGGTAATATTTCAGATGTATGTATGTATTGGTACAAGCTATCATAACATATCTCCCTTATTTCAATCAAAGAATGAATTAGCGAGTTTTACGTACGATTAATAATTTTTTTACTCTAAAATGTAATCATCGAATCTTTTTGGATATAGCACTTCTCTGCGAGGACGATCATGTCCAGTTGTCTGTGAATTTGCTGAATGTTCTTGGAAGTTGTCACTAGGCTCTGGACTTTTAGTGTTGTTGAATGAAGCACTTTTCTCTGCTGTCCCTGGTGTCTCGATCCGTTTGAGGTGAGAAACATTTCGTTTATACTTTTGACCTTCCGCTGT
Organism: Sabethes cyaneus; assembly: GCF_943734655.1. Lineage (NCBI taxonomy): Eukaryota > Metazoa > Arthropoda > Insecta > Diptera > Culicidae > Sabethes > Sabethes cyaneus. The sequence continues at coordinate 59,598,154 of NC_071353.1, read as the reverse complement.
TTCGACCGTTGCCGTGTTGCTGTATCTGTCGATTACAGTAGCAGGAGTAGCCAGGAATGCGGGTGTTAGTTTGTTTTGCGGCTGCATATTCTTAACTAAAACTCCGTCGCCCACTTTTAGCGATGATTCCTGAGCTCCGACCCGTTTGTCCCTATACTCTTTAGCATGGTACTTTGCTGCCAAGTCTCGGTCTCTCATTTCGTCATCAAAAAGAAGTTCGTGCTGCATGTTCGGAATAAGATCTCTAAATCTTCGACCATACATTAGTGTAGCAGGTGGTATTCCGGTTATGCTGTGCGGAGTAAGCGAGTACATATACAAATATTCCTGTAGAGCATTTTCGAGATTTGATTCATTTTGTTGACTTATTTTCAACACCTTTAGTAGCGAACGATTTTGGCGTTCTACTTCCCCGTTCGCGCTAGGCCAGTACGGGGTTGTATGTGTAAGCTTTACGCCAAAATCCACACAGTAATCCTTAAGTTCCTGGCTTGAGAAATTCTTCGCGTTATCCGCTGTTAAAACAAATGGTAGGCCGGTACGAGTGAAAAGTTGCTTTAAAAACCTTATTACCTCCGTAGAAGTAGTACGTGTCATGAACTCTGCAATCACAAAACGACTGTATAAGTCAACAAGAACGAAAATATATTTACCGTTAGGAAGTGGTCCTAAGAAATCCATGCTTAAATGGACCCACGGAGCTGATGGTAATTCTTTGATGCGAAGCGGTTCGGGTTTGTTTTTCTGTCCCACCATCTGACAGTCGATGCAGTTTCGACAGAATTTTTCAACAGCGGCATCTACACCTGGCCACCAGACTGCTTCTCTTATTCTCCGTTTCATTTTTTCTTTCCCAGGATGACCAACGTGTGTAAGCTGTAATACCGTTTGATGGAGACTTTGCGGGATGACTATTTTGTTTTTGCGAAGCAAAACTTCGTTCGCAAAGCATAGTTCAGCGCTGAAAGGAGCGTATCCTTTTATTACATCTTCCCAGCTATCGTTATGCAGTGCTCGCCGAATCTTTTGTATAACTTGGTCTTCCTGCGAACTTCGAATTATTTCACTCATCGTTAGAGCAACTGGTTTATTAGTTTCCACAATTGAACACAAAATTTCTTCCGCTGCTTTGTCAAATGTTTTCACCGTGGTTTCACACAACCGTGAAAGGGGATCAGCGATGTTGATTTCACCAGGCACATACACAACTTTTTGCCGATACGCTTGCATCCGCAAAATCCATCGTTCCTGCCGCTGGTTCAAAGTAGATGAATCGCCGAATATGTGCACCAAAGGCTTATGGTCAGTAAGTATGGTAAACTCCAATCCTCTTAAATACATGTCGAAATGCTCCGTTGCCCATACGATCGCCAAAGCTTCTTTGTCCAGTGTTGAATATTTTTTTTCCGTTTTACTCAAACTCTTACTAGCATAACATACTGGGCGTGTTACCGATTTAAACGTTTGCAGGAGTACCGCTCCTAGGCCGTTTTCGCTGGCGTCTGTTACAAGTGTTGTTTTATACTGAGGGTTGTAGAAGGCTAGATGTTGAGGATCTGTCAATGCTCGTTTGACTTCAGTAAATGCTCGTTTGGCTTCTTTCGACCATCGAAATTTAGTTCCTTTGGTTGTCATTGCACGAAGCGGTGCGGTAACTGTTGATAAGTTGGGAATGAATCGACCGACGTAATTCGCCAAGCCCAGAAAACTTCGCAATTCGGTTGCGTTTTGAGGTCGGCGGAAACTTTGTATGGCACTCACTTTTTCTTCCGTTGGTAAAATTCCATTCTCCGATAGTGTATGTCCCATGAACACGACCGATCGCTTTCCGAATTCGCATTTTTCCTCATTTATTGTGAGCCCCTGCTCCTTCAGACGATTTAGCACAGCTTGCAAATTTATATCGTGTTCCTTCTGTGACGATCCATAGACCAGCATATCGTCAATAAATACCTTCACTCCTTTCAAACCTTTGAGGACTCGTTCGATGCATCTTTGGAAAACCTCTGCAGCTACGCTCATTCCAAACATCAGTCTTTTATAACGGTAATACGCATCTGGCGTTACGAAAGTTGTGATGTTACGAGAGTTCGGGGCAAGTTCTATCTGGTGGAAGGCTTTAACCAGATCTATCTTGCTGAAAACCTTGCATCCATTCAGATGAGGTACGATTTCGTCGAATGTTGGCAAAGGATGTTTCTGAGGGATAATCGCTTGGTTTACCTTCCTCATATCCACGCAAAGGCGCACGCTTTTACCCCCGTCTTTAGGTGTGACTACTAATGGCGATGCCCACGTTATGTTTAGCGGTGCAGGTTCGATGATGTCTTGCTCCAAAAGATCTGCTATCTTTCTGTCCACCATTTCCTTTAGCGGTATTGGTAATCGTCTACAAGCTTGTTGGATAGGTGTAATACTCCGGTCGACTTTGATCTCAACTTGCACATTCTTTAGTTTACCAATTGGCATTTCTTTGGCTTCAGAAACGTTGAAGACCTCGGCAGAGATTTTTAAAATTCCCAGTTCCATGGATGTTTGTCTACTGAGAAGATTCGCTCCTTTTCGAACGTCGACCACGCAGATTTCATGGTGTACTGTTTTCTTGCCTGTCGCAATATCCGCCTTCACAGTTTTGTATACTTCCAGCTTTCCGTCACCGTATACCCGCAACGACTTATTTGATTTTTCCTCCCGACTGACTACGCAACCTTGACTTTTTAACCACTTCCATGTTCTTTTGCTGATTACGTTAGCATGAGCTCCCGAGTCGATAACCCAGTCCATTTTCACACCTCCAACGAAACAAGTAACCTTGCCGGAGACCGAATTCACTGCGTAAACATTTTGAACATCATCATCCGAGGAGCTCTCAGTGTCACTTTCTGTAGACTGATTTCCTGTACTTTTTACCTGGCGTATCTGCTTCTTGGTTGAATTACCACCGGATGCTCGGTTGAATGACGCTTTCTGTTGCCTTTTTGTCTTACACATTTTCCTGAAATGCCCCATTAGGTTACATTTATCACAAACTTTGGATTTCGCAGGACACTTTCTGTCATTAGCGTAATGACCAACATTACCGCAGCGAAAGCACACTTCTCGGCCCGGTTTTCCGATTGCATTAACCATATTTTCTGCGACTGGCTTTTTCATTTCTTCCCGATTCTTTTTCACCGTTTCATAGGAGCGTCCTTCTTCCGCAATTGCCTGAACAGTCATCAGCCTTTTTTTTAAAATTGCTTCCCGTAAATCATCCAAATTGCATTTGTCAAATACTTGTTCAGTGATTCGGATTTCTAAAGCAGCCCCATATTCGCAGAGCTTTCCTTGATCACGCAAACGCTGGATAAATTGTTCGATGTTTTCCTTCTGTTCCTGAGCCATTTGTCGGAACACAAATCTCTCGTACGGAATGTTCGATAGAGGAGCAAAATGAGCATCAAGCAAACGAATCGCTTCGGTATATACGTTGGATCCTGCTGGTGGATTCGCGTCGTGCCCATCAATGTTGTAGAAAATATCCTGGACATCAGGTCCTGCATAGTGTAACAAATATGATCTCTTCCTTGAAGCGAGAGCTATACAGTTGACATCTAAGAACAATTCGAGGGATCGCTTCCATTTTGTCCAGCGTGTTACGATAGAAGTAGTGTCCGAAACGTCGAACGGTTTTAAGCTAGGCTTAGGTTCCATTTTTTTACGACTGCGGCGTAATAACTTTGTTATTTATAGGTTATGTACCGCCACTTCACCTGACTCGTCCACCCGCGTTTATTCAGCGCGAACCGTTCCGAAATTCAACCAACTAATGCCTCTTATCCCTCCTTTATTCGTATTTAAACCGATTTACCACGAATTTAATCGAAAATCACCATTCTCGTCGCCAAAATGTAATAAGTAGACGAGTCGCGTGCTTACAACGTCAAGTTATTTTCTTTTATTGAACAACATCAAGATCGTGTGTATATACAGGTGGTAATATTTCAGATGTATGTATGTATTGGTACAAGCTATCATAACAATTATACCATCAATTGACAGATACTGACGCCCTTGTTTACATTTTGGAAAATTTTCCTTTTCGTTTATAGCGAATGTAGCGTGTGTTTTAACATTTTAAAGGCATAATGGCGTTTTAAATGTATCCTAATGCTGTTTAAAACAACAAACTTGCCGTTTAACAGCTGAAACTTTTTTGGACTCTGCGGTCTGTTTGTAAACAAGGGCGCCAGTATCTGCCAGATGACGTCATCTTGATTTGGTCTATTGACAGATACTGGCGCCCTTGTTTACATTTTGGAAAACTTTCCTTTCCGTTTATATTGCAAATTGCATTAAAAACGCGAAATGCAAAAATCTTGTTAACAGCTTGCAAGTAAAATTCCAGCGACGAGTTGTCAAATATTGATGTCAACTATTGCGAGTGTCAATCCCAATAAATTGACATATATGTAATTGACAGCTCGTTGCGGAGATTTTACTTGTAATATGTCTGCAAATTTCTTGCATTTCACGTTTTTGATGCAATTTGCAATAGCGAATGCAGCGTGTTTTTTTAACATTTTACAGGGATAATGGCCTTTAAATATAGTCCTAATGCTGTTTAAACTCGGGTTAAACAACAAACTTGCCGTTTAAACAGCTAAAACTTTTTTGGACTCTGCGGTCTGTTTGTAAACAAGGGCGCCAGTATCTGCCAGATGACGTCACTTTGATTTGGTCTATGCTGGTTCCTGGTTCCGCTACTAACCTTTGAGTTTGGCGAATAACTCGAAATGATAACATTGCATGGATTTTTGTGCAATACGTGTGCAAATTATTCTTTTTGTTTACCATTTAGAAACAATTGTGTCACTCAAGACATTAAAAAAAATATTGGCATGAACCAACAATTCTAAAATCATCGACGTAAATGCTTATTGCAACAAAGTTTATCTACCTTTTCATTTTAATTTTTCGTTGAAATCTGCGTAAACAGATAATGAACGTTTTGAAGCGTGAATCTGCAAAAAGGCATATGTGCAAACGAAAATAAAACGAGTAAGAGATTGTTTTTCTAAATACGCTGGTTCCGCTGGTAGTACAAAAAAATTCCACTCGGTTATTTACGCTTGCATATTTGGCCTTTTTGGATTGAGTAAATTTTATTAACTTATTTGCTTCCACGACTTTCATCTTTTAAACATAGTTATAAGCAAATACAACAAAGAATATAAGCTATCGATTCAAAATCAGCAAGATAAATCTGCAATTGTGAGATACGCTCACTTCAAATGTAAAGCCTAGTATCCAGCTGAAAAGAAAACAGCTCAAGAAAAAATCCTGGTATTTACCGAAGAAATTTTGACAACTGCAAGGCAAGCAATTATCTGTCATTTTTTCTTGTGGTAATAATTGCGCTGGATATTATTCCGTACGGAAAAGTGACGTTTCAATTCACTAGCATGTAAAACTGCGCCATCTGAAAGTAAAACAATATTTCTTGTGAGGTGCATACTGGTAAAGAAATCGCAAACGGAAAATCTTTTCTTCAGCATTTCTTGGCCTATCTTTTTGCCCATTTCTTTTCAGGTCGATACTAGGCTTAACACAAGACGAGCTTTTGCTTGCATAATTGATGCTACAAAAAGGAACGTTTTCCTATAAAAATAATGAATCACTAATTATGGACGGCCTGAAAATGCGATTGCAGCGCCGCTCACAACACTGGTAGCAGATACGAGAAACATGCCCTGAACTGTCATTCATTATGATAGGGGGTAGGCGGTAACGCACACATGTATGGAATTTGACAGCAATAGATCCCCCCTGGTATATAGTCACTCTATTCATATCTACTCACCCCACTTAGAGTGACTATAGAGTGGCGACAATAAAGCATTGCACGCAGATGTCAATGCGTTTTTTTCCTCCCAGGTTTGACACTGTTGTGGGGTTTGTTTTGATTACTTATTCGCAAGACCCAGAGGCAAACAACTGCAAAAAGGACAAAAATATATGTTGTACAGAACTGTTATCATTTTCCTGCTTCGGAAAAGTCGGGTATTTCCGGTTTACGCAAACAAGTGCAAGTTGCAATAAAATTAGGTTACAAATGGAATCAAAACAAAACACACAAAAACGTCAAACTAGAGTTGAGGTTAGGCACCGTGCAAAGGTTTATGTCAATATTGGAATGATAATTATCTAGGACATGTGACTTCTTCTTCTTCTGCTTGTTTTTGTTTTGACGAATCCCTTTCAAAATTTACTACGGCAAGCGAAAACTGTTTCCAAGATTGCAGCTGCAGTTTATGATAGAAGCCACTTGTCCTAGTTGATCACTAATTACACAAAAATAGATCCAATCTGATCGAATAATGCTTACATTTCGATTTAGTTTGTTTTATGTTAACACGCCACGATAAACAAACTCTTAAAAACCTAGTAACGTGAAAAACTTGATTGTTTCAGGGTTTGCTGTAGTTTCCAGCAACACTTTTGCGCATCCCTTATGAATTTTTGTTTCTACAGTTGCACGCATGAAATCAGCCAATCAGGAAGCTGGCTCTTTTTTGACAGCAAATTGGCTCTTTTGCGATACAACGTGTCATGTCCTGTCCTATGGATAATTATCTGTAATTTTAAGTGTCATTCCAATCGAGCAGACGACCAATCCAATGCGTATGCAGGAAAGAGAAAGAAAATAAACATTGCATACTTTTGGGATGTCAATGTCATTCCCATACATTTTTCGTGTAGCCCAACATCTCATCTAGCCGTCCTATAGAGCTTTCTGACAGCTCAAGCACCCACACTAGCGAACACGAAATACGCGTGTATATACATGATGTTTACCTCATTTTGGGGAACAGCTTATGCTGGAGGAACAAACCGAAAAATAGCGATTACTAGTTGTGTTTCTCCGTTTGCTACACTGCAGAGCACATATTTCGCTCAAATTTTTCATCCTGTTCTAAATTCAAGCACATATATTGAAAATTTGCTGGTATTTAAGCCAGCGGAAGACGAAATTCATTCTCTACCTTGGTGGCAAAGGAATATATCTCTTTTGTTTACTGTTGTTGTTTGCCTCATTTTCAAGCACCAATACACACATAACTGGAAAGCTCTATCCAGCTTTTTACGCGCTATAATGATGGCCGCTATAAATTGTGTTCGTAATATGAGAACAATCTTTTTGACAACTCTGCATACATCAAATCTGGCACTTTTCTCTTGCAACACTACCGTGCTCTTTCTTTCGTTTACGTCAAAGAAGGAGAGCAAAAATGTGCGAAATGTAAACAAAACTATTGCTCTCATTCTTTTGCGTAAACGAAAGAAAGAGCAACACTGCCGTACATGAGAAAAGTGTCCAGTTTTGATGGATGCAGAGTTGTCAAAAAGATTGTTCGAATATTACGAACACAATTTATAGCGTCCGCCATTATAGCGCGTAAAAAGCTGGATACACCCCATCGACATCTCTATATCGAGCTGCAGTAAACGTCAGCGACAGCATGTCCGGGGCTCAAAATTTGACAGCGGGCCCAAATCAGACTGCTGGCAGTTGAGTGAAACGCAGTGCTGAATTGCTATCTCATTTTCGCACACACGAGATGTTGGCGGCGAGAACATGGTTGTCTGCCATGGGCTTGGCTCTATCCAGCTTTTTACGAGCCATAATGGCGAACGTGTTCGTAATATTTAAACAGCATTTTTGACATTTCCCTAATACATCGCACGTTTTCTTTCCGTGCATTCCTTTAGTTTTACCGTGAACGCGCGGAAAGAAAACGTGCGATGTATTGGGGAAATGTCAAAAATACTGTTCAAATATTACGAACACGTCCGCCATTATGGCTCGTAAAAAGCTGGATAGATCTAGCCTAGAGTGACTATATACAGAGTGGCGTGCGACAATGTCAAAATTGTAATGATAATTATCTGTCAGTGTCATTCCAATCGAGCAGACGACCTATCCAACGCGTATGCAGGAAAGAGAAAGAAAAACCTTGGAAAAACTGCATTGCTTACATTTGGGATGACTTGTCGCCACTCTGTATATAGTCACTCTAATCTAGCCCATAGCAAACTTTGCCTCGGACCAAATGTATTTGTGAGTAGCCCGCTCTAACTTCAGCCTCGGATGAATGTGTACCCAAGTAACCAAGAGTTCGAATAATGGTGTCTAACAAGGGTTAAACAGCTTTATGTATATCAATCTATAACTTGCTAAGCAGCGTCACTTTTAAGTAATTAACCGAACTTTCAAGCTGTCTTGGGTCCACTGCATAGAAAGCTAAGCAGCTTCGAAATAAACTGTCAAAAACTAAGAAAAAACAAATTTAGCAGCACTTCTATGTTCTATTTTTATATTTCTACCTAACTTCTATATTCGTTGCATTTGCCTGCTGTTGGGTTTGAACCCGGGTGTTCCGCGTTGTGAACCTATCCAGCTTTTTACGAGCCATAATGGCGAACGTGTTCGTAATATTTAAACAGCATTTTTGACATTTCCCTAATACATCGCACGTTTTCTTTCCGTGCATTCCTTTAGTTTTACCGTGAACGCGCGGAAAGAAAACGTGCGATGTATTGGGGAAATGTCAAAAATACTGTTCAAATATTACGAACACGTCCGCCATTATGGCTCGTAAAAAGCTGGATACCGATCCACTGCGTCACCTTTGTCGTATACAAGCGATGTGAATTTTGCCAATGAGTTGTTAAGTAAAAGTTCGTTTTAAAACTTGCAGCAGCTTTATGCAGCGCGAGTTAATTATAGAACAAAAAGTTTGGTACCAGGCAATTAACTATAGTACTGAGATACCGACAGCATATGCTACATAATACAACACAATAATGAAGAGCATTACATTCTAATTTATATTTGTAATTAGAAATGTGCGAGGATTAAAATTATTCAAGTGAAATAAAAATAAATAATCTCCAATAGTTTCAGGTTCTGCTGGTTTGATCACCAGAAATATGAACAAAAAAGCAGCACGCAGAACTTGTTAGCAACTAAAGTTACTTCAGAACTTCATGTAGCATCTTAATAGCTTTGATAAGTATCTATGAAGTACTCGCAGCACTTCTTAAAGCATTTAGTTCCACGTATACTTGATATACACTACTAATCAGCAAGAAAGTTCCACGGAACTGAATCTGAACTAATTATGAACTTTCGAGTTCGCGTGTCAAGTAATATTCGAACTTTTGGTTGCTTGGGTATTGGTAAGCGCTCGAACAAAATTACTTTTTTGCTTTTTACCTTTGTTATACTATATAACAAAGGTTTAGAAATTGGTCGAAAAACACAAAATTGATCCGAGGCCCGGAGGGCCGAATCACATATACCAATCGATAGAGCTCGACGAACTGAGCAATGTCTGTGTGTGTGTGTGTATGTGTGTATGTGTGTATGTGTGTATGTACAGCTAATTTTCTATCGCCTGTTTCTCAAAGGTGGCTGAACCGATTTGACCGCTTTTACTTTTGTTTGAAAGGTATTATTGCCTAGTATATCACTATTGAATTGCATTGCTGTTTGACGTTTCGTTTAAAAGTTATAAGCAAAAATGTGAAAACTACGTGATACGCGTTTCTCCGGAACTACGCAACCAATTTGAACGATCTTAGTACCAAACGAAAGCTCTTGCTATTACTAAACTTTTTACCAAGTTTTATTGAAAACGGACAAGCAGTTTAAAAGTTAGCCTTAAAAAACCGGTTTTGACTAGGTACAAATGATCGCCTGTTTCTCAGAGTTGGCTGAACCGATTTATGCGCTATTATTCTCATTTGAAAGGTAATATAGCCTAATAAATCACTATTGATTTGTTTTTTGATTGGACGTTTAATTCAAAAGTTATGAGCAATTGTATACAACACATTAAAATTTACAATTATTTTCGACTATTTCATCTTAGATAATTTATCTAGTTTAAATTTTTTTGGCATCAAATTAGAGGTTTAATTGCTGCAAATATATCTGCAAAATTTCAGAAGAATTGGTTTTGCCGGTCAAAAGATATTAACCCTTGAACACTCGCGCCAACTTTTGTAACACGGTTGCTCGCGGGAGACAATAGCCCAAAACCAAAAAAATGTGCGCATTAGAGTTTTGACTAGGAAAACCTGGTTTTAGGTTTATCGCACCTTTGGAAGAGTTTCTTGAAATTGCAAGCTCTATCGTCTGGTAGAATTTAAATTTTGATTAATCCCCCTAAAAGTGAAATAAAAAAAATATTTTTCTTCAGTTTCAATATAACACATTGATGTGTTCTGTAAAGTTGAAGAGTATATTATTACAAGAAACTTTGCTGAAGACAGTAACCTTCTATCTCTTCAGCGAAGAGAGAAAAATCTTATTTATTTGTCAAATCAGTTTTTCCATTTTAGCTCGTTTTGTAATTGTTGTATGACTTTTTCATGTTGTACAAATAGTAAAAATGCACAACTTTGCTGAACATAGTATACCTCTATAATTGCTTGTTTGGGAACTGTAGAACCACAGAGAACAGACATCCATTCAGGAACAAATTTTTTGGGAATTCTTGGATAAAATTTCAAATTAAAATCACCTAATATGCTAGCGTCACCACCACTATAGTTTCCCAACTAAATGATTCTTCTGATTTGCACTCTGACAACCTTTGGCTCCTCTGGCCAGAAGCTAGCTGTTGTGAGTTTAGCGTAGAATTTCTTGCGCCTTCAGCGACACCATCACTATAGTTTCCCAACTAATTTGACATAAGTTTTATCCAAGTGGGGACCTTTCGCTTGGATGTCTGTTCTCTGTGGTAGAACTTTGATTATAAAAATATCCTAGTTTTGACCCCAAATTACTCGACTACCGACAGACGGATACATTTAAAACATTTTACTTTTGCTGATAGTTTTGTTGCATACAGACACTATTTTTCCATATGGAGAAACGAGAGAAAGTTCCAGCTGGGGCCTATTGCGGTACACCTCACATACTGATTGCTTCGTTTCTGTGATGTCAGTTTTTGCTGATCTATTTTGCCAACAGTTTAAAGTATTAATGCATTGAATAATTATGGTATTTTGCTCATAACAAGTTTATTGAAAAATATACGTTAGTTAAACATCAATTTGTAACTTTATAACAATATGGCATTCTAAAATCTACACGTGTTGTACAAAATACAACAGCGTGAGTAACCGAAGGTTAATAAAAATTGATGAAAACTTTATTGAATCAATTAGAATGGCATTACAGTAAATTATGCATAGTTCAAAACCTTTAAACTAGACCTTTACTACGCAATGTATATGTTAAATAATAATATTTCCTCTTACAACTTACTTTTACTTGCATTTACTCAAATTAGTAACAACTTACTTATACTTTCTCAGCAATTTCATGAAAAAAGGATCTATCAAAATTTATAAGTGCTCCTATTTTGTTCAAATTTTGTAAACTTTTTCAATTGCCAAAAAAAATTATGTAAACAAACGCACTACACAACGTTAACGTAGATGCAGACCGTATAACAAAGGTTCTTTCACCACTAGGTGGATTAAATCGGGTTTTTTCTTTTTGTGTCGGACGTGTAGGGATAGGAAGCGTAAAAAGCGAGGGGATGCGGCCAGAGCTGCCACAAATACAGATATTTGTGCATGCATAAATTTGGAACCCATCAATTATTTTAGTTGCTGTGATTTCTGGCTCTACTAATGTTCCTGAATTTTAAAGTGCTCGATAAACTATTTATTTTATTTGAAAGATTAGACCGAGAAAATCAAATACTTCGGAGAAAACGGTAGGGTCCCAAATTTATGCATGCACAATATCTGTATTTATGGCAGCTCTGGGATGCGCTGTGCTATCCCTCGCTATGTATTTGACAGAGGAAAACATCGCGCTTCCAAAACTGTCAACCAGGGGCTTGCGATGGGTGCCATGTTTTTGTTGCCAACATCCTCAGCACATCTCGACAAGGTTGGCAGCAAATTTACCTGTCAGACGGGCGCTATTTCCTGCATTTCCTGCAAATAGCGCCCTTCGTTAAGTCGACTGTCAAACACCGTTCGTTAAGATAAGGATAGCACCCCGCTGCTGTCAACGCTTCCAAAAGTGTCAAATTTCAATGGCAGTAATAGAGTGACTATATACAGAGTGGCGACAAGTCATCCCAAATGTATGCAATGCGGTTTATCCTGGGTTTTTCTTTCTCTTTCCTGCATACGCGTTGGATAGGTTGTCTGCTCGATTGGAATGACACTGACAGATAATTATCATTCCAATTTTGACATTGTCGCCACTCTGTATATAGTCACTCTAACTCTAGGCAGTAACATAGCGAGAAAAAAAAAGAAAAAAGCAAAACATCGATTTTCATTGTTCGATGTTGTACTCGCTGCTCTCGTTAATGGCGCATTCCCTTGGTAAAAAGATGTTAGCCGCTTCTTTACCCTTCAGTTTCATACGTATCTTTATCTACTTCATAAATATCACCAATGTTTTGTTTTGTCAGTTCGCAAAATGGTGTATTGCTGAATGCTGAAAATTTGTCGGTTTATTCTCGTCGTTTTGGTCGTGATTGAACCTAGATTGATTGAATTTTTAAATTCATCTCAAATATCAACTGGGCTCAGACCTGGACCTGACTAGTTATGAAAGTAGACAAATCATCTTTGAGAATTTCACGCCACGCTTCGCCATCGAGCGATAGCAGTAGCAACTGTTCTTCTATTGAAATTAAACACCGTAAAAAGTCAGAAGCCGTTCCCAAAAAAACGAAAGGACGTTTAAATTTGCAAAAGTCACTAGAAAAAGAAGCGAAACGAGAACGCAAAAGCGCAAAACTGGAGAAAAAACTTTTAAAACACCAGCGAAAAATGGCCCGAAAAACCGAAAAACAGCTTCGTAAATTGCAGAAAAAAGAGCTTCGAATGGCTAGAAAAACATCCACAATAGCCTCAGATGAAGACTGTGGAGTTCCATTGGAATTGATGGACACTACAGCTCGGGCGCCGGAAACTAGAGAACAATATGAAGCAAGACAAGCTGTGGTTCGGCGCATTGTAGACCCAGAAACTGGTCGAACTCGATTGATAAAGGGTGACGGAGAAATTATTGAAGAATGCGTCAGTAGAGAGAGGCATTATGAAATTAATAGGTTGGCTACAGCCGTAGATGGAGCAGAATTTTATCGTAAATCTATTGAGTTAAACGTTAAGATTTAAAAGTAATAACTGTAGGGTAACCAACGTATTTTGGACCCCCTCAACAGCTGTACATAATTTGGACACTTACAGCAAAATCAAATGGAACTGTCCAAATTATGTACAGCTGCTGATGGGGTCCAAAATAGGTTGGTTACTCTAAACCTCAAGACGTAATTCGTTGATATTTGTGAAAGAAAATCCATAATCATTGTTTGAATTTAAAACCAATGGCTATCTTTTTTTAGCAGATCCCTATTAAAACTGCTCTTAGCTGAAGCAGCATCCGATCGATGGTGACGGTGTCCTAAGTATTATAAAGAAGCTTTAAGGGGAAATGAGCAGTCATTAACTTCGTCGGAAAGCCCAGTTTGGGAAGCAGTTTTTGGTCCCACAATATCGAATTTTTTTATCGAATACCTTTATGAATTCTTTATAGAAACAAAAATTATTTATTGTTACTCAACTGGCAAATTGTAAACAAATCGTTTTATTACACCATCAGCCTTAAAAAGACTGATAATATCCTTGGCAAGAATCCTTTCTTCTGTTTTAATCGTTAGAATTATTTAAAAGAAGTTTTTAGTGATGGGCGATAGTAGAGTGGCGACAAGTCATCCCAAATGTATGCAATGCGGTTATTCCAAGGTTTTTCTTTCTCTTTCCTGCATAGGCGATAGAAGTGTTTAATCAAAACAAAAGACAATTTGCAGCTTAGCCCCTCGCATTGTTATGAAGTGACAGGCTTATTTGCAAATCGTTTTGTAAACAGGGGATAGTAAAGAGCGAAACTGCGTTGTTTTCACACGGGAATGACACTTCCAATACCAACCTATACAAAAAAAAAACGTAGCCAACATAGAGCGGGCCCAAGCTGACAGCTTCATAGATGGGCTCAAGCTGACAACCGAGTCGGATGTATAAATTGTTAAATTTTGTTAGTTTTAGTTCGATTTTAGTCAAGGTTTTAGCATCACATAGCCAATTTCAGGCAGACAATTAATGCGAAATACATGAAACTGTGAAAATGGTTAGATAAATTCGTTTTGTGAAATCGCTTTGCGTTTGCCGCCTTTTTCATGTGAGCAACGAAAATGTGACGTCATGTCAGCCCCCTGTGTTTTCAAAACACATCAGGCGCATTGTAAACAGGCGAAACTAAATAAAAAATCAAAACAAGGCGAAACAGGGCTGGGCATCTCATTGTCAAAATGCTTTGAGGCTCATTCCAAGGGGTTCAACTATAAAACTTAGATTTTGAGCTTGAATCACAGAGAACAGACTACCAGGTAATTGACAAAAAGTGTGTAAAATTTCTCGGACATCTCCTAAAGTTTATAACTATTTTATAAGTTTATATCGGAAAACCCATATTCTAACTCTTAGAACAATGACTTTTTTTGGAATTTTCCATTACGGGTAAATTGCCAAGCACCAGCCCGTGCCGCATTTTCAATTTTTTTACATGATTGGCTTCAAGGAGCCGGAGATCCGTAAGGGAGGGAAGTTTATACTTTATAAGTAAGCGATTTTACATTCAAATTTTTCTGTCGAAAACGGCTAAAACCTAAGTTACGAATTATGATGATTATAAATCATCATCATGAGAATTGGGAAGGATCTCCGTGACCCCTATTGTTTGAGATCACTTTACTACTCGTTAGTTCGGTCTACCCTCGAAACAGCTGCAGTAGTTTGGAGTCCTTATACTACAACGTGGTCTACAAGGATTGAGGCTGTACAAAGAAGGTTCATAAGATTAGCATTGCGATTCCTTCCATGGACTAACCCGTTTGAGCTCCCCCCATACGAATGTCGTTGTAGTATTAAGCATGGATACCTTGGCTAATAGAAGAAACTGCACGTGTGCTATATTTATCGCTAAATTGCTTTATGGTGAAATAAACGCACCCAACATTTTGGCGCAAGTGAATATAAATGCAGCTGCGAGACCTCTACGATCCAGTAACTTTATACGCCTAACTTTTCATCGGACGGCTTATGGTCAAAATGAACCAATTCGAGCAATGTGTGCTATATTCAATAATGTGTATCATTTGTTTGATTTTTGTATTACGTGTAACTGTTTTAGAAATCGTATCTATAATTTTATTAATTTTGATTGATCGTATGTAATGGTTAGTATTATCATGTAGACCCTGTTGTCCGATGATGTAAATGAATACAGCCTGAATTCGTTAATTGGGCCACGACTGCACTCCAGCTGATTCGCTAATTGGGCCGACTGACAGTTGTTAGAAAATTCTAAACTCGAAAATTCCATACAATTTTGACATTCAAGTTGTCACATAGCCCAATTAGCGAACGCCCAATTAACGAACCGCCCAATTAACGAACCACCAATTAACGAACCACCAATTAACGAAACTTTGCTGTAAATGTAAATGTAAAAAAAAGAACATTACTTTAGGTACTATATGAAAAAATCGTTGGCTTCAATTGCTAAAACCTTCATGTTAATGCAACTGTCCCGTGCCCCGTTTTGCCCCTACCTGTTTTTGAAATTTACAGAATAATGACAGCTCATTTTTCCTCAATGTAATAAGGTTTGTGTACGGGATACCATATGTAGGGGGACCTAAAACAAGATGAGCACACTTTTATTTCTCAGTTGTGAAATCAATAAACTCCCACAAAGAATTACGGCTCTCTTAAGCTACCCCAAACGAGTCAAATCAAATAAACGAGATTAAAAATACTCCCACAAGTTACTAAATTGTACTTACTTTTTTCCGTGTTGGGGACTCACCACCGCGATCATTATCTATTCTGGTGCGTCTTCTTTTAATTAATGCCATGTCGTGTCAGTGAGCTGTCAAGGTTTGATCAAATTCATTGTTCATCATCTACTACTGTCGGCATTTATCCCAATCAGGTGATGCATTTCGTATGAAATTTATCACCTGATTAGGAGCAGCATTCCAAATATCGCAGGGCTTTAGCTCCTTTTCAAGGTATCTACGTCGTTTCTAATCTAGTGCAACACAGTCGCACAACAAATGTTCGGAATTTTCAATCTCATGATTACAAAAGCGACGGTTAGCTTCATTAAGTTTACTGATGAGTTTCAGGTGATACAAGGAGAATGTCCTTGTATGTGCTCAAGTCGGTTATCGGTGTATGTGCTCAAGTCGGATTTTGAATGGTTTAATAGTTTTTGTGATTGAAGAGCAAGAGGTTTACAAAACGTTTTGATTGCCGCACATTCGAGATTATATTCCAGTTAGACTGTAGCGTTAGCTTTTCCCAGTCCCTAAGTTCAATTTTAAGGGCACAGGATAAGAGTCCAAAAAAGGGTTCGGGTCCTATGAACTGCATGGAGAAAGGGTCCTTTGCCAATTGATCAGCAGTTTCGTTTCCTTTGATTCCGCGGTGTCCAGGAACCCAATACAGATTGACCATATTGCGACAGGAAAGTTTTTCCAATAGTTTTATGCATTCCCGCACCAGTTTAGAAATGGGAGTTTTTGATTTTAAAGCATTCAATGCTGCTTGACTATCTCAGCAAATACAGATATTTGCATTTTTGTAGTTTCTTTTTATGCAGATTGATACGCAGTATTGCATATATTACTGCTCGAAATAAAGTTGAAACTGATACGTTAATCCCTTGGCCTGTTATACCAGCATCTGCAATGTTATTTTGTCTTGATCCGTCTGTCCAAAACACCAGTGTACTTAAACATAGTAATAGATTAGGATTAAAAAAAAAAGCGCGCTTGATAAAAACTTTTAAGGGGCTTTAACGACTAAAAATTGTGAGAAAATCATTTTTTTTTTATTTTAAATTCAGACTTTTTCACTTATTTTGATACTGATTTTGTGATGACTATGTGAAATATATGAAAAACGATTACACCCGATTACACAAAAAATGCCACTCCTGCGCGATTTTCAAACTTTATGTACCTTTTTCTCCGCAACTTACTAACGTATTCTCATTGGTAAAACTACGTTCATTTCTAGGGGTGGCTATAGCCCTTGGTATTTATTCGACCATTTTATATTTTATTTCGTCGATAATTTAAATTAAATGCATGGGATAATTGTGATGCATATAAAAATTACTCAAGATTTTATTATCGGAAATCTCGGAAATTTTACTATCGAAAACTATATCTAACTATAGTTTTTTCCTAATCTTAAAAACCAAATCAATTCTTCTGAGGGAGAACCTAGATTTGTAGGTAACGTTATTTATCTTATAAAAATTGCCTCAGTTTCTGAGATGTCTGATTTTGACAAATCGACTTTTATTTTTCAGCGAATTTTAGTTTTATTTTTTCAGTATTTTTTTGCGAAAAGGTCATATTTTTGCAGGTCTTATAATTCTCGAGTTATGATGGCTATGTGGCCGATTCCAGGTCCTAGACAAGTTGCTTCGGGATCCCTTCCGTGCGTGGATCAGAAAAGATTAGGTGTATCTAAACCGGGCTTGTCTTCATCCATGTCATAAAGGCCAGATGGCACAATGAATGAACAAACTACATAGGTGCAACACAAACCATTTAATTTCTCAAATCCATTCCAATTCAAAAAAAAGGTATTCCTTTATATTTTTCCTTCTTTCTTAGTAAATCTCTTTACAGTTTTTTTATTTAAATTTAACCTTGAAGGCCAATCGACTAAAATTTTTGTTCCTTTTGATCAACGGTGATCAACGGCTTGAAAACAGCCTTTTTCAACAACATAATAAACAATAGTATATTGTGTTAATCCGCTGGCATACATGCAAATTTGAATGTTCTTCGAGAACGTTTTAGTAACGAGAAAGGAAAACAACTTATCAGTAAAAGTAAAGCTGATATCAAGGGGTAACCAGGAACGAAACATGGAATACAGAGACGGGGATGAAGCGAAATTATGGCTTACAGCCGTTGGCTTGGCCCAGGAATTACAGTGTCGTCTATTAGATTTCCAGATGACAACGGAGGTCTACCCGTTACCACCAATCCGATTGCTCCCGTAATATCTTTATCCATTTGGGGATGGGAACCTCCCAACGGCGTCGGTTGGTTGGAATCTAAATCAAGATTGCTCAAATTTCCACAACCACTACCTGATTGCACCACCAATGCAAGATTTTTGATTTCTGACAGACCCTCACTCGAGGCTAATGATATCGATAGTGGAGACGTGTGATCAAGGGATCCAACTGCATCTAAATTCATATATAAAGGAACAATATTTAGATAATGAATCACAACATGTCATCTTTTCACACTTACCTGTCCGATCGGAATCGGGAGAGCGCACAGCAGTGCTAACGCGTGATTCCAGAATGGCTTCCTCCATTTTGATCACGATAGCTTTTTGTGCTTGGTATTTACGTTCAAGGGCCTTTTGTAAGAAGGAAGTATTTATTCATACAACTTTCAGTGTAAAATGGGCTTTAAAAACTTACATTAAACTGCTCCTTATGCTCCTCTTTGACTGTCTTAAGCATACGCTTCTGTAAAGCGATCGTTTCGTCTCGTTTGACCAGCTGTTGTTCGAGCTCTATTAATCGTTCTTTAGCCGAGTCCAGCTGAGCGGATTTCATTTCTAGACTAAAATTTAGATCTGCAATGCACATTTATAGTATGACTACACTAATTTTAAACTGGATGTTGACAAAATACTAACCTTTAACTTCCTCTAGATATGTTTCCTGAATCATCGCATTCTCGACGTCTCGTGCTTTAAAATTATCCAAGTGCCCAAGCCGTTCTTTGCATTTGAGTTGTATTTCACCCATCAGAATAAGCTCACATTGAAGTCTTGTCAATTCGTCCCTGTACTGCTGCCCTAGATCAGCTTTTTGCAATGCTTGCTGCATTTCATTCCGCAAATCAAACAACTCTCCACGAGCTTGTTCGACGGCCATCGACTGATCCTTATGTGCTCGAGTTTCTTCTATTAGAGCATTTTCTAATTCCTTGATTTGGGTTTGCAGATCTTGGCTCTTTTTAACCTCAACAACATAACGTTCTTTCAGTTCAATCACTTCCGACGAACTTTTATTCCAATCTGCATTAGTTTTTCGTCTTAGTTCTGCCAGTTCTAAATTTAGTGAACTAATCTCTTTGGTTAGTCTCGAGACCTGATCCTTTAGTGTATCATTGTTTTGCTCTAATCCGCGTATGACTCTACTTTTCCCCAATAACCGCCTGTTACGCTCAGCATGAATTTCACGTCGGTGCTTCTCGTACTGCAGTTGCAAAGTCAATAATGTGATATGGTCTCGGTAGAGTTCATCCGTTTTTCTAGGATCGCCATTTGCCAGACGTTTTTTCACGCAAAGTTCTATGTACTTATCAAGCATTAAGTTAGGGTCGGGCTTACTGTCACTGTCACACCGCTCTTGCAGACGCTTCATGACAATATCTGATTTGTATTTCATCTCTTCTTGCAAAATCCCATAAACAATTTGTTCGTAAGGCTGCGGATAGCTTTCAATTGTCTGCGTAGAACTACTTATAAGTGAAGATGCCGGTATTCCATTTTGTCCAGCCCGATGACAGCTACCCACATTGGTCAGATTTTTACGTATTTCTTGGAATAATTCCAGATTCCTACGAATATGTTCTTCAGTCTTTTGCTCTTGTTTCTTGTGGAAATGAGTTGCAGCTGAAATAGCCTCCTCCTCAGAAGGGCTGCTTCCGCTACTACTATCTCCGTTGGTCTCAACTAGTGTAGGATCCAGTCGTTCGCCAGCCAATGTTTTTGGATCTACTCTTAAACTGTATTTTTTCAAATCAGGTAGAGAATGTCGCCGCTGATGTTTTTTCGTTACTCCGCCATTGGAACCACGTGCTGTGGAAATCCCTGAACCGTTCTTCAGCATATAACTACTCGTATCGGCAGGAGACGTTCCAGTACTATAGCTGGGGTCGGAGTCGACTACACATTGACTGTGCATCCGATAACGATGTCTGGTGAAATTGATCATCGACTGAGAATTTTTAAAATGCAGTCCACCAGCGGAACAAGGTGATCCTTCCTCTTGTTCAAAATCTTCCACATCGAAAGCTTCCTTCATTGGATGCACTGAGTGCAGTTGATGTGGTACAACTTTGGTCGGAAGCAGAGGCATCGGTGAAAGTTCGTGCAACAAATGTTGGCTGTTTATCTCGTGTACCTCCTGATCCTCTTGCGTACAATCGGGCTGGCTAATGGTAGGTGAATCAAATCTTGTCGTTTCCCCCGAAGACAGTTTTACATTCGACACTAAATGTGTTAGTCGAGTGATTTCTATTTAAAAGGGGAAGAAAAATACATTGAAAATGCAATTAACAACTCTCGTTTTTCTGTATAATTTGCTGCTATATTTCCGTTTCCGTTCCGTTTTCCTTTGCAGCACGAGATGGGGCAGTCGCACTGGAGCCTAGTCTGCCCAAAGCCGAGAGAATTTGGTTCTATATCTACATATTTTTATCTATTGTAAGACCGTTTTGTTTTTGAAACCAACCAGATCCCTTGAAGCTGCCTGATTGAATTGTATTGAATAATCTTGAAATAGTGGTACCGTGGCTATAAAAAAACAATACCAACGAACAGAAAACTACAAAGACTACATTTGCATCGACTCCGACTCCGTAAGTCAAGAAGGAGCATGTTTGATGTACACAACAAACGCAGTATCGACAATCTGTTTTTTTAAATTGATAATTACCTAATAAAATATAATAAAAATAAAAATAGTAGGTACATGTTATTCAATCACAGTACCCTATGTCTATATCTTTCTACCCTATTAGCGTATCAGTCTTCTTTCTAGATTTAATTTTTGTCTTCAACAGATATTTAGATAACTACCGAATTCTTTCACGAAAACTTGCCGATTGTTCCACCGTGTTGCTTCAACCACCTAACCACCATCTTATCATCGGTGTGATACACCTGCGCGCCCATCGACCGAGCACGCAGTAGTCGAATGGAAAAGATTTCAGTGGAAACCTGAAGGATGACCGATACCGAGGAAGAAAATCAATCTCATTAAGAAAATGAGTTGATTTTAGCGATTTTTCATGCGATTACCCTGTCACCTGATGGTGAGTCCATCTATGCATCGCCAATCGCAAGCCAAAAGCCAATAGCTGTAGAGAAAGACCGAGACGAAAATCAAAATAGCCTTATTGCCTGCAGCTCGGGACGGGAGGTCGGAGCAACCGACCAACCCGTAAGCCGTACCCGTACCCGTAAGTACTTGGCGAACCGCCGAGTTCGGATCGGGTACGGCTTCTTAATTTTTGTTTCTGAAACCGGGTACGGGTCGGGTCGGGTAACTCTATTGACCACATTTAACACTAAAGATGGTCGGGTACCCGGGCCCGTATTCGTACCCACCAAATTTCGGTCGGGTTCGGGTATCAAAAATAATAAACTTGCGGATTCGGGTCGGGTACGGGTTTTTAATTTTTTTCCTTATCGTGTACGGGTGGTTCGCGTATACAAATGTTCATACCCGACCATCTCTAGTTTACGTGTACGTTTTTATTTATCGCACTATTTCTCTCTCTCTCTCTCTCTGCCTGGCTTCAACGTGATCTGTAATTCGTGTAATTCGCTATGATGGAGCCGAGAAAGATTTTTAGGCCTGTTCGCACTTACATGAAATCCCATGTCGTACTATCAACGCGTGCGTGAAACCAAAAGCAAAAATATTTCTCTCCCTCTTTTTCTAATACAAAAACCAGAAAAATATCAACAGCTCCCTCATAGCGTATATAGATCACTCAAAACGTGCAACAGACGTCATCATTACATGTGAAGAAGAGCCTTGATGGCCGACTCATCGCTCATCAACCTCATCAACGCATTATCGAGAACAGCTGTTCGTGCGGAGAGTGATTCTTAAACGACACGATCACTAACCACTTTCAACACGAAACGCAACATGTCATCCTTGTTGAAGATTTTGTCTGTGTGTTACGTCTAATAGCGTTTTGACGTAGCACTACGTCTTACGGCAAGGTTTGACTGAGTAGGGTGTCATTCCAAAAAATCTTTCTCGAAAAGTGGTCAGGTTTTGAACGCTAATAGCTTAGCGGTCGTTCGTTTTTCAATATTTTTACACCAATCGATCGGAACATCTTCTAAGAATTGGCTCAAATGAAGAACGGTATTATTTCGTAAGTGTACACTATTGAAAAACTGAAAATAGAGAAGCATTGTCCAACTGGTCCAACTAGAAATCCTCGCATCCTGATTGGTCCAAGAAAAGACGTTTGCACGTTCATGGTTTGCACGTGTTTTTTGCAAAAAAGTGACAGAAACCAATAAGTCGAAGATTCTTTACGGCACTTAAACCTATACCAATTTGATATCTGTGCCTGGGAAGTACCTCAGAGTGTAAACCACCCTTCTTCTTCAACCGATGTTCTCGTTTCAGCATTAACCCCTCTAAGGTCTACTTCATTTTTAGCACCGGAAAATTTACCAAAATGGCCATAACTTTTTTATCTTTCAATATTTTTTTTACCAAATTTGGGAATTTTGCGAAAATATTTTCTATTTTCATAATATCTATAGATAATGGCCATATGTCATATGGTCCCGGAGTTATTCCGGAGTTCCTTGGAGACCGAGATACTGCTTTTTTAGATAAAGTTGCCAAATATTTAAAATTTGTTTGAAATCTGTTGATTTTTGTAAACATATCATCGACTGTGGACATATCAGTTACTTTGCTGCAGTTATGAGCCATGGTGCGCGCCATCCGGATCCGAGGGGACACTAGAAATCCGGAACCGGTTCCCATAAAGGGACATTTCAGCATCAGTAAAGTATGTCATGTCGCATATCAAAAAACATCAGCACTCGACAAAATAGCGATTGGCGACCATCTCATGTCTCTCAGAGGCCATATGACCGATTCCAGGTCCCGGACAAGTTCCTCCGAAATTCGTTCCGTGCTTGAATCAGAAAAGAAACCCTCTCCAGGCCCGGAACCGGTCATACGGCCTCTGAGAGACATGAGATGATCACCAAACCATGTTTCGATATAAGACAATTTCGATATAAGACAACTTTTTGAAATTAAAAATTGTCTTATATTGAGGTATCCCTGTATATGCTGCATGTAGCATGTTTACATATGAAGAATCGTATTATTACATGCATGGATATATGCTACTATCGCCACAAAGAGACTTACGTAGTCCTGCGTCACCTATATGCGGTTGTGTCTTGTACACAACCTCCCTGATTTTTTTGTTTATGCTCAGGTCCAATCTAGGTTCGCCGTACTTCCAATCGAACGGCTGTTAAAACGTTAAAACGTGTTCACTCAGGTTGGACTTTTTAGACGTCGGATTCGCTCCGAGTCTTTCTACAGTTTCAACACCGCTATTAGCAATAAACTGACAACCTGAAAACGCTTGTTTGTCCTTCCGAAAATGTTTGTTTATTCAGTGGTCGGATTGGAGCTAACCCACATTAGAAAACAAAAAGGCACCCACGTATATTACACATAATCCAGCATCTAGATTAGATCGGAATTGCATCGGCACTAGATTATGCGAACAGCTGCGAAGTGCTCCTTGACAGACCACAAAACTGTATCGGCCCGGCGCAGTCTACCCAAGGTTGGTCGCGAATGAAGACGTGGTTTTTCGTCCCTCTGCCCTCACTTCTTAATTGCAAATAACACAATATACCAAGAATTTTAAATCAGGTTGCAGTATTGGAGATACAGATATTCCAGCTAGATGCTATACAAACCCAAAAATCAAATACTTTTTCTGCTGGAAATCGAGAGAAGTTTTCAGAATCTTCGCTGGACATACACAACTTAAAGCGCGCGTATGATTCATATTATCAGAACCCGGACATGCTTCTATCAATCGCGTAAAAGCACAAATCGGCACCAACGTTTCAAAAAAGCCAATCTGCAAATTTAAACAAACCCAGTGAGGTGGACTAGCATAGGTAAAGAAACCCTCACTCGATTTGTTTACATTTTGCAGATTGGCTCTTTTGAAAAGTTGCTGCTGAAATGCTATTGCTGCACCGTCCGTAGATTTGCACAGAATTTAATCCGCATCAACGAGACGTTTGTTGCCGGAGGGATCATAGCTTCCCGTTGGGCTTGGGCTATAGAACGCAAAAAAAACAACCATCTCAGAGCTGAAAAAAGAGAACAAATGAGTGGAGAACAAATTTAACCTTCTGCGGCTGAGGTGGTAGTCTGACAGACACCAGAAATCTGAAAAATACAATAGATGCAATGGAGTGTCGTATTTTGATCCTTAAGTTTGTAGTGTCTTCTCGACTCATATCTGCGGTCTAATTACATCCAATAGGTTGCTAAAGATATGTACTGAATTCTAAAATAATTAAAATCTGAATGTTCATAACTCAATAATAGGAATTATTAAGTGAAGTTTAGGTGTCCAGCAGACTACCACGTCAACATAATCGTTAAGATTGGGGCACCTCAGCCGCAGAAAGTTAAGATTCCCAAGAAATTGAACAACACACATACTGCCGCTGGAACCATTCCTGTCCCATGTTACGAAACAGAAAAATTGAAATGAAAAAATCGAATGAAATCAATTTTTTATACACCGTGAAGATATTTTATATGAAAAGCGTAGGCGTCTGACAAACTGTATGCTGTGAAAAAGGCCAGATCACAGTTCTAGGCGGATTAGTAATTTTTTATATCAAAGTATCATTTTGGCAGGTTGGTTGGTTGGTTATACAAAACGATATCATTTCATTGGACAAGGTAGAATCACTGGTACACAACAGTAGACATAGTAGAATATAGTAAATATAATATAAGTATGTAAAAAATTGCAACATCGTGAAAAAAACTATTAACAAAACTTACCGAATGCAGGTTGATCCACTGGTAGCGGGCTTGACGGTACGCTGTTGCTCGTTGTTGATGTAGCAGTTGTAGTATTAATGGCAGGATTGGCCGGCATCTGTAGCACCGAGTGATTCCGATCATTCACCATTCGCAACAATTTTTGAGATGTAATAACACTTTTTTCATAGCTAAAATGACTTGCTTCCTTTTTGATTGGTGAGGATGGCTGGCTGGTGTTCCACATTGCTCGTACCGCCGTTGAATTTACCGGATACGGTCGAACCGGTTTCACAATATCCTTCATAGGAGTTGTTTCAGGTGTTGCTTCTACTGCTGCTTCCGGTGGAGAAGCGCCGTCTGCAGCTGGTAGCTGTGGTCCCGATATGGAGGGAATTGTGTAGCTCGGAGTGGGATTTGGAGTGTGTGGAACTGTTGCGGGTCCCGGCGGCGGAGTCGGTTGCATCATGTTGCTTGGCGACCAAAACGAATTTTGCGCAGCAATTGTGCTTAGTTTTTGGTCTGTAGATATAGTATTGAAGTAGTTTACGCTTGCTTTCCATTGGAAATCTATAGTTGTAACGGCATTAAATTCAGCCGGTTTGATAGGCGTGCTATAGCAAGGGCATTCATTACCAGCAATTTGCTGGGACTCCTGCGGTTTGTCCAGATAGTCCAGCGACATTCGAGCACATTCGTTAACCACATCGTGTGGTTCCATGTTTTTCCAACGGACTTGGCTAATTTCACTATCTTGATCGGATGACACTAAGCGAGGATGAATTTTAACGGTGTCCAGCAGAGGCTTAATCGTGTGTTGAAAAATGGCTTGCTTTTCGCCACGATATTCTCTTTTCAGAAAAGTTACAAAATTACACGGATACATACCGTATAATCGGTTAAACAATTCGTATAGCCCAAACTGCAGATGAATTAACTGATCTTCTGGTAAATTGACCGAGGTATTCCTATCAAAAGTAGCCAAATAGTTGAAAATTTCGAACAAATCTTGAATATAGCCACCCATTACTAAAGGAATAACCGGCAACAGGTTGATAATACACAATACAGCGTTGATTAGCGGAATTATTTCTTTCTCCATCTTAGATAGCTTGAGCATCTCTTTGACTAGCTGATGGCTACCCACCTTGCACAGCCAGGAAGGTCTTTTCTGAATTATGTGTCCGAAGAGAGTTAATGCAAGCATTTTGTTCGATCCACTTCGTATCCACTCGGCTAATTTGTCCAAAATAAACTTATCATGCGGTTGCTGCACTTTTACAAGAATGTCAACAATTCGGACCGACGAAGTTTGTCCAAAGTAGTCCATCATGCTGTGCGACAACCAGGATTCACGTGCTGTAAACGAAACAGAATCATTAATAACAAATCCGACTTTTGACTGAATAGA
Organism: Sabethes cyaneus; assembly: GCF_943734655.1. NCBI lineage: Eukaryota > Metazoa > Arthropoda > Insecta > Diptera > Culicidae > Sabethes > Sabethes cyaneus. Next base: position 59,571,743 of record NC_071353.1, on the reverse strand, counting down.
TGAATTAGGTATTTTTAAAATGTTAAATTTTCAATAAAAACCACCGTTTACTCTAGAATAATAGTTCACTGCGTGATAATTTTGCATGTAGTACAAAATAAATTTATTCAATTATTATTATAGTTTGCTTTATTATGGAGACTTGGAGACTTTATTCTGGAGAGCTGGTAAATTTTTAAGAGAATGCAGGTCAGGGTGTTAAGTATCCGATGAAAATAGAATTCCCTGGCATTTCCAGGTGTTTCCTATTTCATCGAAACCTAATCTTTACTAATCCCGCCGCGTGTGCACAATTGTCCAATTGTCTAGAATTGAGACCTCGTGCATTCTTGAATAGCTAACCTACAAATAAAATATTACCCCCGTCCAATTCCCAAATCCCCGAAAACCATTTTCCCGAAAGATGTTTCCCCGAATGTACTAATTCCCCGAAAAATATTTCCCCGAATATACCAATTCTCCGAAAAACACTTCCCGAAGGTATCGTTTCCCCGAAAACCATTTACCCGAATACTGATTTCCACGAGTAAAATCATGTTACATTGCATTACAAGCCTGTTGCCAAGTGTGTGTCTCGTCTTACACAAATGTTCTTTCCCAGTATTTTGAAAGCAGAAATATGTGTAAGATTATACGACTTTTCCCCGAAAGCCTGCTTTTACGAAATATTTTCCCCGAATGAAGTTTATCTGAAAAATGCTTTTCCGAATGCATTGATTCCTCGAATGTCCTGAATTCGAAAATCAGCTCCCGAAAATCTAGTACATACTATTGACTAGGTTCCCAAAATATAGTTTCTGAAAACCAATTTTTCGAAGCCGCTTCCCCGGAAACCATGTTTTTAAAAATAAGCCATTACTTTCACTGCGCAGCATTATAGAATAGGTGATGCAGTTTTCTGCTACAAAACTGATAAGTTTAAAATTTGATAATCTAATAGTTGGGGTTGAATACCACAGAAGGCTGCAAATCAAAAAGCAGAAAAACACATAAAGCTGAAACAATTGAAAAGTCAATGAATTTTGACATAACATGCAACCTACCATTTAACATTACAAAAGAAAACCAGCTTTCGCATACTCTTACTCATAAAATAATTGCTGCTCGTGCGGAAGCAACTGAAGATTGATTACTACGGCTGGGTATGCGCAATGCGGAGATTCATAAATTTGTGCGTGCGAAACATCTTGTAAAGATCAATCAAAAGTAATAAAATTATATATCATGAAAAAATTGAAAAAAAATCGTCATTATTTCAAAGATATTCTCGCGTTTTGCTATTGATAACGCTTATCAAACGGCGCACATCTTCTTCAATTACTGTCTAGACCAGCCGGTTCCATCAATTCTTCATATGACCAAAGTCGCTGGTGACTGGTTCCTTCTTTCATCTGCAGCTTTCGCTTTATTATCACCCAGTACTACTCCATTGGATAGAACTGGAGATGATCTTGTAGATTTAGATCATTTGGCATGAATTGTGATTGTCATTGGGCCATATGCACAAAAGTGTTTGCTTTGCTTCTTCCACAAGGTTTACACGGGGAAGGCAAATCAAACTATTTTATTCATATGGCCTATTGTATCATGGTAGTACGTTCTTGTTGGAATAATATCGGGCCAAAGATCTGACCAAAACGTGACTGGCCCATCACGGGACTTATTGTAGGGTAAATGCTTTTTTACCGCACTTTCTTTTTTATACATCCGAATTTGTAGTCATGGGCGGAGACATCAGAAAAATATTGGTTCTCTTGCTACAGGAACAGATCGCGAATCCACGAAAGTAAATCTGAATCTGCCATTAACCTTGCCGTGAGAAGGAGCCTAGTAGAATTTAATTCCTGGGATTTGATTGAAATCTGCTGTCGCATTAAATTTCGCGTTTCATCAACACCTGGTCGTACAGCTTACGAGCCCGCCCAGTCAGCATTTTCATATGTATAATTAGATTGCAAATAAGAGTTACGTACCGATATTTATCCAACAAAATCGTATTCGACGCGCAAAAGCCGCTTATCCGTACCATTTCGGAGGCGATATACGCACTGAGGAATAATCTTGAGCGATACACTTATATAGGTATTTCAATACGATAAGATGCGATAAAGTGCGACAAGCTTCATATAGCTATACGACTTTGTGCTGAAAATCGTATGTTTGTCAGCTACTAGCATTATAAACGATAGAATATCAACTTGTGCGTACTTTATTAGGCTTTATTTACGAATCCGAGTTTGTGAAGAGATATTTACGATAATTTTCGTACATTGATATACGAGTTGGTGCTGGCTGGGCGGATTCTGGCCACCATTTTTTTAGACTTCGGTTGGGTGGTCTGTTTGATCCGAGGGTCAATGAAATCCGAGTCAACCGCAGCTGATGATCAAGGGTTCCACTCCCATGCGATGCTTTTTTGACACTTTGCAGACAGTCGTGAGAATTTCCTTGTCCCTTTCAATAACTCGCATCACATAATTTTGAAGATTATTGAGCAGTTCTAGCTCCCGAGATAACGTTGATGTATTTTTAGGGGACTGTGCACAGTTTTCTTTTGCTCTCCTGCATGATAAATATCCCGGATTAACGGTAGTTCTAAAACGCTAAAATAAACGATAAAATAAACCGAGACAACAAAATGCTGTCATAAGCCGGGGGCTTTTATCGCTACTGGATAAGGAGCGCTATATGAGCCATACGTATAACTCGAAATAAGTAATAGAATTTAACTCTTGCAGTAGGACAATTTCGACTGTATGGCAAAACATTCGCAGCCCTCGGTTTACTTAATTCTTAATTTTTTGTTATATGCTGTCCTTACTGGCTATCGCTCGTTCGGACTCAACTAAAGGATAACCCCTACTAGTCAGTAAACCTAGGAAAATACATGCACCTAAATAGAGGCGGTTTCTGCGGGGGGATGGCCCCCGCAGGGGCCGGCGCTTCCGACGGCGGGTCGCCGGCGAACACTCGCGGCCTACGGCAGTCTCGCCCTGAATCATCTAGAAAACTTTTACAGTTCTTTCTCCTTGATCATGCGCGTACGCCGCATGAATACAATCAGTGAATACTTTTGTGATGTCAACAAAGTGTCAGGGAGACCTCAAACATCAGCTCTACCTGACGAGACAGGCAATGTCGCCCACTAAAACACAGGTAGAGCCCCAAGCCTAGCCGTTACGTTCCGGCCCTGCGCGGACTCCACGAACTAACTCTAGAATCTCTCTGCCAAAGGCCGGAATGTCATATTTCAAATATAATGATGATGATGACGATGATGATTATAATGATGATGATGAGAAGAACAATGATAGATTGAATTTGTAAATGTGCATTTAACCTTTTGTACCACTCGAGTTGCAATATGTGGTATAGTGAAGAAGCGGAGGATTCGTCAGCCCCACCTGACATCGGTCTTCAACCGCGCGCCCGCTTTCAATTTTCCAACACAAACAACCACAAATGAACCAATAGGCAAGACAAATTTCGGAGCATTAGTGGTTATCAACTTATCAGGGCAAATTTAATCTTTCATCTCCTTAGCATTCGTGTACTGTCCAACGATACAAAGTAAATTGAGCGCAGCACAAGCTGAACGTTCGCGGTAGTCGACAGAAGCTTCAAAATATAGAGACTCACCCGCCTTCCAACCCTCGAGACCAAAGAGCTAGTGTAGTAAAGCTCTGGGCTTAAACGTCTCTCTAAGACTCGACCCCTTCCCATCGACAGACCCCGCGGGCGGCCATCAGAGCACAGGACAGCCACTGGGCCAGTGCAAAAATCCTACTCTATATAGCAGCACCGCCTAGCCGAGACTCGAACACACGACACGAATTGACCTAATTTTCCTATCTGCTACCTAAGAAGTGCTATTATTCGTAATCATTACAGAGTGGTCCTTCGGCATCCAAGCGACTCAATCAATCCGACATTTTTCGGAGATATTTGTGACAGTTGTAATAAATAGGGATGAATCCCAGAAACATTCCTTTTTTTCCTTTTTTTTTCCTTTTTTTCGGGTTATCCAACTGGTCGCTTAATAGCGTATAAAACTCTGCGCTGGGCCCTTTTGTGATGTCAACAAAGTGTCAGGGAGACCTCAAACATCAGTTCTACCTGACGAGACAGGCACTGTCGCCCACTAAAACACAGGTAGAGCCCCAAGCATAGCCGTCACGCCTATACCCGCAGGCGGAGGCGTTTCGGCCCTGCGCGGACTCCACGAACTGACTCTAAGATCTCTCTGCCAAAGGCCGGAAAGTCATATTTTAAATATAATGATGATGATGACGATGATGATGATAATGATGATGATGACGATGATGATGATGACGATGATGATAATAATGATGATGATGAGAAGAAAAATGATAGATCGAATTTGTAAATGTGCTTTGGACTTTTTGTACCACTCGAGTTGCAATATGTGGTATAGTGAAGAAGTGGAGGATTCGTCAGCCCCGCCTGACACCGGTCTTCAACCGCGCGTCCGCTTGCAGTTTTCCAACACAAACAACCACAAATGAACCAATAGGTAAGACAAATTTCGGAGCATTAGTGGTTATCAACTTTTCAGGGCAAATTAAATCTTTCATCCCCTTAGCATACACAGTGTATTCCCACGATACAAAGTAAATTGAGCGCAGCACAAGCTGGACGTTCGCGGTAGTCGACAGAAGCTTCAAAATATAGAGACTCGCTCGCCTTCCAACCCTCGAGACTAAAGTGCTGTAAAGCTCTGGGCTTAAGCGTCTCTTTAAGACTCGACCCCTTCCCATCGACAGAGCCCGCGGGCGGCCATCAGAGCTCAGGACAGCCACGGGGCCAGTGCAAAAATCCTACTCTATCTAGCAGCACCGCCTAGCCGAAACTCGAACACGCGACACGAATTGACCTAATTTTCCCATCTGCTACCTAAGAAGTGCTATTACCCGTAATCATTACAGAGTGGTCCATCGGCATCCAATCGGATCTGGTATCCCGCTTACATCCCCTTACTAACCCTAAGCCCCCGACCAACTCAATCAATCCGACATTTTTCGGAGATATTTGTGACAGTTGTGATAAATAGGGATGAATCCCAGAAAACTAAATCTATTGTCAGAGATCCCCATACTAGCCTTATTCTTAAACGGAATAAAAGCACTTTCTGAACAACGCAACAATCACATTTGGTAAATTTTTACCCCGAGTCCCACTTGAAATCACAAAAGTATTTTGATATATACCCACATTCAGAAGTAAACGTGATCGCTGTTCATTTACTGATTAGTCAAAAAGCCCTACACCACGACAAGGTTCAGTTTTATCGTAGGGAGGAATGAATCCCAGAAACATTCATCTATTAATTATCAGAGATCGCCATACTGGCCTTATTCTTAAACGGAATAAAAGCACTTTCTGAACAACGCAACAATCACATTTGGTAAATTTTTACCCCGAGTCCCACTTGAAATCACAGAAGTATTTTGACATATACCCACATTCAGAAGTAAACGTGACCGCTGTTTATTTACTGATTAGTTAAAAAGACCTACACCACGACAAGGTTTAGTTTTATCATAGGGGATAAGCGCTTGATAAACTACTATACAACAATAATGTTCGTTGAGTCCGTGAGGTGGCCTAATTCCGTGCGACGCCTAATTTCATACACTTGGTCTAAAGGTGGCGGTTTCCTAGCAGAACGTATAGAACATTTTCGACAAAAATGTTTGAACGTATACTCTCATGCATTGTTGAAGAAAATGTGCATGTTTTGTTGAGAGATATTGTTGACTTTAATACCATTTGCACGGAATTAGAAGCCAAAATTAGTCAAACGGAATTTGCGCGCTTCGCAGTAATGTTTAATTCTCTGATCTCTGATGTACTTGGCTTCAACGCCCATATAATTTGTGACGCCAAAATATAAAACGTTACTTTTCGGGGAAATGGTAAATTCGGGCAAACGGTTTTCGGGGAAGCAGTACATTCGGGGAAGTAGTACATTCGAAGAAATGGTTTTCGGCGAAGTGTTACATTCGGGTAAATGGTGTTCGGAGGAGTAGTACATTCGGGGAAATGGTTTTCGGGAAAATGGTACATTCGGGAAAACAGTTCATTCGGGAAAATATCCTTAGGGGAACTGGGTTTCGGGGAAACAGTTTTCGGGAAGATGTACAACCCGTCAACACATTGAGACCATTGAGAGGTAATTGAACTTCATTTATTTACCAGATTTTTTGTCATGTTCCATAGCTTCTTTTTGCACATACTTTAACCAAAATGGGTCGAATGACCCCGCACTAAACTATTGTACCTATCAAATCCTCAATAACTAGAATCATAACAGGCTCAAAATGTACTTTATTATACCCAAGGATATACAAATTTTGGACAAAATGTAGTAGGGTAGACAACCTATTTTAAGAAGTCTAAGCGGATCACTAATTGTTTACCTTATTATAAGCGACGGGTTGACTAAGTGAGAGATATCAGTATACCAATTTACTTGTAAACTTTGGTTCTTCAAGCTGTTACTACTGAAAGTCAAAAATTATTAACATTTAAAAGTACCTAGGAGGCAAATTTCTAATTTTTTACATTTAAAATTGCGGTGCTGTAACAAATTTTAATCAACTGCCCGAAACACATTTTAACCACCAATGTGCATTTTCAAAAGTAGTCCTGAATTTTGCTTATGTAACGCAACCATAATAAATATGAATAAAGTACTGCATTTTAAGTTCATTTATAACTCATTTACTCATTCTTACCGGGCAGTGTGAATCCTGCTCACATAAGAGATTGCCAAGGGCGGAAACTGTAAATAAAAAAATCGGACACACTTCATCGCCTGTTCTTATCTGCCAAGCGGAGTACACCTTCTAGACTGATCCGCCAAGCCCAAGGAGGTAATTTGAAGTAGCATTCCTATTTCATTATTTTTATTTTTATTTGAGACAAACATGAATGTTTTCATTTTCATACGTTTATATAACGAACGATGCGTACTTTTAATAACTGTATTTACGACATAGATACGTAGAAGTCAGTAATTTGAAAGAGTATTGTACAAAATCCATATGACACTTATATTTCAATCAGTAGTACAATAGGTAGTAATAATATTTACCAAGAGTTTTGTACTAATATTTTTAACTTTACCCATGGTGCCAGGTTAAGCAAAAGATATTGCAATTACAGCGATCTACCAAATGTGCGATTTGAGTAAACTAGTGGCTCAATAACAATTGAATTAAAATATACCATATCGAGTTGTTTTACATAACTTTCATTTACAGTAAAATTAAAATCGCAAAATAGATAAAAATATTACGTTTACACACAAATAGTACAATATCGACTTTTTTTTTATAGAAACACATTTATTATCTACTTACATGTGGTAAACAGTTCGGAGAAGCGTTTCTTGGAATCATCCGCCAAAGCGAGATTATTCGACTCTAGATCAGAGAATAACTTTGTCACATCCATCTTAATAAATCTGTTTACTTGCTATTTTAAATAGGTGCACGTTCCAGGAAACCTGCCAGACGCAATATTAGTTTATTTGAGCTAGAATCGAATTCAGTGCAGGATTTGCAGCTTGATCGTCTCCGTTGACTGCTGCGTAGGTTTGTCTTCGTTTTCGACGTTTTAATCTTCCTCGTATGATTTGTATAACCATACTTTTCCTCAACTATTTCGCCTTTGTTTCACTCAGTATATCTAATTTTTTCTTTTCTTTTATCTTCACTAAGTTGCCATTGGAAGATTTTTTTTCAAGATAAAAATCGTAAAAATCATTTTCTTTGCTATAAAATTAAATCAGAAAGTTCTCTATGGTTATTTGCAATATTAGTAGTACATTTTACATGCCACTAGTTAATACAGCACCCGATATAGAGCGGCATTAAAATCGACTATTCAGACGTAATTGGTAATACTCAATTTCACTGCACTGTCCTTGATGCATTTAAAGATAATATCGCGCTGGAAAAAACGATAAATATTTACCCAAATATTTTAAAATTACAGAAAAAATAAATTTCGCTCTTCACTTTTTATCGCGTTGACAATGTTGATCTGTTGATGATCATGATATTGTTCAAAACCAGAGATGCCAGATTGTTCTAAACCATGGTACTGCTAGGCAGCCATCGCAGCCATGTTTATGCCAGGGGTTTGATACGAACGTCAAATGCATATGATTGCAGTGTAACCGTTTTTTCTGACGTTTCGGTCCGAGTGACGGCTAACGCTTTATTCAATGGAAATTCTAATTGCCGGCGAACTTTGAAGGATGCTCTCTTCACTCCTACATGAGAAAGAGATAGCATGATTACATACCCTTGGCTGGCAGTTGAGTGAAACGCAGTGCTGACATGCTATCTCATTTCCGCACACGCGAGATGTTGGCGGCGAAAACATGGTTGCCTGCCGATGGGCTGGGTCAAACACATTGAGTTGGCAGCAGAGATGCCAGAAGTGAATACATGTCTTCATTTTGAAGACATTTTTGTTACAAAAAAGTGAAATGTCTTCACTTGAAGACATGTGAAGACAAGTCTTCACCATGCAGCAAAGTAAATTCATATATAGAGCTTGCTAAGCCCAGTGCAAAAGGCTACAAAAACTTATCGTTTATCACTTAAACGTATGTTTTTTTACCGGGGTATAACTGGGGGAAAACAAAAACAAACGTGTAAAATCAATGTAAAATCTAACAACAGCAACAACAAATCGCGCGTCGATGTGTGCGTACGATAAACGTCAGCAAGCTCAATACCAGGTATATGACAATGCGAGCTGTCATATACACTTTGCACTAACACATCTACACTAGTTCTGAGATTTCGAGCATTTTATATGGAAAATTAGTTAATTTTTAAAAAAAATCGTTGGATACGCAAGATTTGTCTATTTTTTTTTTCTCACAGTTTTTATGTTTATGCTTAGAACATTATTTCTAGTATGTATTTTCATGAATACAATGAAGTGCAACATTCCAAATTGGGTATTTTAATTTTCCCAAAAAAGTTGCTTTTTTTGCCTCATTTGATAACCCGTCGTTTTCTGAATCTAACAGTTCTTTTTTTATTTCAATTAAGTGAACATTTGATGAAAAAATTATTAAAAATCAAAAATAGAATGATTTGCTGTTTGACAGATATCAACCAAATCGATTGATTGAAATGATGTCAGAAGTTCTCTTCCTCTCTTCTATCTTTCTGATAGAGCTTTTCATTTTGACCGAGCTTTTGACAGCTCCCATATGAAACCTGTATCGGCTGATGACCATAGTTTATCTATCCACTGTGTTGTCCTAAGGCGAGCTGAGAAGAAAAATGGTTTACTTATAAGATATCGTCTTATCCTAAAAAAAATTTTTTAAATGAAAAAAATGCTTTTTTTATTACTTTCACTCGTCAAGTTTGAAAAAGTTCTCATGTGACTTTACAGTGACATCATATATTATCATAATATGTGAGAATTTAAATACCACTAAAATACCCAATTGCAAGCGGAAATTTTTTCGTCAAAACGGTATCAAGATGTCTCAAAGAAATGTCGTTATATCGCTTTCCTACAAGTAGTAAAACAAAAAAGATTTTTTTTAAAATGCTCGGACATGATTGTTCAATAAGCAGCATGAGCAACATTGTTATCCGCCCGCGATATTTTTCGTCTGATTTCTGGTAAGCTTTTAAAGTGTTAATTATCTTCTAAGACCGTTTTGTAGCAATCTAAGATTACTTTTTATGGTTTTCTACGTAGTGTTGAGACGGGTAAATTTATGATAAAAAGGTATCATCTTGGAACAGTGACTTCAACTTAAGGATTTTCAAGCAGTAGCACAAGCATCTATTCGAATAAAACTATTTTTTAAAAGAAGACATCAAAGGCATATTCAAGAGCATCATCCAAGCAAAATGTTGGATGGAACGTGTTTTAATTTAAGTAACCGTATACCGTATTGATCGTGAAGTATTAGAAACATTAATTCATTTTTCAATTGCACATCGAAATAGTTAGTCACCCATGTTCTCAAATTTTTTGCGCATAATAAAGAAGGCTACAATTGCAAATGACTTTAAAATATATTCCTTACATTTCATTGTAAATGTTCAAACATTTCTCTGGAATAATATAGCTGCATTCATTAATTACAATTAATTTAGTTTTAATTTTCATACAAGTTCCACCATATTTCAGAACTATTTCTTCTTCTTTCTACACACACTAATGCAACCCTCGATGGTCACATACCTGGTATATATCAATTTACTTTGACCATGCAGTTTAAATGGGCGGAAAGCCGAAGGAAGACAAATTCTAGATAGAATTAACAAAAGGGCGAATGTCGCAAATGTAAACAAAACGAGTGAGAGTTATTTTTTGCTGGGCCAGCATAGGAAAAACAACCCTCACTCGGTTTGTTTACGCTTGCGACATTCGCCCTTTTGTTAATTCTATCTTCAAATGAAGACATTTTTCCTTGATTCGTGAAGACTTTTCAAAAAATCACCTGGCATCCCTGGTTGCCAGTCGCTTGGTTGTGTATATAGTGTATCAAACAAAGTGTCAAAGCAAATATAGTTTCGTCTCTTTTTTTCTTACGCAAAACCCTGATGAACTATATATCAGCAACGCTGCAGGCATGGCATCGCAACCATCACAATTATACTTCCCTCCTTCTTATTCTCACACATAAGCCGCAATAACATCATCAACCTTCTTTAACCTCTTTTACACGAATTCACGAATGACAGATAGTAGTGTGATCACGGTGGAAAATTTGAGGAATTTGAGTTGAGCACGAATCTGTCGAATCGGTCAAATCGCAAGATCCTCAATCCCTCTTGATCCTCTTGATCCAACGTTTTCAAAAATTGTTTTTTGAGTACATTTCCATTATATACCAATTTGGAACGCTGAAGATACGAACTCATAAAGTTCGGTGTTTCTGTAACTTGCATTAATTTGTTAAGTGCGGTGCAAATTTTTACTTTCTGCGTATCATTTTGTGTGTTTGCGTGGGTTAAGGGAAGGTAGTGCGGATTGTCTGGCAATTTTGCTGATGCAAAATCGGGGTGAAAATTGCTTTTCCTATCCTGGTTGAGTGTTATCTATACTAACAAATTTACGTGCCACTAATTGTGCAAGCTGCAAGTTATTGCTGAAGAATTTTCAGGTAGGCTGGATAAGTAAATCTAATCTCTGACCATGTTGATTCGAAGCATATATATTTGCATTTTAGGTTTGTGATTGCATTATCGTATAAAGTAAAGAGCAAGGAACGTAAGTACCTAAACATTAAAAATAATACTTAATATTTTCCTCCCAAGTAGTTTTGGGATGAAACACTGATGTTACCAAGTCAGTAGTCCTATATATATTTATATCTTGGGAGCGTTGGGTGGCAGCAAGGGTCAGTAGGATCATAGTCTGCTGTCCCCGGTTTTGTAACTTACATATTCAAAATAAGTAATTCGACAAATCTACTATTTAAGCCATTTCTAAAAATAATGGACAAACTAAGTTTTGAATCCGGTATTTTTTACATATTGATAAATATTCAATAAACAATTAAGTATCATTTTCAGAAATATAATTACCTGCTTTTTGGTCATAGCTTCATACAAGCGAAAACTAAAAATAATTTGTATCAAAACTAAAAAATCGGCATTAGTGCCAAAAGCTTAAAAACTCATAATTTATAAGTGTCAGCTAAGCCCAAACTGTGCGAAAAAATAATGAGATTTTAATAAAACTCTTTTTTTCAATAGTTTTAGCACGTTTTAGCATCAGCTTGAATCCTTGACCCTGAACAGAGTTGTAAACTGTGGTTAACGTATCTCTAATAAATTACAATTACAATTAGCATATGGGGTTGCACACATCGTAGATGGCTATATAATCACATTATATACCTGGCTGCGTCCAAACAACCGCAGGGGAAGTGGGTAGGAATGTTATTGTGCATCTATTTTGGAAAGTGCAAGGAACCCATACTACTTTCATAGATGTTACAGGAAAACACAGGATATTGTATTAGTAGGATCATGAGGAAGGTTTATTCAATAATAAAGTATGTATATATAGCATATATGGGCAAAAATAGAGCAATCTCACCAGCAATCCTTCGAGTGAAATATAGTTGCGTCATTTAATTTTCCATAAGTTCATCTAATATCCAATAATTAGGTTAATTATTGGATATGATAACCATGTGCATTATTTAAACTTGTTACGGCCAAAGTTTTCATTGTATAGTAGGAGGTGCTTGATGAGCTAAAATAAAACAAATGATCAAAATAACATATTAGGCTTACCTACTACCAAGGCCTTGTGGCTCAGCCGTCTGCCTAAAATCTGAATTTTGAGATCAGGCATCTGGGAACCACGCAGCATCGCACCTCCTAGCTTAGCTCCTCAATAAAGTATTACTGGGTATGGCCGCGTGGAGGCGCTAGGTAAGAGCTTGGGCTGGCAAAAGCTATATTGTTTGCTTTCTCGTTTGCCTTCCCCATTTCAAACCCACTTTCACTTTTTTTCAATAGTACCACAGAAAGAAAAAGTGCGATAGCTGACTCCTTTTCAGAAACGCCGCAGAGAGACCCGAGAAGTCTGTTTCGTTATTGTTTTCCACATGCGTCAAATCGTGTCCGTCGCACGCGGTGATCTAGTGTGCTATGCGCGATGCATGAGTTCGTACAGATTTCAGATACTAATTCAAAACCCAACACGATACGTTTAAAATTAAGTTAAGCATAAGCATAAGTATAGGATACCGCCCGTGTGCTGCTACTCTGTTATTGACCAGGACCGATGAAAATTGCAAAATGATGGCTGAAAAAAGCATACTTCGGACAGCATGCTATTTCTCATTGTACATCCTTATCAGGTCCCTGTATGCTGATCAATACCGACGCCGGCCACGTCCGAATGCGGGTCCTGGTGGGATGGGAAGGAATGTTAGTCCAATACTTGTTGCTACTAAAACCCAGGGAATCCTCTGCATCTTAACAGACACAAGTATTTCAGGAAAGGAATTGTTGTTAGTAGATGGTGGGAGCTTGATGGGTAATGTAAGTATGTGCGCATCAGTTATATGAAACTAATCTGGATATTCGAAAAACTTCTTGTAGAGGCGCTGGACTGGTTCAAAGGTACACGGGTACCAGTGAGCGACACGCCCTGGCAGGTGTTGTGGGTTCAAATCCGGTTATAATCTCTGATTACAGCTTGGTTCGACCCATGCACCTTCCAGCATTGGACAAAAGATAGGAGTCACAACGACAACTTGTTAACCATAGCTACCTATTACCCCCCCCCCCCCTCTTCCTTTCCACCCTTCCCCTGCATTCCCGAAAAAATCCTTCTTCATTACTTTCCCTTACCGTCCCTTCATCAATTGTAGAATCATCGTTTCAAAAAAAAAATATTAATATATGCCTGACCGCATTTCAAGGTCACGACTAAAGTCACGAGTTTGGTCAACCATAATTTGTTAATTTATATCGAAAAAGACTATATGCATGCGAGATTTACGTCTCGAAAACCGTATGCAAGTTGTCATACTTATTATACCTGAAAACAAAAATCAGGCATAATTAAACGAGCCAATACAGTCCCTAAGTTGATAAGCATTTCCTCTTACCAACACGTTTAAAATTAAATTGCAACGAAACTCAAAGACAAAGGCGTTTCACGTCAAAGAACGAATTGTAGAACGGTATCAAAGCTTCAAAATTACTGAATAAAAGCAATCAGTTTTTTTACACGTTTTTAGGAGAAATTCGATAAAAACATCTCAAGGTGTTTCACTTATTTCAATGCTTTTTGCTTCTAAAAAGTTACTAAATTTTATGAAGTAGGCTGTTTGAGAGCAATTTCGAGTAACAGATTCGCGCTATCTAGCATAGTTTTTGTCCTAAAGCTAGTTTAACCTTCCTAATGCATTAGAAAAAAGTTACACATAATGCATCGGGGTCGCAAACGACCCAAGTTTTTAAATTGCTCTCATTCATCCATTTTCAATCCGAATTTCGTTTTCTTTACCTTGTTTGAAAGGTATAAACCAAAACTAGCACCCTAGGTATGTCAGGGACTATTTGTTGACTAATGCCCACTTCAGCGTCGGTTCCGGACATCCACTACCAGGTCCCGGGGGACATTTTGGTACTTTGAGATAATTCATTTTGCGACACATCAAATCACATTAGCTTGATAAAATAAGACTAATGGAAGTATCAATGGGGAGATTTTGGACCAAAATGGCCATTTCTTCATCGGTTCCGGAACATCCGGTACTCGGTTTTTGGGGACAGTTTTGAATTTTTGAATGATTTATTCTGCGGCACGTCAAATTACATCACCTTGATAACATAAGACTATTGGAAGTAATAAAGACATTTTGAAGCAAATGGCTACATCAGCATCGGTCCCGGAGCAACTTCCACTTCTGTTAAGTGCTCGAGTTCTTTAGGCTATTGCGCCCAAAGACAATTGTTTTTACACAAATTTTTTTTAATCATTCCCAGAAAGTTTGGTTTGCCCCTCGATTTTTTAAGGAAATTGAGCTACTAGCCTTGTAGCACCGTAAATACAAAAAAATACAGCAAAGCTTTTTCGGAAAAGTTGTAGATAATAACTAGTTCTTCAACCATCCCATATATAACTTTTTCAAATTCTGCTTGACTGAGACGGTACTGTCAAATGAATGTGAGTTAAGTTAAAGTGATTGTACCATCCCTGATTCAAAGTAATAAGAAACCTAATAAATAATTGCCAACATGGAGAAATCTTCCTAAAACAGGATTTAGAAGAAAAAGATTCACTTTCCAGTCATAGAGACGAAAGAACAGCTTTAGAATCAGAGCTCAGAATGTGAAGTACTCACTGCGAGTGATCAGCAGATTCTCTTTACAATTTTTAAAACAAGTAGGGAAACCAAGAGGATTGTGTTTTGTAAAAAATTGGTAAAAAATGTGGTTTTCTTGCATTTATCTTTTGTCGATAACGAAGAGTCAATCCATAGGTATTGATGCTAAGTAATGGTGTGAAGAAGCAAGTTGCCTCTGACGTTGTTTTCCCGCTCCATGACGGAAACGTAGACGAAGACACGCCGTAGACGAAGCCACTTCCACTATCTATCTATCTATCTATATAAAAGTGAGCATGAGTATGTTTGTATGCAGGTATGTTCCACCATAACTCCATAACGCCTTGACCGTTCTCCACCAAACCTTCCTTGATATAAGGGAATCAGCACGGGGGGATTGACAAAAAGAGGGTGGCTCACCAACAGAAGGGGAGGCCATAACTCCGAAAAGCCTGGACGGTTCTTTATCAAACCTAGCACACATGTTCCTTGAGACAAGGGAATCAATACTGGCAGGTTGACAAGAAGGGTGGGGGGCTCCGTAGCCGCAAGGTTACCGAGTCTGCTTTGACAAGCGAGTAGTCGTGGGTTTGAATCTTAGTAGAATCAAGCCATTCGATGTCCAGTGACTTTAGCATGGGTTTACTCTCAGGCCCCCCCACCTCATTTACTTTTCCTGCATGCTGAATTCTAAATTTACCGACTTTGACAGTGCAAAAGTCCCTCCTATAGTTGAGTGAGGAATAAGTGGGTAAAGTAGATCAAGCTCTGAAGCTTTGGAAGGGTAAACCCCACAATACACACAAGCACGCATAAAATTTAAGAAGCATATCGCTCATTCAATAGCGATTATAGCAAAAAGAAATGCCATGCAGGTCATACAGCAAACACCCGGGCGATATCAGAATAAATCAACATTTACTGGTCGCAGTGATGAGTCCACACAGGAAACAAGGGGGGGGGGTCACTAACAGGGGCGGGAGGTTATAACTCCGAAACGCCTGAACGGTTCTTCATCAAAGTTGGCACCATGTGTCCTTGAGCTAAGGGAATCAGAACTGAAAGGGATTGACAAAAGGGAGGGGTTCATAACAGGGGGAGGCCCTAACTATGAAACGCCTGGATGGTTCTTCATCAAAGTTGGCACACATTTTCTTTGACAGAAAGGAATCAGCACTGGATGCTTGCTTAACACAAGGGGGATCCCTAACAAGGAAGAGAGAGGTCCAAGTAAGTAAAAGAGGTTGTGTTGCAGTAAGTAACTCGCGTCACAATTTTGTCTAGTAACACAACTGGGTGGACCGGTAAGAAGCTACTGACTCAATTGGCAGCAAGTAACGTCTGAGCTTGCTTTGTTTTTGCTATTCATCGTGCCGCTAACCCGGTCGTTCTCCCCGCACTCGACAGTAACTGAGTCGAGTCTAGTTACTCGACGTGAGTTACAGAATTGGGCCCATAGCGCATCGGACAATGTCCTATTATACTGCCTATAAAAGCATAACTGTCCCATATGGAAAAACGTGAAACGTGGGAAAATGAGATTGAAAGTGGCTGACTGATTTATATGTTGTGCGTCATTATACATAAACTATTTTACTTTATTCGATAAATACATCACGTTACACTAGTAATAGAACTATCCACATAAATATTGTTGTAAAATTAAACACCAATGCAATATTTTTTCCAAAATTTCGAACATGGGACAGTTATGCTTTTATTTAGAAGCGCAAGTTGCTAAATAAAAGCATGTCTGTCCCATTTTTTTCAATTTTTGCCAGTACATAGTGAAAGATAGTTTCTACGCCAAAGTATGCGCTACAGAAACGCTCCTATAATATTCCAAGATCTCAAGGTCGTCATTAAAGAAGGCAAGAAAGCCGTCGCGGTGTTGGACACAAAGTCGTCGATCTTTTTCGAACCAGTGATGCTGGCTTCGTAATCACAAATTATAAATCCTAACCAAGGCTAATACCTCGAAGATATTTGAGAAATAATAATCAAAAAGAGCAGCCTTGCTGTTAAAGATAACAGCAAACTTGATGAAGTTCGAGTTTCGAACTTCAAGTATGTGCTCCTGTTGAAAAAACAGCACTAGTTATTGTTTTGAAAACTTTTCAATCGAAATAAAACATCAGCATAAAGGATATTGTGGAATCAAAACGAAGAAGAAAGCTGCTCTATTAAATACTCTTTTCCCTGATACCACCGAAGAAAATTGTGCCAGTGAAAGCTTCGCCGATTAAGCAAAGATTGTGGTCGAACATTGAAATAAACTTAGAAACAAATATGTATTACTGTCATATTTCTTTTTTTGTTAAGTTTTTATCCTATTCAGGTGGAAATTAAAAGAATATTGTTTTATCAAAGCTATAATGCCTTATGGTTGCCTCAGCTGACAAAAAAAATGTTTATAATGGACAATATTATTATGGGACAGTTATGCTTTTATTTTTCGTATGGGACAGTTCAGGTTTGATATTTTTTGGAAAAATTTTCGAACAAAGTCCGGCTAAATTAAAGTTTTTTAGATAAATTAGGATATAAATAAGCTACTTTCGTGCTTTTCTCAAAATCGGTAAAATTCCATATGGGACAGTTATGCTTTTATAGGCAGTATAAGACCAGTATAAATGCTATAAATGAGAGATAAACCATTTCGACTGCCTAGCATTGAAAGTGTTATTCAAATTTGATTCCACTTTCATACATTCCCATTGTTTTAACTCCATTTTTAAAGGAGAAGCAGATAAGCCACAAAAGGGTTCAGGTCCAACGAATCGAAGAGATGATCCGAGCCATGCAAGTGCATCAGCTCTTTCATTTCCATCAATTCCCACAGGAACCTGGGACCCAGTATAGGTTGACTTGGTTACGACAAGAGAATTTTTAGAATAATTGAATACATTCCCAGACATGCTTTGATGTGCATGTCGCCGACTTTAAGGCGTTTAGAGCTGCTTGACGGTCGGACATGACGCATATATTTGAATGTCTGCAGTAATAGTTCCAGCTTAAGCGCACAGTCGAACATTATAGTATTGCTAGTATTTCAGCTTACTTGGAACACAGTTGGTCATCTACTATAGGAATCGACATGTCAATTCCTGTGCCAGTTACTCCTGCTCCCACTTGATTGTCCATTCTTAAACCATCTGTGTAGAAAACAATCGAGCCTTAGCGAAGACCGAGAACACCATTCTCCCAAGAATTTCGGCTAGGCTCAAATACACAAAATATTCGATTTAAAGTTTATTTTTTCGCCAGCCAGTCCTCATTATTGGTGTCAAAAGGATTAATACTACGAGTTTTTAGAATACTGAGATGACCTGTAAGATCATCTTCGAAGAGACTCATTGATCGCTTGATCCTCAAAGCACTTTTTTCAGCTTCTAATTGTTTAAACTGATGCAATGGAAGTGTATAAAATAAAGCAACCAATGCCTTCGAAGGTGTACTTCTTATTGCACCTATTATTGAGAGAGTGGCTATCTTTGAAATTTTGTAGCATTTTTTGGGTAGTTTTCTATTTCATTTTTGGCCACCAGACCAACAAAGCATAGGTCTCACAATAGCCAAATAGATCCAATGGATCATCTGTGTTCTAATTAAGCTTTCTGTCAAAAAAACTCCAAGATATTTGACATTATCGGAAAGTTTCAAAAGTGTTCAATTTTATTTTATTTAACGCAAATGTATTCATTCTCGTAAATGGTATGATAGTAGTTTGGCCAGTAATCCAGTGGAAGTTGCATATATCAAAACCACGTTTCCTCATAGCGGTAATCATTGAATTTTGAGATGAATTATCAAATGCGCCCCTTTATGTCAGGGAAGGCAGCTAGTGAAGATTCTTTTAAGTTTCTTCTTCGCTTCAAAAGACTTTTCTAGTTTTTGACAACTGTTTTTACTGCTATTATTGAAGACTAGCCTTATTGAAGAATTAAATTTCTCAAAGAATTTGTGACTAATTCACTAAAATATTCACTAAATTTACTAAAATTTTATCTTTCAATATTTTTTTTACCAAATTTGGAATCTTTCCCAAAAATCATTTCTAATTTCTTAATTCTTACAGATCGTGATCATATGTCGCATGTTCCCGGAGTTTTTCCGGTGTTCATTGGAAGACCGCAGTATGGTTTTTTAAGTTTAGCGATTGGCGATCATCGTGTGTCTCTTAGAGGCCATATAGCCGGTTCCAGCCCCTGGACAAGTTTCTTTTCTGATTCAAGCACATAACGGATTTCGAAGAAACTTGTCTAGGAATCGGCAATATGGCCTCTGAGAGACATGGGCTGATAGCCAATCGCTATTTCGTCGTGCGTTGATGTTTTGTGATATGCGGCATGACATATATTACAGGTGTTGAAATATTCTTTTATGGGAACCGGTTCCGTATTCGTAGTGTCCCCTATGGGTCCGGACGGCGTGTACTATGGCTTGCAACAGCAGCAAAGTAATTGATATTATCACAGCCGACTATTTGCAAAAAATCTACATGTTTGGAACAAACTTGACCAAACTATTTAAAAAAGTCATGTCGCGGTCTCCCTAGGAGCACCATAATCCAGAACCATGGGACATAAAGCCACGATCTGTGGCTATTATGGTATTAGAAAAGATTTTCGGGAAGATTTCAAATTTGGTGAAAAAATATTGAAAGATAAAAAAATTACGGCTATTTTCGTAAATTTTGTGGTGCTAAAGTGATGTAGACCTTAGAGGGGTTAAAATACTCAAAATAAAGTATGGATCGTGTCTAAGTATAATGAAAGGGGATCGGTAGTCCGTCATTGAATTTCAACTTTTTCACAAAAGAAATGGACAATCTGTTACACAGCTATTAATTTAAACAAAAAAAGACAATAATGTCTCTAGATATTAATTTAAAATTTTCGCTTTAATCTTATCATATAAAATAAGCGTCTATCAGCAAATTTTCCAGCGTTCCCACTTTTTTCAGTCTTTGTTCTTTAAAATTGTTAAAATACATGATTATTAAAATTGATAACAAACATTCAATTTTTTCATTGCGTTTGTGTTTTACATATGAATCCTGGAAAATTTATCACGCGTATTATTTGTGTATTTGATATCGCTTGGCTTGTGTTGTGTCCCCGACATTTACTATAATAGTGGAACAAAACTTTTTCTCCAAACATGCTGCCCACCAATCAGGGCACATTGTACACAACATACAAAGCAAGGTTACGCATAGTCACAAGATCTCACAGGTACTAGCGAAACGTGCGGGACGGACGTCTGTCATCGACGCGTTTCATTGACCTACAAAATAGCGCAGCGGGCCGCAACAGCACTGTTTGAACAACTGCCGAAAGTTTTGGTGACTTTGCCGTCGATGTTGCCGCACTGGTGAATGCTGAGAGAGCGGGAGCACAGATACATTATTCGGTATCTTGTGCAAGATGCAATTATCTATGGTACGATTTGTT
Source organism: Sabethes cyaneus (assembly GCF_943734655.1). Taxonomy (NCBI): domain Eukaryota; kingdom Metazoa; phylum Arthropoda; class Insecta; order Diptera; family Culicidae; genus Sabethes; species Sabethes cyaneus. The sequence goes on along the minus strand of NC_071353.1, from coordinate 59,551,415 downwards.
TCGAAAAGTGTGTGTGCGTATTCCGAATGGAAGGTACATCAGATTGCAGTAACCCTGAACCAATTTTCTCATGGTTCTTCGATGAGGTTTCCGTAGGATTTGAAAACAGTGGAACATTCCATTTTAAAGTGTTCATTTCAATTCCAGAATAATATTTGACCTGGCACAGTCGTGTATTCGGCGGGATTTACTGATTACCATTGTCAAATTTCGCGCTTGGTAAGCTACCAGACCAGACACCATACCAAATGAATTTCCATATTGCAGGTAGCGTGCCTTTTTTGGTTTACACCCTTCGGTTTACCCCTCGCTTAAAGCGAGGCGACATAAAATAGCTTCATTTAGTTAGACTGTTCGTAAAGGGTTGTTAGGGGCCGATCACTTCGAATTTAATAAAAATATTTTATACATTCATATTACATGTTTTTAAACGGGTGCTAAATAGAGTTTTGCACGGGCGAATAAAACCTCACTTCTTTGACGTCTATCGGTGGTTTGTTTACCTTTACATCGACTTAGAATGTGGGTTAACACGATGAAAGTGAATATTGCTTAAGGCTTTAACGGCAAGTCAGAAAAGCACAAAATCTGCCATTACAAGAAGTTTGGAGGACGACATTGCTGGACAATACGCTTTTAAGACGTTTAACACCAATTTATGCATATCGCGTTTGCAAATAACGACTAACAATTAGCAAACAAACCACGAGTGGATGTCAAATGAATGAATCGCGTTCATTCGTGACGTCACCTTGCAAAACCTTATATATTTAACGCTTGTTGATTTTTTTACGAAATTTTCACCTTCTTCAATGCGATCTTGAAGCTGTCAAATCCCGCAATATATTAATCACATATTGCATATTTACGCAGGAAGTGATTAACTCCGTGGGCGTAGCAATACAATATAGCGAACCAATCAAAGTTGATCTTATTGCGATGGCTCGCGAAACAGTAATGAAACTGTTAGTTTTATGGTGCTATCAATATGGTTACACCCTGTCCAAGTAACAATTCTAAAGCCACTTGGTTTTATTTGAATTTTATAAAGGTTTTATTGCGGTATTAATTATTACGACTGGTTTTATTTTTGTATTACGCAATACCAAGAGGATACGAGTCAAAACACACTTATAGTTAGCCATAAAACCATCATCAGGAGAAAGTTGGGTGCCGCTACGACTTCCGCCGATCGGAGAATCCAGAGGTGAAAAGGGCCTTTGTCGAACAACTTGAATCTCGAGCCTCAGAGTTGCCACCTGGTGGAACCGTCGAAGAGCAATGGACCGGCATCAAGAACGCCTTTATCACGACCAGTGATGAAACCCTCGGCAAAGCGTGCAGCGGAGGGAGTGGATTTCGGATAAAACTTGGAGGAAGATCAACGAGCGGAGAGAGGCGAAAGCCGGCATTGGGCGAGCGCGGACCAGATCGGCTAAGACAGCTGCCCGTCAAGGATACGCCGAACTGGAGAGGGCTGTTAAACGTGCTTGTAGGCGGGACAAGAGAGCCTGGACTAACTCCCTAGCCGAACAAGGAGAAATCGCCGCCGCCAATGGTGATATCCGTTTGTTGTACGATATTTCTCGCCGTCTTAGTGGTGCCAGGATGAATACAAAGATGCCGCTAAAGGACGGAGCAGGTTAAGCGATGGACTGAACGTTTTGAACAACTCTTCCGAGTTTCAAATGTCAGAGACTAACAAAACAAGCAGCGTATGACGCCTACAGTTCGTCGAATTAATCGCGTCAACTCGGAGGTGCCATGGCTGGATGAAATTGTACCAGCCATCAAGAGTATGAAATCCAATAGAGCGCCAGGGATAGACTGTATTTCAGCCGAAATGCTCAAAGCTGACCCATCCTTGTCAGCCCAGATGATGCATCAGCTTTTCAGCAACATATGGGAAACCGCAACTTTTGCGGTTGACTGGATGCAGGGTATATTGGTTAAAGTCCCTAAGAAAGGAGATCTAACTGAATGTGGTAACTGGCGTGGCATCACGTTGCTCTGTATTACTCTCAAAGTACTCTGTAAGGTAATCCTCAACCGGATCCAGGAGAAGATTGACGCTACTCTCCGGCGGCAGCAAGCTGGATTCCGTGCTGGCCGAGCATGTGTAGACCATATCACCACGCTCCGCATTATATTGGAGCAGATCAACGAATTCCAGGACTCTCTTTTGCTGGTGTTCGTTGACTTCGAAAAGGCGTTCGACCGACTCAACCACGAAAACATCTGGGGCGCACTTAGGCGTAAAGGAGTTCCAGATAAGCTAGTCCATCTAATCGAGGCTCAGTACGAGTCGTTCTCATGCAAGGTTTTACACGACGGTGTCTTGTCCGACCCCATAAGGGTTACTGCTGGCGTGAGACAGGGCTGCATTTTATCACCGCTTCTGTTTCTCATCGTTATGGATGAGATATTAGTTGGAGCAATTGACAGTATGACCTCGACCTAGCCGACGACATTGTCTTGCTCGCACAACGCTGAAACGATATGCAGAGCAAGTTAGATGATCTCTCCGAGAGCTCCCAGGCAACAGGTCTCACAGTCAATGTAGCAAAAACTAAGTCTACGGTAGTGAACACTAACAATTCCACCAACTTCACAGTAGCGGGACAAGTTGAGCAGGTGGACGCCTTTCAATATCTTGGTAGCCAGACAACGCCCGATGGTGATACCAAGACTGATATAGCCGCACTGATCAGGAAGGCCAGGGGTGCCTTTGCAGGCCTGCGAAACATTTGGCGCCAACCAGATCACTCTACGTACGAAACCCCGAATCTTTAATTCAAGCGTTAAATCCATACTGCTGTATGCGAAACGTGGTGCGTCTCAGCGGAGACACCGCAAAAACTGCAGGTATTCAATAACCGGTGCCTGCGATACATCATTCGTGCCTGGTGGCCTGATAACAGGATATCCAATGAGGAACTCCATCGTCGGTGTCATCAACACACTTAATGAAAAGCACCGAGTTCGGTAAAATTTTACCGAAATCTAAACAGCTGAATGTTCGGTAAATTTTTTTTATGATGCCAAACATTACTAATGATCCGTAAACGTCGATATGGACCACCAAAATTTTTACCGAACGTTCGGCTGTTTAGATTTCGGTCAATTTTACCGAATAGTTTAAGTGTGAACGGCCGATAGCCACAGAAATTCGTGAACGTAGCGAGCGAACGAGGCTTGCAGAGAAGCATTCGACTGCAATCCACAAGGACAGCGTAGAAGAGGCAGACCCAGAGACTCATGGCGACGCAGCCTAGCCAACGACATCCGGGCTGTAGACGAGAACCTGTCCTGGCGACAGGTAAAAGCCATGGCGGGTAACCGTCAGTAGTGTAGATCTCTGATTTCATTCCTTTGTTCTGCTGGATCGGCGGACATGGACACATAAGTAAGTAAGTAAAATAAAACCATCATAATAAAACTATTAAAGCAAATTTATTGTGGTTGCTTATATTACCACGATAAAACTAGTTGGCTGCACCACGTCTCTTATAAACTTTTCATAAGTGTGGCGTAGCAATACAAAATGGCACACCAATCAAAATTGATCTTATCACGGTTGCTTGTCAAACCGCAATAAATCTATTATTTTTATTATGCTATAAATATGGCAACACCTTGAACAAATAGATTTATCGCGGTTATTATTTTTATTGTTTTTTTTGTTAGATTATAGTCTTTTTAACAGCTTGGGTTATTCGTGACTTCTGCGGGGTTGGGATTTGAACCCGGACCTCAGCGTGAGAGGCGTGAATGCTAATCACTATACCGGGACTAATCCCTACATATACTGCTATTATGAAGAATATTAAAGTTCAACATCAAAGTCATTTTTTTATGTTTATTTGTAAAATTTGTGTGAGGTCATATTGCAATATTCTAGTGTTGTTTTAGTTCGCAAACAAAAATTCATCAAAGCAAAGTGTTTTGCAGAAAAAGAGTTATTATCAATCGGTTTTCCTGTCACAGGAAGCAACTAAAAAGTTGAGATTGACTAACTGAATAGGGGGGGGGACGTCTACAGTGTGACACTTTTTTTTCCAAAAAAAAAATTAAATTTAAAGAAAAGTTTAGAGGTCGTGCTGTTTATTGTGTCAATAAAACATACATTATTGTTGGATATAATTTAAAATTCCGATTATTTTCAGATATACATATATACTCACATAAAGCACAAATCCTGGACATCTGACTTTTAACTTATACTCCAGAATTCATTTACTGTCAATCCCTATGGATTAATTTGCAATTGAACACAAAAAAAAATTTCAAAAAAATTTGCATGGCGAAAGCTGTGTCAACGGTGACACTGACCACGCCTCTGTGTCTCACCGTTGCCAATAGGAATGTTTTATGAAAAGTGGTGAACGATCGCAGTTAGCAAACAATTAAATTGTCATATTTTTGCAAATATTAACTCTTATTGCTATGGTATGCCATATTTTGTTGTTGAAAATCACTTGAAAATGATTGCAAAAGAATTTACTTTGACCCCTCCAAAACTGATTTTTATTGAAAAATATATTAAAAAATCAACAAATTTTTCTGAACCTACATTATGCGATATAGGCTCACAAACTTCACTTTGCACCAAAATATCGTGGATCTTGGGTATTTTATGAGGTAGCTGTTCCCGTTGACTCACTGTTCCTGTTGTCTCACTGTTGACTACTCTCCCCTATATTTGTTTTGTTAAAAAAGCAGTCTTCGAAAATTGCAAAATTTTAATGGCACGTTGATTTTATCCTTGATAGGTAAATATGCACAATAAAATTTAATACGTATATGTTGCAAACCAACGGAGATTCCTTAAAATGTATTAATTTTTCTATGGGATATTTTATTATGTTCGCCATCAACCAAATCAATTAGGATGATCTGACAGTAAAACTTTAACTTTTCTGCTCACGGATGTATTTTCAAGTTAACAAACCTGGCGGACTGATTTACCTTTTCACTAGAGCAAAAGCTTTATTAAATTATCAGTAAAATACAAGACTGCAACTCGGTGATCAAAATGCGCTCCGGATCATTAAAATTAGTTTTAGGACCTTTAATTTTTACTGTAAATTGTCAGAAGTTTAGCCTATAGGTAGTGACTTTCAGTGGCAACAGCTTGGAGAACTAAAGTTAACAAGAACATTTAGTCAACTCATCACTTATATGCAGTAAGGTAAAACAATCAGTGATCCGCTTAAGCTGCTTGAAATAGATTCCTTACCCTCTAATGCGGTTATTTCCGTTATAATAAAACTCGGTTTCTCGGAAAATTAGATTAGGTACCTCCGATTCAGTCTCACGTAGACGCGAGGCGACGCACGCTACTCATGTATACATGAGTATTTTTTTTGTTCGCTAGACATCTTATGCACACTCTGTCATCCGGGGCAGGATTTGTTGTTGGCCCGAATTTGTGTTCCGAACAACATAACAATATTCGTGAGACAGCGATGCATCGATCGATGTACAGATGTCAGCAATCTGGGTAAAATCCCGCGCCGCCCGCAGTTGACAGTGCCAAACTAGTATATAAATGTAAGCGAAGGCTCAAACAAATGCCATGATTGCATCCAAGATAACCGTACTAACGTACTTGCATCTCATTATTAAAGTTACATAGCGTACATTTAATGCCGCCCTTTTGCTTCGATGTACGATGCTGGTCTTACAAGTCAGTCGTCGTATGTTCGAATCTTGGCTGAGCGGTGCTGCTAGTGTCAGTAGAATCGTTGCACCAGCCCCGTAATTGTCCTGTACTCGAATAATCGGCTGCGAAGTCTGTCGATAAAGAAGGGTCATGTCTTAAAAGCGTTTATACCCAATGTTTTGTTTTTTTTAGAGGAACATTCAGGAGTTTTCGTCATAAATTCTGGTTGTCTGCGTTATAGTGAATCTAGGTTTTTTTTCATGTTGGGTATTTTTATCACTGCAACCAGTTGTTTGATCTATTGTGATATATCCCCGTTTAATTATAGCTATATTATCAAGATGACGCACCACTATCAGAAGCGATCGTCATTGTTTAATTAATAGCATTTATCCAGGCCGGTGATGCACTTTGGATGAAGTGCACTACTGCGCTGGGACTTGTTCTCCAAATATCAAAGGGTTCTAACAGCCCTTTGTCGAAGAACCTTAATCTTTTATTAAGAATTGCCGTACATGTCCTATTATAAGACTAGTATAAATGCTTAGATTTTTCTTCGAAAGCTCCAGGATTTTGCGAGTCATAGAAATGTTTGGAGAGATAAACCTTTTTGACTGTCTAGCATTGAAAGTGTTACAGGGTAACTTCGATATAACGTACATTTTGATTTTCTAATTGTACTTCATATCGAATTGTATGTTATTTCGAAACACACCTAAAAAACTCAAATTATAGCTCATATTACTTTATTTTATTACTGATTGGCTACGTTTAATGAATAATGATAATATAATCGAACTAGAAGGGTGTAGCAATCTTTTTCGTGTTTTTTTGCTGTATACAGTCCTGTATATTTACTCTTTTTAAAGATATAATATTTTGCAAATAGTAAGAGATAGACAGTTGCTTTATTCAGCAAAGTGCTGCCTTTGGTATGTTCTACAACTTTTCCGATGAAAAAGATTTTTTTTGATGCATTAAAAAAAACAAAATTTTGGCTCATTCACGGTCACACTAATAGTGCAATAAAGGGGTCAGTCCCGGCGTAGTGGATAGCATTCACGCCGAGGACCCGGGTTTAAATCCCAACCCAGCGCCAGCAGAAGTTTTGCTGTAGAGTGCAGATGTTTTTTGATATGCGACACGGCGTACTTTACTGATGCTGAAATGTCCCTTTATGGGAATCGGTTCCGAGACCACAGTGTCCCCCCGGATCCGAATGGCGCGCACCATGGCTCGTAACTACGACAAAGTGATTGATGTCTACAGTCGATGATATATTTATAAAAATCAACAGATTTCAAACAAATTTTAAATATTTGGCAACTTTATCTAAAAACACCATGTCACGGTCCCCCAAGGAACTCCGGAATAACTCCGGGCCATATGACATATGGCTATTATCTCACCATATTGTGAAAATAGAAAATATTTTCGGGAGAATACCCAAATTTGGTAAAAAAATATTAAAAGTTGAAAAGGTAACGACCATTTTAGTGAATTTTGCAGTGCTAAAAATGATGTAGACCTTAGAGGGATTAATATACAAATTTTGCTTACAGTAAAGTAGAAAACCATTCCCCCTATTGCTTAGTCCAGTGGTGGCCAGGCATAAGCGTGGCGCGGGCCAAATCGCAATGACTTCTGGTCATTCTTTCGCATACCAAAATGTAAAATAGGCGGCAGCAAAAGCCGATTTTAAGCAATCACCTCAAGATTTAAACCGCAGAGCAATCAGATCTACAATATGCACGAGGTACTACGACTGAACTGAGTGACCCCTGTGTCATCAAAAAAATTATTCACAAGTCTGCTATCCCTCAAATTAGCCCGCGGGCCGCACGAATTATCACGAAGGGCCGCATGCGGCCTGCGGGCCGCGCTTTGACCATCACTGGCTTAGTCTGATAAAATAAAGCGGATAGCATTAAAATATTCGCCATGATTATATGTATAACATTTCGCGAATACCATTTTGCGGAACCCCACTTCTCGGTTAACCATAACGCGGAATATAGAGTTTTACGGAATACCATTTCGCGAATACCCTTACGCGAGATGTATCATTTCGCGGAAAATGTTTTCGTGGAAAGTACCATTTCCCAGTTTTTAGGTTACGCAAAAATTTCTGTTTTATTTGTATGAGAGTCCTTATCCCACTACCACACAGGTGAGGGGACTAAAACCATCATAAAAAACTTCCCTTCATAAGAACCTTTCCCGGCCCCAAAGCTCCCAACATGCAATTTTTTACGCCGCTCGGTTCAGTAGTTTTCGGTTCTATAAGGAACATACGGACAGACAGACAGAAATCCATTTTTATAGATATAGATTTGTATGGGAGCCCCCTCTCTTAGTGGGGGGAGGAATCTCTAACCATCATAAGAACCTTTCCTGGCCCCAAAAACCCCTATCATGCAAATTTTCTCGACTATCGATTCAGTATTTTTCGATTCTATGAGGAACATACGGACAGGCAGACAGCCAGACAGAAATCCATTTTCATAGCTATAGATGTCAAGTGATGCCGTATGGCATCATTGGGTTGATTCGGTTCGTTAGACACTATAGGTGACACACGCGCACTACAGCTGCTATACTTATATCGAGAAGCATGACCAAATGACCACAGGAAGGTACAATTTCTATCGAGTTGTGATTCAAGAAAACTAAAAATAATAACAAAATACTCATAATTGTTGTTTGTATTCCCAGGAGCTCCTCCGATTGATATAGTTTTTTCTCTTATTTAGATTAATGTAAATATAATTTTACAAAAATTGCCCTAAGCTACGACACGCACTGGTCTAACAAACCAGCCGCCATATGCTCGAAGAGGTTGTTAGAGTCAATAGGATCGTGGTACTAGCCTGCAACTTTCCTTTACTCTAATACCTGGCTGGCTACCTAACGTTTAATAAACATAGAAGGTCAAGTTCTGGCAACGGAATGTAGCACCTGGGCTTTGCTCTAATTAAAAAAAATAAAGGCAATTTTCTCGGGTACAATGAAGTTCCAATAAGAACAGCAACATACCATTTTTTTAACACACGGTTACAGAAGTACTTTCAGTGTGATAAAGAAACGCTAGCCTGCATTACAGTAGGGTTACCAGTCCATTTATTCAGTATATTTTGAACATACCCTTTTTATCGAATATACATATCAGGGGAAATATTCTCGCTGTATTAGGTAATTTGTTATGTGTTTGTATGTTTATAAACTTCCGCTCAGGAAAAGATTGAAATTCCACCACAATGAAGTCGCTATAAGAACAAGGACGTATGACGCTGACGGCGATGATTTTACAGTTCATGGCTATGCCCGTCATATTTCCCGTTGCTGTTTACCATTCTCCGAGGGATATATTCCTGTGTGACTTTGCCCTCCACACTTCGATGTTGAGGGAGTAGGCAAATAGTACCTTACTCAAGTGCGACTATGTTTAGAGCTTCGATAAATACGCCAGCTTTACAATGTAGCAGTACGAGTGTACCAATTGGTAGCAGGTCTAGGGCAGAAAACGTTTGGTTTCCATTGGAGGACAAGTTAAGGTGTAGCAGAAGGCTACGATATCACGTTGCATCACGACACGTGCCGGAGGTGCAACTAGGTGCTCTCCAATATAATGCGGCCCGTGTGACAGCCGGCACAAGGGCAAACCAAAGCTAAGTAGTTTGTAAGCAAAATGTGAGTGCATGTAGCTATGGCTGTCGGTGTAGTAAGCTCTCTGCACAAACAATAACAGTGAAATTCAATAAGCTTGCAATTGGATGTACTAAGCTTCAGCATAAAGTTGATGTGGACTATTTCAAACCGTGAACGATAATTCTAAATTAAGAAAAAACTGATAATAAATCTCGATTTAAACGAACTTGACCAGCTTGACCTATTGAACTTTTTTGGTAAGAGTAAATAGAAGCCAACAGTATTTTTTTGTGTTTATTAAATTCGTGTAACCAACCTTTATACGCATCTGTTAATCTTACCGTCTACGGTACGAAAATGTGTTTTCATCCTACTTCTAAATTCAATCTACATTTCTTTTCTTTCGCTGCACTTTCACTAATAAAGGCTTGGCTAATATATAACAATGCTGAAAAGGATGTGGCACCCATATGCCTTAATATGTCATGACTATTTTTTCCAAGATGTAAGCAAAGGCTGACTTAAAGTTAATCTGGACGCATAGGGAAACCTATGGTTCGGAACTAGAGACATAAATGACTGAATTGCAGTATTTTTATTCAGCTTTAAGTTTCACATCATTGCTCTGGTTCTGATAAAATCTCGAACGTTTTTTTCAATACAACTCTTTCTACCCGGCACAGTTGAAGATGTAACTGAATAAGCATGCTTCTTTTACTTTGAACGCATGCTTTAGTACTGTTGACGGTTCCCACGCTTCGTCGAAATTGTTTGACAATTACCCAAAATTGGGTTCGGACAATTTCGAGGATTCATCTCTTTTGGCGCGAAATCGACATTATCGACATGGTATGCAGCATTCTAGCACCACCGTCACCTCTAATGTCACCTTTTTGTTTAAGAATGAATGGCTTAATCCGTTTCTTCAAGCATTTTTTCATGTATACACTTGAAATCATTTTTGAGAAAGTCATAAAATCACAGCCACATATTACTTAAGTTTTTTTGAGCATCTTAGTAGAATACGAAACCTGCAATTAAATAAAAGAAAACTTTTTCCAAATTAAATTCTACTATTTATATTCATTCGCGACAGATACGTATTTCGCCTACAATTTTCAGACTCCATCAAATTCGAAAACACACACTGATGAATCCTGCAAGTCGTAGGCGAAATACATATCAGTCACGAATAAATATAAACAGCACTATTTAATTTGGAAAAAGTTTGCAATGTAAAATTTTTTACCGGAAAGTTCTTAGAAAGCCACGTAGGATTCGTCATCCATCAAAATACATTCGTTGAATTCCGTCAAAACTTGCTTGTTTAAACGTCTTTGCTACCAAATTCTACTTCAAGTGCCGCTTCGGATGTGTAATGGCACTGTAAGACATATAGCCTTCTCGAGCGGCGATATTCTGCGTGGTTTGATGCTTGGCATCGTACCCTTCTACCCATATCCCGGAGGAGGATGCCAGAACTGGACCTAACGCACCTTAATATCTTACTTCTCGACTCTCGGTCCCCAGTTGCGGTTTTCTCGAAAATTCTTTACCGTCTTTCTACACATAGGTTCTCCTTATAATCCTTCGAAATAATACACACTGTTGATTTTTGGGGGGCTCTGTAACCGCCCGGTTATAGAGTGGTCGTGGGTTAATAGAAATTAGACCATTGGATGTTAAGTGACTGAATTCTGTATTTAATAACAATGAAGCGTCTTACCAGGGCAAGTTATAAGAGTGATACATTCTTGAGGTGCGAATTGTAACCTCTTGTTCAAGGGCAAATTATAATTTGTTCACCTACCTGGTTCTAGGAGCGAGATTGGCAATGCAAAAGTTTTAAGGAAAAAAACTCATACACACCCTCGCTTTGTGCTGAACTCTGCTTTATCGACTATGATGCCGGGACCAATTATAAGACTGGTACTGGCTCGAGGTGCGTATAAAGCCTCTTATCCAAGATCAAATTATAACTAATCTTTGCTCTTCCCGGTTCTAGAGAGCGAGATTGGTTGAAAAGTAGTAAAAAGCACTAAAGCAAAAAAGGTGTGAAAACATCGACACTTAAGCACAAAAAAAAACAGAGTTGTAGTAGTAGTAGTAATAGAGTTGCGGAGAAACGTACCGTTTGTTTGTGTTAGTAGTGCAAATAATGTAAACAACAGAGATGACGTCAAATTTGCACAACATTCTACGGGCATAAAGAAGCATAAACATTGTGCCGTACAAGGATGACACCAACACTCTAATACGTTTTAGCATATTACGAACTAATCGTTCTATGATCATTGGATGACCATTGGAGGTTTTCTTGGCTGTCTGTTTTTCAGTTATTCTTACACTTTACAGCAATTAAATCAAAAGCTTGTAAAGAACTTCATGGCTACTCTTCAAATAAACACTAAAAATTTGTGCCTCATGTCACATACTACAGAATATTCCATCACGTTTATCATTTTCTTAGTGGTCCCTCAACCGATTTGAACAAAATTGATTGCAAATGAAAGGAGACCTTTTAGAAGCTATAACCTCCAATTTTCATGATGATTGGCCTGGTGATTTGAAAGTTACGCAAAGCAATGTGAAAAAGACAGAATTAATTCACCTAGCGGTGTGACCTGGCCTTTCTACTGTAACAATAATTATTTTTTATTTCCCAGGAACATCTATAATTAAGCTGACTATATTTTTAAATATCAGTTGCTTATTCCTCAAAATCCTTATCTAAGAGTAAAATTCATGAGAACGTACTGCGTGAATATTTTCATTCCTAGCGTGCGTAAATATAAGTAAGTGTCAGTTAATTTACTTTATCAACATCTTATTTAGTTTTATTATAGTTAAGTGATTTCTAGAAATATATGTCAGACAAAGGATAATTTTTGCAGACTTGAATGAATTTATGTAGAAAATTATAAATTAACCGTTTAACGGGTAAGGCTTCAAAGCCACATACGAATTTCGTTTTGAATTGACAATATGAAAAATGTGTTCAGAACCGATTTCTTAATACTTCGATATTAATGTCACAACACTATGCCCATAGTCATAGAGTTATCATCTTTTAAAAAGAATTCAGGAATATTTCGAAAAAAAAAACATTCCGTGAATATTTCCTTTTTTACTTTCGATGAAAATGGACATCTAGAACAAAATGATTGGCCTCAAAATTTTTCTATGATTTATTTATATGCTTGATTTCAATTTTATAATAAATCTGAATTGCAAAATTAACTGGGTAGAGCATTAGATATGAAATATTAAAAAGAGAAATTGGAGTTTTCTTAGTTGGTGTTCCTTCAGATAATTGTTTTTGTATGAAAATCAAAACTGGAGCTTCTTTTGAATACTTTCATGAAAAAAATCATTGGTTTGATCGCATCGTTTTCACGATGTTGTCCGTTATCGAGTTGAGAAAACGAGATGAGATCAAAGAAACAGTACAGAAGTAGCGCTATAAACATGCTTGAGAATGGCAAAAATAATGGTTTTTTCCAGCGCTAGTCTGTTTTGATGGCATGAGCGATCCGATATCCGCAAAATTTGCTTGAAATTTGAATAAATTTATATGGAAAATCCATTTATTAGCATTTTCAATTCCATACATCACTATTCCTATATTCTTAAATCAACCGCTTTTCTTCGCTTTTCTGCTTTTCTTGTCCGATCATGAATAATTGCTTGTGATGAAAATGACAAATGAAATGTTTCTCACTTATCTTGCATTCCAATGCAAATTGCAAAATTGTGCAAATTGTACACACATACATACACACGCTTACATACATACATACGCACATACATGACACATACGTTATACGTTATGCGATTTTCAATAACTTGGTTTTGTTTGAAAGATGTGAACGGTAAGTTTCAAATAATAATAAGTTCCAGGATGTTTGTCATTTGATTAATGCAAATATGTTATAAAAATATATTTTAAATGTAGTAGAAAGGACAGGTCACACCGATAGGTGGGTTAGTTCGGGGTTTTATACAAGACTTCAGCTTACAATATATTTTTGTAGTACATATCTATACCTATAAATAAAGATTTCTGTCTGTCTGTCTGTCTGTCTGTCTGTCTGTCCGTATGTTCCTTATAGAATCGAAAACTACTGAACCAATCGGCATGAAAATATGCATGTAGAGGTTTTTTGGGGCCAGGAAAGGTTTTAGTGACGGTTAGAAACCCCTCCCCCCATTAAGAGGGGGGGCTCCCATACAAATGAAACACAAATTTCTGCATAACTCGACAACTAATCAAGCAAATAGAACAAAATTTGGCATGTGGGTGTTTTCGGTGACAAGAAATTATTCTATGGTAAATTGAGACCCCTCCTCTCTTTATAAGGGGAATTATAACTCCTCTCCTCTTTAAAAGGGGGGGCTTCCATACAAATTTCTTCATAACTCGAGAACTAATCAAGCGAATGGAACCAAATTTGGCATGTGAAGGTTTTCGAGGGCAAGAATATTTTCTATAGTAAATTAGGACCCCTCCCCACTTTACGAGGGGGGGCTCCTGTACCAAAGAAACACAATTTTCCTCATAACTCGAGAAGTAATTAAGCAAATGGAACCAAATTTGGCATGTGGGTGTTTTTGGAGACAAAAATTTTTTCTATGATGAATCGGGACCCCCACCCGTTTTAGGAGGGGGGGATCCTATACACATGAAATACAAATTTCTTCATAACTGAAGAACTAATCAAGCAAATGGAACAAAATTTGGCATGTGAAAGTTTTCGAGGGCAAGAATATTTTCTATGGTGAATTAGGACCCCTCCCAACTTTAAGAGCGGGGGCTCCTATACAAACGAAATACAAATTTCCTCATAACTCGAGAACTAATCAAGCAAATGGAACAAAATTTTGCACGTGGGTGTTTTTGGAGACAAAATTTTTTTCTATGATAATTTGGGACCCCTCCCCACTTTAGGAAGGGGGGCTCCTATACAAATGAAATGCAAATTTCCTCATCACTCGAGAATTAATCAAGCAAATGGAACCAAAATTTGGCAAGTGAAAGTTTTCTAGGGCATGAATATTTTCTATGGTGAATTAGAACCCCTCCCCACTTTAAGAGGGGGGGGGGCTCCTATACAAACGAAATACAAATTTCCTCATAACTCGAGAGCTAATCAAGCAAATAGAACCAAATTTGGCATGTGGAGGTTTTTGGAGGCAAAAATATTTTCTATGGTGAATTAGGACCCCTCCCAACTTGAAGAGGGGGTGCTTCTACACAAATGAAATACAAATTTCCTCATAATTCGAGAACTAATCAAGCAAACGGAACCAAATTTGGCATGTGAAAGTTTTCGAGGGCAAGAATATTTTCTATGGTGAATTAGGACCCCTCCCAACTTTAAGAGGGGGGCTCCTATACAAACGAAATACAAATTTCCTCATAACTCGAGAACTAATCAAGCAAATGGAACCAAATTTGGCACGTGGGTGTTTTTGGAGACAAAAATTTTTCTATGATGAATTGGGACCCCTACCCACTTTAGGAGGGGGGGGGGGCTCCTATACAAATGAAATTCAAATTTCCTCATAACTCGAGAACTAATCAAGCAAATAGAACCAAATTTGGCATGTGGAGGTTTTTGGAGGCAAAAATATTTTCTATGGTGAATTAGGACCCCTCCCAACTTTAAGAGGGGGTGCTTCTACACAAATGAAATACAAATTTCCTCATAATTCGAGAACTAATCAAGCAAATGGAACCATATTTGGCATGTGGGTGTTTTTGGAGGCAACCATTTTTTCTATGATGAATTAGGACCCCTTACCTTTTTAAGAGGGGGGCTCTCATACAAACGAAATACAAATTTCCTCATAACTCTAGAACTAATCAAGCAAATGGAACCAAATTTATCATGTGGGTGTTTTTGTAGGCAAGAATATTTTCTACGGTATATTTTCTATGGATTTCCCCACTTTAAGAGGGGGGGCTTCCATACAAATGAAATGCAAATTTCCTCTTATCTCGAGAACTAATCAATCAAATGGAACCAAATTTGGCATGTGGGAGTTTTAGATGGCAGAAATTTTTTCTATGGTGAATTACGACCCCTTCCCCTTTTAAGAGGGGAGCTCCCATACAAATGAAATTCAAATTTCCTTATAACTTGAGAACTAATCAAGCAAATGGAACCAAATTTGGCATGTGGGAGATTTTGGAGTCTTGAATTTATTTTACGATAGTTAGAGACCTCTCACCCCTGTGGTAGGGGAATATGGACTCTCATACAAATAAAACAGAAATTTTTGCGAAACTCAAAAACTAATCGAACTCGAGAAATTCGAGACTCTTCCATAAAACATTAGTCAATACAAGACCACAAAACCTATCTATAGTAACACTAGGTCATTCAGGACGAGACGGTCGCGAGTGTTGCCGGTGACCCGCCGTCGGAAGCGCCGCCCACTGGGGGGCTTGCAAAACTCGAGATTGTGACAAAGATCATCCGAGATTCATGATTTATGTACAACATAGGTTAATTTGTGGCAATACGAAGTTTGTCGGGTCAGCTAGTAATATAATACGATATAATCCTGGGAAGTAAAAGAGTGCTTCCATGTGATTGGCTGATTCGTTCGCTTTTGACAATGCCCACTAGTAATGCTTTTTTCAATAGCAATTTGACAAATTATTTTTATATTTGCTTTATTTTATCAATTTTTAGAAAAAGATCGATTGATGCAAATATTAAAATCCATTGAAAAATGGCTGAGTTATAAGCGCGCAAATCATAACCACTTTTCCTTACATGCTCATTTCTCGAACTTCTAAAGTGAACCCCAATATAGAAAACGAAAACGTAGTTCTACGTTAAAATTTACTAGGTTTGTTAACATTCTGCAATTAGGATCTTTTGCATTGTTTGTGCGGCTTTGATTTTAATGTTCGATTTACCAATATATGTACCTAAGCGTACAAAGGATAATGCGATGACAATTTCAATCAATCAAACCGTGAAAACTGTGGACTATTCGCCAAAGATCACAAAACCGATAAATGCTTTATAATGGAACATAATCGTCACCTTTATGTCTGAATTCTCCTGCCTAAACTCGTAAACATACTCGGTAAAATACAACTATATCACACGACACACTTTGTGTGGCTTCGATTGACTGTTCGTAGTTGTAGTGTCCATACATGATTCAACCTGGCCTGCTCGTAAATCGGCCCGCATGCTGGAATCACCAAGTAAATTGAGGTAGAGATTGCAGCGCTAGACTAGGTCAATGTTTTTTGTTTTGGTGATTTTCGCTTCTCTATTGTCTTCTGCATTTTACTCCAAAAAGTAGTTCGGCTGCCCAATGGTTGTTTTTTTTAAAATCTTTTATTTACGGTTGCTAATATTTAATGTCATTCGGCTGTTTTCATCCTGATTTCAAATGTTTATAATTATTTCCTATGCTAGGTCCTAAACTAGGTGATACAATATATATAATATTATGCCCTTATGCCAGAGGTTATTGCAATAATTAACAGTTAATTAATGATTAGTGACTAGTTGTTATTTATTATATAGAGCAATTCCACGCAAAATCGCCCTAAAATAGCTAAAATAAACCTTTTTGATTTGGATGAAACTTGACCTACGTGTAGGAGGAAACATGTACCTTCCACAGATGTTGGTGCCATTATTCTTTAAGACTCATATGACGGATTTCACGCTAACTCATCTATGCGGTTGGCAGCACCCTCTCAGAATTCAATGAAACTTTGTGTGTGTAAAGAGTTCATGTTAATAAGCAACTTTACATACTTAGTTTTTCCAAAATCGGTCTAGACTGGTCTAACTCTTGGAATAGATCTACTGTACTGGTCGCAGTAATGGATCCACACAAGGGAAAAAATTTTATACCTCTCAAAATTTTTATGAAGAAATAAAAAAAATATATATATGTGAAAACTGTAGTCTACAAATGCTTGACGAATACATGAATAAATAATACTGGTGGCAGTGTTCGAAAAAATCGGTTGAAGGCGAATATGAAACGCATTCAGCGTATACAATTTTACCCCTGGTAATATTATTTTATCTGTTAGCACATGGACATGACTACTGAACTACTGACAGTATTTGTCTTTCTCAGTTTTCTACCCTTTAAAACAATTGATTCATGAATTGCAGTGCTGAATGATTGCTCGACTAACATGTCAGTCAATGTTGTCGCTCTTAACTGGTATTTTTGATCTCAAAGTTTAGTTTTTTAAACTGCCTTCAGATTGGCAGTGCTGAGCTTATTTCATCTCTATATACTGTAGTATACTAGAAACAACCAACAATGAGCGGTATATTGCATCAATTCAGGCGTATTGCATACATTGAATATGAGATTTCTAAACACTGAATATCGGTACCGTGACCGCACATAATTGCGATCAGCTCCTAATTCCGATCACTCAACCTAAATGGTCAATTTTTAGAAAATTGAGCCAAAACCTGTAGTAAATGAGCACGCTTATTTATTGTGCTATGTGTTTATGTGTCAGTTGTTGAAAAATGACTGCCTTTGGGGCACCATGCACTTCAAAATAAATTAAATTCGACAGGCAGAAGCAAAAAACGCCCTCAAAATGTATTTTCTTAGCCAAAGTGCTAAGCGCACGATCAAATTTGCTAAGATCATAGCAATGTGAAAACATATTACCTTTTTCGGTATTCTATGATAACTAATAGATACAAGCATATATAATCGTTCTGTATCAAATTTGGCTTAAAAAATGCTGAATTTGCGGAATTTATTCCATTAAAGTAATTGATCGGAATTATGAACATCATTTTTTTTTCTGCTTCTAATTCCGATCACTATATCAAAGTTATAAACTGGCAAAATGCAAGCTAACGAAGTTACTATTTGGATTTTAGGATTGATTGCAACATGATAACATGGTAGGATTATCGAAATTTTTTACGTAGGACTACGTATTACCTCATCTACGTCATAGGTGTCAACCAAAATTTGGAGTTAAGCCACCGTCACGAAAGAATGAAAGATTTTGAACGCTAATAGCTCTTCCAATTTCAAACGGATTTTGATCCTAAACGATGCAGCAGTTGTATGGCTTTCTTGAAAAGATTGTTTGCCAATCGCTAAATAGTGAAAATTAACGAAAGCTTTCAAGCTAAAAATTCTCCATACATTTTCCGTACGATGGTCTTGCTTCCCAGGCACGGACGACCATTACATATACCAAACTTGTGGCTTGTACTGATTAGCATAAGCAAGCATAAGCATAGGCACAAGCATAGGATTCCGCCCGTGTGCTGCTACTCCGTTATTGACCAGGACCGATGAAAATTACAAAATGATGGCTGGAAAAAGCATGACAGCACACTGTTGCACTTTTTGTGCAACCTTACCAGGTCCCTGCGTGCTGATTAATACAAACGCCGGCCACGTCCGAATGCGGGTCCTGGTGGGATGGGAAGGAATGTTAGTCCAATACTTGTTGCTAATAAAGACCAGGGAATCCTCTGCATCTTCACAAGCATCAAGCTTATGGCTGCTGCTGATTCAAGACAAAGAAGCAAAATAAACTTGCGTGTTTTTTGCTTACTGCAAAGCACAGTATAGCCTAGGTGCTACATTCTGATTTGGAATTTTGACCTGTTTTTATACGACAGACTTCGTAGCGTGTAAGAATACGGGACAATTGTGCTACAAATCCTTTGACTCTTTCAGTCGAGATTCGAACATGTGACGTCTAGCTTCCTGATCAGATGATTCTAGCAAAAATCTTACAGATTTGTTGCTCAAGTTGATATTTCTATCAAACTTTGTAATAAATGTTTCTACCTTTGTCACAATTTGGTTATACAGCAAGATTTTTGTTACTCATATGGATATAAACTAGATAAAATTATATCATAATTTGATATATTTGTGATATGCCTTAAGCAAATTTTGTTACAATTTTAGTTATTTCAACTGCTAACGAGACCAAGTTTATAACAAAACGCAAAGGAGACTTTGTTATAAAATACTTACTATCTAGAACTCATCCTGTTATAAATTTGATATATTCATTTGATCGGGTTATTAAACCAGTGGCTGCTGGTCAACTGAAAGGCTCAGTCGTTTTGCTTTTCTAACGCTGCAAACAAGCGACAGCGACAGCGCACCTATGAACTATCTTATTAATGCGTGTTCTTTTAATATAACAATAACATATTATTTTGAAGACTTAAGTTTTCTCCTAGAACTTTGTTAATAGCTGGATGCGTGAGGCAAATTTCTATACTGAAATACTCCGATTATGGCACTGGTAAAAATATTCGTTTTTGATATCACAAAATAGCTCACCTGCCATAAAAACGGTACAGCAAGATAATATTATTATTATATTGTTTGTTTTTTCTCACTTTACGCTACACATATACCAATATGGTGTAAAAAGTTTTCTTTAATATTCGAGGTTTCTTCGCGAAAACCAGCCTCACGTAGTTCTACACCAACTACGCGGTCATGTCTGGAACACAACCTTTCTGATTTGATTTTTACTATTATTTATGATCAAAGCTTTATGAAAACGTCGAAGTGACCCAATTTTATTGTAATTGTAACAGTTGAACAAAGATAAAAGAAGAGGAAAGTTTTATAATCCGCTTGTCGATCTTTTGAGTACACAAATTTTATGAATATTAAGCTAATGGTAATAATGATCATTAACGCAAGCAGCAGATGACTGGTAGGGGGATTGTCGTCAAACTACATAAAAGCAATACATTTCAGATCCATTTGGTACGAGTTGACAAATTTTTTTTGCTTTAACAGCTCATTATGACGTGATCGGAATTAGATACACCTGTGATCGGAATTAGAATCACCCCTTATAATTGATGATCGGAATTAGGTGCACTGATGCATCATACTATGATGCATTTTTTAACTTTCGGTAAATAATTTAGGTATTTTAGTATTTTTCCATGAAACATAATTGAAAATACTTGCTAAAGACATATACAGTATTAATAAATATCAAAGCTATATTTTTCAGTAGGGACTCAAAGATGAATCATGCCTTAGGTGATCGGAATTAGGTGCTTTCACGGTATTCCACGTATTCCAACCTGTTCTCGCAAGTGTCTCATTTTATATGAAGAAGGATCGGATTAGGGATGTAAAATAGGTACTGGAACTTTCCCATGCTTAGGTCAGTTGACATCGAAATATCACAATTATAAAAGGACACGTAATTAGAGATTCGCCTGTTGTGGCCAGAATTTTAGTTTATTAACCTTTCGTTACTCGCACCAACTTCGATGTATAGGCATACTAAAACCTAACAGAATTCACTCGAATACTAAAGCCACTTGGTGAAAAACTTATGAAACTTTTTCCAGCTTTTGAAAGATCTTGATCTGCGGATCAACTTTGCTGAAAACAGTAATTATCTTTATTGCTGGAATCCCGAGATATACCGGGATAAAGTTAACGGTTCACAGGCGTTGTACAAAATACAACAGCGCGAGTAACGGAGGGTTAAACAAATACATTTATAATTTTAAGAACACTCCCAGGTGACCAATAAGCGTTACCAAAGCCGTTCAAATACAGTAGTAGTAGGGGAAAGCCACCATCATTTCAAGGACTTGCCAGTGTATATAGGTAGAATTATAATATATGCAAATTTGATTAATAAATGAATTTCACGCTAATGCTGTTACAGGGCCAAAAGGGATTGGGCGTACCCACAAACAGAGGCACTTGTGCGCATTCCGGGTTATAAGAGTCACCTTCCAGCATTAGGATCCTTTCATGCAATAATCAATTTCGCTGTACCAACTTTAACCCACGTGATGATTTGTTTGTGAGAATTAAGAAGTGACATATTTGCTTCAGACCTTAAGGATTCTGGTTGGCAATCCATCATCCAGCCTTCCACATATATGATATATTAGTAATAATACTATTAATAACATGATATTAAGGTGAAATGTGGTATATATGGGCCAAAATAGAACAATCTCACCAGCAGTCCTTCGAATGGAATAGAGTTGCTGCGTCATGACAAATGTTGTTCTACAAAATTTCTGCAGGTCATGCAAGTTTTCCTAGCTGTAGAATGACGAGAATGCCTTGCGTGAGTTATTTTCATTTATGAATGATGGAAATTAAAACGATTAGTCGATATTTTCTTCTTCGTCGCACGAAAAAACATTGGAAATTTGGCTGGTAGGACTTCTTTAATGATAAAAAGCATTTAAATATATCTCAGCTCACTTTGATTGATCGCGTATGATAGACGACAAACTAAAATAATAGGGAATAACTAGTTTTGCATTGTGTGTCATAAAAATGCTGATATTTTTAATAATTTGTGTTGGATAGGATTAGAAATAGGCAATTACGACGATGCAGTAACATACGATACTTCATAAGCTAAAACGACGAAAAAAATAATTAAAATAACTTATATTAAGCTTAACTATTAGTAAGGCCATGTAGCTCCGCCATCTGCCCAAAACCGCGGTTTTGAGATCAGGCATCCGGGAACCACCCAGCATCGCACTTCCTAGTTTGGCTGCTCAATAGAGCATTACCGGGTATGGCCACGTGGAGGCCCTAGGTATGGGCTTGGGATGGCTCATTTGCCTACCCCCTTTCATATCCAAACCAAAGCCATTCAAATGCAAGACAATAACTTAAAAACTACTTTGGCAAAATATACCGTTGCTTTACTGCTAACCCTCTTATAATGCTGACAATGCTGATTACTGAAAAGAAGAATTTGAATAGAATTTTAGATGCCGATGCCAGATATGCTGATAAGCGGCTGATTTACTGCCGCTATCTTATAGTTTTTATGAAACGTCAACGTCACATAAATGCTTGCATTAAAAGTGCTTTGAACAATCATTGGGATTCCGCATCACTGACGGTTCAGTGGCATATCACTGTAGCTTACGATTAACCTGTTTTGATGCCACTAGTTTTCTCTGATTTTTTATTTTGACATTTTTCTGGAACTCTTCATATTCGTTATACGACATTCGAAATGGATTCAAACAAGGGATGGTTCGATCACTTTGACTCAATTTTAATTCATTTGAGAGTACCACCTCAGCCGAGCAAACTTTGGCAAAGTGATATATGGGACCTTTGTAAAACTAGTTATTATTTTGCTGAATAAAGTTTTGCTGTATCTTTTGTAGTTTCGACGCTACAATGCTTTTTTTCTGTATGGACTCATCACTGCGACCAGTATCGTTGATCTTATGCGATATCGCCCGGGTGTTTGCTGTATGACCCGCATTGCATTTCTTTGCTATAATCGCTATTGAGTGAGCGATATGCTTATTGAATTTCATGCGTGCTTGTGTGTAATTGGGGTTTACCCTTCTTTCAATGCTTTCTCTACTTTACCCACCTCGTTCCACATGATAGCGCTATCCCCAATTATAGCCATCCCTGGCACAGCACACCAGTGCATTTAACTATAAGGGTCTCATTTTGCACTGTCGATAGGCCTTATCGGGATAATATAGAATTCAGCATGAAGGAAGGGTGAAGGAAGGGGCCTGAGAATAAACCCATGCTAAAGTCACTTTGACATTGAATGGCCTAATTCTACTAAGATTCGAACCCACGACCATTCGCTTGTCAAAGCAGACTCGGTAACCTTGCGGTTACAGAGCCCCTCTCGCCCCATACTAAATAAACGTTCATTTAGTTACTAAAGAGGTACTAGCATTGTAGATAACAACTAGTTCTGCAAATAGCCCATATTTTGCTTTATCAAATTTCCCTCGGCTGACACGGTACTGTAAAATGAATCAAAATTGAGTCAAAATGATCGAACCATCCTTGATTCAAACGTTTTGAACTTAGAACGCCTTGAATCACCTTGATCTTCAAAACAAATCATGGCAATTCCTCCTCGCACCGTGTAACCAACTTTGATACAGCTGCCGATTAGCCGAAATCGACAGGGTTTTTACTTCAAGTGTCGATACAAGTATCGGTATTTGAGAATCGATTCTGGCTGATATTGGCGTGCTAAATTTCGATTCAAAAAACTGAAGTATCGGCCAGAAAATATCGAAATCACACCACTAGATGGTTCAATAAGGGTCGTTATAAGTAAATTAATGCACAGGATGCGTAGTTTAAAGTTTAAACAACGAATTTGATCTAAAATTAATTGTATTTATGAGGATAAAAGCATACAGTTTTACTGATATGGATTTTTCTTTTTGTTTCAGGTAACTTCATAGAGTTCCAGTCAAGTAGGGTACGGGTGGGTATTTCCAGCCCATTAAGCGGTAGCCTGAACAATATTCAGGAACTACGTTGAAACTATATTTATTCGAGACAAGATTTTTATACCAGTTGATAGAATAATATTTGTTGAATATCGGCGTGTATTTTGGTCTTAATAAAACGCTACTGAATTTGAGTTATAGCCGCGAGAAATGATGAAGTCGCTGCGACTAAATTGAGCCCATTTTCTATAGTGGTGTCTGTGTTTTTTAAATCCAACAGGCCGAAATAGCTAGCACAGCGATTAAATGCTTTTCAAAAACAGATCAAAAGAGACAAGAAAAGAAAGACCGATGGATAACTTCTCGCTATTGCCTACATTCGGGGCTCATTGAAAATAATTAGTTTTGCAGTGACAACAGCTTACTACTGGCGCTAGTGTATCACTGAATCGTTCATATACACTAGCGCCAGTTGTCACTCAAATACCAGATATGTCAGCACATATATTGGTAGTAGTGTAAATAACGCACCATATGCTGGAATTAAAAACAAAATGCTGCTAATGGCTAGTGAATGAAAATTGATTTATATTTTCATATCAGAGGGGAATTTTTGTGTTCTTCCGTGATAAAAAGGAGTAGAATTGTTCTGTGATAGCATATTCACAGCTGTTTAGTTTCTAGAATAAGTAAACGTGATCATAATTGTGTGTTTTCCAAACCATCATCAAGAGCGGATACGCGTAAGCGATTGCTGCTAGTTTTTTCAGCCTGATTACGTGCTAGTGGAAAAACAGTGGTTTTGATGTTTATTGAATAAAATTAAGCAAACTACTTACATTTTTATGAAAATAGTAACACATTAAAGCCTATGAGTGCTACATGCGTTTCAGTATTGTTATATAGCGGCAAAGTTTTTATTTGGGAAAGTGTAGCCAAAAAAGGTAATGTATGCCGAAATTAGTAGCGTGATGGGAATATCCTTCCGTACCCTATTACGTACGAGCGGAATCACTTTTTAAAATATAAACAAGCAGTTGCGCACACACACATACGATTACAACGCAACAAATATCATAAGTGCATGATTTTCTTGTCCTACCTAATTATGCTAGATTGACTGCTATTTTGAACAATGAAGATTAAGTACAATGAAACTATTGGCTATTGGTAGCATGCATGTCACAAGGTTCGCAAGTGTGTAGTACACTTCACTTCACTTCGCAGTACCAGGCCACGTAAAAGTGACGTTATACTCTCTGTGCCCACTTGTCATATTTGTGATAGCATCCTGATATCTTCGGTAGTGGCCTAAAATGTTTACACTAAGATTGTTTTAGTGTTGGAATGTAATAAATCCCACAAAAATCACTCCTCTATGGATCTATAAATGTAAGAATGTAGTGTATAACTGTAATGTTTACAAAAAATCAGCAGCTAATTTCAATGGTCACTATATTTGTCGACCAACATTTGAAAGGGGCGGATAAGCCAACTGTCAAACAGAACGAGTGAGAGTTCATTTTCCTATGCTGCTCCAGCAAAAAATAACTCTTGCTCGGTCTGTTTGACAGTTGGCTTATCCGCCCCTTTCAAATGTTGGTCGACATTTGTGCGCTTCAGTGATTGTTGTACATTTGAAACGTAGCTTGTTGCCTAACCAGGGTTATACTATCATTTCCGATATATTTGCTAATAGCAATATTATAGTTAGCGAATGACTGATGATTTGACTTATGCTAAAATAAGATTGTAAAACAATTAAAACAATTTACGGTAAACAGTACTAGCCCGATAACACTTCTAGATCTGACATCTTTACGGATTTGATGATTTTATCTGTTGTCAGCATTTAATTTTTATTCTTGCCAATTTATTTTCTTTTACTAATATTTGCGTTATTCATATTTATCAAGAATAAGTTTTGTAATAAGAATATGTTGCACTCACACAAATTCTTGGACATCATATAATTTATTATTTTTACCACTGAGCAGTAGAGAAGTTTACGATTTTTTGCAATTGTTGTTGTGCAATTTTTAAGAACTCTGATGCACCGGTCTGCGTATAGTAAAAAAAGCAAAACCTTGGGTATAAACGTGTTCAAGACTTGACCCTTCTTTATTGACACATACTTTGCCGCCGGTTATTAGAGTATAAGACAATTGTGGGGCTAGTGCAACGATCCTACTAACTCCAGAACCGAGATTCGGACATACGACAACTGGCTAGTTGGACCAGCATCGGACCTCGAAGCTAATACAACGGACAAATGTGTATTTATCACTCATGGGATTAATATGTTTATTCACATTGCTCTTTCACAATCAGTTTGTTCTTCCTAGTTGTAAACCGCTATTCTATGTATTTCTACCCGTTCACATGCCAGGGCTAATTACCTACAATTCATAGTAGCATTTGCTCGGTTATGCTTTGATATTGAGGCAAATTGATCATGAGGTCAATAGTACTAGCAGTTCGAGCTGAGGGGGCGTTCGGCTGATAGGCAACCCAAGCAGGTCGAGTGTGCCGTATGTACTTACTGCTAGCCTTTTACTATATGGTAGTACACCACTACCAGCAGTCTGTTGTTGGATTGCCATGACAGCCTTTTGCGAAAAGGTTAATCTGTACAATGAATAGTACTCAGCGCACCGTCATTTGTAGTATTTATGTTGGTTCGGTGCTCACTATGTAGTCATGCTGATTATACTTGCTTTCTATGCAACAAACGGATCGAGTAGTTGCATTTAGAGAGACATCGAGGTGCCATGCGACGATGACGATAACACCGCCACCACCGGCACGCCGCGGTAGTTGTCTGGGTAAAACTGATTCTGGTTTGCGTATCGCCTTTTCAGATCAAGGAAGCGAATAAAACAAGCGCAAGGCTTGTGAGCTTTTTATACACATGACGTTAAATCACATACGACCGGCGAGACGCTTAACCTAATCCAACAATAAATAAGAAGTGCTGTCGTGTTAATGTTAGAAACAAACAACTCCATTTCATTCATATTAAAGCAGGTTAATGGTGCTAATACAACATATATAACATAAGAAAAAGCTATAAGATAGCGGTCAAATAGTAAAATTTATGAATAACTCATAATTTAGATTAAATAATGCTGATTTCAATCACTCACGCGAAAATTTCAAAGTTTATTCTTGCTTTTCGACCGCTTGAAGCCACTGCTGGCCGTGGACCGTCTATCGCAGCATTCATGTTTCCTTTATTCGGTGTAACTATCAGTTTTTCAAAAGATCTCGACTGCTAAAGACACCATCTCGATCAAAGAAAATATTTTTTCAATATAAAAATATTTTATTCGTTAGTACCTTTTTTGATATCCTTTTATCCTCTATGCGAAGTTGCAGCTGAATCGAAAATGGCATTTTAAGAACAAAATTCTATTTTCCTCAGTTATCGTGGTTCCGTTATGAAAATATTTTTAAAAATGCCCATCACTATCATAAATCAATAAAACCTGAATTAATCCACCTAGCGGTGTGACCTGGCCTTTCTACTGTAACGAAGTTTTTTTAGTTTCTCAGGAAAATCTATAATTGAATTGACGATATTTACAATTATCAGTTATCAAAATTGTTATTTAACAGTAAAATTCACAAGAACGTACTGCGTGCAATAATCATATTTTCTTTCCTAGGGTGCGTAATTATTGGCAATCGCTATTTAATTTACTTTATTTATATTTAGTTTTATAATATTTACGTTAATTCTTGTAGACCTGAATGAATAAAAGCAAAGCAAGCCCATGGATATAAACGTTCTTAAGAACTTGACCCTTCTTTATCGACAGGCTTCGCAGCTAGTTATTGGAATACAGGACAATTACGGGGCTAGTGCATCGAGCCTACTGACTCTATAGCAACACCGCTCAGTCGAGATTCGAACTTGGCTTGTTAGGCTAGCATCGTATATCGGAGTTAACTGAGTGGGCGAATGAATATATGTAGAAAATTAGAAATTTAAGAAACGATATGAACTCAAAGAAATAGAGCAAAAGCAGCGCCACAAACATGCTTGAGCATGGAAAAAATGATTGTTTTCCCAGCGCCAGTGTTTTTTGATGGCATGAGTGGTTTCATATGCACTAAATTCATTTGAACTTTGTATTTATACATATACATATACATTATATACATACATATACATATACATTATATATATACATTTATTCATATGGAAATGCTGGGGATATGCTTAACCTTTAGTTACTCACACCAACCTAGATCCATAGACATGTTGAAACAGAACAGAATTCACTCGAATACTAGCGCAACTTGGCGGAAATCATAACTTTGTCTACCGATTAAAAGATCTTAGTCTGCGGATCAACCTTGCTGAAAACAGTAGTTTTCTTTATTGTTGGAATAGCGAGATATACCGAGATGAGGTTAACGTTCTACAGGCGTTCTACAAAATACAACAGCGCGAGTAACCATGGGTTAAACAAACTGCTTTTCTTCGTGTAGATGTCCGATTGCGAATAACAGCATGTGGCTAAAATTGAATTGAATAAAAATTTTGATAAATTGAAATGAAATGAATTGAATTGAAAATTGACGATTATGTTTCGTCACTTTTCCTGTATTTCAATGCAAATTACAAAATTTTAAATACACATACATACACACATACACAGACACATACATACATACATGAATGAATGCATGCATACATACAAACATACATATATACACTTACATTGAATATAATCGATACTTGATTGGAATATTCTGTTTTTACACGTCTTAAACGGTTCAATGCATGACGCTTAAGTATTTAAGTTTGACTTTTGACTGAATTGTCAGATTTTCAATAATTTAGTTTCGTTTGATAGATCTGAACAGCAATTTTCAAATAATTGTAAATCGCAGAATGTTTAACATTGCATTATTGCTAATATGTTGGAAAAATATGTTTTAAATGCCTTTTTTGCGCATTTCTTTATGTAAGTTTCAAACCACACGCCCAACCATCATGAAATTTGGAAATTAAGGTTTTAAAAAGCTCCCCTTTCATATGCAATCAATTTTGTTCAAATTGGTTAAGGTATCTATGAGATACTGAAGTCTCGTATTTTTCGTATTTTATACATAACTTTTGAATTGAAAGTCTGATCAATATGGAATTCAATAGAGAATAATGGGATAACTAGACCTTTGATTTGATACTAAGATAATTGAAATCGGTCCAGCCATCTCTGAGAAAAGTGGGATAGAAAAAAGCGTCACACACACACACACACACACACACACACACACACACACACACACACACACACACACACACACACACACACACACACAGAAAACGGTCAGTTTTTGAAATTGAGTCGAATAGTACTAGACACTCGTCCCACTGGACCATTTTGATTTTGAGGACCGTCTCTGCCGAGCAAAATTTGATAAAGTTTTATATGGGACACTTGTAAAACTAATTATTACCTACAATTTTGCTGAATAAAGTTTTCTGTTTTTCTATAGTTACGGAGCTACAATAGTAGTACCGTAAAATGGGGTAACATTGATTATCGGGGGTAACATTGCTTAGTCCAGGAAAGTTGGCAGAAGTTGTTTATTTCACTTATTTATGAGATTAGTTTAACTGATCAATGTTACCCCGGTGATCAATGTTACCCCGTTTTACGGTACCTCGTTAGCAACTAAGTGAACGTTCTCGGAATCTCGGGATCGGGAAATAACACCTCGGGGCGAGAAGTGATTCTTATGTGAAAAAAATCTGCGAAACACGATGAAGTTGGAATTTTTGAAATAAAATTGAGAAAAATGTAAATTTAGTACAGATCGAGTTAAAAAAAGTTGGCAGCAGTGGTGCTCATAAATAATATCTTTTTCGAATTTCTTGGGTAATTTCCTTTGAAACTGTGAAAATAGTGTCTTTCTAAATCTTACATTTCCGGAGATATAGGCAAAAGAAAATAAGAGGGTTTGAAAACGGGTATTTTTTTTTTTCAAAGTGGAGGTGATCCCAATAATAATCGAAGGAATGTCCAACCGGCGCCAAATTTTGGATTTTTACTTTCTAACCGGAGACGAACCATCTGGCAAAATTTAGTTAAAATGACCTAAAATTAAAAAAGAAGAAAACTTATCCAATTCAATTCTACTATGTATATGTATATACATAGTAGAATTAAATTGGATAAGTTTTCTTCTTTTTTAATTTTAGGTTTCGTATTCTACTAAGACGCTCCAAAAACTTCAGTCAAAATTTGATTCAAATCCGTAAAGGTCGATTACACGTTTGAACTTTTTTTCTCGGTCACTTAACGTGTAATGATCCTAATGTTTCATAGAAAATGAATCCTTGCGCGGTATCCAAACAATGATTTAGAAATCACAAAACTCAATTATACGTCACTATCCCTTCAATTTATGTGTTTTTTTTCTTTTACCAGATTTAAGACAAAAGCCTTTCATTTACTGCCAAGACAATTAATATTGACTTGATGGTTTTTGCATCACTAACTTAGAGATGGCACAATAGAAAAAAGCACGGGTCCGTAACTTTTGAAAAAAAAAAAGAATACACAAAAATTGAACACGATTGAAAAATGTTTTCACGTTTAGTTTTTGGGGTTAAGCTCGTTTGAAACTTTTGCTGCTGGTATGAACTTGTTTCATATCGGAAATAGGATCTTACATACCGTTTGTTGTATGTGACAATGTGTGATGATGCCCTTTAAACACCGGGCTCGTTTTTGTGTCCTCCTTCGCTGAGTTGACAAGCTAGCGGACTGCAGTTATTTCGATCAGCGCAAAAAGAAACAGAAAGGAAACGTTGAGAGCCGAAGAAAACCGCCCATGAAACCAATTTTTATTTCTTAAGTAGGTCAAGAAGCATCACACCTTGAGACCCTATATCGCTTGCGGTGGGCGCCCTTGTCGCTGTGAAAAAGGTCTCCTGGTAGTTTCTGATGCATACCGATAGCAATACTGCAAACTGTTCAATGGTTGTGTATTATGGCAGTTTCTTTTTTCTCGAGGTAATACAAGATATTAAATGACGAGCTATTATTTATATTCAATCTTATTCAAAATGATTTTTTCTAGAACAACCGTATTCGATTTATGTTCGATATTAAGCTTATTGACTGATAAAATTATTACTTACAGGTAGCAATATTAATTTAACCAAACAATAAGTAATATTCAAATCGGAGTTAAAATGACCCACATTTATGTGTGACCCATAATTGTGACTCATAACTTTTCTCTTCATTTTTTTTTTCATCATTTTTGCATTATTATGGTGGTCTTGTTTTCACACATAAGGGTGATTCAAAAAAAAAAAGTTTAAATACGTTCCAAAAAATACGATGTCCTCATAAAAGTTGTAGAACATACTAAAATAAGTAACTTTGTCGAATATAGTAACTTTCTATCTCTTATGGTTGTAGAAATATAATGATTTTTTTGTAAAAAGCACTTAAAAATCTATTTGAAATAATAATCATTAATTTTTGAGGATGCAATCCGATACAAACAACTGATACTTGCTTTTACAGGTTTTTTGTTGTACTTTTATGAGTGAGTTGTATGATAAGCAACCATTTGCTAACGTGAGAAATATTTGAGATCAAAGAAGTACTATTTTTTACCGAAAAAGCTAATAAAAATATTTGTTAATTTGTTTTTATATAATTTTTGATATTTTTGATGAAATATAATGATTGAGGATGAGACGAGATGCTGAAATATGTAATCTTTATGCAGTCCTAAGAAACATGAAAGTTAGCATTGAAAAATGATATATAGATTTTTCTTCTTAGCTATAAAATAAATGATAAAGGTAGCTTTTGATTTTGTTATTTACCTTTTCATCACTGCCAATGCGGAACAAATATACTACAAAAGCTTGTTGTGTTACACAATAGCCAATTGGTGTGACATATACCAGGGGGCGACGAAGGCGAAAGTAGATCGAAAAAAAAGAGACAGAAGCAGCTACTACATGTAAGAATAAGGTCAAATCGGTTCATGGCCTAGATTGAAGCGTTAAGCGGTCAATAGCGTTTTATGTTTAATTCATCTACAGTTCATCGTGAAGGTGCGGTGGTACTACTGCGAGGATGGTGGGAGTATTTGAATTATACATGATCTAATTTCCTGATAACCTTGAGAACGCTGGTGTGATTAGTGAGCATGAGTTCGTGTTGGATAGTGAAGGTAGATTTTTGATCAATCACATACTTTCGAATTTAGGATTAATGATCGTGTTTTCGTCAATGTTCATCATTCCTCACTTTCACATGATCCAAGTATTTCGTGCGAATATGTTGTTAACGACACAAACAGTGTAGATATTTTCTCTACACTTTTGTAAGTCTATCAACTCTCCCCTAATGTGTACTTGATTTTTGTAGGAGATATCACCCAACACCGTTGCTATAGTATGGCGGGTGCTTTACTAAATTGCTGGAGAATTTTTGTGCATCTCGCTTTAAATTATTCTACACATATATTTTAATATATCTATATAAATCGACCAAATTGTAACCACACAATGATGAGCTCAGTGGACCATAACCCTAGTTAAAACGAAGGTAATAAAAATATCTGTCTCCCGACACCATGTTTCCACCCACCAAATCTGCTCCATACCAACATGTTAGTCTCATTCCAACAAAGTTTAGAGAGTACTCTTGAAATCTCGTTTTCCTGTTGGGCAAAGCACACACATAGAAACTGCAATGAAACGAATCCCATTGAATGCGACTCATGTTTTATGTCTACCAACTACCACCCAAATCAGTAGCAGCATCGGCTCCCTCTAAATTCCCACCCATAACGCATTCAGAGCAATGACTAGCGATGAGCGAAGAGTACAACAATCT
This sequence comes from Sabethes cyaneus, assembly GCF_943734655.1. NCBI lineage: Eukaryota > Metazoa > Arthropoda > Insecta > Diptera > Culicidae > Sabethes > Sabethes cyaneus. Next base: position 59,518,977 of record NC_071353.1, on the reverse strand, counting down.
CACGTTTGTACATAAAATGAAACGAAGAGCACGTTGCTATGAGTATGGGTGTGTCTCATAAGTCTCAATCTCTCTTCATAGAAACGTGGAGAGCCAGTGGTGCTAGTTTTATATCGATAATTTTCTTTAACGCTCTTCACAATGCTGCTGGAAAATAATTCAACATAGTTTATATTTAAGGGGACAACTGCATTTCTTTTAATCATTGTATTCATTTGTATTCATTGTGTTAATATTAAGTTTTTTTTTGGCAACGGGCTTGTAGCCTATACCTTAATGACCAATAAACAAATAAGAATAATGTAATTATCAACTCGCATAAAATGACTTGTTTCTGAAAATGGCTAAACAAAAATAGTTCTTTCTTTCATTTCCAAAAATAGTTGGTTTGTTGCAGGTAAAAACAAAACACATTGAGTCTGCATAGCATTATTTCTTTAAAAAATGAAAGCTATGCATTTCTGAATTCTTGATATCTATCTATACTTATTAAATTATTTTTGGGGCCAGGGAAGGTTCTTATGATGGTTAGAGACCCCTCCCCCCACTAAGAGGGGGGGCTTCTGAGCAAGGATTGACAACAAAAGTATATCAAAATTATTACATATTCTGCTGTTGATGTCAAATAAAAAACATGGTTTGCTACCAACTTAAAATGGCACTTATGATGTATCAGACTTTGCTATCATTTTGCTTTCATTTTTATTGAAAGAAAATGTGTTGGTAGATTCTATATATGATGTAAATAAACCTTAAATATTTAAATCAATCTATTCTCACTTAAATTTTTTTCTAGTAAAATGGTTGGTTCAAATTATATGATGATAGCAAAATGATGATGATATGGTAGTAAAATGATAACTAATTCTGTTTTCTTATTAATATTGTGTAACAGCAAGATTAGTATTCCGCTTGATATTTTTGATAGCAAAAGTAGTATTCAATTTAGTTTCACGGCGTGGAATTTTTGCAATCAATTTTGATACTTTAACCGCTAAGTCGACCAAAATGAAATCACACCGAGTATTCAAAATCCGTTACATCAAGATATCAAATTTTGTTTTCAATTTGCTCTAAAACCCTGCTCGGGCTCCCATACAAATGAAACACAAATATCTGCATAACTCGAGAACTAATCAAGCAAATGGAACCAAATTTGGCATGTTAGGGTTTTTGGAGGCTTGAATTTATTTTATGATGGTTTGGGACCCCTCACCCCTGTGGTACGAGTATAAGGACTCGCATACAAATAAAACAGAAGTTTTTGTGTATGTGCCATATTTTCATGCATGTCAAAGGAGGACATTCGAATGGCACGTCATAATTGCGATGAACGTGCTTTGGCTTTAATGTCATTTGTAACCAATGGCACTTTTAAAGGTCATAAGGGAGTTGAAGTAAGATTATTGAAGCATGTCAAGCTACACATAATTATATTTATTACAATAATCTGTAGGCTGGTCGTTCATTACTATTTCAACCTTTCTGGTGCACACAAGTGATTTTTAAAAGACATCTCTATATCTCAATTGATGCAGGCGTTGTACTTATGAACCCTCGTCCACGTATTTTCAAAGCCACCATTGCATTTAATGTAGAATTGAATCTGAATACACTGAAGTTGCTTTTTACGCGGTTTGGTTTTTACGCGAATTTCGGAATTTACGCGGTTTTTTTACGCGAATTTCTGTATTTTCGTGGTTTTTTGCGCGAATTTCGGAATTTACGCGGTTTTTTTTACGCAATTTGCGGAATTTACGCGGATGTGCTTAAAACGTCTATTTTTTCGCGTAGTGTTGAAATCGCGAAATTTTGGTTTTTTACGCGAACTTTGGAATTAACGCGGTTTTTTTACGCGAATTTCGGAATTTACGCGGTTTTGATTTACGCGGGACGTATCCTTCGCGTAAAAAGCGACTTGAGTGTATTTCGCTTTTCTCTTTTAAACATTCCTTTTGGGGCGAGTCAACCACTGGTTGAAAGCACCTTTTAAAATAGTTTTTTTTATTCTCTACTAGCTGACCCGACAAGCTGCGTATTGCCACAAATTAAACTGTGTTGTACATAAATCGTGAATCTCGGATGACCTTTGTCATAATCTCGAGTTTTGCAAGTTTCTGGGGAGTTCATGGGTGTTCTGATATACAAAGTTTCCTCACAGTAAAGTAGAAAACACCTCCCCCCATTGCTTAGCCTGATAAAATAAAGCGGATAGCATTTGAATATTCGCCATCATTACAAACCATTTCGCCGAATACCATTTTGCGGAACACCAATTCTCGGTTGACCATAACGCGGAATTTCGCAGAATACCATTTCGCGAAAAACCTTACGCGGGATGTACAATTTCACGGAAAATCTTTTCGTAGAAAGCACCATTTCGCAGGGGTGACCCAACTGAAGGAAAGTAATAGAGGTAAATGCATAAACCTAGATAGAGGTGATCTCTACGGGGGGCTGCCCCCTCGCAGTGGCCGGCGCTTTCGACGGCAGGTCGCCGGCAACACTCGCGGCCTGTGGCCGTCTTGCGCTGAATTATCTAATGTTACTAATAGTTTTTGGTGATCTTGTTATTGACTAATGTTTTATGAGAGTCTAAAATTTCTCGAGTTCGATTAGTTTTTGAGTTACGCAAAAATTTCTGTTTTATTTGTATGAGAGTCCTAATCCCCCTACCACAGGGGTGAGGGGTCTCAAACCTTCATTAAAAAAAATTCCTGCCTCCAAAACCCCCCACATATCAAATTTGGTTCCATTTGCTTGATTAGTTCTCTAGTTATGAGAATATTTGTATTTCATTTGTATAAGAGCCCCCCCCCACTATTGAAGGGGGAGGGGATATAATTCCCCTCCTAAAGAGGGGTGGGGTCTCAATTCACCATAGAAAAAATGGCCTATAAAACACCCACATGCTAAATTTGGTTCCATTTGCTTGATTAGTTCTCGAGTTATGAGGAAATTTCTATTTCATTTGTATGGGCCCCCCCACCTCCTAAAAAGGTAAGGGGTCCTAATTCATCATAGAAAAAAATCATGCCTCCAAACCACCCACATGCCAAATATGGTTCCATTTGATTAATTAGCTCTCGAGCTATAAGATAATTTGTATTTCATTTTTATCGGAGCCCCCCTCCTAAAGTGGGGAGTGGTCCTAATTCACCGTAGAAATTCTTGCCTCCAAAAACCTTCACATGCCAAATTTGGTTCCATTTGTTTGATTAGTTCTCGAGTTACGAGGAAATTTGAATTTCATTTGTATGGAGAGGGGTCATTATTCCCCTCCTAAAGAGGGGAGGAGTCTCAATTCACCATAGAAAAAAAAAATTTGCCAACAAAAACACCCACATGCTAAATTTGGTTTCATTTGCTTGACTAGTTCTCGAGTTATGAGGAAATTTGTATGGAAGTCCCCCCCCCCCTAAAGGGGAGAGGGATCATAATTCTCCTTCTAAAGAGGGGAGGCATCTCAATTCACCATAGAAAAAATTCTTGTCTCCAAAAACGTCCACATGTCAAATTTTGTTCCATTTCCTTGATTAGTTCTCGAGTTATGCAGAAATTTGTGCTTCATTTCTATGGGAGCCCCCCCGTCTTATTGGAGGGAGGGGTCTCTAACCATCATAAGAACCTTCCGTGGCCCCGAAAACCCGTATATGCCCATCGGTTCAGTAGTTTTCGATTCTATAAGCAACATACGGGCAGACAGACAGAAATCCATTTTTATAGGTATAGATTTGCATGGGAGCCGCCCCCCTCTTAGTGGGGTGAAAGATCTCTAACCATCATAACAACCTTTCCTAACACCAAAAACCCCTACATGCAAATTTTCACTCCGATTGGTTCAGTAGTTTTCGATTATATAAGAACATACGGGCAGACAGAATGCCAGTTTTATAGGTATAGGTTTGAAAGGTTTTCAGCCCGCGGCTGGTTTGCTTCTTAAAAAAGTTTATAAATATAAATAAACATTCCTTTAAAGAATGACACTCACATATTCTTATTCATTCATACATTCATATGCCAGAAATGCAGTTTACATTAGACTTTGATCTAATGATCTGATATAGTCCTACGCCACCCTTTCGTACAACCCTTAGAGTTGTATACCTTGTAGTTTTTGATAAAAAAACACATTTGTTTGATGAAATTATGGCGGTCATTTGGTAATTTTTACGTATCAATTTAGCTTTATATTTTAAAATCATTATAGAAAGCCGTTTTCTGACTCTCCGTTATTTCCCGGTGCGCACCGCCGGCAAAAAACTGTTTCTACTTTCTAGACAGTATCTACGCGACCTGCTGCCAATAGCATTATAACCACTATTTTTGCATAAAAAACAAAACACATCTTCAAATATACCTTTATTTATTATTTTAAATATTAAATTTTTCAGGGATGCTTCGCTCAGTTAGGTTCAATTACGCTCATTCGACTGTGTAGTGTTGTCTTTTAGAAGCAAAATCTGTAAATGACACATAATTTTGTTAAGCTGAACGTAGTGATATATTGATTTTTCCATCGTATATTTGTAATATACGAAGCAAGTTTTGTAAAAAAAAATCTACGTGATAGAGAGAAATGGAAATCAGTTTCCGATACAATACCTCGAAAAAATTAAAATTCAACTAAAATATCGTCATCAGACGTATAATCGAAAATATTTTTTCTGCGACGCATGGTAACCATTGCTGTTGGAAGCCGCCTAAAACTTTCCATTCAAGTCATTCGCAGATTCTTTTGTAATGACGCGATAGTTTTTCACAGCTGTTGGCAACGCTGATTATAAATGAGATTATGTGGGAAAACAAGACGAGAGAGGAAGCGAGCTTCAATGCTCAATATTGATCCGAATGAGAGCGAACGAGAACTAATGGAGATCACCTGTGTCAGTTGCTAACAGTTGCGAGTGCGGTGTTGATGTGTGTTGTGTGTTCCACTTTGATTACTTGAAGAACTTAATGTTTCAAACAAAAGTCTTTTCCAAAGTAATACACAATAGTAAAAAGAGCATTGTGTAGTCGCATTGTTTCAGCGTACTCAGCTATCATAACTACTGCAGATAATATGGGAAATAATGAATGGTAAATCTCCGGATAACTGGCCTCTTTGAATTAATCCTTGCTTCGTCGCTAGGCGCATTCGTTCAGGCAGGCGAAACAGCTAAATTTGTCCCAAGGTTTTTTGAAACCGTATATTCAGAGGCAGAGCGATATAACCTTGACTTCAACCGAGCGTTCATTTTTATAAGTAGCCTTGTATAAACAGTGAAACAGTGTTAGTTGATGATATATTATCATCAGTTTCATACAAACGTTATCGTCGTTTCCTGAAAAACTTTTTCGAAAGTGTAGGTGCTCAAATTTGACGTTAAGTATTGCTCAGTATGAAGACCAATTTCTGATAGGCATATTCAGTATTACCATCTGCAAACGGCAAGTCAATGACAGATTGTGAATGTCAAGTGATCGAGTTAACCAGTTCAACAGCACAGTTACTCAGCGTGTGAGGAAGAAAGATAGAAGTATTAATTACGGAAGAACCTTGGAACCTAGCAAGCAGTTGTATGGTGATGTGCATGAGAGTGTACAAGTGTTAGTGAAACCGTGTTCTTCAGTTTACGTTTTCGCACTTCAAACACACACACACAAACACCTTTGAATGGTGTTTAACAATTGTATACATATTTACTTGGTCAAACTACTGCATGTATTGTTTCACACTGTTATAACAAGCTAGACCGCGTACAGTGCAAGATAAACGCAGATGTACTTGAAATGTTAACGAAAATGTTATGATAGACTCTGGAAACTTAACGCAACCATGAATTATGTTTTATCGCTCCAGAAACGTCAACGTCATTGATAGGGCCTTGGATAACCACTGAAGTATTTGTGCGTGGACATGTTTTGATATACTCTGAGCAATGACAAGTTGTCCATAAATTTGATGTGTTACTAGAAGTGTTCATACTTGCAGAACATCAAGAGATACAATATTGATACGATACGAAATAATTGTAGTTTCGATCGGTTTCAACAGGTTGCAAGCGTAGAAGAACGGAAACCTCACCTAAGGTTGTCCCAGGGTGCTGCAACCTCTTGTGTACAGCGTGTTTCTATCCGGATAAAAGGCAGCAACCGTACAGGAAAAGAGAAAGGAGAGAAGATTTGGAAATTGTTTTCATGAAAGTGAAGGCAGAGTGTAACGAAGCGAAAAAAGTTTATTCAAAATAGAAGTGAAATTTAATTAACCAACCATCACTGCTTGGTAAGAAAATATTGAAAGGTTAAAGCGAGCAAAAACAAAAAAAAAACTCAAATATACAAATACATTGGAAAACAGACCTTCGCTGCTGTGCACTTAAGTGGCACATACAAGCAAATGACTCAAGAGCAAGTAAATTTAAGAGGCATGCTGATGGGTAAAAGTCACGTCTGCTGAAGCTTGTGAACTACAAAATAAAACACGTCTGTACAGTTCAAAAAAACAAAGCAACGATAATCTTGTTTGTGTTTGCTTGCAGTTTTGTAAGCAAATCCTAGTTCATTTGCAAAAGCTCCAAATTGCTACTCTGCGGATTCACGTGTACTAGCACATAAGGAGTGGCATCCCTCGTGACATTTTTTCGCTGCAATTTCGCGTATCAACTAAATTAGCCACCGTGGATACCATAGCGTTACCTGGCGGATTGTCTCATGTCAGGATGGCCCTAGCGAGGTAAGTGGGCGTAGTTCCTCCATTTGTTGGATTTCATTTTTCCTTTGTTATCTTCAAAAATTTGACAGGTGTTTTGAACGTTAATAGCTCAATTGTTTCTTTGAACGTTCATAGCTCAATCGCTTCTTCATCAATTCGAATAATATTTGTATCAATCGATCAGAAATTAAATATAGGAGAAATAATTTACTTTGAAAATCGTTATTGATATATGCATTAACCGCGTTGTCATAACTGATGAATTAACCAAGCACATTTTTGGTTCTCAAACTCAAGACGACAACTGTACAGCTGCGATTTATTTTATTTCCAGAAAAAAGTGACAAAGTTTACCCATCCCAATAGGTCAAGTATTATTCGTCTATTATGGACCTGAACCAATTTGGTGTATGTACTGAAAGTAAAACGTGTTCGTATGGTGTGCAACCATCCCTTAGATTCCACAGCTTCCATTGAAATTCTGTTAGAATCTAATCAAAATTGAAGTCTCGTGCGAAAACGTAGGTGACGGAATATAACATTTCATGCATATTCTTAATTTTTAAACTCGACACATTTAGTGAGCATACACACTCTTAGTCTAGTAACGTTTTTATCCCAGATATGTTACTGGCTGTTTCTGTTACTTTAATTTGATCTGTAGATAATTCTTCGGAAACCTCCGATAGCATTGTTGTCGCAAAGCAAACTTAAAAGAACCAGCGAGATGATCGCGGAACTGGCCATTGATTCAAAAGTTACTATTGTTCAAGTTACTCTATCAAAATCGATTACGCTTGCAAATCTTTATTTTGCAACTAATAATCCCTATTTTTCATTCGTGAATCTTTTCGAATGAATTATTATCGGTAAAATAGCAAAACGTTTTGAAAAGTGGCTTGCTGAAGAAGAAACTAAAGCTTAAATAGTGTTTTCATTCGTCGAACCCATGGAAATATCGAAAAAAAAACGTTTTTAAATTTATTGCTATAAATTTTGCCCTTGAATTGTCCAACAAATAGAATATATTTACTGGCGATTAGAAAATGTTCTTAAAAGGCTTGTGTTTATAGCCGTTTTTGGAAAATGAATTTTTGAGGCTTTTAGCGTTTTTGTTTATGCTCAGGTCTAACCTAGTTTCGCCCTAATTCCAATCGAACGGCTGTCAAAATGTTGGTTTTTTCACTCAGGTTGTTCTTAGTTTCGTTCTGGGTTGAACTTTTTAGACGACGAGTTCGCTCTGGGTTCGCTAAACAACTTCTAAAAGTAAAATTCGAAATTCAACCTTTATTTACAAAAATACATGATTTTGTTTTTGTTCGAATAAATATGTTTCACACTGTATATAAATGCTTAAAATATGTTTCTTGTGGTAGCAAAACTTTTATGAGATGATTGTTGTTCAAAATAAGCATAAGCATAAGCATAGAATACCGCCCGTGTGCTGCTACTCCGTTGTTGACCAGGACCGATGAAAATTGCAAAATGATGGCTGAAAAAAGCATTCTTGGGACAGCACGCTATTCCTCGTTATGCAACCTTATCAGGTCCCTGCATGCTGATCAATACCGACGCCGGCCACGTCCGAATGCGGGTCCTGGTGCGATGGGAAATGCGAAAAAAAACAAATAGATTTTTTTAATCAAGCAAAAAAATTAAGATTTTTAAGAATTTTTACTTGAAGTTTAATCGTGAAACCCGAAGCAATTCTCGCTTTTCATTTATACGTTATTATTTTCCATAAAGAAACCTTCCAAAATAGAGCCAAAATGAAAAAAAAAATTTTTTGGTCGATTTTCGGAAATTACATTATTTGTACCTCCACTTTTGTTTCTTGCAAGAAGATTTAACACTCCGTACACTCTTTTTTCGAGTTCTTTAGGCTGTTAAACCCACAGATAATTGATTTTGTACAAAACATTTTTACTCAGGTTTAACAAATTTTTTCGCCTCCGATTTTTAGAGCCAACTTTGAAGGGCGTGGGGACAAAAACTTTGAAAATAATTTGCAGTGGCCCAACTACAAAATAAAGTAAAATTATAGATCTAAATTTATATTTCGAGAAAAAAATCTTGAATTGAAATCACAGTATGTATTTAATCTGAACGAGATTTGATGAAATCGTTTTACTTTTGTTTTTCCTACAGTTGATTTGTCAATTCGGACCATTCAACTGATCAGAACTACTACAGCTAACGTTATCATTGACCTATCCACCATTGACAGTTCTAGTATTGTATACTGGATATTATAATTATTCAAGTTGTCAGAGATTGCTCAGATTTCCCGTTACTTTGCAAAAGCCACAATACGAATCCAACCAGCAGCACCAAATTCAAGGTAATTACTGTGCTCACGCTATTTCCTTAATTCTGTACTCGATTCTACACTCTACGTATCTACGTAAACCTACCGACATGCACTAATACGTTTGTTTTTCTGTTATTCTATTGCTGGTTGTCTGACTCTACCGCCACTTCCTCGAATTGACTAGTGTAAATACTAGCAGCTGAGTCGGTCTGTTGCTGTCTAAACGGATTCCTCGCACGGCCGGTTCGGTTTTGCTGAGAAGCTTTGCTTGCGTTAGAATCGCCCTTGACTGCCTATTGACACTTTGCCGCCAGCGAGTTTCGCTGTCTTAGTGTCTAGTGCGGTAGGGTTATGGAGCTAGATGTTTAAATTGTATTGATAGGCACAGATCCACAGATATATCGAAAGATGACGTTGTATGACAGTGAATTTCCATGATTTGATGCAAAGTCGAAACTAATTATTATGAAATTAATTACCAATGAAGATTACCTTAATTTTTTCAATTTTTTTTCAAAGTAAAATTACAGCTAAAAGTTTTAGATCGATAAAATATTATGCCATAGCTGTTGGACCGTTATGAAATTTTTCGATGAGCGAAATATAAGAAATCTATAACTGATAACTGCGTAATTGCATGGCAATAATTGTAATAAATTATTATATATCAACTTTTTTCCAATGATATGAAGTTTTGTACTACATCTATATCGAGAAAACAACTATTTTATTTCAATTTTGAACATTGCTTTAAACTTTATGATAATTTTTATGTATTTTGAAAAACGTCTTTTTTCATATCATGCTATGCATAATGCTATGAAACATTTTTTTAAATAACATTAATTTCAATTGCTGGGAAAATAATTTCATTATTAATTTAGTTGTACTCCTCATCATGAAATACTAATTAAATAATAAACGTAAAAATTAATATTTGAAGTGGTTGGAGTTTGGTTGGTGACCAATACTTTTACGGAAACTATCTCGCCTCGGTGCTTCCCAAAAAATGATTGAATGGCTGAACTCATACCTCAGCGGTAGAGTATTACGTGTGAAACTCGGACCCAGTATTTCCTCGATGTTTTCCAATAAATCTGGAGTGCCTCAAGGCAGCAACATGGGGCCTTTGCTTTTTCTACTGTTCTTCAACGATGTGGCGTTACTATTGGAATCCGGCAGCAAGTTAGTATACGCCGATGATTTGAAACTATACGCGGTGATTAGTGATGAAGACGACTGCCGTCGATTACAAGGTTTACTGAATGTATTTGCCGATTGGTGTAGACAGAACTGGCTCATTGTGAGCATACCAAAATGTGAAGTTATTAGTTTCCACCGCATCAAAAACCCTATCTACTTTAATTATACTATTGACCATACTGAATTACGCAGAGTGGATCGGATTAGTGACCTGGGTGTCTTGCTAGACGCTAAATTAACATTTAATTTACACCGTGAATTGATTATTTCAAAAGCATCTCGACAGCTTGGGTTCATTTCTAAGATTGGACGAGACTTTAAGGATGTCCATTGTTTAAAATCCTTGTATTGCGCGCTAGTACAACCATTGCTGGAGAACTGTAATTTAGTTTGGTCTCCCAAGCAAATCACTTGGAATCTACGCATCGAACGTGTGCAAAGGAGATTTGTTCGAATGGCTTTGCGACATCTCCCTTGGCGTCATCCCGATAACTTGCCACCGTATGCAAACCGGTGCCGTTTAATCGACCTAGACACGCTTGACCACAGACGCAAAATGCATCAGGCGATATTTGTGGCTAAACTAATCAATGGTGAAATTGATTCTCCGAAACTGTTGTCCTTGCTGAATTTCCGGGTATCATAACGACCATTACGATCGACGGGCCTACTACAAACTCCATTTCATCAAACGGCATTTGTATATAACGAACCAATCACGGAATGCATTCGGACTTTTACAAAAGTGGAGGAACTATTTGAGTTCGGCGAACCATCGCACGTGTTTGCACAAAAATTGAATAGGTGTAATATGTTATAATTTTCTATTCATTAAGACAATTTTTATGTCAGATGAAATATCCCAATAAATGTAAATGGAAATGTAAATACAAAAGTGCATAGGACAGATTTCACGCCGATCCGACCAGTGTGTGGCGTGTGTAAAGAGTTCATGTAAATAAGCAACTTTGCATACTTAGTTTTTCCAAACTTGGTCCAGAACTAACTTCTGAAAAGGGTTTTTTTCTCCATTTTTAAGTGTAACTCGAAAATTACAGCACCTACAAAAAAATGATCTATTTAGAAAATATCCTGAATTTTCATTAAAAATAACATAAAAAAAATAATAAATTGATTTTGACTCAATTTTGATTCATTTGACAGTACTGTCCCAGCCGAGCAAAGTTTAAACTAAATTATATATGGGACATTTGTAGAACTAGTTATTATTTACAATTTTGCTGAAAAAAGTTTTGCTGTATCTTTTGTGGTTACTGTGCTACATTGCATGCAGCTCATTAATAGCTAAGTGAACATTCACTTTTATCACGCTCTACACGCTTACGGTTTTATTACGCTCTTGTTATGGCATTTATGACCAAAATTGATCATGAAAACCGCAATCAACTAAAAATTGATTCTATTTTGCAGAAAAAATATAAATATAAATGAATTTTTAGCCTAGAACAAGACGCAAACGATGTTTCTGGGGGTGGCGAAAACTGGAGCACAGAAATGGCGAAAGTTGGGTCTTGGGGGTCGAAAACGAGTGCCGCAACATGAAACGCACCTTTTACATTTACAACAAATTTTTTAAATTTTTGGTGCTAAGTTTTATGCTAAAAACGTAGAAAAAATGTTTCTGTTTAATGTAGGCTAAACGATATGGAACTACAAGGCAATAAATTTCGGTTTTCTTGTTTGCTGTCTAAAAAAGTGGTGATTTCTGGTGCCGTTACCTTATTCTCTATCTTGTCATCTATCTGATCTTAGCCTCCCAGTCGGTCTTGAGATTCTGTGCTAGTTTAGAAAGCCAGTCGTCGTATCTTCGAACCTCAGCAGGGAGAGGTTGTTAGAGTCAATAGGATTGTAGCGCTAGCCCCGCACTGGTCCTGTACTCTAACTAAGGCTGTCGAATAAAAACAGAAAGTCAAGTTTCAATAACGGAATATAGTACCTAGGTTTTACGTTTGCTTTACATAAAAATTTTCTGATTCATGAAACGCAATGAGTACATCTTGCGATCTTGAGATACTGATTGTCACAAAACTCAATTTATTAAAAATTCAAATAAATTGTGGGTGAAACATATCAAAAATTGAATTAATTGTAGTAAAATGTATAAAAATTGTAAATTTAGCATTAGAATAAAGTATGTCATCCATTAAAAAATCGTTATCGTTAGCATCAGATTCTTATAAAAGCAGCACAAGTGCTGACTATGGTTTGTAATCTGCTCAGCGCTTCAATTCCAACGATGCATTCTGTTCCTTGAAGGAATTCAACCACCCCGCGACATCACGGTCATTCGTTGCATTCAAGGGGGCAAACACACAATTTCGTGCAATGGAGAATGGAATAACTATGCTGAGCCACACTTTATCATCAAGTTCCTTCTCGAAGGCCACAAAGAAACCTTACCAGAACCAGTAGGAGCAGCAAGAACTCGATCTGTTTCTTATGCAGACGGCATAAACCGAGACAAGCGAATGTTCACTGCTTATGTATATATGGAAACCATCCTGCCATCATTCGTTCTGGTGGTACGGCTTTAGAGATATAGCCACAGTGCCAAGAGTAGAATAAAAATGAGCGTCCAACTTCAGAGTGAAGCTACAAAGACCAGTTAGAATCAACCAGGCAGCAACCTTTCTTCTGCTTCCACTTGTTTCATGTATGATTCTGGTTCTGATTCTGATTTTGCTTCGAAGTGAATGGTCTCGAATGGCCCTTTTGAAGGACTTTGTTTGATTGTTTCTACTTTGAAGCAGAAAAGCTTTAATAAACTTTGCTTTTGTCTGTTGTCAGCAAACCCCTGAGCTGGCTCTTCACCGCAGTTGTTTGTACGCATTAATAAAAAGTCTAAGAAAATCTTCATTAAAAAGGCAACAACTGCGTCAGATTTCACCTCCACGCTGCATGTCGACGATGTGCAACTACGAAATCGACGACGAGGCTACTTTCACGTACTGTGCCAGCCGCCGTTTTCTGCCGCAACGCTGTTATTGCCGCTACGACTCTCGAGTCTGGTGTGAAAGGGTGGAAGCGATTTGCTGGCGATCAAACCATGGCCAGGCCAGCTGTAGCGTTCAGAGACGGGTTTGGAAATCGAGCGAAATTGGATTTCTTTTTACCAGCGAACGCTTTTCCTTTCCAATCTCCCTCATCGTTGGTTCGTTTACCGGAATGGTTGTTATATGTGGAGATGGTATTTTTTTTCTATTTACTAACAGGGAGAATGAGGAATGGGCACAATCTGGATCATTTTCTCTCGCTCGAGGAGACGTCGGTTCGCATCGGATAGATAGGATGAGACTTGTTGTTCTTCTAGAGGCGTTCCACGCGAATTTACGAATCGATTTGGAGCGACCCTTCCCGACTTAGCTGAAAGCTTATACATTTCTTTACTGCTGCCAAATGAACCGTTGCTAGCAAAAGTGGAACGTGAAACCATTTTTATCGTTTTTTGAATTATTGGCTCAGAATGCACAGCTTCACCAGAACAAAACCTGAAATTTCGATACCTTTAACACATTCAGGTTTGGAATTTCACATAATGAGAATGTCGTGTAAATCTGGAACATCTACATTGCAGCTTTTTATGCAGGCCGTATCCAATATCTAATTGCCAAGGGCCTTTCTGTTTTCTTGCCAAAATTGTCAAGAGACAGAATCCACGTAAACTTCTCGTATAGGCTATATCTCGTGAGTACGAATACTTAGAACGCACATTTTGAGGCAAACGACCGTTAAACGGTTAAAAACACACAAAAACCTAAGAACATTTATCAATGTTTCTTTAAAAATACCGGGTTTATTACATCTATTTTCACTTTAATGTGGAGAAAAACAATATTATAAGCAAAAAAATAAAAAGTAACAAAATTTGCGCTGCAAGGTTGATTTTGAAAGTAGATAGTATTTTGTAACTTAGTATTTTGTTGTATTTTGTTTGATAGTAACTCCAGCACAAATCCTGTGAGTCCAGTCCTTGCAGGTTTGCTTGATAAAAGTTAAACAATGTTCTATTCACATAAATTTTGTGTTGAGTGTGCTGGTAATGCGGAATGCATGTGAAAATGTACGTGGCAACTCTATTTACAAGGCACGTGGTTAGGTTGACAGCAAATTGAGATTTTGCTGCAGTTTTTTCTGATTTTATATACCTTTTGCATTGCTTAACTAATTTTATTTCACATAGGAATCAAAGATATAGCAATTCTAGACGAAGTAAGCAAATTTCGCTAATTACTTTACTGTCCGGTCATAGAGGACAAGTTAGTGTCCGGCCATAGAGGACACGAGACACGACACAGTTTAAAAAAAATTAAGTAAAAAAAATGTTGTATTCTTATGTCAAATTTAAACTGTTTCGGAAAACAACTTTATCAAGCCAACGTTCAGAAATATTGCATCTTTTATTTATTAAAAACATTTGCAACTACACTTTTATGAAATTTACTCGATTCTCTTTATGTTATTGGTTGAACCGTTCGACAGGTCTCATTTGTTTACCTTTTGAAACAAAGATGTCATAATTGGGACACCATGAAATCTTGCCATTTACTATTGTTACATGCTTTCCGAATATTTTTATATAATTTTGTTTTTGAGAAATCTTAGTGTCCGGCCATAGACGACTTCCTCCTAGATATTTCGTGTAAAGTATATCCATAACATTTGTCTTAAATTAGTCCAATTTAAATCTTTCTCCCTTGCACGCACAATATCCTGAGGCATTTCATCCCAAAACTTCTCCAAACGTTGTTTGAAAGTATCCACAATCAATCCTCTGGTGCTTCCTAGTTTACCTAGCATGTAACCCCATGTATAGAAGTCGAGAGGATTTAAATCGGTCGAAGAGACAGACCACGCACTCGCAAAAAAAAATCGGGTAATGGTCGTCCCATCAAGCCTGTGTAGCTTTCGGCTGGTGAGACGGTGCAGGATCTTGTTGGAAGCAGTAGGGTGCATTCATGGAATGTAGAGGCAACAAACAGGAATTGTGACGTAACTTTCGAGGCCTAGCCTTAAAATTAAAACGATGAAGCAGGTCGGGGCAGTCAATATTCGACTGAATAGGTCAGCTCCAAAGGTAGTCTTTGCAATATCGTGACGTACTCTTAGGGGGCATCCATAGGAACCGCTGGAATTTACGTTGGATTGCTTCAATTTTCTGAATGCCTAATATGATGCCCAGATGACAGATCCGTACTGAGCGAACCAGAGAATAGTAAACTGCTTTAAGGAAATGAACGTTTTTAAATAATCTAGTTACATGAAACATGAAGTCTAGAGCGTGCCCAGCTTTTGCTGAGATGTAGGCGATGTGTTCTTTGAAGGTGCACTTAGTGTCCATTAAGATACCAAGATCTTTAACAACAGTTTCTCTTTTCATTACTTGACCCAATACTTTGTAGTCGTATCGTAATAAAGAGCGTTTACGATAAAACGATATGAATGACAGAGCATTTCGATGCGCTCAAGATCATTCTGCTAGTAAAACACCAAGAGAAAAAGCAAGAAGGTTTAGCTACTCAACGTTTTGTATAATGTGATACAGTTTAAAGTCAGCAGCATGAGATAATTTCTGGCACTTGAGTGGTATATGAGTATCATTGAGGTATAGCAGAAATATGAAGGGAGCAAGATGGCTTCCTTGTGGAACTCCAGACTTTGCTGCAAAAAAGGTCGATTGGGAATTGGCAATTTTTACTACCATCTGGCGGTTATCCAGGTAGTAGCGTTACATATTCAAGAGCACAGATCCAGAGAATCCAAGACGTTCAAGTCTGGCAATTGTGATTTGATTATTTAGTTTATCGAAAACGGCAGAAAACTTTCAACGGCAGAAATTTTTCTTTATTTATCACAGAGTAACAGTTTTAATTGTATTTACGTAAAGCATTTGAACATAATAATATGACGGATGGTTTATTTTAGAACTAATTTATTTAATCAGTGATTTTTTACGGTTTTTTTGTGTACGATATGATACTCTGCGTTCCGAATTCAATATTTTGGTAAATTATCACATAGAGCACCGTGCATTTACTACGATTAATCAATTTGTAAATGCTTTTCAAGTCTATAACAAACAGTACTACATACACGATGCCCTCGTTTCGCACGTATGCCATGACTCAAAACAACGCAATCTAACGAAGTCATGTTTATTCGCGCATGTGGAATGTTTTTTGTTTACGTCTCAAAACAGAAACGTTCTTTTGTTCCTCGACAAACTTAAAGGCTTTGTATCACAGCAAGGCTTCCCAGGAAACTGGCATCCAAGCGAAGTAGGTAGTTCTGTTCGACCGTGCTCGAAGCGGATTAAGTTTCAAAACAACTGCAATTTCGCAGTTAGGTTTTGCGCATTTTAACGCATGATAATACGGAGTAGTGGTCATCGATCTACGATGAGAAATTCATAGCTATCAGTAAATATCTGAATTTATTTGCAATCGAATATAATATATTGCCACTTAGGTGTTCCTTCACCAAAGTTTTCAAAAAATTAGGTTTAAATAGTGCAAAACAAGTTGTAACATCTGCAAATAACCACGTACAAATTTATGGATTGAACTTAATAAAAATGCTCTTATAATGTATAAATTAAAATTTTGAATTGCAATTGAACCCAATTCATAAGTGAACATGTTTACGAGTGTAGTCGCGAATCTATGCACAGCTTTCCGGTGGCTAAATGCAGTATGTCCCGTCCGATTTCAATATATAACGAAAATGTCAATATGTCGATGTAAAATAATAGGTATCTTTAGCTGTGTTTAGCTTTGCATATTGCATCGCGGAGCAAGCTATCCCACTTACCACGTGGAGCTATGTAACGCCGTGCATTGCAAACATTTTCGATTTCATTTAGGCTTAGGCTCTTCAGCACGTGGCCATGTCGGCATCAGACAAGTAGAAGAAGAAGGTGAGTAGGGTTTTGGATTCTCATAGTAGTTGAAAGTGCAGCCAGGTTATACATTCTGTGTGTATGTATTTGCAACAGTCCTACAACCTGAACAGTGTATAAAATCGGTGGAGTAAATTTGTCCTTAAGTGGTGGCAAAAAGCGAACGTAATCGTACTGGGGGTGATCAAAACACTGAGTGGAGCGTAGGCTGGCTGAAAATTAAGTACGATAAATTTCATCACGCGGTATAATTCCACTTAAAAATAAGTGCAATCCGTCCGGATTTTTATATATTTGTTTTACCAATCCGGTGAAATGCCAGGGATAATTTGATTTGATTTGATTGTGATACTTTTTTTTAAATTTCGTTCATTGAAATGAGTAATGGTTGCATTAAATAGACTATTCGACGTCGTAAAGATTGCACTCGTTTGAGGCCAAGTCGGCGACGTCCGCGTTTTTCTCATACAAAACACCGTCACTAACCAAGTGGTGACCATTAGCTTTGGTTTATTCAACTATGTATATTGTTCATGGGAGATACAAGTGCGACGTTTGATACGCACATGGCGTTGGGTTTCCCAACTCTCTACGAGTTACTCCAACAGGCGGCTGCTGTGACGGAGGCCTGGTTTCCAATACTAGCAACCAGTAATAGAGATTCATATTTACAAATCTGACGACGCTCACGGAAAGCAACATGTATCACTGTATGAGCATGTATGTTTCCAATCCGAACATTTGTATTCATGCGCCGTTCAGCCCAGGGTAGGGAAACTGTATGTGGTGCAAAACATAATTTCTCGCTCAGCTGTCGGTAGCATATATCTATATGAAGGGAGAGCGGCACAAAGTAAAAATTGCGCCACAAGAGAAGGGTCTGGGTGATAGCTTTCGGGCTTGGTGGCGGCACAGGGTGGGCACTTTCCCCTCGGTGAACTCAATTTCAGTCGTTTTTTCTCACATGACTACTCTTTACTGTCTGCTTACCAAGTTGGGTTCAGTTCAGTTCAGTGTGATGTGTATGGGGTATAAAGAAACGATTTTGAAACGCTTTGAACATATAGTCCCTTGCATCCACCCCACACAGTGTAGGATTACGAGCCGCTTTGCTTTAGATTGCTAGTTCATGGTGGCAGTGAGGGAGGATTTGGTATGACTGTGACGATGGTTCCAATGGTGACTTCATTCCCATTTTGGCTAGTCCTTCCGAGACTGAATTTAGAACGGAAACACAAATGCTGTTCAACAATAGTCAACGAAATGTGAAACTGATGCTAATAATATAATTTTCGAAAACCAATTTATAATTTTTTATATTTTTACTGTGAATCATAGAGTCAGAAATGATACATTTTATCTTTGTCAAAAATGTAAATTGCAGTTGCAAGGATCAAAGAGTTATATACAATTGGGGGAGGCCTAAATAAGTTGATTTTTCTAGGGAAAACCGTTTACCTGATTAAAGTGTAAAATCTATAGACATCATAATGAGAAAATTTTGATAGAAATCAAAATTGGTGAAATTCAATAAAAAAGATAACTTTCCAATTAAATTCTACTATGTATTCAGTCAAAATCTGTACCTCAGTCAAAATTTGTACCTATAAGCAACTTTTTACGCGAGTTTTGAACTTTACGTGGGTTTGTACGAACATTTTGTAATCTATATGTTCCTTCATTGCAATTTCGGCAAGTATTTTTCATCTTCGTCGGCAGCTTACAGCTGTGGTGGCTCGTACCGTATCAAGAACTTCTTTATACTTCACTTGGCCCTGCCTGGGTTACTTCAATCTATTCCTCCAATCTATTCATCTATTTCTGGCACAAGTAAGGTAATTGAAGATAAGAAATTCAGCCACGCTAGCACCCGGCATCCTCGCGACAAGATTGGCACATCGTAACCTCCCAGCTTTCGCCAGTTGTGTAAAGCAAATCTCTCTAAACAGTGTCTGCAGTTCGTGGTTCATAATCCAACGCAACTCTACGCTTTCTGTTGTTCTGCGCCAAACATACAATACTTTCGCTTGAATGAGGCGTCCCCGTAGACAAAGTTAGGGTCACAAGTACGTAATTTGTTTTTATGCGATTTTTTGATTTGAAGTCCCTTTTTCGCGATATGTTTTTATAATTTCCCAATTTTTTCTTGATAATCTCCCCTTTTATCGATCTACATAAATTACGTTATATGAAATCCAATATGGCGACCGGTTATTTAATAATTTGACTAATCCAATCTGATCTCATACTGACGCAACCAATTCTTCAAAGTACTGCACTACTAAAAAATCATGAACCTATCATTTGTCTCAATGGTCAACAAATACCGCAGAGAGCATTGCAAGGAATCTAGTGGAACTAGAAATTGTTAATAATTTATTTGTTTATATATATAAACATTTGACTCCTAGAGATCTTCATGAAACTATATAAAATATAAACACAGTGGTATACATACAAATGCACACAAATCATCATCAAGAGAGTCATCATTGAAAACTGAATTGAAAACAATAATAATTCAACTTCATAAGTCTTTGTATGCGATAAGATCCGACTCAATGCGATTAGTTTTCTAATGCTATACAATTCTGTACTGGAAATCGCAGGTCAATCACTTGCTATCGTCAAACACGACAGAATATAAACTTGTGTGCATTTTATTAGGCTATATTTACGATCCTGAATTTATTAAAAGTCAATAACGATCATTTTCGTACATTGATATACAAGTTGGTGTTTGCTGGGGTTAATAGCTAACGAACGTTCTCGATTGTCACGAACACTTTTGTGCTAGAGCATATCGATGTAATGCTTCGATAATTTTCAATCAACATTGCGCTTATTAGCCTACCTCTATAGAGGGAACATAATTGAACCTTTCCATATACTGCTAGCAAACTAATACTGCTGCACTGAAACATCAAACAGTAGGTAGAAGAGGTCTATCGAGTACAGTAGAACACTTTTTCAGGATGATTCCATTCAACAGCTTGAAACCAAAGCAGCGTGAACCTCCCGTATCACTCTGTTGCCAGTGAGCCAAGGTATACGAACTCGTCGACTACTCTGTCGATTACCACGGTGCTGCCTAACCCAAGTAACAATTCTAAAGCTGGTTAGCTTTACTTAAATTTTATAAAGGTTTTATTGCGGTCTTATTCATTACCTCTGTTTTTATTGTGATATTACGCAATACCAAGAGGATACGAGCCAAGCACACTTATAGCTAGCTATAAACCCATAATAAAACTGTTAATGAGGCAAATTTATTGTGGTTGCTTATATTACCACGATAAAACTAGTTGGCTGCACAACGTCTCTTATAAACTTACCATAAGTGTGGCGTAGCAATACAAAATGGCGCACCAATCAAAATTGATCTTATCGCGGTTGCTTGTCATACCGTAAGAAATCTGTTAGTTTTATAGAGCTATTAAAACGGTAACACCCTGACCCTGAACAGATTATTGCTGCTAATATGAAGAATACTAAAGTTCAACACCAAAATCATTTTTTATGCGAGGCTATATTGCTTTTGCATACCAGTATTTTATTTTGGCTCGCAAACAAAAATTCATCAAAGCAAAGTGTTTTGCAGAAAGAAAGTTATTATCAATCGAATTTCCTGTCACAGGAAGCGACTACTATTATTTAGCTAGAAATTGAGATTGACTAACTGAATATGTTCATTTTGTTAAAATTGCAAAATTTCAATGGTGTTGATTTTATCCACCTGTAATATCAATATGCACGGTAAAATTTAATGCGCATATGCTGCAAACGAACTAATATTGCTCAACATTTATTAATTCTATGGAATATTTTATTATGGTCGTTATAAACCAAATCCATCAGAATGATCCGACAGTAAAACTTTAAATTTTCTGCTAATGAATGCATTTTGCAAGTTGACAAAGCTGGCGAACTGATTTAGCTTTTACCAGAGTGAAAAACAAAAAGCTTTATTTAATTATGGCGGTGGCTGGTAAGCAATTTGTCAAGGTGAAAGCTTAATCGGTTTTATTGCTGCTTTCAGCAGAGCGTGATAGGACCACTTGAGCTTGTAAGCTGATTCTTATAGAGGTTATGAAAATATTCTGAGGAGTGGGCCATTTGGTCAGAAGCCAATTTTATAGCGGTCTTCAGAAAGTTCTGGTGAAGCTCATAGTTTTATTAGCGGTTTTATGAAATTGGTCATGAAAACCACTATAGGAACGTAATAAAGCTTAGAATTCTTACTTGGGGAGCGTGCCCTGTCGCGCTCCATCCCACCCGCCAGCATATACTTCGTTTTAGACATATTTATTACAATCTTTTCTGCTTCGCGTTTTAATTTGGTGTCTGGTGTACTCAAATGTTCTGCCGACAGCATCCACGTCGTCAGCAAAACAGATAAATTGACGGGATTTATTGAAAATCAGGAAAGACCACCTCCTTGTCGAAGTTTCCTGCGAGATTCGAATGTGTCCGACAATCCATTCCAGATTCTCACACAGCACTGGATACCATCCATTGTAGCCATGATAAGTCTAGTGAGCTAGCCGTTTTTGTCCAAAATTTTCCATAGCTCTTGTCGGTTTACACTATCATATACGGCTTTGAAATCGATGAACAGGTGATGTGTGGGGACTCGAAATTCACGGTACTTCTGGAGGATCTGCCGCAGGGTGAAGATGATTGGTAGATGGAAGATGATTTGGGACAGCACTTTGTAGGCGGCATTCAAGATAGTGATCGCTCGGTAGTTCTCACAATCACGTTTATCATAAAATGGCATCTCTTTTTAAAGAGAACAGCTATGCAAAGTCTCAGCTAAATCAAAAATGACAAATTAAAATCGATTTGCGAAACTCCCTGGAATCTCTCAGCACTTTATTCAGCTCTCAAAAACACTACCAGAATAAATAATATGTTGATGATATGGTTTGCCCAAAACTAGACTTTGTAAGATTAGGAAGATTAGGAGTTGAAAACCACCCGGGAAGGTGCACCTCCTAGCTCGGTTACTCAATTGCAAAGAGTATTTTTTGTTATAGACACTTGGAATGGCCAGAGATGTGTTGGGCACTTTGCCTTTCCAATTTCAACCTCGACTGGTAATAATTTTGCATAAAAAATCCTTCAACATTTTCTGTTTTGAAACAGGAATTGATGGTAGAACTAAAAATTCTATGTCATTATTTTAATCCTCAATGGATCATTCGGGTTACCCCTGAACCCTTTTCATATTTTATGCCCCAAATTCAGTATGTTCCTTTTTAAGTAATGTCAAAAGGCTCCAGTTTCTCGTTGTTTAGACGCATTTAAACAAATTTAATCGGTTGAAACGCATCTGCCCTATCTACAAGAAAGGTGATAAGCTGGATTGTGAGAACTACCGAGCCATCACTATCCTGAATGCCGCCTACAAAGTGCTGTCCCAAGTCCTCTTTCATCGACTATCGCCAATAGCCAATAGATTTGTGGGAAGTTACCAGGCCGGCTTCATGGAGGGTCGGTCTACAACAGACCAAATCTTCACCCTGCGGCAGATCCTCCAGAAGTGCCGCGAATTCCGAGTCCCCACGCACCACCTGTTCATCGATTTCAAAGCCGCATATGATAGCGTAAACCGACAAGAGCTATGGAAAATTTTGGACGAAAACGGCTTTCCGGGTAAGCTTACTAGACTTAGGGGCCATCCATAAAGTACGTCACGCTTATAGGGGGGAGGGGGGGTTGACCTAAACGTGACGATTTGTGACGTAGGGGGGAAGGGGGGTATAAAGTTATGTGACGTCACAAGAAAAAAAATTCAAATGTAAAACTTATTCTGGCATTTATAAAAAGGCTACTTCATTTTTTGATAAAACTATTGAAGGCTTCTATAAAATTAACGTACTGATAGATTTTTTTAACATATTTGTGTAAACATGACTTATTTACTTTTGTAGTATGAACTCTCCATTAAAGCTTTACAGAATATGCTGTACACCACTGAAGAATTCTTTGAGTATCGTCCTACCTAAAAAATTTTTGCAACCGCAAATAGTAGTCGCATAAACTCCTGAGGGGCTACGGGGTGCTACCAGAGTCCAATGGCAATGTCTTGCTGAACTCAACCGATGAACCTAAACTCATACCGAAGTTCCACGGCTGATTTTTAGGTTCATCGGTATAACCTATACTGCCCCTCTCTCAAAAGCTTCCGGAAAGATAGAGTTTATGCCACTTGCGGATTAAATTTCGCATCTAAAGTAATGTTGAATGATTGCAAAAAAAATACACAAAATGACAAAATCCGTCAGAAAAGTTCTTCCAAGACGTGTTGCTGCAAGACGTCAGCAGGATGTCCTGATTCTTTCAACTATAGTTCTATAGATCAGACGAAATTGAGGGGATGGATGTAAAGGACGTGGATATGCGCGAAACATTAATCGACGATACATCAGCGACTTCTGAAGCGTTTCCGATCGCAGCAATTGGAGATCATCTTCAAAATCCGCGAATCGATGACTTATAAGCTCGAACATTTTCCTTCTTTTATTTGCTGAAATTCAGTTTTGTTATTTGATGAATTGATTGAAGTGAATTAAATTGATAGCTTGAAATTAAAAGACTGGAATGTATATTTAATTGTTTTGTTGTGAAGTGGGGGGGGGGGGGGGTGCCGTGACGTGACGTACTTTCTCAGGGGGGGGTCATGAATGTGTGACCAAATGTGACAATGGGGGGAGGGGGGGTTCATTTTGGTCAAAATTTGCGTGACGTACTAAATGGATGTCGCCTTATCATGGTTACGATGGATGGGATCCAGTGCTGTGTGAGAATCTCGGGTGGATTGTCGGACCCATTCGAATCTCGCAGGGGACTTCGACAAGGAGATGGTCTTTCCTGCCTGCTATTCAACATTGCGCTTGAAGGTGTTATAAGGCGAGCGGCGATCGAAATGCGGGGCACGATTTTCAATAAATCCAGTCAATTTATCTGCTTTGCTGACGACGTGGATGCTGTTGGCAGAACATTTGAGGCGGTGGAAGATCAGTACACCAGACTGAAACGCGAAGCAGAGAAGATTGGATTGCAGATAAATACGTCTAAAACGAAGTATATGCTGGCGGGCGGGACCGAGCGCGACAGGGCTCGCTTGGACAGCACCGTGGTAATCGACGGGGATGAGTTCGAGGTAGTCGACGAGTTCGTATACCTTGGCTCGCTGGCAACAGAGGACAACAATACCAGCCGTGAGATTAAAAGACGTATTATCAGCGGAAGTCGGGCCTACTACGGACTCCACAAACACTTGCGGTCGAACAATCTGAGCCCCCGTACAAAGTGCACACTGTACAAAACGCTAATTAGACCGGTTGTCCTCTACGGGCACGAAACGCGGACATTGCTAGAAGAGGACCTACGAGCACTCGGAGTTTTCGAACGGCGGGTGCTAAGAACCATCTTTGGCGGAGTGCAAGAGAACGGTGTATGGAGGCGAAGAATGAACCACGAGCTCGCGCGTCTCTACGGCGAACCAAGTATTCAGAAAGTGGTTAAAGCTGGACGGATACGTTGGGCAGGACATGTTGCTAGAATGCCGGACAACTATCCTGCAAAAATGGTTTTCGCATCAAATCCGGTAGGAACAAGACGAAGAGGGGCACAACGAGCGAGGTGGCAAGACCAGGTGGAGCGAGATCTGGCGAGCACTGGGTGCCCGCGGAACTGGAGATCAGTTGCCATGGACCGAAACAGATGGAGAAATTATACTGCGCAGGCCTTGTCATAAGACATTAGGCCAATTAAGTAAGTAAGCATTTAAACAGAAAAATTCGGTCGAGCGATCAAAAGTTGCGAATTTTTGAAAAAAGTCAGAACAGGGAACCTTAAACGCCAAATAAAACTACGGGTCTTAAATTTTTAGAAAATGAACAAGTACACAAATTTGACCAAAATGTAAGCACTTATTATCATGGAATTATCAAGTGGGTAACACCTTAGTACCCGGTTGAACAGATTATGTTGATTTTTGTTGTTGATCGATTGAGGGGTTGCCGGACCAAGGAATGCGAGGACACTTGGTTGTTTTTTTTACTTTTTTTAGTACTGAAATTTAAAAAAATTCAAATCTTGTGCATGAAATAAACACTCTTTTTAGACGTTATATTAACATTTGATTTTTCAAAATTTGGATTGATAAAAAAGAATTATAATTGTCCAATGGTATTATAATAACGAAAAGGAATTTCAAAATTCGGAAAGGTGGAGCTCTCCTTAAACTACCTAAAAGAAATAAAATAAAAAAATAAGTAGTGTGTTGATAAGTAGGTACAACTATATTAGACAAAGTTATCATTTGCACAAAAACATGTAAAAATAAAATGATGTATGATACATGTATGCACTTCTTTGTAACTAAATGCCTGTCAATTATGACGAAATTTGCGAATTTTATTCGCTTTGAAGCATTTGATCTAAACCTTAGATACGTACAGCCATATTAAATGTTTCTGCAATTTAGCTCACGTTGGTCAATTGGTCAATGAGTACCCAAAAGCAGCACTCAAACGTGTATAACAACAGTTCACTATGCGGCTTACGTCACACGCACACTCGTTTTCGCTGCTTCGGCGGCACAGTTTTGTTTTCTCGAGTGACGAAATGCCTTCAACGAACCATGCATGCATGGTCCGAAACCAAACCCCTTCGTTACCCTTCTCGTTCTCATGTTCCTACAAACTTCCAACATTACAAAGGTGCATATGTACTACGTGCACGTCGTCTAGACCGGAGGAGTGCAGTGAGGCGGCTTTGCCGAACGGTTGGTGATCGGTCAACTGTAGGTATGCGAAAGATGGAGCTTAATCTATCGCTTGCACGCTTTTGCTATACATAGGTTTATAAATATTAACCTCGATTTCCCATCGCTCTGCATTACTACACTTGACAGTCTTGTCTTGAAGACCAGCCACCAGTTTCTCTCGGAGTAGAAGATTGCGGCCACTTCTCAATCTCCGGAGCAGATATGTCTAGATGCAAACGCGTGGTAGCTGCGGGGAGGACGATGGTCAATAAAAGCCAAGAAATGCGAAACAAAACAGAAACACATGTGTGAATTAAAAAACAGCGAGCAACGATTTCGAAAGCATCCCCCCTGCTGCTCCACATCCGCTTACTTTGGTAACTACCGACGACAGTTGGTCCATCGCGCTGGCTGCGATTCGTGTAAGTGAGAGAGATAGATAGCGTAGACCGAAATTGGGTTCACCGCCGGCCATTGGGGCGCAGACGTCGTGTGCTAAAGTAAACCTGAGCCGAAAGAAGAGGAGCATGGTATATCTATACAAAGTAACATCCACTGACTTGCACAATTATTATTCTTTCGTAAAACGGTAATGGGTCACTACTAGCCGTCTCACCTCGGTGTACTCTCTTAAAATGTGTCTTTTTCGACAGATTGTGACTATCGATGGCTATCGACAGATGTTGTAGTTTTGTAAGGTAATCGCCGTGTCAGCGCTCTCCGTAAAATATGAGGTCGTTTTCGGACAAATTTTGTGAAAGCTAAACTGCTACCGAATACTGTGGGTTGCCCGTTGCCGTACGCACCAACCGTTCGCACTATTCCGTACGCAACACAGTGGTCGGAAATCCAAAACTACTGACCAAAACTCCTAAAATCCAAAGTTATCGTTTAAGGCATATTATGACATAATTGTACATAGATTAGGTACCCTCATCATGCCCTGTAATATTAGTTAACAATAATGTAGGTTCATCATTTGGAGCACGGGTAAAAGTCTGTGTATCGGAAACTGTTTGTTAATGCAGCTCTGCTATTAACATTGGATGGCCATGAGTTATTGAGCGTCCAAGCTCACATTCATTTTCGATATTTATTTTATACATCAGCCCAAAAGACTCCCCTAGACATCATTTCAAGCAAAACTTTTGAAGTTTTACTATACACGTGTGCTATTTCTAATTTACCGTTTTTGAATTTTAAACGAGACAATTTCGCGTTTGACATCAGAAACTCTAAAACCCACACTGTGACATATTTGAGCGAAAGATCTTGAAATTCAACAAAACAGGTCCGCCATTTTGATTGGTCATGTTGAATTTTTAGATTTTAGTTTCAGTTTTGAAATCAGTGAGCTGAAAATTTTAAGCCAAAAACTGCAAAATTTGACAAAGATTGTCCACGATTTTGGATTTTACATTTCTGTTTTAATTTTTGAAATCAGCAGTCCAAAAAATTAGACTCGTCTTGAAGTTTTGGCCAAGAATTTGTAATTTCCGACCAGTGTGGCGCAATGATGAACACCAGACAGTAGTGTTTTCATGTAATGAAACACGCACTGATGACGACCTCTTGACCTCATTTGCTCCCGCCCTGCACAGGACTGATGATATGATTGTGGTGCGTTGTCGCGTAGCACTACACCGGATCGTTGAATATACTTTTTCAATGAAGTTACGCCATGATTGACATTATTAACTGATGTTTCTCCGTTGAGCGTCTTAATGTAGCTAGTTGAAGAGAATTAGTTTCTACTTCTTTCATTTTTTTCTAATAAACAATATATTAAATATTTCACCACAAGGATTGAGCACATATGTTATAAATTACAATAGAGTCTGCTTGAAAGCTTGACTCATATTATACAACAAATTAAAAGTAAAATAACAAAATAGCATTTGATATACAAAATGCTTTTTTGTTGTTTATCATTTCTCTTGATTGTTTATTGGACGAATGGTACGGAAATGGTATTTTACGTGAACACGATGAAATATCTAGTTAGTTACATTCTCATTGCGCAATCATATATGTATACAGTAATGACCCCATTTTGTCACCCCCATGATGAATTTAGGGGTGACAAAAACAGGACAGTGACAAAATCGGGTATTTTTTCAATTTTATATTTTTTTGCAGATAACTTAGAACGAACTACATATATTTCATTCTGATCACTTTTAGGACCTTTCGCACTTCCTTCTACCTATCTGTGGACATTTGTCACCTGTGCTGTGAGGTCCCACAGGTATGAAAACACGCGTTTATTAATTGCGCCGAAATGGTAGATTATACTGGTTGACTATGTTCAGAGAAATGTCACAGCGTAAAAAGCTCTTTCTTATGGTATGAACGATTCTTTGGTTAACCCCCCTAAAAGTAAGATAGAAAATTTATTTTTCAAGCAGTACGAGGTAGAGCAAAACAATGTTCTACAAAATTTTTGAGAAGATTATTATAAAGAACTTTGCCAAAGAAAGTGACCTTCTAGCT
This sequence comes from Sabethes cyaneus, assembly GCF_943734655.1. NCBI lineage: Eukaryota > Metazoa > Arthropoda > Insecta > Diptera > Culicidae > Sabethes > Sabethes cyaneus. The sequence goes on along the minus strand of NC_071353.1, from coordinate 59,490,578 downwards.
ATTATAGTTGTGGAGATAAGAAACAACTTTTGTGGAAACTCCACGAAAATCAACACAGTTCTTTTCACAGTGTTTTAACACATTTGACATGTTTGAAAATAATTTTCAAACTAAGCTTTTGATAAATCAAAAGCGTGACAAAATCGGGTAAAAAACGTGACAAAATCGGGTCAAAAACGTGACAAAATCGGGGGTGACAAAATCGGGGAGTGACAAAATCGGGTTACCACTGTATATATATATAAAAGTGAGCGTATGTTTGTATGTTTCTATGTTCCACCATAACTCCAGAACGCCTTGACCGATCTCCACCAAACTTGGCACACATTTTCCTTGATATAAAAGAATCAGCACTGGGGGTTGATAAGAGGGGGGAAGGCCATATCTTCGAAACGACTGGATGGCTCTTCATCAAACTTGGCACACTTGACACAAGGGACTCAGCACTGGGAGGATGCCAAAAGGGGGGGGGGGGCTTAACAAGGGGCTAAGTAAAAGGGGATGCGTTTTTCTTGCATTTAAACAGATTGCAGTTGTGCAAATAACTTTGAGAAAAGAGGGGGTTCCACCGAAGAGGAATATATGGTAAAAAAGACCTTTGTTTAGTTTCCATTATAGTGATTTTCATAGAGCAATGCATAATTAGCTACGTGACAGAAGAGGGAGCTGATTGGGAAAGAATCGACCAGTAGGGGGACGAAGAACGTGAGTATGAATGTATGTTTCGCCATAGCTCCGGAACTTCTAGACTGTTCTTCAAACGTCGTTTGTCAAACACATGTATTTTGGCATAAAAGAATCAGCGCAGGGCGGTTGACAAAAGAGGGAGACGGTCTGTTACAAGGGGAAAGAAAGGTTCAAATGGGTAAAGGGGCGAGTTTCTCTTGCAATTGGAATGATAGCAGTTGTACAAGTCGCTGGATTTCTGAAAGGGGGGATAGGATGGCCATTAACAAAAGGAAGGTTCAAAAACGGTTTTTTGTCGATTTATAGGGATTACCGGGAAGAAGTCAGATTTACAAGTGGCTGGGAGACAAAATGAGGGAAACTGATAAAGAAAGTAGACACATTAAAATGAAAAAAGGGTTTTGTCTTTTGCATTATGAGAATTTTCGTTACAATAACAGATGTACAAGCTACTGAGAGGCAAAGGGGCCCCGAGTAAGATCGGGTAATCAGCTAGTTTAGACAACATCGATCAGATCACGTCCAAGCGCTGTCTGTACGTGACGTTGAGAAGAACGGCAATTAACCTGTATCCTCGCAAGTTCAAGTATCACAGAACTCTCATTGTAGGGTAAGAAACCTATTTTAAACAGGCTAGTCGTATTACTGATTGTTTTACCTTATTATGAGCGATGGGTTCATTAAATGGTGGATATCAGAATACCAATCTTCCTGTTGATTTTAATTCTTCAAGCTTTTACCACTGGAAGTCGCAATTGTTAATCTAAACTTCTGTTTTTTTACAATAAAAAGTGAGGCGCTGGTACTAATTTTAATCAGCCCGAACGTATTTTAGTCACCAAGTTGCATTCTTAAGCAGTCCTGAATTTTACTGACTCCACCTCGATACGATAAAAACCAAGAAAACAAAAGTTATTTAAACCTACTACTCCTACTTCTACTACTGTGTTTTATTGATAAATACGTATTTCGGTTTCAACGTGAGACCTTCATCAGTATCTAACTAACTTAGACTGCACCTCGCTACTTTGCGCATAATATACCGGTAATTCCTGCTTAAACCATACCCGCAAAATGATAATTATAACTATACTGAGTGCCCAATCTTGCTCGAGGCCACCTTCCTTTTTGTCTGTCAGCCACTTGGACATATATTTTCATTCCAGAGATTCCCTTAAAGTAAGAAACAAAACCCTTTTTCCCTTTCCCTTGTCAGCCTAGCAACCTTTTGTCTCCAAGTCACTTCTACATCTGTTGTCGGTACGTAAATTCGCATAATGCAAGAGAAACAAATCCTTTTTCCTAATGTGGACCTTTGTCTCTTGTAAGGGATATAGTACATTATTCCTTTAATTAGCCCCCCTATGCTGGTTTCCTTATGTCGGAGAACATGTAGGTATTGTAGGTATGCCAAGTTTGATAAAAAACCGGCCAAACGTTCCGGAGTTGTGGCGGGACATACTAACATACAAACATACACTGACTTTTATTTATTGGATGCTTGCAATTGTTTTTTAACATCATTTGTTTTTGTACCAAAATTTGAACTAAACGACATATTTTTAATATAATGCAATGTATATTTGCAGTCATTGCAGCACTTTTCATAGAAGGGGTCATTTGACCCCTTGCGAAAGAAATAGGTACAATAGCCAGTAGATTTAGTGTTATTTGTTGCTATATATTGTTTTTAATACACGTTCATTTATTACTAGGATTGACTTGATGAACAAATGTATGGTCTAATTGGTGTCTAATGGTCGCTCTAATTATGTTCGTTTTATTTGGTAGAAAAGCAGGTAGCAAATCCATGACAAAAATACTAAAGAAATCAAAAACTTTCTCAGGTTTCTCAGATCAATCTCAAATATCACTATGGATTCGGATAAATCATTAAATTTTCTATAGAAGTGTATGTTTTTGTTTTTACAAATTAGGTGCAAAGATGCTTCTTTGAGAAATAACGCTGCATGACGTTACAACGAACGCAGAATTAGTCTCTTTTTGAACTTTATTACTAGAATTCATTAGAAGTCTAATTTCATGTATATGGTTAGGAGCGATTAATAAGGAATAAACAGCAAAATTGATTAGATGGGAAGGGAAAATTGATCTAAAAGTCGGGTGCGCAATGCGAAGAATGTATCATTTAGATTCTTTAGGCTTTTCCACTCATTTTGATACTGATTTTGTAATGATACGACGTATTCCAATGCAATGCGGAACAAACTCGAGTCAATGAAACGCCGCCTCAGAGTAGTTCCAAATCGGAAAAATGTGATCATTAAAAAAAGCGTACAATTGCGTTAAAAATGTGTAATTTTTCAAGGGCGGTGTTTACCTATTAATAAAATATAGCGCATTTTTCTTCACTATCAGGGTGACCATGAATGCACGTACTAGGGTGATACAAAATTTGGTTGTTTAAGTACGTCCAAAAAAATTTTTTTCTTCAAAAACAGGCTAGAGACTTGAAATTTTCTGACTTTTCCTAACTTTGGAAAACTAGCATTGTGGGGGAGTTTCAGCTCCCAGCGACATCTAGAAGAGCCACAGCAAAAAAAAAAGTTACATATTATTATGCATTGGGGTCGAAAACGACCCAAATTTTGAAATTGCTCTCATTCATCAATTATCAATCCGAATTTCGTTTTCTTTACCTTGTTTGAAAGGTGTGGCCAAAACCTGGTATCCAAGGTATATTAGGAAATATTTGTTGACTAATGGCCACTTTTGCGTCGGTTCCAGAACACACATTACCAGGTCCCGGGGGACATTTTTATACTTTGAGGTAAATCATTTGGCGGCAAATCAAATCACATTGGCTTGATAAAATAAAACTAGTGGAAATACAATGGGGACATTTTGGACCCGAATGGCCACTTCACCATCGTTTTCGGAGCATGCGGTACCCGGTTTTTGAGAACAATTTTGAATTTTAGGATGATTTATATTGCGGTACGTCAAATTTCATCACATTGATAACATAAGACATTTTGAAGGTAAATGGCTATATCTGCATCGTTCCTGGAACATCCGGTCAACAAATGGATGAATGAGAGCAATTTCAAAACTTGGGTCGTTTTCGACCCCAATGCATAATATGTACCTTTTTTTTAATGCATTAGAAACGTTAATTTTTTTGTAAGCCTATATTTTTCCATATATTACATTTGGTTTATTACTCGAGAATTGTATAGTTTTTCCGAGAAAGTTATACGTGATAAAGTTTGATTTGCTCATCCAGTTGCGATTCAAATGTCGCAATGGAAGTAAAAATCCACGGTGAAATAACGCATGTCCTTTTATGTGGAATATATTCCACACGACGATGAAGTGATATTGAAATCTCTTAATTAATAATTGATTAATTGATCCAAACCGCAATAAGTTCTTAGCCACAATGGCGCGGTATTATATGTGTTCTGGGTTAGATGCTGGGCATTTAAAACCGAACTCGTACATAACGAAAATAAATATGGATGAGCAATGTAATTCAGCATAGTTTTTAATGCTTGAAGTGTGTCAATGAAAAAAATCTATGTACATTTTCATTTTGTTCTTACTTTTACTCGCCTTTCATTCATCCGTGTTCGCTACACCTACCACCAGCGAGAAACTTTACGCTCTGCACAAGTTCGTTTGCTCTGAGCGCGTTTAAATATCGTGAGCAGCACCTACCCTGTTCGTTCGAAAAGCGTGTGGCTGACCGAGACACATTAAGAATCATGTTCACCAGTCATTCCATTCGTATAGCGCCTACACGATAGAGTGCTTCGTCGTCATCATCATCATTATCGTCATCATCATCATCGTTATCATTGTCATAAGTCATTGCTACTATTCCAGTCTGCGACTTTTACATTTGCTCTCATTTTTAGTCTTTCCATCTCTTTCGCTAATATCGCTCTTTTTTAATCTCTCGCTTCACTATATTGGAGAAAAATGGTCGGTGGTGTGGTAAAATTGTTATGTACACTCAAATCTCGTTTTACGTCCACTATTGGGGGGACGTAAATCAAATCGGTCGTAAAAAAAGTGGACGTTAATTCAAATTTCGGACGTAAAACGAGAGGACGTTAATTCAAATTTTGGACGTAAAACGAGAGGACGTTAATTCAAGTTTTGGACGTAAAAAAAGAGGACGTCAATAATTGGAATAACTCCTGATCCTGACCGTATAGAACGTTGGTGTCTTCGACATAGTTGTTTAGCAGATCAAGGGCTTTTCGTCGGATTGTATGTATTATAGAATTGCCTCACTACGTGGCGCTAGCGTATATGTAGCATTCTTATACAAGCTGTATCTTGCGCTGCTGACTATCTACAAAGTTGTGGTCTTCGGGAAGGTTACTTAAATGACTGCCGCCTTCAAAATAGTATGGAAAATAGCGCAGAATTGACTCACTACGTGGCGCTAGCGTATATGTAGCATTCTTATACAAGCTGTATCTTGCGCTGCTGACTATCTAGAAAGTTGTGGTCTTCGGGAAGGTTACTTAAATGACTGACGCCTTCAAAATGGTATGGAAAATAGCGTAGAATTGCCTCACTTTGTGGCGCTAGCGTATATGTAGCTTTCTTATACAAGCTGTATCTTGCGCTGATGACTATCTAGAAAGTTGTGGTCTTCGGGAAGGTTACTTAAATGACTGCCGCCTTCAAGATGGTATGGAAAATAGCGCAGAATTGACTCACTACGTGGCGCTAGCGTATATGTAGCATTCTTATACAAGCTGTATCTTGCGCTGCTGACTATCTAGAAAGTTGTGGTCTTCGGGAAGGTTACTTAAATGACTGACGCCTTCAAAATGGTATGGAAAATAGCGTAGAATTGCCTCACTTTGTGGCGGTAGTGTATATGTAGCATTCTTATACAAGCTGTATCTTGCGCCACTGTGGGAGCCACTGTACCCCCTTCCCTGCTAGCGTACGACAACCAAGGTTGCGTACGTCAGCCGGCACCACATGGAGGTAGGGATAGAAGTTGGTGAACAAAGGTTCTGAAATGTACATGTTAACCCTTCGCCAGGCCGCCTTGTCTTGCTCGTGAAATAGTGGAATCAAGAATCTTTCAGCTTAGAATTATCAATATATTTTCTGATAAGTGGAATCTTACTCATGATATCATGCGTTTTTGGACTGAAATCTTGAAATCACGATGATGTCATTTAGCTACTAAATGACAAATTTGGCTGGTTTATTTACATGAACTTTTAACAAATATCAAATCAACGAGGAAGCCGATCGACTCGCACACGATACAAGAAACCTACCCCCAGAAGACTACCCGATTCCAGTAACCGATGCACTGCAAACTACAAAACATTCGACAACACTGGGAAAAGCAGTGATTTGCATTTCGCGATGAGATACTCTATTAGTCCCCCCCCTCTCCGCGGAAGAAACCGTTGAATTTATCCGAGATACACAGTCCCCGATGTTTCAAGCCGATTTCAAAGAAGGAGGGGGGGGCGCTACAAAAACTTTAAAAATAATTTGCAATGGCCTTAGTTCTCAAGTTATACAGAAATTTCTGTTTCATTTGTATAGGAGCTTCCCTCTTAGAGGGGGACGGGTTACTAACCATCATAAGACCCCGGCCCCAAAAACGCCCAAATTTTTACGCCAATTGGTTCAGTAGTTTCTAAGTCCATGAGGAACATACAGACAGACAGACAGAAATTCAACGTTATAGGCATAGATTACGATGAATGACAAATGGTTAAAATCCGTTATTTAATTTATAAACAATATATAATAATTATTGGCGCATCACGAAGATCCTGTCCTAGTATATGTTAGTATCTGCGATCCTGCTACTATTCAAACAACTTTTCCGAAAAAAGTAATATCATAGGTTACCTGTATATGACGTATATGATATATGACGTACAAAACGTATCACTAGCACCGACCGATGAGAAGATTGTGAACTATTTTCTATACTATCTTGAATTTGACAGTCATTTGAATAAACTTATACAAGTACAAGAATGTTACATATACGGTAGTACCACGTGGCTATACGATTCTGTACTATTTTCTATAATATCTGGAAAGCTGCTATGACTCAAACAACATTCCCGAAGAAAGTAATATCTTAGGTAACACGGATCATGAAACTATTTTCCATGTCATCTCCGAGGTGACAGTCATTTGAACAACTTTTCCGAAGACCACAACTTTCTAGATAGTCAGCAGCGCTATACACTAGCGCCACCAAGTGAGACAATTCTGCGTCATTTTCTATACCATCTTGAAGGCGTAAGTCATTTAAGTAACCTTCCCGAAGACCGCAACTTTCTAGATAGTCAGCAGCGCAAGATACAGCTTGTATAAGAATGCTACATATACGCTAGCGCCACGTAGTGAGTCGATTCTGCACTATTTTCCATACCATCTTGAAGGCGGCAGTTATTTAAGTAACCTTCCCGAAGACCACAACTTTCTAGATAGTCAGCAGCGCAAGATACAGCTTGTATAAGAATGCTACATATACGCTAGCGCCACGTAGTGAGTCAATTCTGCGCTATTTTCCATACCATCTTGAAGGCGTCAGTCATTTAAGTAACCTTCCCGAAGACCGCAACTTTCTAGATAGTCAGCAGCGCAAGATACAGCTTGTATAAGAATGCTACATATACGCTAGCGCCACGTAGTGAGTCAATTCTGCACTATTTTCCATACCATCTTGAAGGCGGCAGTCATTTAAGTAACCTTCCCGAAGACCGCAACTTTCTAGATAGTCAGCAGCGCAAGATACAGCTTGTATAAGAATGCTACATATACGCTAGCGCCACGTAGTGAGTCAATTCTGCACTATTTTCCATACCATCTTGAAGGCGGCAGTCATTTAAGTAACCTTCCCGAAGACCGCAACTTTCTAGATAGTCAGCAGCGCAAGATACAGCTTGTATAAGAATGCTACATATACGCTAGCGCCACGTAGTGAGTCAATTCTGCGCTATTTTCCATACCATCTTGAAGGCGTCAGTCATTTAAGTAACCTTCCCGAAGACCACAACTTTCTAGATAGTCAGCAGCGCAAGATACAGCTTGTATAAGAATGCTACATATACGCTAGCGCCACGTAGTGAGTCAATTCTGCACTATTTTCCATACCATCTTGAAGGCGGCAGTCATTTAAGTAACCTTCCCGAAGACCACAACTTTCTAGATAGTCAGCAGCGCAAGATACAGCTTGTATAAGAATGCTACATATACGCTAGCGCCACGCAGTGAGTCAATTCTGCGCCATTTTCCATACCATCTTGAAGGCGGCAGTCATTTAAGTAACCTTCCCGAAGACCGCAACTTTCTAGATAGTCAGCAGCGCAAGATACAGCTTGTATAAGAATGCTACATATACGCTAGCGCCACGTAGTGAGTCAATTCTGCACTATTTTCCATACCATCTTGAAGGCGGCAGTCATTTAAGTAACCTTCCCGAAGACCAAAACTTTCTAGATAGTCAGCAGCGCAAGATACAGCTTGTATAAGAATGCTACATGTACGCTAGCGCCACGTAGTGAGTCAATTCTGCACTATTTTCCATACCATCTTGAAGGCGGCAGTCATTTAAGTAACCTTCCCGAAGACCGCAACTTTCTAGATAGTCAGCAGCGCAAGATACAGCTTGTATAAGAATGCTACATATACGCTAGCGCCACGTAGTGAGTCAATTCTGCGCCATTTTCCATACCATCTTGAAGGCGGCAGTCATTTAAGTAACCTTCCCGAAGACGTTAATTCAAATTTTGGACGTAAAACGAGAGGACGTTAATTCAAATTTCGGACGTAAAACGAGAGGACGTTAATTCAAATTTTGGACGTAAAAAAAGTGGACGTTAATTCAAATTTTGGACGTAAAACGAGAGGACGTTAATTCAAATTTTGGACGTAAAAAAAGTGACGTAAAACGAAATCACGTAAAATGAACGGACGTAAAACGAGATTCTAGTGTATTAGCTAAATAATAGCTGTGTAAGGGTTTAGTCCTCGTGCCAGTAATTGAATAGAGGTTTCTGACGTTTTAAATTTAAAATGTTTTAGCAACACCCAATCAACAACAAAAAGTCACATGACAATCTTTCGTATTGTATTTTTAAGCATAATAATCTCACGAAATTAGTTCATTAATTCGGGAAATCTACAAAACTAAGTTATCCAGGCTCAGAAATTTAAAAACTTGCCATATGATCCATAGTGGATATCAAATTTCCAGGTTTTTTGTGCATTTTTCCAGAAAAATAATCCTACCGATATGTTGCCGTTTTGTTCTTATAGTGCAATTTTTTTCTTTACACTTAAAAACTGCCTTGCTAGCTCGCCGTACCCTTCTATTTTTTCTAATGCTTGAGCGCTCTCCGCAATAGGTGCAAGCAGGTACTGAAAATAAAAGTACATGGAACTAATTAACTGCCTGACCTTCAGATGAAAACCTTTCACGCGTATTCATTACCTCGTATATTTTTACTAGCTGAGCGAGAACCTTTTCCATCTTGTGCAGTATTATTTTATAGTGCAAGAAAATGGGCAGATCAATGTTTAAAAAAAAGCTCATTATTAAGTAAGGAAGTTTCTTGCTGATTTTTTAAGCATGCTAATAATTCAAACTACATAAACAATAATAATTTAAACTACAAAACAGCTGGTGCTTATGAAAAACTGTGCGATTGTCTCGATTTTGGAAAAACATTATCGACGCAAAGGTTTTCGCAACAGAAGACGTACGAAAGCAAACTATGCTGAACTCCCGTACGAAACGTCCCTTAATATCTTAACGCTAAATTCAATATTGAAAAACGTCCCTGCCGAGCTAGCACCAATGACGAAAATGAGATTAATAATTTACCAACTACCGCGAAACAGTCTCAAATGTTTCGTGATTCTTTATGAATTTATTATATTGATACAACAACCACACGATTTCTCACACTAAACTCAATAATTCGGTAAATAAAAAATAAGGTACAGTGGCTATGAGATGCCTATGAGATGATCGCTAATCGGTTTTTTGTCGAGTGACAAAATACTTTGACCACGTTTTTTTGTCTTTACGAAAATGGCTATTACTTTAATATTTTTCAAGGTCAATAATTTCCAGAAATATACCTTGTTCATAGACCTTTGCAACGACATTAGCCTACTTGCTGCTTCGATAAAACTGACGATATTTTTTTGATGTTCGTATTTTACTATTGTAATTCTATGTATACCAAGGAGCATCATCGGTTATAGTATAGCACCTTACTGCTTTTACCGAAATAATCTATCTGCAAAGTTTCAGAGTCGGAACGGAATCATATCAAGAAAGATTAATTCCTTCGGTCGGAAATCGCTTTCGACAGAGCACCTTAGACATTCACTGTTTTTTCATTCCCAGTAGGCAGGAAGGTTCAGCAAGGTTGAGCTTCACAAATAAACGAGCACATCTACGTTGCCATAACGATGGGGAGAAGTTTCGTACTAGAGCCCTCCTCTGCTCGTTTCTTCCATTTGTGCTCTACGAGTAATGTTGTTCCTGTCTGGAAAAGTTGGATTCAGCAGCCCCACAGCAGAAGTAGATATTTCGCCTAGAAGAGGCGGAAGATTCCCTTCGCATCCAAGAAGAAAAAGTATCGATTTTCCGCCAGCCTGCGCCGCCGGTGACAGGAGATCTCCCTACGAAAAAACGCCACTTTTTCCATTTTGTTTTCTATGGCGGAAATGCTCTGCTGAAAAAGTGATGTACAGGGACGAAACCAGGTTAGAAGCTCAACTGTTATACTTACATGTATTATGTTTTCTGCAAGAGGCTTATTCCCACTTGTTATTTGTGTATTATGGCAGCGGAAAAATGGCGAGTAAATAAATATTATAACTTACATTAGTGTAGCTTGCAATGTGCTGTGAGTTAATATTCTGTGAGTTTTATTAGCAGCGTCTTAAAAAGTATTAGAGTTTACTTTCGCCCTAGTTCATGCTTATTATTCCTGAAACATCGGAATGATAAACAATTTTCCCTAAAACTGCTCTGTCTGTCAATCTTGCCGTACCGAGAAAATATCCAAAAAGGGCTTCCCGTCTAACGGCGGATGTCGAAATACGTAATGGAAGAATGAAGTCTCACCTGTTCACCTCTGCTTTGCCCCAGCAAAGAGACTTGAGAAAGAAGAGACGGCGGTAAAAATTGACTTTAGCCAGCATTTAGAGAATTATTTCACAAAAAGACAACGTTGAGATTCCCCCTTGGTTTTGATTTGCGTTTGGAATAGCAAAGCAAAGTTTTTGTTTGAGGGCGATTCTGTCAGTTACTTTGATTGAACGGTATTTCTTACTGTAATACTTCGCCAATATTTTCCTTTGCCTTGCTAACAACTCGCTTTGCAATTTACGCTAAATGTTATGAATATACCCCAAATATTATTTGGTGTAATGCCAAACTTGTCTGCATTATTGTATTATGAGGCAATAATATCCGCAACATTTTGTAACAAATAGAAATAACGTGTTGTTAATTTATTTCCTAAGTGCAGAGGTGTGATATGGTAGGCATTTCAGTTTGAACTAGGTAGTGGAGAATATTTTGTTCCAATTTTCCATAGGTATTGAAAAGCTTCACATAAACACATAACAATATTTAATGATCAGCGAGAAAAACAATCTGCAAATCATTAATCGAACGTATATTTTTCTTTTTCATTTTCAGGTAAGGGAGAATCATCTTACATCTTTAATGGTAGACAACCTATAGTCTTAAGAAAAAAAAAAAAAAAGAAACGCATCGCTCTTCACATCCCCAAAGGTGGTTGTCGACATCAGACAGCTTAATAATGCGCGTGAGTTGGGGTGAAATCAACAAAATCATTTCGCTTAATCTCTATTGCATTGCTGGACGAACATTCATGAATTTCTCCCCATTCACTTTGGCGACGTCATCGATCTGAGTAGTGGCAGTACGATTTCCCTTCGAAAGTGTTGCTCGAAGCCGCACACCACACACCACAAGATAGGCACGTGTACTAGTGTGCTCACTTAGTTATATCTGCTATTGTGTTTCCACGGTCACAACAACGGTAAAAATCATTAAACTAGCTTCGATGCCAGGAATGCCAGGCGATTTTCGTTAAACTTTGCTTCAAGAATATTGTGGCTGACAACAACCAAAATTTTGCTTCAGTTTTCTAAGTTCAAATTCAAGTTTTCAAATGCCAGACAGATTAACAGAAATCTCTGTCATTGTATCTGACCACTCTGATACTTACAGACAGTGAACGGAAAGATAAACAAGATGGAACACATTTTCTCAACATTCGTCTCAGGTCTCCCTGTTCGTTGCAGAGAATTGGAGCTGTGAACCTTTTTGTTATTTTATACTCCAAACGCCAGCCCTGTTACCACACCACCGCATTATTTTTTTTACAAAAAATACGAAAAAGCTCGGTAACATATAAATTTACTGCTTCTGTGACACATACTACAGAAAATAAAACTTTAGAAAACAGATTAGATATAGCGAAAATGACATCGATTAAAGGCAGCGTTATTTAATAGAGACAAATCCGCTTTCGCGTAGTTTATGTAATCTAGTTTTCCCTCGCTGGTGAATAAATGAGGGAAAATGAAGAGCGATAAAAACAAATTCATGCTAAAGAAGTAGGGGCTGCTTTCGCGAGTGAATGGTGTAGTTTCGCCTCTTGATGTTGCAGTTTTAGCTGGTCTGCAACGCAAGTGCGAATTTTGCTGGATGTATTAGTCGTATGCGTGCTGCAATGAATTATTTATAAGTGCATTGTTTTCATAACCTAATGGTCGCTCGAATAGTTGAATGACTTTTTTTTGTAGTTTAAGTATTGTTTAAGGATTTGCAAAAGTATTCAAATCAGTTTCTGAAAGCACACATGGTTGTTGAAAGGATTCAGTCAAATATCAAGTGAACTGTTACTTTAAGCATACTGTGCGACGTTACAGCGAACATTTGCTTCAATGATGCGTAGTACAGTACATCGAAGTCGCTTTTTCCCCACTATTTCTACACGAATTGTGAAATTTACGCTATTTTTTATGTGCAGAAAACAATGAGTCTAAGGCCCAGCAAATTGATCCTCGAAGATGAGATCTATTTACTATATATACGCAAGAAACAGTAATACAGGAAATGTAGAATATGCTACTGCAGGTAGAGAAGATTCAATTATTTTCAAACGTGAATAGTACCTGAATTCGAACGGTTTTTTCGACGATTGATTTTCTTTGTAATTTTCATCGACGATGCGTCGACGTGTTTTATTGACCATTTTTTAATTACGCGGATTTTTTCACATGTTATTTTACGTGCCACGTTTCCTTTGAATCTCGACTAGGAGAGGTTGTTTATGTCAATTGAATCACAGTACTAGCCCCGCAATTTTCTTGTCAGCCAGCAACTGACTGCAAAGTCTGTAAGAATGAAAAAGCTACAACGTATACTGCCCTAATGGTTGTACGAAAGGGTGACGTAGGACTTTATCAGATCATTAGATCAAAGAGTAATGTAAACTGCATTTCTGGCATATGTTTATAAGAATCTGTGAGTGTCATTGTGAATGTTTAAAAGAGAAGAGAAGATATTCAGATTCAACTCTTCAGTAAATGCAATGGTGACTTTGAAAATACGTGGACGGGGGTTCATAAGTACAACGCCTGCAACCATTGAGACAGAGATTTCTTTTTAAAATCACTTGCATGCATCATAAAGGTTGAAATAGTAATGAATTACCAGCACACAGAATATTGTATTAAATATGATTATGTGTAGCTTGACATGTTTCAATAATCTTACTTTTACTCGCTTGTGGCCTTTAAAAGGGTCATTGGTTGCAAATAACATTAAAGCCAAAGCACGTTCATCGCAAATATGACGTGCCATTCGAATATCCTTCTCTTTTGACATGAATGGCAATAGGCACGTAAGTTAGCGGCGTCGTTGCACTATCTTTTGCTCCGAGAAGATTTTACTAGTTTACTTTCACAGCTTACCGCTTGTTAAATAGCACAAAAATTTCTGTTTTATTTGTATGAGAGTCCTTATCTTCCTACCACAGGGGTGGCGGCTCTCAAACCATCATAAAATAAATTAATGCCTCCAAAACCCCCACATGCCAAATTTGCTTCCATTTGCTTGATTAGTTTTCGAGTTTTGAGGAAATGTGCGTTTCATTTGTATAGGAGCCCTCCATTGGAGCCCTGTATACGCCCTCCAAAAATTTGCTGCCTTACCCCCTCCATAAAATTGCTGATCATTTTATCTACCCAACGACATATAAATTGTTCAGTTTCGTTCGGCATTTTAGTAGTTATTAGCATTTGAAATCTTTCATTCAAACGTTACACTTCTATTTTCGTTTTCACAAAGTGCAAAGTGCCCAGTTCCAGTATAGTAAACAAAGATGTTGTCCTACGTAAAAAAACAGAAGTTCAAGTTCCGAATAAGGTATGTAGAAGTCGTATCAGTTTCTGTCTTAAATGACATCACTACTTTTTTTCAACAATGGACAACGTACCTTTTGATTTCAGTAAATCAGATATTCCTCAAATATCTCTATCTTTTTTGACAGCTTGAGAAATAAATTGCAAAATTTTAGTTACCTCTCGTTAGCTTATCACGCGCTTATTGCGCAGGTTTTAGATATAATGGATATGCTACTCCTAAACAAAAATGTTTGTTGGGATCAATTTATTAATATTCTTCAAATTCTTGGCAACACTGTTAAGAACAACTTTATTGTATACTGTATACATGTGGCCCAAATGACCATATTGCAAAAACCCAATATGATGTGGCCAGATAGAAATAATTTGTGATATTTTCTCAGTGAACAAAGTGGCTTTAAATTTCCCTTATGTCACTTTCAGTTTTAAAATAATGAATACATGTGAAATAAAGAGACAAAATCCAGACAGACAAACTCTGCGTATTACGAAGGCTGGTCGAGAGAGCGAGCACTTTTGGTGTGACACGCGAGGGCCCTGGGCATATATGGGGTCGAGCTAAACATACCAAACATCTGACGTTTAATGTATCCTTGAACTAGCTTTATTGCCTTGCTGGTGGTGAATCTCCTTGTCTGCAAAAAGGGACTGATTTCATGGTACACCCTGCTATTCGCACGTAACTAACGGTAAACATTGCAACTAATGGTGAAAGCTTATGGTTGCAAAAAATCTTTATATGACAGTGGTGGAAAGCAACTCTGCCGACCTCGAAAGGGGTCATTTGCTGGTGTGCGAATGGATTCGGCGGGAATGATGTGGTGTGGGTTTAAGGAACGAACAAAGCAGTGGTTGTAAACGTATTTATTTTATGGTGGTGGGACTCCAATAGTTACAAAAGAACATAAGGGAGAATGGGTTAATATTTGGATCAAATTGTTGATTTTGGCCGGTAAATGATCTGTGCAACATTTTTCAGGACAACTTACCTGTGCATGGTTGATTTCTATGATATAGGGAAGTGGATTATGTGTTTCTCATTACTAGCAGAGGTTAGAAGAATTTGCTGCCTTAAAAACGTTCATAGAACGTTTTTCACAGTTTTCCCTGCACAAGTATCTAAATTGATCCTACCCTGTGCACTATTATTTTATTGTTGCGCTACAGTCACACTGATTTACTTGAAAGGTAAAATATCTGATTCTTCCGTACTATATTTCAAGACTGCTCAAATTGAAATTTTCTGTTATCACTAATACAGCATCCCCCCACTAATCCGACACCCAATAATCCGACGACTCAATAGTCCGGACCTCGCTAATCCGTAACATACCGAATTAAAAAGTATTGCAGTTAACCTCTTTCGATCGAACACTACTTTCGTTGGGTGGGCGTCTCCGTTAGAGTCAGAATGGTACTTCTTCTAACCAAATGGAAATGAGAAATGGTGCTCCTTATAACTACGTACAGTTTTGCTATGGCTTCAGTTTTTTCATCGCTATTCTCAATAGATCGATGTGCTTGCGCTTATTTCGAAACTGACTAAGAATTTAAAAGTATTTTGTTGATGAAATTGAACATTACTGAGTATAAAATAACTTACTGCGTACTTACGACAAATATTTTCAAAAATTTCCGGAGTTGTTTACGCATGAATGTAAACAAAAACACATTTCAAACCCACACTGACGTTAGTTTCACTGCCGGTTTATCGAGTCAAAATTCGATAATCCGGGTATAAATTTGTCGGATTAGCGCGGTGCTACTGTATATCCTTCTCAGTTACTAATAGATTTAGCCATTGTCGTAACTAACCTATGAACCTAGAGGAAGCCAAATGTTCGATACCTTTCTTAATGAGCGTTTTGCGTGAGTCATTAAAATAGACTTCAGTTATCTTGTGAATCGTGACTGTCTTGGTGAAACATGGTTTTGCCATGCGAGATCCTTCTCTGCCATCCAATCGAATAAAGGATGCATGGATTTCATATCCCATACATATCCCAAAATACAGAGGCTGTAACTTTGTCTACTGACTGTTCACTCTTCGGACACTTTGGTCAGTTTCACTCTCTACTTTTTATTCGGTTCTCAAGACCGTCGTATAATGATAGAAGTATGTTTCATACATTGTTGTGTACCTCGGTAATTGCTGGTAAAAACTTCGATGTAATGAAAAATGGAAATAAAAAAAATCCGATTTTGGTAGCACAAACTTTTTGGTTTAATTAAAATTGCCAAAAACCGACGACCGCCTCAGTTCCTATTTCTATTTCTATACCCATTTTTATTTGTAAATTATGAAATCTCTCGAGCCCAAGCTAAACTATAAGTGCACGCAAATGCCGATTTATTTGCACTTAATTATAGAGTGTATCTTCCTGTTATGCCTGGCGTACATTTTGAGGTTAGATAAATATCAGGCCACTCGATTCGATTGAGCGTAGGAATGAAAAATCCGAATGTGGCGAGTAAATGACACGATAACTGATTGATATGGGCACACGTTGACGGCGTCGTTGATGGATTTGATAAACCATTATGAAGTCAGTTAACAAAAGGTCTTCAGGTCTTCGTTACTTCAGCGATGTCTTCTACTTTTTTGAAATTTCATATCTAGCTAAGAGAGTGCGTTAAGCACAATAGCCCCTCCTTGAAGTAATACCGATAAGGTGGTGCCAGGGGTGATTGAGGCTGGAGACTCGAGTAGGGTTTTAGTAGGTCGGGATCCTCACGCCCCATTAGGGGGCCGGGACACGTAACCCCACTCCGTGAGTTGTCGTCTCAGGTGTCTCATAGTACCGTATCTTCTAAGGTGCTCAGCAGATTTCCCTACTCGTAAAACAAAATATCTAGCTACACTTTCATGGGATAAAGTAATTTTTAAAGGGTAACTGTAAAATGCACACTTGAAGGTCATTTTGGACACGGTCTCTACATTGTTGGTAGCCTCGTGACAAAACAACCTTGATGCTTTCGCCAAGCAACTGTTTATTCGCCGTACGCAAACGGAAAGCCCTACAGCGCTCGTGCACGCGTTATGCATTGTTACGTAGAGGCTCTTGCCCCGGTCTTCAGCGGTTGCATCTAGTCGTTCTATCGTGCAAAAATTGCATTTTCATCACTATATTGCCGGTGCACCGTCATACGATATCGTCGACGCTCGACCGTCGCTGTGAACTTGAGTAATTTGTTGTTGGCTTTTCCTATCGTAACACAGACTACGCGGTACAGAGCTGATGATGGCGATGGCGATGATGATGATTATATGGTTTGTATCGCTGGTTTGCTAATTTGAGAACTGCACACGCTGTATACGTCCGGTACATAAGAACACACGAATAAGTATTTGAACTTGAATTTTGCCACAAGGTTAGCGGCGCAACCCGAGGCCCAGGCTTTGACTCGTCATGTCATACGTGTGATGCTTGATTGCGTGTAAGACCGTTATAAGAAGTTTTTCTTAATTGGTTTAAAAGAGAATCAATAGTGGCGTTTGAATGCTTATTCTTAAATAAGCGAAAACTAGATCTGAGAAATATTAATGAACAGCGAATTTATTGATCTTCCTGGTTTGTACACATTTTACCTCTGTTAAATAACACATCATTATTTCTTTAAAATTTACCTTTATCACAAAAACGAAAAGAAAAAACTTTCCAGAAATAAGTTAAAAACGAACCTAAGGGTCTTTTTGGTCAAATATTTTTAATGTTTTGGCGGTCATTGAAAACTTTGAGCTCTAGTGTAATATTTTTTCCTGAAAAAATGGCTTTCATTTAGTACCAATAACATTAAAATCAGTATCAAAAGTTCAGAATATGAATTTGCAAAGAATGAAAGATTGACAAAAATGGCAATTTTCATTCATTGACAAAAATGGCTAATTTGGGGTGACAAAACCCCAATTTAGCAAGGGGTACCCTATGCGCGGCCTGCCAGTTGGCTCCGAGGTATGACGCTGGCCTAATAAGCCAGTCGTCGTATGTTCGAATCTCGACTGGGAGAGGCTGTTAGAGTCAATAGGATCGTAGCAACTGACCCTGCAATTGTCCTGCACTCTAACAGCTGGCTGCGAAATCTGTCGTATAAAAACAGAAGGTCAAGTTTCGATAACGGAATGTAGCACCTAGGCTTTGCTTTGCTTTGCTTTTTCACCGCGACTTTCAAACTTTATGTACCTTTTTCTCAGAAACTACCCAACGTTTCAAAACAAACTTTTTTTGTTTTGTTGGTAGAAGCTTGGCAAAAATTTGTATAACTTTTGAGCTTTGTAAACTAAACACAGCTTGGGGAAAAAGAAAAAGAAGAAAAAAGAATGGCTGAAAAAATTAAAATGTGTTTTCTTTTTCCTTTTTCTCTAGTTGTGTTTCGTTTACAAAGCTTATAAGTTATAAAAGTCTTTGCCAAGCTTCTACTAACAAAACAAAAACAAGTTTGTTCCGATACGTTGTGTAGTTTCTGAGAAAAAGGTACATAAAGTTTGAAAATCGTGGTTTTACAGGAGCGGCGTTTTGTTCCGTTGAGGTTGTTCCACGCCGCACTGGACTGCTTATGTGTTCGATCGTTTTTCAGCCACTTCCCGTGGTCGGATCATTACAAAATTAGTATTAAAATAAACGGAAAAGACTGCAGAATCAAAATCTGAAACAAAAAATTTAGTCGTTGATGTCCCCTTAAGTGAATGTTTAAAAGAGGAGAGCGAAATATTCAGATCAAATTCTTCTTTAAATACAATGGTGGCTTTGAACATACGTGGACGGTCGTTCATAAGGACAACGCCTGCAACTATTGAGACATTAAAAAAATTCTTTTGAAAATCACGCAAAAATGTCTGTTTTATTTGTATGTGAGTCCTTATCCTCCTACCACTGGGATGAGGAGTCTCAAACCATCATAAAGTAAATTCATGTCTCCAAAACCCCCAAATGCCAAATTTGGTTCCATTTGCTTAATTAGTTCTTGAGTTATGAGGAAATTTGTATAGGAGCCCCCCGTTTAAATACGGTTGACTCTCAGTGCACCATAGAAAAAAATCCTGCCTTCTAAAACCCCCACATGCCAAATTTGGTTCCATTTGCTTGTTTAGTTCGAGAGTTATGAAGAAATTTGGATTTCATTTGTATGGGAGCCCCCCCTCTTAGAAGGGGAAGGGGTCTCAGCATAGCATAGAAAAAAATCTTACCTCCAAAAACCTCCACATGCCAAATTTGGTTCGTTTTGCTTGATTAGTTCTCGAATTATGAGGAAATTTATACATTACTAGCTGACACGACAAACTTCGTATTGCCACAAATTAAACTGTGTTGTATATAAATCCTGAATCTCGGATGACCTTTATCACAATTTCGTGTTTTGCAAGTTTCTGAGGACGTCATGGGTGTTAAAAAAAATTATATAATAATTTTTGAGTCAATCATTTCACCTAAAATTTATCTGCGTGATGAAATAGAGGTCCAAAAGTAGGCTTATATGCCTTTACTTGACCTTTTTTATTTCATTTGGTACACAAAATAATAAATTGCAAAGCATGCGAAAAAACTTTTTTGGGTGTTTTTTCAAACACGTTTCCTACAAAGCATTGTAAATGTTGAAGCAGGGATGGTTCGATCACTTTGACTCAATTTTGATTCATTTGACAGTACCGTCTCAGCCGAGCCAAATATGACAATGTTATATATGCGATATTCGTAGAACTAGTTCTAATCTACAATTTTTTTGAACAAAGTTTTGCTGTATCTTTTGTAGTTACAGTGCTACAACGCTAGTAACTCATCAGTGACTAAATGAACGTTCATTTAGTTACTAATGAGATACTAGCATTGTAGCGCCGTAACTACAAAAGATACAGCAAAACTTCGTTCAGCAAAATTATAGATACTGACCTGTTCTACAAATGTCCCATACATAACTTTGTCATATTTGGCTCCGTTAAGACGGTACTGTCAAATGAATCAAAATTGAGTCAAAGTGATCGAACCATCCCTGTGTTGAAGTTTGACCGATGTTTGCTCAAAAGTTATATTACTATGAGACTAGACGTTGGTAGTAACTTGACAGCGCTAGGATAATAAATACGTTAAAAACTACGGGTGTTTCACAACCGGGGCCGTTTCATAACAGGGGACAATCCCCTAGTATTGGCCAATTCTGCGAGATTTTTTTTAAGGTTTTGATTTGAAGATAAAATCATCATTCTGTTTGAAAAAGTGTTGAATGGAACGTCCATTCAAGATTTTATCGAATAGGGAAATTTCGCACTGGTGGAAAAATTCAAATGACATCGCTAGTTTTAGTCACGACAAAATGCTTCACTTCGTTTGACAAGCGTGATCGAAAAGCGTCAGCGTTGTTGCCCGGCCCTAGTTTTACCCGAAGCGTGGGTGATGTGACTGAAAGTATACTTTCTTTTTGTCTGCCTTTTCTGCTATGTTTTTACCATTTACAAGCAGCAATACACGTTAACGTTTCACGTGCCGGGGTGTCGTAACTTATTGTGGTCGGAGGGTAATAAATAAGCGGCTAAAACTTATCTGAAACAACTTAAGAAAAAACTGATTTCTAAAAGCTTGTTGTCGAACTACGTTTAGGAGATCGCAGTTTTCACGGTGTAAATATTTACTCCAACTATTAGATTCTGTTCGCGATTCACAATCGGTCTCAAGAAAAATAAGTGTGGTTAACTAAGGAATCCACTTGTACGAAAAGGATGCAAGATTTAATGTTATTTAAAGATCAGTTGATCTATTTGATATTTAATTGAATTCAATATCAATGTATAAAAAGTGCAATGATTCTACAGTACAATAAAACGTGTTCTACAGAGGTATCGCCATGCACGTTTTATGTGCGAACTAGTATCACTTCAAAATACATAAAGTATTTAATTGTATTTTAATGGATAGGTACATAAATCCAAATTATTCGGATGTAATAAGCCAACGACCATGCATTCAGATTTCGTGCACCACAAATTCATAGAGAATAAAAATCAATGAACGCATCCATTCCGTCCGCGTGTGTTTTGATATTGCTTCGAATTGCTGCTACCCATAGTATTGAAGTAAAATTATCTTGCGTTGATAGTGCGAGTTTTTATGTCCCATGAAACCAGTTTTCGGTAAATTTTCAATTTTTTAAACTGAATTGCATTAATTCACAAACATTTTTTTATGCATTTGTTGATATATGATGTTGAAAACCAAAGAAAAAAATTACATTTATATTGCTCATAAGCATTTTGCAACACCCTAGAATAATTTTTCTTTCAAAAAAATAAGCTCTCGAAAATGTCATTTTACAATACACAGATAATCGGACGCGACTCCTTGCGTTAACTCATCGTCCATGCAAAAACCACTCCTTTTTTAAATGAAAAGTAAGTCGAAATATGGCCGAACGAAAACGCTCTAGTATTGTTGCATTGAGGTTCCATCTCATTCGTTCGACACTCATGTTGCTTGTTCTGTTTTGGCTGTGCTGTGGCTAAAGAAACCAGAATGATAATAGAAATGGCACGTAACTCATTAAGGAGAAATCGAAAGTGGCTGGTAAATGGCTGGATAAGCGGCACCCGTTTGATGCATGCATTGTCTTGCACCTTAAAAATGCATCTGTATTGGCAGAGCACACTATCGCCACGTAGTCCTTGCTTCCAGTGCTGTTATAATTTCCTAAAACTTATCATTCCATTTTTCGATTCACTATATATCAACGCTATATACCACGCTCCATCAAAATCCGGGCGGTACCAATATTCGGACACCTTCACTAACTTATCCGTATTAAGTAATAATATATGAGATTTATAAGGTGTAGCTATGTGGATTACTTTGCAAATATATCTAAGATCGTTTAAACATAATCGGCGGTTAAGTATGCTGCGCGAAATAACTTAAATAAATCCAGACCTAACATTGGTGTCAAACAGTTCTTTTTAGATTACTAAAAAGTAGTGCTTTCGCGATTTCAGGTTTTGAGAACTTATTATTCAGAGAAACCAATTTCTAAACTTAGCATCGACAAAGAAGGTTAATTTCAATTAATTGAGACGGTGTCATTCATTAATGTGTTTAACCGTTATGTGTTCGACAGGGTACCCGGGTACCTTTTCTGCTTTCAAAGTACGAAATTCTAAAGTTTTCTTTGATCAAGGATACTGAAACTCTGTGACATCTAAGAACTAGTTAAATTGCAACTTTTCATAAATTAAGTTTTCATGTAGCACTTAAGGGGGTGGTATGGGGGGGCTAAAAAAATTTTTTGTAGTTGTATGACTTTTTCAGGTTTTATAAAGTTGTACAAATAGTAAAAATACACAACTTTGCCGAATGTAGTATACCTCTATCTTTGCTTGTTTAGGAGCTGTAAAACTTTTGTTATAATAAATACCCTAATTCTGACCCCGAATTACTCAACTATGCGCAAACAGATACAAATTACATCACATGAATCTGAAACTAAATAAAAAACTACAAAAAGTCAGGAAGTTTCATTTGTATCCGTCTGCGCATAGTCGCGTAATTGAGGATCAAAATTAGGGTATTTTTTATATCAAAAGTTTTACAGTTCCTAAACAAGGAAAGGTAGAGGTATACTACATTTGGCAAAGTTGTGTATCTTTGCTATTTGCACAACTTTATAAAACCTGAAAAAGTCATACAACAACTACAAAAAAAGCTAAAATAGAAAACTGATTTTGACGATTCACATCTCAGAAACAGGATTTTTCTATCTTCGCTGAAGAGATAGAAGGTTACAGTCTTCAGCAAAATTTCTTGTAATAATATGCTCTAAAACTTTGCAGAACTCATCAATGTGTTATATTGACGCTGCAGAAAAATAAATTTTTTATTTCACTTTTGGGGGGATTATTCAAAATTTGAATTTCACCATACGATAGAACTTTTAATTTCAAGAAACTCTTCCAAAGGTTCCATAAACCTAAAATCAAGTTTTCCCACTCAAAACTCTAATGCGCACATATTTTTGGTTTTGGACAACTGTGAAGCCCCACGGGAATATGTTCCGGAATGGCCATGCCGTGGCAAAATCATCAGATAGAATCAAAATAATGAAAAATTACCGTCTGGAGTAATTTCATGAATTTAGACACCCATATTGCCAGTGTTGCAAACCAAACAGTTTTATGGCCACAGGAGGTCCCACGGGAACTTGTCGCAGAATGGCCATTCCGAGGATATATCATTGTATTGTTTTAAAACAATGAAGAATGGCCTTTCGGAGTAATTGGAAGAACTTTGGACACCCATATTACTATAATTACATCCAAAAATATAAAAAGTGCTTTAATTCCGGAACACATCCTCGGAGTGCCGGTTTTCCGGGAACCAGATGAACCACTTCCGGCTCTGTTATAACCACACTGGAAGTGGATAAGTTCCTGAATCTTTTGGTGGTAAAAGTGTCCGAATCGGTCAAAAATTGCCAAAATTACAAGCGTTTCAATTTGTGGGTACCCGGGTACCCTTGTCGAGCACTTAAAGGTGTTTTTTTTGTCGAACACATAACGGTTAAATAAAGTGTATTTTTATAAATAATTAGAATTACGCTATCCGGGTTTAAAACCATGTTTTTAATTCCGGGCATGTTTGACTATTGATGGTAACTGCCTAATGGTTTTCTAAGAAAATGTGAAAGGACACTTTGAACCAGGAAGGTATGAGAAGGAGCCTCGATCCATGGAACCGTCAAAATATTTGGAAATCCATAATACTTTAAGGGGGGACCCTACCCTGGAAGGTCGAAAAATAATAAATTTTCGTAAATTTTTTTTCGGATGCTGGAATTGAAGTTAAGTGTTGGGGTATTTTGGTTATTGGTTAGGGTCTATTTGAAGATATTCTATATTATCTTTTTTTGCATACCAGCATAGTGATTATTATGCTGTGCGCAGCTGGGCGCGTGGATGCTCCTTAAAAACAGTTCTTTGTTGGCGCTGAAGCCGGGAACCAACGGAGCATCGGAAAACGGATGATTTTGAAACTTTAGGTCAATACCTAGATTGTTACGTAGTGGTTTTTGAAAATACGAAAAATTACCAAAATGGCGACCATTTTTCCTAAAGATAGGTGTTTTTTCACCAAAAATCGCCAATTAAGAGCTGAAAAATAATTGAAAATTTGAGATATCAAAAAACGTGCGTAACAATTTAGATAATTCATTTTTACATGCTGACAAAAAATTTCATGCACGTTCCGCCAGCTGAAAAACATGGTCTCGAGAAAAACGCGTTTAAAGTTTCGTACAGAAATGGACTTCCCTTGAGGTGATCCCACAGTTTTCGCCGTAGCTTTTCAACTAGATCAGATATCAAGAAAATCCTTCAGGCATGACATTTCTGTAGATATAAGGGTCTCGAAAATGCAAAAAAAAATCAAATGCGATTTTTTTGACTTTCCAGAGTAGGGTCCACCCTTAAAGCATTTAATGTAGAAGTATTTAATCACTTTCATTCTCGGGTTAGATAAGTCCATCAGTGTCGTACTTGACTAAAATCGTACAGCTAAGGACTCAAAAGTGGAACTAAAAGTAAAAAAAATGTATAGAGATGATTTTTTAATACTATATTTTACAAGTGATAAGTTGTTTACTTACAGGCATATACTTCTTAGACAAAATATGAGAAAGTTTCACCTGTCCGGAAAACGATTCAAAAGTGTACGGATATTGATTCATTGAGATGTGAGGTATCCGGACTTATGAACAAGATAAACCTGTTTTTTTTTTTCTTATTTTAATGTAAAATACATTGAGTTTTCATTGTAAAATTTATTTGTTACTGCAAATTTAAGCGTTATATTTAATTTACAAAGCAATTACTACAATGTTGTGAAATTATTGTTTGCGGAGCATATTAAAAATATGACCTGCTTAGGTGTCTGGATATTGATGCAGCATGGTATCAACGTTCAACAAAATATAATTCTAATTGAAAATAAATTTAACTGATCATATCCATCATCACGTGTTAACAAAATCGACCAGTCTATAATCTGGAATCAGTCAATAGATATTTAGTTGCGCATATATTTCGTTGCACTAGCGATTTCCGAACAAAAACAGCAACACGGTATCAAAGTTTCACCACATCTATGAGCTTTTAAAGTGCTTTCAGCTTTCGCTACATCGAAAAACTTAGAGTGGAGTAAACAAATTAAAAGCTGCTGAAGTATCAAAAACTGACCTCCAATGCGAATAGACCATCCTGTTGATTCAGATATTTGACGCGCATGAATTTGGGACCCACCAATGATTTTAGTTCCTGTAATTTCTGGTTCAACTGGAACATTAGAAATTTAAAGCACTCCATTGCATTAACTGTTTTTGTTATGCAAAAGATTAGACTGAGAAAATAAAATACTCCGGTGAAAATGATAGGGTCCCAAATTTATGCATGTACAATTATCTATTCGTTCTTTCGTGCTGTAAATGTTCTTTAGTGCTGTAAACCTGATAAACTTGAATGCAGTGTAGTGTACGCATATGGCCCATGGGATCCCACTGTCAATAATACAACTTCTTATACATGAAGAGTTGGTGTTTCCAAAACATTATGAGTCAGCTGCTACATTTTGCTACTTCACAAGAAACACTACCTTAAAGTTTGCACTAAAAAATGAAAAATTTAAAACAACTTGAAAACCAACAATTGTAGAGTTTCCACATCTTCTACAAAAATATGCAACACAGCACTGTCTACAACTTTGCAGTACATCTCATGTTTATAAGAGTTGAAATAAAAAATGTGAAAAATCAATATTAAGGAGATACTCGCAAGTTTCGCTCCGTAACTTTTTTCCTTTAAGACATAAATACTTTATTTCTTCAGCGAAGCTGTTTAAAACAATATTATCTACAAATATTTTTTGCCAATCGAAGATGTTAAGCTTGAAACTAAAAAGTTATTTTTCTATCGGTTGTGTTAGCCCCTTAAGCCCTAATTTTTCAATGCTATTGGAAAAATCTTATAGAGCGAAGAAACTTCGCAGAGAACATTAAGGTGATACCTTTAATAGTTTTATAAAAAATATCGATGTCGTGTAACGTATGCATTAAAAAAATAGACTTTTTTTCGGATGGAGCCACTCCATCTCCTTCAACGATCACTTCGAGTAGTTTGCCGACGCCAGATCCAGCCAGAACACCGCGTCTTCGCCCTTATGGTATTTCTTGATGTACGACGAGACTGCTGCTTTCTAACGTGTATGTCCATGTTTGCCAGATACTTTTTCATTGTTTGGCCAATTGCACCGACCTCCCGGCCAAGCGCACACAGCGATGTAGCCACTTTCCCATCGGTCTTGCTCTTCAGCATCCTTTGGAGCTTCTTGTCGCTCAGAGTTGTTGGCTGTCCGTAGCTTCGCTGTTTTCGCCATCACGCCTAGAGTTCGACTGATAGAGCTGTAGATTTTTTTTCTAGTAAGCTAATATAATTACCTTCCATAGGAAATTTATCACACTCAATTAGCTGTCTTAGTTATTTTTTTATCACCATCCGAAAAAAGTCCATTTTTTCAATGCATACGTTACTCCCGGTCGGCGGATGGAAATCGAGTTTGTTCCATGGGGTACTAGAGTACTTAGGTGTGGATTGTTTTTATTCCACTCCGTTTATAAATATTAAACAATCCGTTTATAAATTATAAAATTAATTAATTTGATAATAAATAAACGGAAAAGTGTATTGAATCCATATATGAAACAAAATTTTTTTTGATGGTTATAGCCCCGTAAATCGGATGTGTTTCTACTACCTGCTTCTGATTGTATATGACAATCTGGGAGAGTGGAGAATAGGTGCATGTGCTGTACTCTTTATTTGGTAAAAACAATCTGTAAATGCGTAGTTTCATGTGATGTCTACGAACCGCAAATGGAGAGTTAAGCACATGCTGTTTCTTCGCTGGTTACCCGATAACGTAGTCTTGAAACTTTTGTCAAACAACAGCTGGAAAGTGAATAACGTAGAGACGGGGAAAAGATCCTTTTTATTTTTTTCTACTGCAGCATCTTTTGGGTATTTGATTTCTTTGTTCTTCCTGTTGGCCAGATTATACTGAGATCAATATACAGCATTGCTTGCACTCGTACGTTTTCTCGTACGTTTACTTCGGGCTTATCCAACAAAACAGTCGATGTAGGAGGCATTGAATCTTCTCTATGTCTTTCGCAGGAACAGAGAAATATTCTTTCTGAATGGAATCACAAGTTAAATGGTTAAGATAGTGTGTGAGAATATATTTTATCATCAACAAAGTCGAGTACTTCTTAAATTTTACAGACACTGTGTTGCAGTATACTAAAAATTACGTCACTAGTTACCATTCGATACTACTCTGTGTTTTTGCTCCGTAAAGAAGGTCGTCTGATTCGTGTTATTACAAGGTCAATACATTGGTGGAGAGCATCGATGTAAACACGTTCTATATTATTGAAGTAGCCAGTCAATATACATGTATGGCGGAGGGTAAAATAAAATTTGTTTGCATACCAGTTAATGCTAGTTTGCGTCCGTCAGTGGAACGTCGCTATCATTGACGTGTCGACGTCGATTCGAGTTTAGTTATAATTGTAAAAATGATGCGGTCAAGTTAATAACTATTTTTTCATGAAAATTCACACCAAAGAAGCTCAGGATTTGATTTTCATGTAAAAATAAATATCTGAAGGAGGTCCAGGTAAGAACAAGTTCAATTTCTCTATTCCCAAGTAACAATTCCAAGTTTTATTACGTTCGTATACAGTTGGATTTCAAATTTGGCAACAAATGCGTGTCGCCTATGTTGCCAAAATCGACACAGTGCCAAAATTGAGACCATTTTTTGATATGAAAAAATTTAATGTAAATACGTTAGAAATTAAGTTAATATTATTAATCAACGATTGCAATCATTTTATGCTTGAAAAGTCCACCAAGAGCTATCCGTCCGGTGCAAGTAAGTTTTTCGCAACCTGCGGTAAGACGTAATCCTACGGCAATAAAATTATTATTGTTCAAAACATTCTATAACAGCAAACTTTTTTTCATGAACACGCTGAGGGCATTATTTTTGCGTCATTTAAAGCGTGTATGCGGAAACTGACTGATATTTAAGCATATTTTTATAAGGGAAATATTTTGTGTTGCCAAAAACGGATACTTTTGTTGTCAAAATCGAACCATGCCAAAATCGAACCATGCCAAATTCGAAATCCTACTGTAGTGGTTTTCATGAACAATTTCATGAAACCGCTAATAAAACTATGAGCTCCACCAGAACTTTCTGATGATCGCTATAAAACCGCTTTTTGACCAAGTGCCCCATTCTTCAGAATGTTTTCATAACCTCTACAAGAATCAGGTTATAAACTCAAGTAGTCGTATCACGCTCTGCTGAAAGCAGCTATAAAACCGATTAAGCTTTCGCTGCTTGACAGCCACCGCCATAATTTAATAAAGCTTTTCGTTTTTCGCTCTGGCAAAAGGTAAATATCAGTTCGCCAGCTGTCTCAACTTGAAAATATATCCGTGAGCCGAAAAGTTAAAGTTTTACTGACAGATCCTTCTAAACGATTTGGTTTATAGCGACCATAATAAAATATCCCAGAGAATAAATAATGAATTTTTAGCAGTTTTTTAGCAGTTAATTTTAGCATTTGCAACATGTGCGCATTATATTTTATCGTGCATATTGATATGATAGGTTGATAAAATCAACGCGCCGCTGAAATTTTGCTATTTTCAAAAACTGGTTGTTTTAATAAAATGAAAATATTTAGTTAGTCAATCTCAATTTCTAGCAAAATCATTTTAGTTGCTCCCTCTGACAGGAAAACCGATTGAAAATAACTTTCTTTCTGCAAAACACTTTGCTTTGATGAATTTTTGTTTGCGAGCTAAAACAAAATATTACAATATTGCAATATAGCCTCGCATAAAAAAATGATTTTGGTGTTGAACTTCGGTATTCTTCATAATAGCAGCAAAAAAACCTGTTTGGTCAGGGCGCTACCGATTTAGTAGCTCTATATAACTCTATATAACTATATAACAGATTTATTGCGGTTTGACAAGCAACCGCGATAAGATCAATTTTAATTGGTGCGCCATTTTGTATTGCTACGCCACAAGTTTATAAAAGACGTGGTGCAGCCAACCAGTTTTAACGTTGTAACACAAGCAACCACAATAAATTTGCTTTATTAACAGTTGTATTATGGTTTTCTAGCTAGCTATAAGTGTATTTGGACTCGTATCCAATTGGTAATGCGCATTATCACAATAAAACCAGAGGTAATGATTAATACCTTTATAAAATTCAAGTAAAACCAAGTGGCTTTAGAATTGTTACTTGGGTTTCGTACCTGGCCTGAGCTCTGCAAAATTTAATAAAATTAATATAAAAAAAATTAATAAAATTAAATCAAGTAACAGAGCATGTATGCATAGCTATGTCCGCTACAATGAATGCCATAACCAAAGC
Source organism: Sabethes cyaneus (assembly GCF_943734655.1). NCBI lineage: Eukaryota > Metazoa > Arthropoda > Insecta > Diptera > Culicidae > Sabethes > Sabethes cyaneus. Next base: position 59,460,951 of record NC_071353.1, on the reverse strand, counting down.
ACAGACAAACAGATATTAGTTTTGGAAGAAAAATCAACAAAAACTATCGTACCTCACATCTTGCTTGAACACTAGCACCATCTATGATCGACATTCCCAAATATCAAATAGCAACAGAAGTATCCCTTGAACTAGTAAGTATTTTTTATGGAACATTCCCATTTTTTCGTTAAAAAGCGCCAATTTGACTAAAACGGGGACATTTCCAATTAAGCCCAAATTTGAAATGACGGTTTAATTGGTGCGAAGAATAGAAAACGTGTGTTATGTCTGTTAGTCTGTGACCAAAGCTTGATCTATCTTAAACAAAGCTTAACCATCGTACATAAAACCACGCTAAACCAATCAAGCAAAGTTGTCTTAAAAAGTTATGAAAACCCCTTAAAGCAGTCTTGCCGATGCTGAAAATTAAGTAACCTTAATAAAGTCTGTTCCAACCAGTATTTGGCCGCTTCTTTCTATTTTAATACAGCGCATCCAGTCATCGCGCCAAGTAACAAGTGACAGCCTTTTGAGCTGGAAAGATTGTTTACGTAATGTTTACTATAGTGACCAAAAAATCATCTGGATCGATAAACACGTTTAAAAGTTATCGAAGGTGAAACGCGAGCAACGCGTAAAAATTCTGCACATATTTAGGTTGAAACCTCAACGTGGTCGGAACGAATGATCGCCAAGGCTCTCAAATTTCCAAAATCGACTATAAATACCGTGCTACAATGTTACCGAGCGCGCTAAGCAAACCATACGGAGAAGTGGAACATATGACCGGAAACTACGAGTGAAGTTAATCAGGGTAGTCCTAAATAATCCTAGGATCTCCGAACGTGATTTGGCGAAAAGGTTCACTGCGGCGCACTGTACAGTTTCGCGAGTCCGTATACGAGAAGCATTTCGGACGTACCAGCGTCCTGTTGCGAGGACGCTGAAACAGAATCAGGTTACCATAAATCGTGCACGAAAACTATACGACCAAGTTCTGACCAAGTACAACGGATGTATTTTGATGGAAGATAAAAAACATATACACTCAAGTCTTTTTTTACACGGTTTATTTTTACGATTTTTGAACTACCGCGGTTTTTTTATGATGATTTTTGAATGACCACGGTTTTTTTATTACGATTTTTGAATTAACACGGTTTTTTTACATCATTTTTCGAATTAACGCGGTTTTATTCAGCGATTTGAGCGGTTTTTTCGGTGGTTTGGATCAACGCGGTTTTTTTACGTTGAGTTTTGAATTAACACGGTTTATTTTATGTCGATTTTTGAATTCACGCGCTTTTTTAACGGCTTTATTTTACTCGGCAAGTGTCCCCCGTGTAAAAAAAGATTTGAGCGCATTTAAAAATAGACTTTGAACAAATCCTGGATCAAATATGACCTCACTGAACAGAAAGGGGATTCTTCGGGTAATTTAAAATTTGTCTTCATAGATAAATTGCTCGCCAGTTGACGATATGGCAAGGCACCTGTAGTAGTTGTGGAAAGAAAACAAAGGTTTATCTCACTGGAGCAACTACGAATGGACAACTTTGCAAGATACTTCATATGAGGGAGTAAATGTATTTTGTGAAGAATGAACATTGGAAGAACTGGGAAAATTATATGCAAGCTTTGAAAAATAATTGAGTGTCCAGGTAGAAGTGAGACTTGAACCCACAATTCTCAATCTCGCGTCGAGTGCGCTTTACAAGGTGTCTTCACTCTTCAGAAGATAATTTTGTCATTCATTCGATCACAGGAAGGCCCCGTGAAGTTCTAACCCAACTTAGCCAGCTGCCATTACAGCCGGAAAGTCATAGAATTGCATAAGCAGAATGATATTATCTTTATTGGAAAAGGTACCGATCCGCCAAATTGCCCAAATTTTCGTCCCATCGCACTATGGCGCAAAGCTGGCCAAAAGTCAAAAATCCAATTTTAAGTTTTTGCCATTATTATATTTTTACCATTTTCTAGAAAAGTTTGGGAGGTTAACCTGAAAATTTTAGCCAGTTTGAAGTTAAAATGAATTTTTGACAAATGTCTGAAGTTGAACATGTTGAAGAATGATATTTTGTTCTTCCATACAAACTGTATGGGAAACTCAACACCAATATTCAGCGATCAAGAAAGTATGTTGGGAAACGTCAGAAAACGATCACATTAAAAGCATCGTATACGAAATTTTCTCTACTTTTCGAAAAACTAGGTGGCTTTCTGCGCTTTGCTGCGCTAAGGAAGGAATATCGATTTTTTGACGGGTATGTTGGAAGTGATTTCTTCTCGTTCTTCATATAACTCATGATATTCTGTTCCATAGACGGAATGAAATCGCTATAAAAATCATCTTTTCAACACAAAATTAAAAAGGATACTGTTAATGTAATTCTGTGAAGTTGTTCCTTTTCGAAAAATTTTAGACCCATACCTTTTTACTTAGCGCTTAGGGAAATTCATAACTGCCCAGCCAGCACTAACTCATCTATCAATGTCTTATTAATGTATTATAGTAGCAAACAAACATGTGATTTTCAGGACAAAGTTATATAGATATATGAATCTGGTCGCGCCTAATCGGATCTTTCCGTATAGAAATACTATATATAAGTGAATCGTTTACAATTATTCCTCAATGCGTATATCGCTTCCAAAATGGTACGTAAAAACAAGTTTTGCGCACCGAATACGTCTTTGTTTAATACATATCGGTTCGTACTTCTCATTTGTAGCCTTAAAATACATAGGAGATTGCTAGCAGGGTGTTGAACTGCTGAACCGGTTTGAATGATTGTGGTTTAAAATCACAGTTTTTTAGACACAGACCAAAGAGTCTCAAATAAATTGGTTTTTTGTGACGGTGAGATTTTTTACAAAACTTTTCAAAAATTATTTCGATTTTATTATGCTTTGAACCAGCCTAAAAGTATTTTTTTTAATTTTATGCTACAAAATTGAAATGAATGACTTACATTAAATTATTAAAAGTTTTTTTTGCAAAAAAGTATTTTTATGGCTTGTGAACCACCCTAATGCATCATGATACAAGTTTTTCTGCTTTTAAGGGCAAATACAAAATTTACCATCCCAAAAAACAACAAACAACAATAACGCCAGGTAAAAGCAAAACTATTTTTTTAAATTTTGTGAACCACCCTAATGAGCGACCATTTTTTTCGATTTTTGATCCCTAATTTGAATTCAGTGACCCAAAATTAGTTGAAAATGTTATTTTTAGCCGATTCGAAGTTACTTTTGACTTTTGGCCAAGCTTTGTATAGAGGAGCGCCACTGTGCATCGGTCCCATTCTAGCCTTAATGTAAAACGTGTGTTAAAATCAATGCATCGCAATTTGCATCAGTATTCAGCCAACGGAATAAGCCCTGTCATCATTAGGATGTCCCATACATTTTCTCGGATCATTTTAGCAATCTTTTACATTCATCGTACTTATTTAAGCTGTTCCAAATTATAGTGGTCTATTGACCATTTTTATCAAAAATGAGGTTTTTACATAAATCGTATCTTTTTGCATCGATGTACTCTGCAAACAATAAAAAAATTTTCATGTTGAATTTTTGGTTTGGAACAGAATGACCATTCTGTTCCGCATTATAATGGCCTCTGTACATGCGTTTTGTTAATAATCGATATTCGACTATTTTTGACTTCAAAACTACATTGGAACACAATGTTCGGCTTCTGCCCTTTAAACCCTTTCATCTGATACCTATATTATAGGGAGTTCGCAATATTTCCAGTCATGTGCGGTCATTTTCAGAAAAGCAGAAGTCGCCAGCTTTGATTCTAAAATGGCCTTCAGAACATGATACTCCATACCCAGTCGTCATACTATTTCACCAATACCAATTTTATGGGAGTTTTGTATCATTTAATGACATTTACGAATCCCATAGATATAAACCATTATGTTGCGGAACGTTTTGGGGATTCCAGGTGAATTATATATGAAATCATAGTGGTCTGTGTACATTGGTATAAATAAATCGCATATTTCAACAAAAGTTGGGATTTTTATGTATTCTCATGTTGAATTCCATTATACCTTGCCCATCAGAACAGTTGGTTTGTCGAAAATAATTGAAAAAAATTTATAGAGCTTTTTAGACAATTGCGTCTCTTGTAAAATTTGCTAAATGGTCAATAGACCATCATAATTCGTAAACAGTTTCAGAACAAACAGTTTAGGAATACATGTTAGATGTGTAATCCTATTGACAAATGCTTCCAGTCGAGATTCGACCGCAACTAATACTTATTAAGCTAAAATTTAATCTTTTTTCAGTAAGGAAAGCGCAAACCTTACTGACCTTGAGCATTTCAAATAGAAATAAGTATAATAATTCGACATATTCGATCACATTTGTTTGCACGCATACAAACACTTGCTGATATGGGAACTAATCTTAACCACGACTCTCGAGAGAACGTTTTTGAGAGCTTATCGCCAGCGCCAGGCCCAACCAATGCTAGTAACTAGAAGTGGCATCATACAACCGCAAGCCAGGCCGCGTCATCAATGTCAAACCAGCCACAGCAAGCACCGAACGAGGCTTCAAGGTCTTCCGTTCACTGACTTTTCCTGGGTGCGCATCGCGACGCGGATAGACGGTCTACTACCGAACAGTTATCGCCATCATCGTAATATCTCGATTGGTGAGTTGTGTTCTGGCTTCTTCACGCACCTCTCCATTCATTCAGAGTTCACGTAATCTAGAGTGCCTGAACATAGAGTGATGGCGTTGTCAAAATTGGAATAGTGATTATCTGTCATTGTCATTCCGATTATTGTGTAAACGCATATGAATGTTTCCACTCTACATTTAGATATCCCAATATCAGCTTTCAAGGTTTGTTCAGCCTACAACGATACAAACTGTTTGATTTGGAAATCACAATGTCAGATATATCGATTAGCGAGCGAGCTTCGACCTTGCCAATTTTCCGCAGTCAGACAGATCGATAAAGGGTAAAGGTCCTATCGATAAGTTAGCTGTGTAGTGATCGTAGTTTCCACACATGTAGACATTCAAACACATACTGTTTGCTTAAACGAGAGCGAGCGAGTATTCAAACGGGAGAGACAATGCGAAACGTGTATAAAGCAATAATTTATAGACAAACAATGTAACAGCAGACTTTAAAGGAGACAGAACGCTTACATCTATCGTTGCTGCCGAAACTAAGTTGAGAGCAGCAAGTTTCTATTGCTGTACGCGAGGCACCTTTTTGGTTTAAAATGTTTCTGTTCTTAAGTCTGTGGTTAATACTATGCGATTGAATATGTATAAAATGTGGAATTAAAACTGGGCGGCAAAAAATCACACGTGTATATGACTGCCAACTAGTTTCGGCGTGTAGTTTTCCGCCTGTAAAGGAAACTAAGTATCAAATAAGACATTTTCCGTTATTTGCTGGCTAGTAAAAAGGAAAATGATTTCCGAACAACGATGTATATTTCACCCGGTGCATAAATCAGAGAGGAGAGTGCTGCGACTTTTGACCTGCTGAGAGTGCGAGAGAAGAATAAAACATGGGAGTGCAAGAGAACCTCCTATGTCTGTGACAGTCATCAGCCAACGTAAACCAGACCAAGCCTGAATAGAGGCAGTCTTAAGGTGTTGGTGTGCGCGCTTCGACATACAATACAACCAGTTGCAGCTTCTTTAGACGGTTTCCGTTTTTTTGGGGTTACTGTCTTATTAATTTATGCATATTAGTTTTGGTATCTAAACTTACCGTGCGAATGTCGAGTTGTCGTGAAGAAAATACTGTGATTTTTGTAACATCCTAAAATGTTGTCCAAAATAAGTGAAAACCCGTGGTTTGTTCGAATAATTCAGAAGTAAAAATGCTTCTATAGTTTATGTGTAATTTTATGCCTGGTGACTTACTGTGTGATAGTTTATTGCAAACAGTGATTTTTACTCAAGAAAAGTTCAACCTCACTGATCAAAATATACCGGTTAAGGAAATAATTTAACATTTTTGTCGATGTCATCTCAGTGTCATAGTGAACTACACGTGTCGATGCAATTGTCTAGATGACGTCCTCCGACGATTCTAGTTGGCTCAGCTATTACACTGTGAGGTATGTTCATCATAGTTTCAAAGGACGATAGTAAAAAGACGATCGTAAACTTTTATTTTTGGTCGAATATCTATATGTATTTCCAATGTACTGCTACATCAATACAATTGTAAACGCTGTGAAAGATTCGAAAATTAGAGCTTAAAACGCTACCCTTTAACTATTTGTCCAGCAATGCAAGGTCCATATTTTATTGCTTTTAGAGTGCTTACGATCGAATAATCAATTTAATCATTAAACAATCAATAATAAACAATACCCAAGGTTTAAGTCGTCATAACAATCTTGCTTTCTAAATTCAAAAAATACAGAAAAAAATCTTTATCAACCAAGAAAGCAGCATTGGTCTCTAGATGTTGAAGATGAGCTTCATAATACATCCATAATACTCGGGTACTTTTTCATTTCGACGTATCTGACAATGAGAGATTCTCTTCGTGTCTCATCTCTTCCACTGTTTACGGCGATATTAATGCTTTTTGACACATCAGCTTTGCATGAATCGGTAACCGGAGTCATTATAGCTATAGCTAGCCAAATGTTTTGAAATTTTTCTTTTCAATGCATTAGTATCGCCGTAAAAAGCGGAAGAGAGGAGACACGACGAGAATCTCTCATTGTCAGATACGTCGAAATGAAAAAGTACCCGAGTATTATGGATGTATGATGAAGCTCATCTTCAACATCTAGAGACCAACGCTGCTTTCTTGGTTGATAAAGATTTTTTTATGTATTTTTTGAATTTAGAAAGCGACATTGTTATGGTGACTTAAACCTTGGATATTGTTTATTATTGATTGTTTAATGATTAAATTGATTATTCGATCGTAAGTACTCTAAAAGCAATAAAATATGGACCTTGCATTGCTGGACAAATAGTTAAAGGGTCGCGTTTCAAGCTCTAATTTTCGAATCTTTCACAGCGTTTACAATTATATATTTAGGGTGGGGGAGATGGGTACAGAATAGCGTTACGTAAGGGGGCGAGGGCATTAAAAATCATAAAAATCTGCACTATGAAATTTATTAATTGTCTTTGTTTCTGAAATCTGTTTCCTCCGTTTTAGGTTTACCTCGTCATTTATCAAAGTATTACTAATTCATTAACTTTACCAAATGGGAAGAGCTTAATACACTATAAACTTTTCGTTCTTTCCAAATCATTACCTTATATTTATCTAGAGAATTAGATAAATAAATGGGCGGTAAACTATTTATTACGTAAACGTATAAACGTATTTATTACTTAATTCGAGCTATTCGAATCAAACGTGCTGATTGTTGAATGGATTTTTTTAAATATGTCCTAATTCATAGAAAGATAGAAGAGGTATTCACGTAGCGCTTGCTATGTTACGTATATGATGGTGTATTCCGTGTATATACTGCCGATATTTGCATAACAGTCCAAGTTTGTATGGAGATGGAACTGTTATACGATTAGCGGTAGTATGAATACGCAATATAGCAAGCGCTACGTGAATCCCTCTAGAACGTTTAGAACAGCGTATGAGCAAAACAAAATAATAGCTTAAACTGTGAAATTAAACTACACTATCATTGCTATTTTTCGCAAAGATTTAGTTTTGGTTTTCCTGTCTTGTACCTAGCCTAACTATTCACCTCTAGCATTTTCAAATCCTTTTTTTTATACAAAGTTAATCAACTACACTAATAAGAGGCTGTAAAGTCGAATACATAACGTTTAAATTTGCATTACATTAACAGCGTTTTCCCAGTTAATTTGTTAATTGAAACTACTAAATTACCGTCGTCACCAATGTACTAATAGAACTCCCGGTTTAGAAGCACATTAGACCTGCATTAGTCAAAATATGACATATTTGAACGTTTTGGTTCCTAAATAGCAATTAATATAGTCGTTTTTTTAATGTTTTACAGATTGCCGGTAGTGAGTGACTGTCCGGCAGGACAGACGGCTAGGGTCACCTCCAACCTGCACTCTTCCAGTAGCACAATGGCAGTCAGTAGAGTGCCGTCACCTCCACTACCAGAGGTTAACACACCGGTTGCGGAAAACTGGTGTTATACTCAGGCAAGTACTAATGCATCATTATCTATAACATTTTTCGGAAGGAAGGTGTCAACGTTCTACTCCACTACCTGCCACAAACCTTGTCGAGTTACTTCAGCCATTCACTAAGTAATATTTCGGTGCTCCTTCGTCGAATCAAAAGGCCACTCAATCTACCTTAAACATCGCAGTCGTTGATCCCATTCGTTTGCGTAGCGAGCTTTGTCAGTTGTACCAACTCTGGTTACCCCATAGTCATTCACAATATCAAGGAAGAACAGCAGCACTGACGGCTGCCAGCATATACATATGAGTCAATCCATATTATACGAAACAAAGTTATAAGTCTGGTGTTCGCGCATAAGTTCTCTGCCAGCACTACACACCGATGATTCCAACAGTGTACAAAATAAAAGAATAGTGGCGAGTTCCGCACTCTCGCACACATCATTACGTACGTTGACCTCGGCTCGTTTGAACGGCTGACTGGTTGCTCGGTTGATTCTCCTTTGCTCACACATTTTCCACACGGACTCGTGGTTCTATTACCCTACACTGCGTCTGCTTCTTTCGGTTCTACCTCCACGCATCCAGTTCCGCAGTCAACTCCTGCCTTACGAACCTTGTTCATCTGTCCTCCACTATAAAGCTCAAGTCAACGCACTGTGCCGCCGCGCTATGGAAACACTTTACCGTACGACGTAACCGACCAGAAGCAGATCCTCAGAAACGAAACGGCAATTATATGGTGCTGTACCCTTCGCATATTTCCCTAGTTGTATCTCATATTTGTATATATGTAGAGGGCGAAACTCCCCAAACTCTAAGAAGGCGAAATATTCTCTCCTTCACGTCCCAGCAAAACTCACGGTCTTTTTCAATACATTCTCGTTTTTTTATGATCTGCTATGTGTACTTCGCGTGACTCGCTCATCACAATGTTCAGTGTTTGGTTCGGTTGGATTCCCTATGCTCTTTATGAAACCGCCTGTTGGGCCACCTCTCAGCCTGTAGTTTTCTGTAATATTATTTATTTATATTCATTACGCCTCTCCAAGAAGGGCGGCGGCTTGCGGGAAACTTAGGCCAGGTCGATGAAAGGGTCGCGTGGAGTGGTGCATTTAAAATAAACAACCGATGATGCTTTGACGGTGAAAAGTGGAAGATAACATAAAGCGAGTTCTCTTTCGGGGTGGCGATGACATTGTGTATGCTTAACGCAGTTTTTTTTTGGGTTAGATTATTGGCTTCACCAATGTTTGTTGGAAAAATAAAAAAACACTGGGACAACTAGTACAATCTTTAATATCTGTCTGTCCGTAGACATATTTAAAAAAAAATATAATTAGAGATATGATTCGTATAATAATATGCAGGATGATGTACTTGTACTCATCAATATTGTTCTTTCCACGTAAAATCTGATTTTCATGAACGTTTCAAATCACAGTTCTTTTTGCATAATAATAAGACTAGAAAAATGTGTTAGACATCACTTATTATTTAATCTTTATAGTACTTTTATACAATGTTTTGAATAATATTAAAAAGTTGAACTTTCAGTTTTTTAAAGCGTCACCCTTTATATCGTTAGAGACTCTAAGACGTTAGAGCTGCTTGAAACCTGTCAAAGTTTTAAGCGAAAAAAACCTATTACTAGCAAGACGCTTTCCCGTCTTAGTGGCTATATTATTGAGTAAACATTCCCCACCTAGCACCAAGAAATTGTACACACTGTCCCTGGCTCAATGCATTTCTCTGACCATTACATCTAAGCTATAAGAGTGACTTTCGCACTGTCAAGAGGCTTCATTGGGGTAACATAGAACTCATGAAGGAATGGGTAATGAATAATTACCAGAATAAACCCATGCTAAAGTCACTCGACATCGAATGGCCTAATTCTACTAAGATTCGAACCCACGACCACTCGCTTGTCAATGCACACTTGGTAACTTTGCGGCTACGGAGCCCCCTAGGAACGATGTCGCTTTGAAAATTGTGCAATGCATAATCTAATGCGTTACGTAATTTGTAAACGATCCTCAACTTGCGCCGTTGATAAGTAATCGAAAAAAAACAAACCTTAGTGGAAATGATAGAAGTTTGATGGGATTTAGAATATAGACCTGGGTGACCTCTTAGAAGACGTTGCACCCAACCAATCGTTTTTTGTTTTTCAATAAAGCCAATATAATGACTAAAATGGCGTTTGTATGTCCGAATCACTCACGCATTAAAAGCCTAAAACAGACCAAACAGAGCAGTCTTTCTAATCTTTATTTCGCTTTATTTATCAATGCCGCGAAATTTTTGTACTCTTCTTTACCCCCTACATACAATTTCAAGGCCCAGGCAACGAACTTAATCCTGCACCGCCGTCTGTGCCGTTTCGTCATCACCTAAGCGTGAGCGTTCTTACCATTTTGCTTCATTTTGAATGTCTGTGGCGTTGCTCACATATTTTGTTTTCGGTAGTTGCTTCTTTCTATTGCTTCTTATTACTTTCTCGCATTCGATATGAGCTTGTTCCGTTCTCTGAATAATTCACGATAGCAACCAGGCTGCCATGAGTTCTTTCACCCCTTTCCCATGATCTCAGGTGAGAACGAGTAAGGTACCTTCCGCCGTAGTTATAAAAAACATTGACCATGAACGCTGAAGAGTAAACCCAACCAACAAGGTCGGCAGGTGATTGAACCTGGGGATGCACGCATTTTATTTGCGATCAATTTGATTATTTTTAGATTCAATTTTGCCTTAAACCCAACACAAAACTATTTGTATACTCGTTTGAAGTTAATCTACAATCTACGAGTTTTTTTTCTTAAATTCCTATTTGTATTCCGATTATCGCTGCACCAGAAAGCTGTCGGAGCATCAAGCCGTTGCTAATTTCTAGAAATGCGCTGAGACATTTTGAATATTTTTTATATGCTAGTAAAATTTTTAAATATTGTCATTTTATTGACAGTTTATTTTGGTATCTTAAGATAATATAGAAAAAAAGCGACAGAATCTTTCTAGAGTGTGTTTTTGTGTATTTTGTCTAATATAGGATCTAAAAAAAACAATTATAGATTATCTTCGTTTCTTTTAGTAGAATTCCCGAATCTGCGAGAAAATGGAATCTTTTTTTTTATTGAGGCAAATATTCGATTACATAAAACACTTAAGAGTAACTATCCTACATCATATTGTGTGTTCAATTACAAGTGGTAACTTTTCAACACTATTAGAATTGCATTATATACTATTATTATGGTTTCTTATGATTTGTTACGACAATTAAGATTATTTAACAGTAGGGATTGAAGAAATGCTTGCATCTTAAAATGGGTACTAGAATTAAATGGAACTGATTTTGTTACTTTCCCTAGTAAATAGATATTCAACATGCCTGCCATCTCACCAAACGACATACTTTTTGAACAATTGCTGGCAAAAAACTATCTGCGAAATCTGTCGAAAACAATCAGCAGGTCAAATTCCGGCGGAATGTAGCGTCAGAACTATAGTTTTTTGAAATTCTATAACTTTGATCAGTCAAACACAAATAAGGATAACCATTTGAAATTCAAAGGCTCCGTGTTCGAACGAACTAAAATTTTCGTACACAGTCTGGTTCTGATAAAAGAAAGCTCCATGATATTTTAGCTTGTTAGTATTGTTTCAAAAAAGCTTTCCTTCAGACTTAGATACACCAATCCGAAAGCGAAAGAAGTCCCAGCTAGCGGAAAACAACTACATGTAGGAAGGTTGAAAAATTTTGTGTAATGGATTACAAAATGCCACTCCTCTCAGCAGCATCGTGAGTTGTAAATCTAATGAGATGTAAAAATAGAATTGGTCTACCGCGTTGCAGTCGTATCGCGAATAATGACACAACATGACTGACTGGTACTGGTACAGTGTTTATGGCTGCGAAGTACCTCAAGGTCATCACTAGCTTATTGCATTATTTTGTCGGCATCTGTACTGTTTAAATGTAGGTGCCAAGAAGGTTCCGCTGGTAGTACATCGAACTATCAATGCAAAGTCCGAAGTCTTTCGGACACTAGAAATCAAACTCAATTAACTTTAAGTTTCCAACTTTTGTTTCAATAGTTCTTTCTAGCTAAAGCATGAAACCGTCATTCGCATGGACCACCATGTCTATTGTTAAAAGAATATTTTGCTGACATTTTTACGAATATACCTCAACAGAGACAGATTTTGAGCATAATACAAGCCTCCAAAAGGTGGATGAAGCTGGACGGATACGATGGGCAGGGCATGTTGCAAGAATGCCGGACAACTACCCTGCAAAGATGGTGTTCGCCTCAAATCCGGTAGAAACAAGACGACCAGGAGCGCAGCGAGCAAGATGGTTAGACCAGTTGGAGCGAGAACTGGCGAAGGATACTCGGTATCCGAGGAATTGGAAAGCGGTAGCCCACAACCGAGTTAATTGGAGAAACCTTGTTCGACAGGGTTTGTCTTAGGACGACAAGCCATTTAACTCCCAGTTAGCCTCGAGGTACGACGCTAAGGAGCTAGTCGTCGTATGTTCGAATATCGGCTGGGAGAGGCTGCTAGAGTCAATAGGGTCGTAGCACTAGTCCCGCAATTGTCCTGTACTCTAACAGCTGATTGCGAAGTCTGCTGAACAAAAGCAGAAGGTCAAGTTTCGGAAGCGGAATGTCGAATATAGCACCTATGCGTTCCTTGTGTACATAAATATTGTAATGTTTAGTTAATTTCATATTAACTATATAGGGTATGTGTGGGTATTTTCGGCCTATTAAACGGTAGCCTGAACAATATTTTATTCGAGATGTTCATACCAATTAGTTCGATAAAGTTTACTGAATATTTGAGTTAGGATTGGGCAAAATTCTCGAAAGTATCGATAATTGTATATCAAAATCCGCCGCTTTATCGATACCATCGATATTATCGTTCGAGAAGCATCGACATTAGATTTATCGTTACTATTTAAGGCGGCATTCTAAGATTAGGAGAAATGGTACACAAAAAAAGGATTCATAAAAATTAATCAATAAAAAACATGTTCAGCAAAGAGAGCAAACACTCACGCAACACATCGCTCGCTCCAGTGCAGCTCTATTTCGGACACGTCGCTTTGCTCGGAAAACCGCACTCGTGCACCATCTGTCAGCTGTTCGCGCCCGACTGAATCTTATGCTGCCCTGGAATCCACAAAAATATGATGGGTTGTACTCTCGAAACATCTGGATGACCTGCCGAAGAATAAAAATTTGATCCGTAGTAGCACGGGCCTTCATAAAGCCCACCTGGTACTACCCTACGAACTCTCCTGCCACCGGGGATAGACGACGCAACAAAATCTGGGAGGGCACCCTGTTGGTGGCTTTGACCAGCGTAATGCTGCGGTAATTACAGCAATCTATCCGATCGCCCTTTCTGTAGATGGGACAAACCACACCCTCAATCCTCTCGTCCGGTAGCCCTCTACCAAACCCCTAAAACCATCCAGTGATGTGTCGTTGCTGGCGGTTCTTGGTTATTTCTACAGAATTCCGCCGGGAGTTGCTCCTTTCCGGTTCTAGCTCTTCTCGATCTCTGTCCCACCTCTGCCACTTTAACCGCTATTATGGCTCGTAAAAAGCTGGAAAGTCTTTGTCAATGCCGTCAACGGCCAATACTACACTCTGTGCTCTCTGGTCAGTTCTGAATTGCTGAAAATCGCGTATCGTATGAACTCACGTTAAACATTGTTCAAATTGCATAAGGGTCAATTCCAATTAAGTAAATTTGAGAATTAAGCCTAGTAGATACCTGAAAAGAAAACAGCGCGAGAAAAAAACCTTAAAATATTGCTTTCTTGGGCATTTCCTGGCCTAGTTTTAGCCTATATTTTTTCAGCTGCATATCCCGCTTTACCAAAACAGTATCGGGATGAAATTATCGAATTAGGATACTATCGACGTCGTAAGTATCGATGAAATCGACTTATCGGCGTATCGATATCGCGGGTATCGGGCATCGCCCTATACTAATCTGAGAATAACTCAATTGGTGGTACTGCGCGTGCACCCCCTAAATTTCTTAGTTCCGCAAAAAACAATGAAGCTGATTTTTGGCATATTGTTGGGGCTTATCAAAGGCCTATCGCGTGCCAAAAACCGGTTATATCTATTAAAAGAAACCTGAAAATAGCAATGAGCAAAAAGTACCTCCCAAGGGGACCTATTCGGCGGTGCTATGTATGTATGGGGACCACCACCTATCTTAGCAGAACAACCGTTCATAGCAATGGGCCTATCTTGACAAGGGGAATGATACAAACATAACGATTGGTCACGTTTACCATCTCCTGTTTGAAGGGCCAAAATGGAATCGGTCGGCATCAATATAAACAAACAACCGCTGCCGGAAAAAATGCAACGAGCGAGGCACAAAAGCAAACGATGCGAAATTGCTATACCTACGAAACGACACTCAGTATGTGAGCACAGGTATATGAGGCTAACCTTGACATTCGAAAATTTTCTTGTAAAGTCAATAATTACGAAAAAAAAGATATATAATATTTTTTTAGAAATTCAATATAATGGTAATGGACCTCATAAGCAGCCATAATTTGTAAATTTACAGCGGTATTTTTCGCACATGCACATGCGAGATTTCTAATGGTTCGAAAACCATGTGATACCTTAAATTTATTCTACCTGAAAATAAAAATCAGGCTTAATGAAACGAGCTAATATATTCCCTAAGTTGATAAGCATTTCCTCTTCCCAACGCTAATATGCAGATATATAGCGCCCTACACTCTAAGGGCCTATTCGGCGATGCTGTACTTTAACAGCAGACCAAAAGGGAGTCATATAATCGTGTAGATCTAGTGCACATATAATCGTACATATACACTAGCGTCAGAAGCAAATGGTTATCACTTAATCATTTTAAGTTAAAATTTAGGTGTCTTCCATGATCCATTATATTGCTGGTATGTAGGCAGCACTTCAAAAGCATCGACCCAGTTGCGTCTCCAGGTTTCACAACGGGGAAACGAAGGGGGCCTTGAAACCTCAGAGAACTAATATATTTGATCATTTAACAAGATTGTATGCCGTAGGATCATGTGACCAAAAACCGAACCCAATCCTCTCTGCTTCTCACTAGTCTGTTAAACCATCATTACAGTTGTTCTGTCAATAAGTTCCATATCATCGGCAAAGCAGACGAATTGACTAGGTTTGTTGCCGCAAGACCCTATGTAGCACTATGTTGAACAGTAAGCATAAGAGGCATCACGTTGACAAAGCCCCTGTAGGATTCGATGGATAATCGACCCGAAATCCACATACAACACTGCGTACCCGTTCGATGCAGCCTTAACCTGTGCGATTTGCTTTCCGGAAAAGCCATCCTCGTCCATGATTATCCATAGCTCTTCACGGACGATAATATCATAAGCAGCTTTGAGTTCAATGAAAGAAATGCGCGTGGAATCGTGGTATTCGTGAACGTCTAGGAGAATCTGCCGCAGTGTAAATATTTGGTCCGTCGCTGACCGTTCTTCAATGAAGCTGTGTCCAAAATTCTTACCATCAGACGGTGCAGACAAGTAGCCATCTGTTTCGAGTCAATTTTTTTTAAAGGGATTTGACTACTTTGTCCATCCCGGTCAATTAAATAAGCTCCGTTCCGATGACATCCATTCCAACCGATTTGTTGCTCTTCAGCTGCTTGAAGATTTCCTTATTAGCTTTGCCTTTCGTTGGCGCTGACTTACGATTTTCGCACCATCGAAATTCCTTTCCTTGCCACCATGGTTCTCGACCTAGGCACAATTCAGGTGTTCATCATAGTTCTGCTGCCACCTTTCGCTTCGGTTCGGAGCACAAAGCCTTTGTAGGATGCATTCATCAGGTTCTGGTAGAACTTTCGCGTTTCCTGAGAATGTTGCAGCTGCTCCAATTTTATTATTATTATCATTATTATTTATTGAGTACTTCATCCGACAGGAATGTCTCAATGAATATGTTCATGATTGGGAAAAGCCGCCTTGAAGGGCATACATTGCAGATGCCAAGCCGGCATAAAAACCCACTGTAACTTGGTATACTTCTACCTTTTCAGGCAGCGCCTCAGGCATGAGTATTTTTCGAAGCGTGGGTCCTAATAGCTCAATTTTAAGTTAAAAAAAAAACATTTTAATTTTTAATTACTATGTTAGATGATGGTTTACTATAACGGGTCTAAGGAGCTCAAGATTTATAAACAGAAAAATGAAATGGACTGTAAAATTTATATACTTCAGTGTGCAGGCATTCAACCGGCTGTTACGAGTTCACTATAAAGTTTGAAACCCTCGCAGATAAATATTTATGACCAACTAGCTAATTGCCCGATCTTACTCGGCGTCCCTTTGTCTCTTAGCCATAAACAAAACATTTTTTCTTCACTTGAATGTGTCTACTCCCTTTGTCAGCTGCACTTGTAAATCCGTCTTCTTTTCGGTAATCCCTGTAAAGCAAGGCAAAGCGTTTTACACGTTTTTGGACCTCTTCTTGTCATTGGCCACCCTATTCCCCTTTTCAGAAATTCCCTCTTATCATCCAGTCACTTCTACAACTGCTATCATTCCAAAAACAATTGAAATGCACCCCTTTACTCATTTTAACCTTCTTTCCCCGCTTTGTAAGAGACCGCCACCCCCTGTTCATTGACCACCCTGCGCTGATTATTTTATGCCAACAAAGTCTGATGAAAAACCGTCCAGGCCTTTCGGGGTTATTGTGGAACATACATTCATACTCTTGTGTCTTGGCTTCCTCCTAGTCAAGGATGGTTCGATCACTTTGACTCAATTTTGATTCATTTGACAGTACCGTCTCAGCGGAGCAAAATTTGACAATGTGATATATGAATCATTTATAGAAAAAGTTATTATCTACAATTTTGCTGAATGAAGTTTTGCTGTATCATTTGTAGTTACGGTGCTACAATGCTAGTACCTCTTTATTAACTAAATGAACGTTCATTTAGTCACTAAAGAGTTACTAGCATTGTAGCGCCGTAACTACAAAAGATACAGCAATACTTTATTCAGCAAAATTGTAGATAATAACTTGTTCTATAAATGTCTCATATATCACTTTGTCGAATTTTGCTCGGCTGAGACGGCACTCTCAAATGAATCAAAATTGAGTCAAAGTGATCGAACCATCCCTGCTCCTAGTTAGCTCCGCCTTCTATCACGTGGCTAATTATTCATTTGTTTGCCCTCTCTAAAAATCGGAAGAGAAATAAAGCCTTTTTCCCATATATTCCTCCTCGGTGACGACGGTTTATCTTGGGGTTCAAATAAATCAAATTTTAGAAACATTCACTTTTAGAAATGTATTTTGTTTATTCTATTTGTAGTATTCTTGGTATTTGGGCTGTACTCTGAATAAATAAACCAAAAAAGATTTTTTAATCCAATTTGTAGGCATTCAAACTAGGGTTTATTTCTACTTCCCGTCGTAGTAAGGAATGCCACTCTAATTTTCATCATTTCTTAGGTGGATTTAATGAATACTCCAAAGCTTAACAATATCTCGTGTTTTTGTGACGCCGGACATATGCCCGGTGGACTAGACGGCTCCTGAACATGCCATGAAAATGGCCTCCTATTAAAAGCTCGCTAACTACTTACCTATGGAATGTAGGTATTGCTTTCCCTAAACTTACTTGAATAACATTGTTAATAACGTTCTGGTGGAGTTTGTGTGTTTTCTAGACTATGTGTATGCAAAATATTACCTACAACTAGACAAGACTGCATCGCTTTCCGATCATTATTTTACATTCTAATAAAAAAAATAAGAAGTTGTCGAATTTACCAATACTAATATTAACTTATCCAATTACAAAAATACATCGAGGAAATGGGAAGACCAACGGAGCCAACTTTTCTTAACATTGGATACATAGATTTTGTTCCATTATACAACCGTGATTTCCACATTAGAAAATTTTGAGCAGTAACCGTACACTTGAATCTTGAGAAATGTTATTTATAGTACGGGATGCATGGGAGAAAGTATTTAAAGCGTCCAACCTCACCTCGCCGAAAATAGCGGGAAATCAATGGTTTTGTGTGATGTTTTCTTTATTTTAGAGACCGTGTTGCTTTTGATATTTAAGTCAAATTCAAAGGCTAATCATTCGCTCTCGCTATTCAGATTTCGATCTTGGTCACGATCGTTCGGCACCAGTATTATGTATAACCGCGGATGTTGCTCGAACTGACAGTGCGCTGAGCCCTTTCTGATACTACAGCTTTCACTCGTTCTCTCTTTTGATGTGGCTGCGGCTTTGGCAGCTGCTTTGAACTTAGGTTTTCAACTTCACCGGCAGCAGAAAACAAAAGCAAAGTTCACAAACTCCCCCGCTATCTTCCATACTTGTGCGCTGTAATGCATTCACAAAAAAAAACAATCGAATCGAGGTGAAATTTTCGAATATCTCTGCACTACTTAGAAAGTCGCTATATGTATTACTCATGTCAGTTGGACCATTTCCCGCATGTCACGGCGCGATTGATACGTCCAATGTTTTAGAGAAGATTTGTACCTTTACGATAAATCGATAGAGTTGGAGCCCACTGAGACTGATTATATTGTATATTTATTGCGTCTATTGGGACTGCTGAAAGAATTCTACATATTTAAATGGTTTGTGGCCTGGATATAGTTGCCATCGGCCTGTATAGCTTTGAAAGGCGTGCTTTTTAATATTGGTGCTATAGGGTTTTGGATATAGTTTCCATCATAGTAAGAAAAAGTTTTTTCAGTTTGTGTTTTTGGATTCAAGAAGTGGTGTGCTCTATCGAATGTGACTTAACATTTACCTTACTTTTAATAAGGTAAAAATTCAGTTTATTCTTAGTTCTTCCCATCAATTTTCATCCACAGTTATTAATTAAAAAAGTTTTTTTAGATTAAATATTGTTGACTCTATCTAACAGCACCGCCTAGCCGAGATTCGAACATACGACAACTGGCTTGTTAGACCACCCGCTAACACCCGCTGTTCTAGCATCCTTGTTAACAGCGCTCATCCAACGGGTACGAGGTCTGCCTCGAAGTCGTCGGCCTCTGTCGGGTTCTCTGCGAAATATTGTTTTCGCAGGTCTCTCACCCGGCATCCTTGCTACGTGGTCAGCCCATTGTAGCCTGCCGTATTTTAATCGCTTCACAATATCCGCATCGTTGTATACTTGGCATATTTCATTATTCATGCGCCTGCGCCACACTCCTTCGTCTAATATGACGCCAAGAATTGATCGCAGGATCTTACGCTCGAAAACGCCAAGAGCTCGTCGGTCGCTCTCTTTCAATATCCACGCTTCGTGGCCGTAGAGTACCACCGGGAGAATTAGCATCTTATAGAGCGTGAGTTTTGTACGGAGTTGTAGGCTACAAGATCTCAGCTGGCTACGTAATCCGTAGAAGGCCCTGTTGGCAGCCGCTATCCGCATTTTTTCTTCACGGCTCACATCGTTGTCACATGTCACTAACGTACCAAGGTAAACAAATTCGTCGACCACTTCAAAAGGAACTCCATCTATCACCACCGCAGTTCTAACACCCGAGGGGCTACCACGTTCTCTACCAGCCACCATATACTTTGTTTTGGCAGAATTTATGATAAACCCTATCCTCGCAGCTTTCTCCTTAAGATGCGTGTACGCTTCTCCCACAGCTCTACGGTTAACACCGATGATATCGATGTCGTCCGCGAGCCCTAGGAGCATATGAGATTCCGTGATGATGGTACCGCTGCGCGTATGGTACTGCACACTGCATATTTTCTTCAAAAATCATAGCATTCTCAAGTGAATAGTTGTATGTACATATATTTTCCTGGGTGTGTTAATTAGGATAGAAATTTGCAAGATTTGGAAGTTTTAACTGAAAATGTAGGGTGCGCAGAATTAGGTACGTTTACGGTATGTTTGAAGGTACAGTTTTATCTAAGATACACAGTTAAAATTAAAGATGTTGATGCAAAAATTACAAATTCCTTTTGAGCAGACCAATAAAGTGCAATTGCTTAAGCAATTCGTAACAATCCATAACATTTTAACAAGCCTACGCTGTTATCTACCTGCTGCCATGCTCACTGCAAGCGTTACTAAGGGCGGTAAACAAAATTCCACTATTATAGGCAAATTTTACACTATTATAGGAACATTACCACTACTTTAGGAGCACAGACTAATGTCAGGAAAAGCAATATTTTAGATATATAAACCAGCAGAATGGTATAAGTTTGGTATGTATTTAAAGCCAACATTATGGTGCACCATATTATCATGTAGTTCAAATGGAAACTGATAAATTGAGCGTTCAAGTTGTCTTTAAACACTATCCCCCGACATAATCCCTCCATTACTGGAGCTTCTACCCTAATCTGATTGGGGTAAAATATAGCTTAGGAAATCATTGATCGTTTGCTGTCATTATCTTTTTTTTTTAATTTTACGACTTGGTCTGATCTGATTTAATATCGACCAGTTGATACACACAGTAGTGTCAGCTTCTCAGGCGAAGATATTCTTACTGCAGTAATTATCTATCTTCAAAAAAAATCATCAATTTCTGAGATGACCTAGTTTGGAAAATCGACTTTTGATATTTAAAATCCTTTCGTTTTTTCAGTGTAGAAAGTTATTTTTAGTTTTTTTCAGTAGTTTTTATGAAAATTCAGCATATTTTCTACAAGTCACCCATAGATCATTTTTCATTAGGTCCTAGAATTTTCGAGTTAAATTGAAAAAAAAAGAGAAAAAAATTAGCCCTTTCAAAAAGTTAGTCTAGACCAACTTTGGAAAAACTAAATATGCAAAGTTGCTTATTTACGTAGGGCTTATTTCTAATTCCCGTCGTAGTAAGTAAAGCTACTCTGATTTTCATCATTTCTTGGATAGATTTAATGAATACACCAAAGGTTCTTGTGCTGATTTGACTCAAGCACAGTTACCTTCCGATTCGTGAGCTTTGAATTCACTAAAAAGCGATTATTACAGCATTTTATTGAAATTACGCAACTGACTTTATTTCTTAAATTCGTCGTACCGGTTTAAAATCCGGCCATCAAAATTTTTCATCGTCCGAACTCAAAATCACAATAATGTTTACAAGATTAGCGCGCATGCATTTGTGTAGGACGGCATGACAAATCTTATTCTGTAAAATTTTCTGCTGGTCATGCAAGTTTTCCCGGCTGCAGAATAACGGAAATGCCTTGCGTGAGTTATTTTCATGTTATGCATGACGGAAATTGAAACGATTAGTCAACATTTTTTCTTCGTCGCATGTAAAAGCGTAGGAAATTTGGCTGCTAGTAATTCTTTAATGAAAAAAGCATTTAAATAGATCTCAGCACACTGTGATTGATCGCGTATGATAAGCATAAGCATAAGCATAAGCATAGGATACCGCCCGTGTGCTGCTACTCCGTTATTGACCAGGACCGATGAAAATTGCAAAATGATGGCTGGAAAGAGCATACTTGGGACAGCACGCTATTCCTCATTGTGCAACCTTATCAGGTCCCTGCATGCTGATCAATACCGACGCCGGCCACGTCCGAATGCGGGTCCTGGTGGGATGGGAAGGAATGTTAGTCCAATACTTGTTGCTACTAAAGCCCAGGGAATCCTCTGCATCTTCACAAGTATTTCGGGAAAGGAATTGTTGTTAGTAGATGGGGGGAGTTATATAAGACTAACCTGACTATTCAAAAATTTTCTGGTAAAGCCAGTAATTACGAAAATTAAGATACCTTTAAAAAATACCCTTTAATAAATTTAATATAATGCCATTGGTGCTCATATACAACCATAATTTGATAATTTATATCTAAAAATATTATGCACATGCGAGATTTAAAATGACTCGAAAACCTCGTGACAAATTTGGATTTATTATACCTGAAAACAAAAATCAGGCATAATGAAACATGCCAATATAGTTCCTAAGTTGATAAGCATTTCCTCCTATCAACACTAATATGCAGAGATATAGCGCCCTACACGCTTTGACTGTGATTGATCGCGTATGATAGTCAACAAACTAAAATATTAGGGAATAACTAATTTTTCATTGTGTGTCATAAAAAACGCTGATATTTTTTATAATTTGTGTTGGATAGGACGGAAATAGGCAATTACGATGAAGCAGCAACATACCCTAAAACCCTTTATGTACACAAAGTTTCATTGAATTCCGGATCATGGCAGCTTCTGGTCGAGTTGGCGTGAAATCCGTCAAAAGCTGCATCCGGTAGTGTAGATCATTTCATTCCTTTTGTTGAATGACCCATCGGTAAACCCACTCTATAATAAACTCAACAACATTTCATTCCTTTGGCGAAAATTGAGTTTTGATACTTCGGCTGCCATAGCAAAAATGGGTGAAACCGTACCATATTGCCCGCACCTTATCAGCGAAAATAGGAAGCCATGAATCACGAAATTTTACCAACTGCTCGGGCGTACCACAAGGGATTCATGTGGACTCATTGCTATTTTTATTGTTTTCAACGATTTCTGCTTCTGCTATTATATCATCAGGCCGATTTCTTATTTATGATGACAATCTCAACCTTTATCTCGTTGTTCACCCAACAGCAGACTGCACCGATTTACAGCAATATCTCAATAATTTCCATGATTGAAGTGCTCGAAACCTGGTAGTCCCACCCGCGTATGTCCGAGGCTCTTTGAATGGCTTGGAACTACATGGCCTCCCATATTATTGCGCAGGCGAATAGGAATTTAAAGTTTACTATAAGAATGCCCAACGAGTTCTCCGATCTATACTGTTTGCGAACATTATACTTCGTTCGTTCCGTACTAGGCTTCTGCTACTTTTCAAGGCCCATAAACAATTGTTTGGTCAAGCAGGATCGAAGCTATTTCAAGCAAGGCTCCTGCGTTGCGCATTAAGAAGGTTGCCTTGACGAAACCCAACGAAAAAACCACCATATAGGTTAAGCGCTGCTACTAGCTTGCTATGAATGGCCTATCAAAAACAGGGATATATCGAGAGCAGAAAGATGCTGGCGGGTAAAATTGATTCCTCTTTTATTCATTCACAAATGAATCGTTTTTTTTAAACCCCACAAGCGCCATTTGACATGAGTCAATTTTCATGAGTTTTTGGCAGTTTTGAGTTTTGTTTTGAGCAATTGACTGCCTCAAAAATGCTTTTCTAATAAACTTTTTATAAAAAGTAATGTATTGATTATCATAAAATATGCTTTCTAAACAAGAGTTTTTTTTGCAGTTGTTAAGGGTATTAAAAAATAATCAAAGTTAGAATAAATGCGAAAAATATGAAAAACATCATAAATCTAAATTCTACATATAGAGTAACGGCACCAGTTTTCGCCAGGGCACCAGTTTTCGCCACCCTAGTGGATCACAGGTGTTTTATTGCTAGTTGGCGTACGATAATTGCCATAACATATTCATTGATTTAAACAAAATTATATACTTAACCAATAAAATACGATTCCAAAACCTTGATAATTGTACAACTTAGGTTATCATTATTTTCAGTTTGTGTTCTCAGATCGGGATGAATTTTTCTGCTGTACAGCTATGGATGAGAAACAATAATTGTTGGAAAAACAATATATTTTGTGGTTACAGTAGAAAACTTAAAGATTTTTCCTATCGTTTATTTATTAATTTCAGCGATTGTGTATAAATAAACCTTAAATTATTGCTTATTTACTGGATTTTTAGAAAATTCTAACTGGTTCCCTGAAAATTCTAACTGGAAAACTGGTTCCCATTTTATGCAGGTGACCCAGTTTTCGCCATTGGCGAATTTCCATAGACCGTTCTGAGCGCAGCACAGGCACCAGTTTTCGCCATGTTTACTTGATTGGGAATACTCCATTCTAACTACGCTGATTTAGTACACAGAGCCTATTATCCAAATTTAACATCCTAGATAGCTAATTTCAGAAAACCGAATTGTATTTAACAGATATAAATTTGATGGATAGATATTAGATACATTAATTAATTTGTCATTTATTTATTTTTTTGTTTAGATTATAGTCACTTTAACCAGTTTTGGGTCATTTGTGACTTCTGTGGGATTGGGATTTGAACCCGGGTCTTTGGCGTGAGAGGCGTGAATGCTAACCACTACGCCGGGACTGACTCCAGTCCGTCGTCATTTCTACCTATCTCGTAAAAACGCTTTGTAACTTAGACTATCTGGACGATAAGAAAAATAATGTTAATATGAATATTAAAAAATTAAAAAAAAATAATATAAGCATTCATTTGAAAATTCGAGTAGACCTGGAGGTACCACACTGATTTAACAAGCCAGTCGTTATTTGTTTGAATTTCAAATGGGCGAGACTGTAAGGGACAATTTGATCCTAACGGTAACACCGAAATTGTCCTGCACTCTAACAATTTGCTTTGCTTAATTTATTTGAATAATTCAAGTCAAGTTTTCTCAAGAGCATGCGTTCTTGATTACAAAGATTAGATATAATGTATTTTAAATGTACGCAATTTATTATTGATATGACAACTCAGATTTTACCAGCACATGTAAGATAACTAGAATTAAATGGATCAGAAAGCATTTTTCATTTACGTTTGTAAAAGCATCTCTAATAGATCTTTGCGAAAGTCTAATTGATTTTTGCGACTGCGTTTCAAAAGCAACGTCCATTTATTATTTCCTGTTTTCTACCACGTTCATAAAATGTGGCGATTTCATCAGTAAAATCTGTTCTATAGATTCTTGCTTGTAATTACTGCATCAAGTAAATTTGAATGCAACACTATTTTTTTTGAAATTCTGCAATTTATTATATTCGTAGCGTACCATCATATTCACAAACGAAAACCAGCCGTTTTACAAAGGCAGTTCAGTTAACCTTTCAATTCTTTTAAAACTGACAAAATTTATTATCAAGAAACTAATGAATGTGAAATAATTGTTAGCCAATAGACTTTGCACATTAAAATTTGAAAGTTTCATTTACCCATGAGTGTACCGACTTTCGCCGAATGTACGTTGGTTCTCCAGGCAGTGTCTGTTGCCCTTGATTCATGCACCTCCGCTACTCTTCACTTTCAACTTGTACTCCGCCAAATGTCGTCCGCAGAGGAGCGTAAGTCTTCCGTAAGCATAGTCTACCGGTCTAATAGCGGGTTTGAACATGGTCAGGTACATACAGCAGCTTATGCCTCTTAACTGCAGCGTTTTGCCAAGAGCAAAGTGGGCGCGATATGCTGCTTGAATACACCGCTGGACCTCCTTATTTGTGACTTAAAGATAGAGATACATTCTTATGTAAAAGAACTCATTAATGCTATTTTTGTCCAGTTACGTATAAATTGAGCAAACAGGTTCATAAATTAGAAATAAATGTACAGAGTCTAGAAAAAAATTCAATATGTCAGCCGGTTGCATTCGCCGAGGTATATTCTCTGATTCTTCTTAAATATTTAAAAGATATCGGAAATTATTTTAAAAAAACTGATTTAAGTTTTTAGGTATGAAAATTCATTTGAATTTATATTTTTTGAACTGGAACAGATGATCAGTCGCAGTCGACTGATGAAAAGTAACCATTTCCGTGAATTAGTTCCTAAAACATTGCCAATACGATTTAGTCATCAAGTATCTATTTTCGTTTTTGTGTTTTCCTTGACCTGATATAAAGTTGTAAACTAAAGGTTACCGTAACAAATAAACAAACAAATTACAAATACTGTCTATGGCCATTTTGAAATGACAGAAACTATAATAGCATCATGTAGGTCGGAAACCATAAGGTTTTACGGATATCAAAACTATAGAATTTGACACCCATATTGATATGATTTCGAATATTTCCCAAAATGAGCACTTCCGCCGGGGTACTCTGAATCTGCAACAAAGTTGCCATAGAAAGCCGTGAACCTGGAAAAGCTTTCAGTGTCAATAAATTAAAAAATCTTGAAGTTTGACACCCATGCTGATACGATTTCGATCATGTGCCAAATTAGAGATAGACGCTACTGATACTGATTTCAAGTAAATTGCCATATCTCGGTTATTTCTCAACGGATTTCCATTTTCTTTTCTTCATTCAATTGAAAATTGATTCAAGTTTTTGAAACATACATAAATATAAATAAATTTCCAGGCTAAAACATGCCACAAACGATGCTTTTAGGTGTGGCGAAAACTGGATCTTGGGGGGTCGAAAACTGGTGCTTGAACAGGCATCACAAATTTTACTTTTACAACTATATTTTAAAACATTTACCCAATAAACCATTTGGTTTATATACCTCGATTGCAACTGAGATATACGAAATCATATCTGAACGAAAAAGTTATATTTCACGCCATATAAGAACATATATGTACCAAAGTGGTGGCGATATACGTGCGAAAATTTTGACAATTATTTGTAATTCTATTTTTCGTAGTTTGTATAACACGCAACTAAATACTCCTGAATATATGATTAAGATATAATCAAATATTGCAATCGTCTATACTGCTTTATAATTCACAGTCATGAATTGTATCTGAAGACACGCACGACTGTAAAACAACTTATTGTTCGATTTGACATACTCTAATCATTATACAATTCCAATTTCACATTGACATGAAAACGATTTAATGTGAACTTTCTATTACGATTTTGTGTTATCTGGGTAGTCTTAATTTTTATCCCAAAACATAGCAAAAATGTTTCTGCTTATTGTATGCTTGAAACTGCTCATCTACATGCAACTATATGGCAGTAAATATCGATTTTCCATTTTTTTTGCCGATAAAAGTGGCGAAAACTGGTGTCGTTACCCTATTATTTCTTTTTATGTTAGTTTGTAGTTAGTATTATGGATTTTATTCCATTAAAATAGTAGATCTCAGAATATGAGCTTCTGAGATAGGTATTTCCCAATTAAATTCATATTCGAACACCACGTAACATATAACCGATTGTTAAAGATACAAATTGCAATTACGCCCAAAAGAGGATTGATATTCTTCACCTACTTTTTGTGGTTCACCTTTCTTTTTTCTCAGATTTGCTTTCCGTAAAATTGTTAATATTCTGTATGTATATAGTAGACCCCAAAGGAGGCAGTGTTGTTACGAAACACCTTGGCGAAATCTATGTTGATGCGCTAAAAATTTGGCTGATTTCATTGTCCCTGGCTGAGCATGAGTTTGTTTGTCTATTTGCTCGTCTGGCTACCGGTTTATACGAGGCGAGTGAAGAGCCGAAAACGGAAGCAAAGGAGAAATCGACAACTATGGAGGAGAAACGGCAAAATGAAGTACTAATTTCGAAACCTCTTCGATGCGGTTACAAAATCGTACATACATCTTTGTTGTCTACTTTTGACAAGTTTTCTTTGCTTAGTGCACCTTCGGGATGTTAAAGTTTTGTTTGAGATTGTTTGATTTTACTTACATGATATAATATCTTATGTGAGGAGAATAGCACATTACAAACATTAATACAACAAACGAGTAAAAATTGTCAACAAAAGGTTTATAACTCTTATATATAGTATTGCCTAATTGGGCTATTGTAAAAAAGCCACAACAAGTGCGTTTTCCAAAATGATTGAGATCTGTTTTCGCACGCAAGGTGAGACACGATTTCATTAGACCATAACCAATCATTTCCGGAACCAACAATCCAATAGCAGCAATCGTCGCTGTCGTCGCCGTTACTAGTAACCTAGGTAGATCGAGGACAGCGCGGTAGCAGCGGAACCTCCTTCAATAGCCTCGTGTCGTTTTACTGAGGTTGGTTTTCTCTTCCGCGATTTTTTGCTCTTGGTGTAGTTGGAGTCTGCTTTCAAACTAGAGGCGCTCACTTGATGGTCGCCAATTTCGAAGGTTGTTCCGTGGCGTCGTCGTCGTATCGATCGTACACGCGTGCACTTGACAGAGAGAGAGAGAGAGAGATAAAAAAGATCACTTCGATGAATCGGCCGCTGTGTGGCCTAGGTTGGAAGTTTAGGTGTTATACCCGGACAACGACTATGTTTTTCAGTTCTCCATTGCCTTGTCCGCGTCCGTCGAGTAAGTGAAAGTGAAAGTTGATGCAACAGTACCAGCAAGCATTTCCTCATTTTCCCAAATGCCGTGTGCGTTTGGCCACATTCAATTCTCGCGTCCAACGTTGACGTCCTCCGTCCAAAGTCAATGCAGTGCGATCTCCTGATTGCGGCGTTTTTTTCTGTTTCACTGTTTTCGCTACCGCCAATCCGCGTTTGTAGTAGAGTTTTACATTCACTCTGAAAGCTACAGTAGTTACAAGCCTTGATGGACCCAAACGGTTATACCCTCGCAACTTCGATTGTATAGATGTGGAAGGCAAATGCAGAAAGCGTGTGCATATTTTTATTGTTATTGTATTTATTTAAATGTGAAATAATCAAAAAAGCTAAATTAAAGAACCGCACACTTTTCCCAGGGGGAGTTTGAGAAACGAAACAACTCTTACTTTCATTTCACTTTCATCTGACGCGAACGTGAATGACGCGATACCGAACTTCTCTGTCTACACAAACTGTTGCGGTATAATGTTGTAAAACTGCTCGTCACAGCCACAAGCGGCTGCCAGGAAGGAGTGAAAAGCACTGCGAGGCGTCACCCTCAAAAGATCATTTTCCGATTTCCACCTACTCTAACCTGCTGTACGATCAGTCAGGCAGGAGGCAATTTTCGAGAGAGTTCTTACCATCTGTCATCGCCTAATGGAGCTTATATAACTATCTACAATTTTTGACCAAATTTTCGCAATGCTTCAAAACAGACTATTAATCATCTAAACAATTTTTGGTAAATTTTCAAAATTGTTTTATAATTGGTTTGTTTTTCGTTTACAGAGAAACTGGAAATGATATTCGGTACAACCTATTAATGCGACCTTGATCAACTATTATCAATATTATAATATGTTATGCATATTATCACAGACAATACGATATCTATATGCAGTTTTGAGATATGCACTAAATACATCTTCACTCAGTGCTTAAATATTGTTGATGAAACCTGCAAATCGGAAGCGAAACAACAATCTGGCAGAAAAATAAATAAATATCTATTAGAAAAGTTTCATCTTTCTCAATAAAAATTGTTACTACCTTCTTGCATGTGCTTCAAATGAGGAATCCCTTTTCACATTTAAGTGCAAATCAACGCTAACTTATGATTTTTGAGTTTCTAAATGTCGAATCGATTATTTTCATTGTAACTGTGTTTCTTAGTTAACGAAGCACTTTATAAATACAATAACCCTGGCCTAAAACACGCCATATTATCATTATTGTTTTGCTACAATTTTGCTTTCAATGTAAAAAGTTGTAAGATCAAAGTTTGTGAAACAAAAATGCAAATAAATTGATTAAATTTTTTATTAAAAAATTTAATTACTTTTCTCTTTAAACTTTAATTATTTTGAAGTGCAGAAAAATATTCAACTAAGCTACCGGTTGACTGGATCCGAATTGGTGGACCTTGCGTACCTTCCTTGTACCACATTCCGCCCTAAACCAGTCATTTCTTACACTCAGGAATTCTTCACCAAGCACCACGCTTACAGCCCATTGATGGCCGAGCATATCCTGCCTCGTCCGTCTTCTAGGATCGAAGCGACTAGCTTCACAGAGGGAAAAGGGAGGAAAGCCAGGTGCTTCTTATCAGCAGGCCTCAGGAGGTTGCATAGTTAATGCGTCGCGTTATCGCTTGTGTCGGTGTGCAGGTTATGAATCTCGATCGCTGGTCTACACAGCGTTTCTCCCGATGACGATTTTGATGTCCCGTGGCGAACACCTATCATACATAGCCTCCAGCTGCGCATAGAACGCTTCCTTCTCGTCGTCGCATCTATCTTCGTGTGGACAGTACACTTTTATGATGGTATAGTTAAAGAACCGGTTTTTTATTTTCAGCATACATATTTTCTGGTCGGTCGCCTTTCAATCCATCACCCGCTCCTGCATGTTGCCCAATTCCAATAAGCTCATTTCTAGTTCGCTGACCGTTTTGGTAAAAGCTTCCAGCCCCGGATGCCCAACACCTACTCGCATTTGCGACAAAGCTCCTACTGTACCACGATCCGAACTTTCGGAGTTCTAGCAGTGTTAAGTACCATGCACCCATTCCAAGTCCTTATTTCGCAACTTTGTCCATGCCGAATGTTCCTTGTGGCACTTGTGGTACTTGTGGTGTAGGCACTTGTGGTGCCTTGTATCATTTAAAAAACACTTGCTACTGACTCGGTTAATAGGTCTCGCACCTTATGGTGACTGTAAAGCATTTGCGCTTAGAGGAGGACAGAACTTTCAGTCATCTATACTCTAGAGTAAATAGTTATGTTGCTTATTTTGTTTTTTGTTTGATTATACTTATTTGTAAAACTTGTTTGTTTTCTTTTATCGAATAGTTATTTAGGTATTCCTAGAAAATTCGGCCTTTCGTGATACGGCCTTCTGTAACTGTTGTTGAAATTCGTCCATTTAGGTTTCGGCCATTCGTGATTCGGCCATTTGTGTTTCGACCATTCGGAACCAGCCCCAGAACTTTGCTTTTAAATTATCAAATCGGAAAAAACCAAATTTCGGTCAAAATCGCTTCTATAAAACTCTGATTCAGCCCTTTAATAATATGGTGTGTATTTGTATAGAATGAGTGGTACGGATTCGTAAGACTTATAAATACGGTATAGAGATGAGCATTGTTTATACACCAATTCGTTAAGTGACTAATAATACGTTGCCAATTCGTTGCGCGTCTCGACATACGCAAGTTGACTTCAATCTGGTCGAGCCATCTCGCACGTTGCCCACCTCCTGGTGCTGACTGGGTTCTTCAAGGCTTTGCTTTTTTGTATCGCTGAATCTCTTTTCTCGTTTCGTTATCCGCGGTGAGAAGCCTCTTCCTACCATATATTTGGCTTTTGACGCATTAATTTTGTAATCCAATCCTTAAAGCCTCCGATTTTAGTCTGGCGTACCTAGATTGAATATGCCGTCCCAAGGTTTCTAGTAATGACGTCAAGGTCGTTTGCGAACACTAGGAGTTGGCTACTTTTGCCGAGGATCGTTCCTCTCGTTTCAATTCCTGCTTGCTGGATCACACCTTCAATAACGACGCCAAATAACATATAGAACAGTCCATCTCCATACCGCAACTCTCTGCGCGACTCGAAATAACTCGACAGTGTCGCTGGTGCACACACGTAGCACATCACTCGCTCTAGCTAGCTTTGATAAGACGCATCAGTCTGTCCGGAAAACTATTCTAGTTCATTATCTGCTCTTTGCACTCAACTGTATCATATGCTGCCTTAAAATCCACGAAAATATGATGAGTGGCCACTTGTTCTTCCGACATCAAGGATTTATTGGAGTGTGAAAACAGGATCGGTAGTTGCGCGGGCCCATAGTAAAGCACGCCTGATTTTGCAATACAGTCAGTGAATTGCGTTCATTTTTGTTGGTGGTGTTCGTAATTCTGTTTTGTTGACTTTCAGTTGAGAGCAAGGATGGTTCGACCACTTTGACAGTGAACGTTCACTGAGTTACTAAAGAACTAACAGCATTGTAGTACCGTAAATACAAAAGCAAAGGTTTATTCAGCAAAATTGTAGATAATAACTAAACTATTTCTACAAATATCCCATTTATAACTCGGTCAAATTTTACACGGTTGAGACAGTACTGTCAAATGAATCAAAATTGAGTCAAAATGATGGAACTATCTCTGGTTGAAAGTGTTGAAAATCTGTCTTTTGCGAAAGTTTAGCAGGAGTCAGTTTTAGAGATATCTTCACTGTATTACGTTCATATTTTTTCTACAAATCTTTGAATAGCAATTTGTGTTGCGATTGAAATTTGGTCAACTTATCTTGGCACACTGATAAAAGTTACAAGCTGTAACCGAAATATGCGTATCTGAGAGATCGCGTTAGACATTTTCTCGTAATCAAAATGATGCCCAAGCAAGTGGAGCAACGGCCAGTATTTTCAAGCGGAGTCATAAACTCTCCGCAGGAAATGTTACAAACAAGCTGGGATTATTGTTAACAACCATGCATCGAGCTGAAAAAGAGTCGGCCTGTCGAACTATAAGAAGTTCCCTACGATAATTAAAACAAGATGTTCAAAACACGATCCCGCAAGCTGGACACGACAACGCAGACTTAGTTGGGAAGAGGAAATCTACGTTAAGCGGACTTCAAAGAGCTTCTGAGCAGAAGTTGGTAGGGAAATCAGAAGGCCAAAAATGGCATACATTGCCAGACATATAAAATTGTCAAAGTTCAGTAAAAAATATCTAGTTCAGCAGGCTTTTTTGTCTGCACCGCCGCTCAGATAGTGGACCACCACCGTCAAGCGGAAGTTGAAGAAACCCAAAACTTGCCGTTCTGTGCCAAATAAAGTGGACTAGTAGTCTGTACCGAAACCGAGTCTGACGGCACTGGGTAATTTGGGTTTAAACAATTTAATCAAGTTTCTTGTTCGCATTCTTGTTTGATTACTTTTTTTTGTAACACTCTTTAATAAACTTTCACAATATTTGTGATAATATTGACACAATACTGACGATTGGATGATATGAATGCGCAGCGTTTAGTATTAAACTAGCTGACCCGACAAATTTCGTATTGCCACAAATTAAACTGTGTTGTATATAAATCATGAATCTCAGATGATCATAATCTCGAGTTTGGCAAGTTTCTGAAGAGTTCAACCTTAGGTGATTCATTTTGGCAGTTACGTAACTATGAAAGCATCCCAGGTAACCAATACGCATCACCAATGCCATTCAAATGCAAGCCAGAAAAAATAAAATGCAGAATATGCTGATTTGCTTATGTTCATGCTTATTGGTTACCTGGGATGGGTAGTTTAATATACAAATTTGCAATTTTTCCTCACAGTAAAGTAGAAAAAAAACCTCCCATCATTGCTTAGCCAGAAAGCGGATAGCAATATTCGCCGTGATTATACAACATTTCGCCCAATACCATTTCGCGAGAAACCTTAAGCGGAATAAACGGTACATTCAGAAAACATTTTCGTGGAAAGTATCATTTCGTAGGGGTGATCCTCTCCTTAGTCGCTGTCGCTTGTTCGGACCCAACTGAAGGGAAGTAATAGAGGTCAGTAGACCTAAGAAAACAAATAAACCTAGATAGTGCTGATTTTTGCGGGGGGGTTGCCCCCCCCCTAGTGGCCGGCGCTTCCGACGGCGGGTCGCCGGTAACACTCGCGGCCTGCGGTCGTCTCACCGATTATCTAGTGTAACTATTGATAGTTTTTGGTGGTCTTGTTATTGACTAATATTTTACGGAAGAGTCTAAAAATCTAGAGTTCGATTAGATTTGAGTTACGCAAAAAATTCTGTTTTATTTGTATGAGAGTCCTTATCCCCCTATCACAGGGGTGAAAGGCCTGTCACCATAATAAAATAATTTTAAGACTCCAAAATCCACCACATGCCAAATTTGGTTCCATTTGCTTGATGAGTTCTCAAGTTTCGAGGAAATTTGTATTTCATAGAAAAAAATTCTACTCCCTAAAACCCCCAAATGCCAAATTTGGTTCCATTTGCTTGATTAGTTCTCGAGATATGACGAAATTTGTATTTCATTTGTATGGAAGCCCCCCCCCCTCTTCAAGGGGAGAGGGATCATAATTCCCTTCCTAAAGTGGGGAGGGGTCTCAATTCACCATAGAAAAAATTCTTGCCTCCAAAAACACCCACATGCCAAATTTGGTTTTAATTGCTTGATTAGTTCTCTAGTTATGCAGTTAGTAGTTTTCGATTCTATAAGGAACATACCGACAGACAGACAGAAATCCAGTTTTATAGGTATAGGTTGTAATGATGATTTAATAATTTTCTGTCCCTATTATGGAAGTAAGATTTATTTGTGTCTGTTGTTTTATTCTGAATATTTAGGAACATTTTTGTGTCAACTATATAATTTAGTAATAGAAGAAAGACGTCTACACTAAGACATCTTTTCACAAAAATTTTGAAATTTTTCAGTGACAGCTACCGACGAGCTCTTCAAATCCATTTGAAAAGTATGTCCTTCTAGTTGTCTGAAAAAAAGTTTTAGTCGTTTTGGTTACACGCTAAATTAGTTACCACCACAAATGTAAAAGTGTGCTTTTGTCTCACTGTTCCCCAATAGGTGAGAAGAGTGAGACAACGATCTTTTGGTTTTTGGTTTTCTTCAATCTTTTGGTTATAAAGAATAGTTTAGAGGTCGTGCTGTTTAAGAATTCATTATTGTTGGGTATGATTGAAAATTCCGATTATTTTCACATCTACTTGTACTGTTACTGTTGTTGTGTTAACTTACACTTCAGAATTCACTCACAGTAAATTCATATAAATTGATGAAAAAAATTAAAAAAAAAGTGAAATAGTGGTGTTAGTAAACAATTCGACTGCCATATTTTTTATTTTCATCTCTCATTACCATGTGATGCCATGTGCAGTAAATTTAATTTAGATTAAATATGCGGTTTGCTGTCGAAAATCACCTGAAAAGGATTGCAATTCACCTGAAAAGGATTGAAGTTATTACCGTTGTCTCACTGTTGCTGCTATCTCACTGTTGACTCCTCCTCTTCCCTATATTAATGCAAACCTATGCTAAATTCCTGTAAGAATTTAATTTTTTTTAAATTTCTTTGATAACTTATCAGTTTTTGCTTGCGCTGTAGCTTATCAACGCATGCATGTGAGAAGTAATCAATCAAATGATTTTCGAACAGATGCAAAACATCAATAAACTGTTAGATTAATTTTGTGCAATTTTCTTAATTTTACTCTTTATGGGCCAGCTATAGTTCTGACATTTATTCGTCAAACGTGCTGAAATCAAAACTAAATTTCCAGTACAAATTTCTAGCATTCTTCGTGCGTTTTATTTTTAAAATTCAGGAAAATAAACCTTTACCTTCGTAATATTTCTTCTTAGTTTTTAGACTCCACTTTGCAGCACATCTGCCCATGAAGGTAAAAATTACTTCTTCAGTTGAGTGCAAAAAGGACAGAAAGTAGGCCAGGAATAGTACACGTCATAACTATTTTAAAACAATTTGAAACCAGAAATTCCTGGCTTTGTTGACAACATCGCGAATGTTGTGGCGATTGTTTTTGCTGTACGTCACCGACCATAACAACTTGGAAGCTCCTTTCTCTTCGCTGCACCCGGTGCTAATTCGAGCAACCCACCTGGCACGGACATTCAAAACAATAAAAGCTATATCCGCGCGGATGGTGAGTAACCTTCTCCCTTTCTCTGCTTACATAATACTGGCTTCAGTCCGAACGCAATGAAACGTTGGCGCAATTCATGGAGACTGCAGCGCCCGTGGATCTTTCATCGTACAATTTCTTTTGTAGTGGACGCCTTTCTTTTTCGCCGTGCTTTTACCTTCCGTGCTCTCACTCACATCGTCGCCGTCACTATAGTTTTGTTTGGGCTCCCTGCCGCCAACTACTGCCATCTGTGGGGTTGATTGCATTGCTGGATTGGCGAAGCCTCTCACTCTCCAATTTTCTTTCTCCGCGCGTAGAGGCTCGACCGAGCGCATATCGGTGTTGCGCGTCGAGGTTTTAGGTTTGCGCTTTGCGTCGCGCGAGTGGAGGAGTCAGTGTTGTCTCGAATACGTGTGCATCCGAATGTTACATCTATCGATTGTAGTGTCACCATCAACCAGTATTACTGACGCGAGTGTTCTGTGCAGTATTCTAGATGATCATCAAAGAATATCGATCCTAAGTGTTGTTGCTCGATACATAATAGAAAGTTCGAAATTAACAAACCAATCTGTTGTAAAACCTAGGCGATTACATAATTGCATAATTACGAGACAAGCTGTTGTGACAAAGTGAAAACTACCATCCTGCTTAAAAACGATTATGGATGAAAAGTGTTTCGAGACAGCGTCAACAACCACACCCGTGGCTACAGTTCCGCCGAGATGTCCCATAACACCCGCTACCATCCGGTCGACTACGACTATTCCAACGACACTAAGCGATCCAGTTGTGGTGGCTAGTGCTGCTGCCCCGAACGATCCAGGAGGATGTTCTTGTAGCTGTTCTGGGGGAAGTGATTCAGAGCTAGCCACATCAACGACCCCAACTGCTACCGACGATGACCTCGAGGAGAGAAAATATATCTTCAAAATGAAACTGAATTACTATAATATCTATCTGGTTACGACAAGCTATCGAAAGGAAAGGCGATTTTCTCTTTTTTTGCTTTTACATAACCATGTGCGCGCTACGGTTGCTCCATGGCGCGCGCGCTTTCTGTCTGTTGTGTCTGCGCGAGACTCCGCGTTGCGCCCCGTGGATGACTCGTCGTGCATCCGCCCACCGCGCCATGCTCCCAGCCATCTATCATGCATTGTTACTTAAGAGTCTGAGAGAAAACCAGAGCCAGGCGAAGGTGAAAGAAAAATAAACGACGTTCCATCTACTGTTTTTGTCTGTTTACCTCTCCATTGTGGTGTGTCATAACTCTTCTCCTAGACCTTGCTTTAATTGAATACGTGCGACACCTTCCATCTCAGTTAAACCATAATATAAAGTTCGAAAGCCATCGATTTATGTTCTACCAGATAATTTCTTGATTGTAACGGTTCATCCCTTTCACCACGGTTTTTCTTTTTCTTCCGTTGTTCAACTTAATCATTGCAGGTCAAAGTCGTTAAGTTCAGTTACATGTGGACCATCAACAATTTCAGCTTCTGTCGGGAAGAAATGGGCGAAGTGCTAAAATCCTCCACATTCTCCGCCGGTGCTAACGACAAACTCAAATGGTAAGTAAGCAAACGTTTGATTTAATTTCATTTAATTATCATTAGAAAGAAACTGAAACGATACACCTCATCCAGTTAGGAATAAGAAACAAGTGGGAATACGGGGTAAGTGGGAACGGAGCTCATAACTCTCTTCAACCTCATTTTCTCCAACCGAATCTTTCTAGAAATGGAAGATACAACTGAAACGCATGCATTAAGATTATAGATTATTTATAACAGGCATTCCAAACACCAAAATTGGACTTTGAATTTGAGCGTTATTTTCAATTTGCGTTGTAAGTTTGACGCACCTTTATATAAATGATATTTTGGCCACGGGCTTTTCGTAAAAGTGCATGTGACAGTAGGTAAACATAAGGATTAATCCTACGGGACCCAAAAAAGAAGTCCATTAGCAGCACAGCTTATGAGGGAACAAACAATTTGGTCACATTTTGGTTCCACCTAAACGATGCTAATTGAATCTGGAAAGGCAAATTTGATATAATTGAGCAAATCTGCAACTGGAATTGAAACAATAAAGTGTTATGGTTAGGCCATTACAAATATTTTAAAAAGTTTTTGTCCCACTGGTGTTGGGCCACTGAAGGGGGGGGGGGGGGGGGGGAGGGGGGCGAAAAAAACAAAGAATTTTTCAATCGAGCAAACAAAATGGATTTTAGGCATTTTTATTTAAAGTTTAAACGTGAAAACCAAGTCTATTCTTGATTTTAATATATACGTTGTTATTTTCCATGCAAAAATCTACGAAAAAAGAAAAATGAAAGAAATTTTTAGGCCGATTTTTGGAAATTCTGCTGTTTGAATTTCCATGAATCATTCGTACAAATATTGTACAAATATTGCTTCTTGCAATGCTTTAACCACAGACTAACAAACGTAACACTTCGAACAAATTTTCTAACAAAACATCGTTTCAGTGACACCCCTAAAACTTGGAAAAAACACTAGCCTAACCTGGTGCAGTCTTCGCGCTACGCAAAGCAGCTTGCTATAAATTTAGCAATGCTATAAATTTACTTGTATATTATCTGACAACAGCGCCAGCGCAAGCGAGCGACGTTCTCGCGCAACGACTGTTGTTTGAGTCTAGGCTTAAGTGAACATTTGAAATGATCGTTTTTATTGGCGATGGAATGAGGCTACAGTGTTACGTCTGTTAGTCTATGCTTTAACATTAGACCCAAGTAGCACTTGTAACTTATTATAAAAATAAAAAAATAAAAAAGGTTACACAATAGTTACATTTAGGACACTTGTAACGAGCTAGGTTACATAAAATTAAAAATAGTTACATTTTAGTTTTGTGGTGACAAAAATCTCAAAAAGTTACCAAATAGTTACCAAATGACCAAATTGAAACCTTTTTTCGAACTGTCATAAACTTGGTTGTCGCAAAACAGTCAATTTTCAGTTACGAGCCGTTACATAAGCAAAACAGTTAGCTAGTAATATTTCCACAACAACTCGTTTACTCTACCTTGTAAACACGATGGATTGAGCAAACCATAATCAACCATAACATTTTCGCAGCAACTTGTCAACTGTACCAGGTAAACATGACGGATCGAGCAAAAAATACATCTCAAGAATTTTACTACTGCTCAAGATAAACATTTGGTACACGGGATGCAAAATGCACATAAAAATGCTTTTGCTTACTCAACTGATACTCGGAATATTCTCCGGGGAATTCTTCGCAGAAACTGTTATTAAGTAATCAATTTTGTTTACTCTCAAACGTCAAAACGATCAAGTTACAACGAAACGAAACCGGCAATGAAAATAAGTTAGTATGTAACCTAAAAATGATGATGTAAAAAATATTTTAGTTACCAGGTGACTACAACAGCTTTAATATTGGTTACCGTAACCACCAGCGTAACCAGACAGAAAATTTAGGTTACGTGCAATTAGAATGTAACTGA
The DNA here is from genome assembly GCF_943734655.1 of Sabethes cyaneus. NCBI lineage: Eukaryota > Metazoa > Arthropoda > Insecta > Diptera > Culicidae > Sabethes > Sabethes cyaneus. The sequence continues at coordinate 59,421,996 of NC_071353.1, read as the reverse complement.
AATGTAACCTTTATGATCAACTAAAGGGAAAATGGCTATGAATTTTTCTTAGCGATAGCGAAAACTTTTAAAACTTACTTTTGATCAATTTCAATTCATTTTTGAACGATTGCTGACTAAGAATAAATTAAAAAATCAGAAAATAAAAATTAAAATTTTTTTATTGTACATATTTGTTCTACAAAAAATGGATTGATTAAAGAAGTAAGTAATAAAAAACTACATTAAATTAGAGCGCGTGAATTTTTCAAAGCTAGAATCATTGGTTTCACCATAAATTTGAAACTGCATTAAAATTTGTGTTGAGCTAACAAGCGAAATTAATACATTCTTCAATATTCATTTACTTCTTGACGTTGATAGCCATAGGTTGAAATAAATCTTCTTGCATTCAAGCAATATTGTAACCTGCAGCATTATTTTCACCAGGCAATAAAAGTTTCAAAATGACTAATTTGCCACCAATTGAAAACAGTTTCTAGTTTATGTGTAACTACAATAGTTACATATTGGTTATTGAGTAACTGTTAATGTAACCATATTTAGTTACACAAGTTGCGCTATTTAGGTTACACAACTGTTATATTTTCAGTTACTGTAACCCAAATTTTACATTGAAATTTGTCGCATATCAGTCTCTGCGACTAAATTGTGACAACGTGTGCTACTTGGGGAGTAAGGAGGGGTAAAAGTGCGATGCGGGTAAAAGTGCGATTCAATGATTTATCGGTGCAGATTCCGAGTAAATTTTCTACATTGGCATGGATGGGTGACTACTTTGACAGCTTGAATCTAACGTAAACTTTGGTTGCTTACGAAGCATAGTTGCTGAGTTATGTGCAAATGTTATTTTAGGGCGGTTTTGATGTAATTTTGACGTAGGACTACGTCTTACGGCAAGTTTTGAGATAGGGTGTCATTCCAAAAAATCGAAAAATGCGAGCGTCACGAAAAATGAAAGGTTTTGAGCGCTAATAGCTCAGCGGTTTTCTGATCGATTTTCAATATTCTTACACCAATCGATCGGAAAATCTTTTAAAAATTGACCCAAATAAAGAAAAGTATGGATTGTTGATGTTGAACTATTGAAAAATTGAAAATAATGAACCTATGTTTTACCAGAATTCTCGCTTCGTGATTGGTTGGAAGATTCTTTACGATGATCTAAACCTATACCAATTTGATATCTGTGTTTGAGAAGTAAGCCAAAACAAGTGACCAAGCTACCACATTTCAACAAGATTTCTTAACACCGCGATTAAACCTAGACCATTTTGATGTCCTTGCTTGGGAAGTACGCCAGAAAGAGTGACAAAGCCCCCTCGTGCCAACAGATTTCTTACGAACGCGATCAAACGTAGTCCAATTTGATGTCTGTGTTAGAGAAGTGTGCCAGAAAAAACAACAGAAGTTCGTCGTCCCAACAGATCGCAAATTCTTTACTGCGAGACGATTAAACCTAGGCGAATTTGATATCTGTGTTGGAAAAATGTGCTACAGCTGTAGTGTTCGGTTATAATATGACACTGTATGAATACGCATGCTTGCCGTTTCATTAGAAGTGTAATGAAAAGATGTGCTGTTCATAAAATACGATTGAATTGGTAAAATCCCTTCAACGTGGGGAAGCAAGGGGATAAAAACAATCTTTAAATTCTGTAAGGTAGCAGGAAAGCAATAGTTTGTGTTCTTGATTTTGTTAAATTGTTTCCAAGTGTACATAGAAATAACTCTGAAATCTGTTGAGGCTTGAACGTATGCAATGTTACTACTTTGATAAATGTTACATACAACGCATGTAGCATGTATATATGTTGCATATAGCATGTATACATGAAGAATTGAATGATTACAAGCATGGATACATGCTACTATCACTACAAAGAGACTTACGTAGTCCTGCGTCACCTATATATGCGGTCGTGTCCTGTACACAACCCCTCTGATTTTTTCGTTATACGGCAAATACGATGTCAACAGGAGGATATTAATTGTTGAAAATTTGTAGCAGCGTTTTACATCACTCGCATATCTGTTTTGAAAATACGGCGAAAATAATTTACAAAATATATTTCGCTTTTCCGTAATTCAATCTAACCCCGTCAAGCGCCTAGCTTGGTAAAAGTTCGATTCACGGACGGGGCAAAAGTGCGATTCATGGACGAGGCAAAAATGTATAGCTAATTATATAAAGCTTTAGGCTTTATATTACAGATACTAGAAATGAAAGATCTGCAGAAAACTGTGTGCTCTACAGATGTTGGCCGAAGAAAAACAATGTGTTTCCGCTGATGAAACAAAAAACAAACGTTTGGAAAAGTCTCGATCTAACGGAGGTTGCAATACACCAGCGCAATGTATAAAAGGTGCAAATTGAGAATATTCCTTACCGAAACCTAACGCAGATTGAAGAAAATATAGTTTTGTTAGCTACTGCTGGGCTAATTTCATGGATTCTAGCTTCGAACTTTTACCCCGTGGTATTCGCACTTTTGCCCCGCTAGTGGGGTAAAAGTGCGAAACGGCACGTGATCAGAAGAATGAAGAATTTATTTTGCACAACACTATTACCGCAGATGATTTATAGTTGAATGTGAAGACATTGAGTTACTGCATCACTATAAAATATATTATGTTGTTGTCCTTGTTTATATCTCACGTAAATTGATGACAACTTCAAACATCGCACGTATGCCCCGCCCTACTCTATGATGTTTATTAACTTACACAATTTTCTGTTATTTTATGCTTTTTAATCAAATCTGAATATAGGTCCCACTTACCCCGGTAAATGAGGCAACTGGGACCTATCACCATAATTTTGAAAATTCTCCTCCAGATTCATTTCATGTAAATTGATTGGCTTTTTCGTAATTAAACTTTAGAAGTGATATCACTGAAGGGTTTCTTTGCTGAAAGAATTTTGAAATAATCATAGGTATAGATAACACAGTGGAATAAACCCTAACTATGCAGTTTTTAGGTCTCACTTGCCCCGGGGTACCTTACACTTTTTTTAGTTCAAAATGTGGTGCTCCTTAAGCTATGCCAAAAATGAATGAATAATTTTAGATGCAGGAGAAAAAAATTTATACATTTTTTTTAAATTTTTTATTTATTACTTACTCTGCTGCCCGCATATACAGTATTGAATAAAACAATAAAAACATTTAATGCAAAAGTGCAATGTTGTTGTAAAAATTAACTTTTCATATACTACAACCGTTTAAATTTCCATTCAATTGAATCAATCTTATTATTGAATTTGGGGTGAACCACCTACCGGTTGAAAGCCCCTTTAAAAAGTAAATAAATAAATAAATACATAAATACATAAATAAATAAATATTATTGAATTTATGAAAACTAACGTTCGTAATAAATTCAATTAAACTATTTTTGAACTAAAATTATTTTCAAATACCAGATTAAGTTCGTTCGTAAGTAAGTTCGCAAAAAAAATTTAAATGGGTAATATTTGTAGTGTTTATACTAAATGAAAGCGAATAAGGTGAGGAAGAAGATATGTTTCTACAATTGGGGATCTGTTTAATTCAACCCAAGTTAAAACGTGATAAATTTTTGGTGTTTATTTGCTCTAGAAAAAGGTTTTTTCTGATAAAAAAAGTCGTGGTGAAGTGTGCATAACAATTTAGTTTGAGAAACAATTCATTGCATATCACAGTCACTTAAAATATAACGTTGTACGTTATTTTCAGAGGTAAAAATTATGTTGGGACCAACTCAATATTTAGAAATTTTACAAACTGAATTGATTTTTTTTTTCGCTAAATAAAGAAACCAGAAAATAGTGCCCACTATATGTATCTCGTTACGCTTCATACGCTAGCATAAATTTTACCAAAATGTACAGAGTTATATGGGGGCTTTACACTACCCAATTTGAACTGTAAACCATCTGGCGCTTTTTTAACTTTTGGTTAAAACCTGACAGGTCAGCAGTTATTTCCTCTGCGGTAGAAAAAAACCTGCTCTGAAACATGATTATTTTTGACAGTTCGATGGTTATACTTCGATTGTCTTACCTGACACATGACATGATCTTTCTGAGCGTCAGTACCCACTTAATTTTTACCTCTGAAAATAACGTACAACGTTATATTTTAAGTGACTGTGATATGCAATGAATTGTTTCTCAAACTAAATTGTTATGCACACTTCTCCACGACTTTTTTTATCAGAAAAAACCTTTTTCTAGAGCAAATAAACACCAAAAATTTATCACGTTTTAACTTGGGTTGAATTAAACAGATCCCCAATTGTAGAAACATATCTTCTTCCTCACCTTATTCGCTTTTATTGAGTATAAACACTACCCATTTGTCAAAGTATGGAATGGTTCGCAATTCAAATAACAATTTAATCATTTGAAATAATTACTGATCTAATCTTCAAAAGTAAACTGATTTTTCTCGCTGTTTAAACATTTAATTAGAATCTTTGGATTAATTGTTTCTACGATTTCTCAACTTTTCACTTTGGTAGAGTTCATTTATGCAATAGCACAGAACAAATAAAGCGGGAGTGTAAGATTTCGAATTTGATGTTCCCCAAATTTGTTTCGAACCAAAGTATTCGTTTTGGGTAATATAAAATAACTGATTTGTAAAAAATATATGTTAAAATGCTAACTTCTTTAAACATATGTATTCTTCAGAAGGACACAAAAACTCTTGATTTTATAATAAGCATGCACAATATATCATAATTTTGATTGTTTAAAAATACAATACAATATTATTTTCATACTACTAAGATAGTTCATTGTATAAAATATATATTTAGTTGGACTTTTGATAGTACACTAATATACCTACAGACTATTACATTTTAATATCCTTCATCCTTCCAGGTGTTTGCGCGTTAATCCCAAAGGTCTGGACGAGGAAAGTAAAGACTACCTGTCCCTCTACCTGCTACTCGTATCCTGCAACAAATCAGAAGTGCGAGCTAAATTCAAGTTTTCGATATTGAACGCAAAACGGGAAGAAACAAAAGCGATGGAATCCCAGCGGGCGTACCGGTTCGTGCAGGGCAAAGACTGGGGCTTCAAAAAGTTCATCCGGCGAGATTTTTTGCTGGACGAAGCGAACGGTTTGCTGCCCGAGGACAAGCTGACGATATTCTGCGAGGTAATTTGTGAATATCATCCTGGTGACATTTATTTTCATTTATGTTTTCGTCTTGACCTACAGGTTAGTGTAGTCGCGGACAGCGTCAATATTTCCGGTCAGAGTAATATTATACAATTCAAAGTGCCAGAATGTAAACTATCAGAGGATCTGGGGATTCTGTTCGACAATGAAAAGTTTAGCGACGTGACGTTAGCAGTGGGTGGACGGGAGTTCCAGGCACACAAAGCAATCCTAGCGGGTACGTTGCAAATAGATAAGACTAGAAAAATGTTTCCATTGACTGTCTATTTTCTCTCTTGTAGCTCGCAGTCCTGTGTTTGCGGCGATGTTTGAGCATGAAATGGAGGAGCGTAAACAGAACCGCGTGGCAATCACTGACGTTGACCACGAAGTATTAAAGGAGATGCTTCGGTTTATCTATACCGGCAAGGCACCCAATCTGGATAAAATGGCGGACGATCTATTGGCGGCGGCCGACAAATACGCTCTCGAGAAACTGAAAGTGATGTGTGAAGAAGCACTCTGTGTTAATCTATCGGTGGAAACAGCCGCGGAAACGTTGATTCTTGCCGACCTGCATAGCGCCGATCAGCTGAAAGCGCAAACGATAGACTTTATCAACACGTAAGTTGCATTTGGTTACAGTTATTACCACCTAGAGCAGCGTTTCCCAAATGGGAGGACCCCCGAGGTTCACCAAAAATTTGGTTCGCTGCAGAAAAGTATAGGGAATCCCACCATTGGGTTCGCGAGTCAAAAAAGGTTGGGAACCGCTGACTTAGAGCATTGTATTTGTGACATTAACAATGATGTATTTACATCAGGAAAATTAAAAAATTTAATTGTTTTATAAGTAATTTGAATTTCGTAGGTACGTGCTATATTCGCTATATTATAAATGTTAACATCGGCATTATGAACAAACTGAAAATTTAATTCCATCTTTCATACAATTTTTAACTCAATTTTTTTCAAACGAAAATTAAATGATGCGTTTCAATTTTCATAGCGTTTAAGCAACGGTTTTATATATTCGGGTCTGAAATTTATGCATTTATGCAAATTATGGACCAACTTCTTAGTTCTACTTTCATTTTCGGCCTCTTCTCCGCATTGCTGGGAAAAACTAACGTATTTTTTGCCAATGGACAGTGCTTTGTTTGCATATCTGTTTCGTGGTAATAAATTGGTTCTTTAGATTTGTGCAATCGCCGAATAATTAAAAAATGCCATCATATGTTTTAAATTCAGTTTGGCTTAGGACCGAACTTGAGTGTCGTTTTTTGTAATATAAGTAGCAAGGATTATTTTAAAAATAGCAGAGCAATATCGTTTTTTAGAAATCATCTAAAAAATCATTCTAACCAACGATTACGAAGAAGTGAAATACTTGCAAACATTCTACATTGGCATATTAAATACCCACCGCACGCTAACACATTTTCTCCCTGCGTACCACTTTTGTTGAACTTTTTGTTGCCGCTGTTTTTAGGGGTTAAAAGTGACTTTCCTTATGTAAAAAATCACGAGAAATCGTTTGATGATGGTCTCAACGCGCGAAAATGACGAGAAGTAGCCCGTTTTGCTCGTTTGTTTTGGGAACGTCAAAAACAGTATTTCTCGATTCGAATCAAACATTCTAACCTCTCCGGAATGTCAATGCTATGTTAAAACTGCATACCTGGGTAAATGGTCTAAGTCCCCCCCTCTAAGTCCCTTCGTTTGCATTTTTTCAGCGTACCGTTGCGGGACATGACCAAATTAAAAACACATTTCTGAGGTTTTTTCTTAGTTGATCAAAAACAAAACTTTCCTGGAAGTTTCAGCTTTTTATCTCTGCTGAAAAAACGTGTGGGTCTTAATGGGTTAAGGCGATTTCTGTAGTCAGAAAAACCAACAAATTTGAGTTTTCAAAAATTGTTTGAGAAGTTTATTGATGTTAAAACGTGTGCATATGCCTGTTAGGTAATTTGGCCCATAGAGTCATCTTATTACTTACTAGTTAAGTTAGGAAGGTTTTCCGTTTTATTCTACTAAATCTACTCGTATTCGAGATTCTGCTAAGACGCTCAACGTGAGAGCTTTTAATCTTATTACTTACTTACTTTTTATTTTTTCGGCAACAATCCGCTTACCTGGGCCGAATTTAGGAGAAAATTTCGCGCTTGTCTGTTTCCGGCTGGCCTAACAGCCGCTGTTCTAGCATCCTCGACAACGGCGTTCATCCAACTGTTACGGGACCTGCTTCGAAGTCGGTGGGCTTTGTCCGGTTTTCTGCTAAATATGGTTTTCGCGGGTATCTCATCCGGCATCCTTGCTACGTGGCCAACCCGCTTTTATTCGCTATCCGCATCTCTATATACCTACTTGGTAAGTGCGTGGTTCATGCTCGTCGGTCGCTCTCTTACAACGTGCACGCTTTATGGCCGTAGAATACCACTGGGAGAATTAGCATCTTATAGAACGCAAGTTTCGTACGGAGTTGCAGGCTACGGGACATCAGCTGTCTATGTAATCCGTAAACGGCCCTGTTGGTAGTCGTTATCCGCCTTTTTACTACACGGCTCACATCGTTGTCCCATGTCACTAACGTTAACGTACCAAGGTAAACAAATTCGTCGACCACTTCAAAAGTATCTCCATCTATCACCATTACAGTTCCAACACCCGAAGGGCTGCCACGCTCTCTACCAACCACTATATACTTCATTTTGGCAAAGTTTATGATAAGCCCTATCCTTGCTGCTTCCTTCTTAAGATGCGTGTACGCTTCTTCTTCCACGCCTCTACGGTTAACAGCAATGATATCGAAGTCATTTGCGAAACCTAGAAGCATGTGAGATTTCGTGATGCACGCCTGCCCTTCGAATAGCACTTTCCAATGGAATATTAAATAGCAAATTCGATAGCCCGTTACCTTGCTTCAAATCATTTAACGTCACAAACGATTTTGATTTTGAACCATCAAAGGTAGCACGTATCAGCCTGTTTAATCAGCTTTGTTGGAAAACCAAGCCTAATCTGCCATAACTTATTTCGTTTAACTGAATCGTATGCCGCCTTGAAGTCTATAAACAAACCCTGTTTCGTAAATAGGGCATATGAGACTTTCCATAGTCCATAGGTAGTTCCTGCTCAGTCTTTTTTAGTATAACCTGATGGATTGACAATAGAACCGTTCGCTCCGGACGTTCAAAAGTTCGAGATGCGGTCCTTTCCAGCTGCTTTACCGTTTTCAGGTTGGTAGCTGCTTTTTAACCTCATCCAGGGTTGGTGGATCCACTGCCTGTCCATCATCCTCATTCGTTATCCTGTTTTTGCTGACAGCTCCATCTTGTTCACTATTCAACAGTACATCGAAATGTTGTTTTTAACGTCTGGCCACCTCCGATCTTTTGGTAATCATGCTCCTCTCTTCGTCGTTGCACATATGCACGGTCCGGTTCCTGATTTCGGTGATCGTTTAAAAGAACCTTCTCGTATCGTGCGTCTCGAAGCAATTCTCCGCTCCGCAAGAATGCGATCCCAGTGCTGGCGTTTATTACGACGGTCTCTTTTCTCGGCATCTCTCTCTGCTATGGCGTGTCACAGTTGCAACCAATATGTGACTTCTGGCTCGATTCTTCTCATCAGTCACCCGTTGGCACTCTATGTCAAACCATTCACTGGAAGTGGCAGCAGTACTCGCGTCACTTCTCGCGTTGTAGTAATTATCGCATCGTGGATGTGCTTCCATTGCTCGTTCAGGTTCCCTTCAACTTGTTCACCGATCCGATCATCTGTTTTCTGAGAGTATTCTACAGCATCTCCTTTCGCTGATAACCACCGAATGTTCGGTCGTATCTTACACGTTAGTCTCGATTCGGATACGTTGGACAACCGGGCGCAAATCTTGCTTGCTACGAGATAGTGATCCGAGTAGACGTTTGGTTCTTGGAATCATGCGGTACGATTGCGACATCAGAAAAGTGCCGTCCATCAACCAGAACGTGGTCGATCTGAAAGTAGGCCTCTCCATTAGGATGTTTTCAGGTGTGCTTCCGAATGTTTCGCCGTGCAAAATTGGTACTACACATTCCTCTGCTTGTAGTGAAGTTGATTAGCCTAGCGGTGAAAAGTTGAAACTACGGTGCATTTGCTAATGGCCTTTGCGGTGCGGGGGTTTTCGTTATAGACGTTACAGATTGATTGTATTATTAGTTTTTAATATTTCGTACTTTAGGATTGCGGATTTTTTTACAATATTTTATATCGAACATTTTATGACTCTTATTGCCAAATATAGAGCTATGCATTTAATCACAGTGACAGTGATACAGTGAAAGTTTTCACACGTTTTCAACATTGTAAAGTCATGATAAAGTTTTGGTAGTTCTACCAAGTTTTTTTGAATAAAACTGATAGATCATGCCAAACGAGACTTGATGGCAAACGTTTTAATTTTATATTTTTCTTTCTCGTTTCATTCAACCTTTTCCGCTCGGTCAACACGATCGCCACCCAGCAGCCATGCGACGGACGTGATGGATACCGTTGGCTGGAAGAACATGGTGACAACACACCCACACCTAATAAACGAAGCATTTCGTGCTCTAGCAACGCAGCAGATACCACCGATCGGCCCACCCCGCAAGCGGGTCAAAATGAGCTGAAATAAGATGTTGACATCCGTGCAGTCCGTGATGTCAACGTCGCCGTCACCACCAGCAATCATCACTACTAAAAATACTACTACAACCACGTCACCATCATCATCATCATCATCATCTTCTTCATCATCATCTTTATCATCAACTACATGTTTATTATCATCATTGACAACAACCACCAAAACGAACACAGCCAACACCACTGGACTGTATCAATTGACATCATCGGTTGCATCGCTGCCGACCGGTTCGACAGAAGAAACAGCCGCATCAATCGCAGCACTCACAACCCATTCGACGCAGCAGCAGCAGCAGCCGCATCAGCATACATTATCAAGGAAACTGGATCAAGCACTTAACTCCGAAAATTCCTCAAAATCCATCAGTTCTTCGTTGTTGTCGTCCTCCCCTACCTCCTTTGCATCCTCATCTTCGTCTCTGCTAATCAATCATCTCACTAGTCCCCATGCGGGACCGCATGTTCGCTCTTGTAGCACTGATGGAATGATGAAGCAACAGTTTGTACGTTATGATTCTAATAAAATGCCAACTGCAGTAGCAGCACAACCTTTGTGTAAAAGTGGCATCAGCTCTGGTAGCAAGAAGCAACTCAACTCATGCGTTACCCCAGCCTCAATGGTCAATGTAAGCGATATTGCAGCCGGGCTAGCTAGTGCAGTTGCCGCAGCCGTGGCAGACGCAGTAACCGTGGCAACAATTGGACGCAATTTGAATTTAAACTTGAACAGCTACTCCCAACTGCGACAGCAATTGGAAATGCACAATGACAATGTTGCGGCTAGCCGCCAAAATGGGAACAATTGCACATCATCCCCGGAAACACTACCAGCAACGGACAGCCAATTGAAGCAATTTTTGAGTGGCACAGCCACGAATACCAACAGTAGCGCAGGCAACAATCATCAGCACCATCATTCCCAGCAGTGTCAACAGCGTCGAGGTGCAGCGGTTTCTGCGATAGACGGAATCGATAGCAGCACTCGAAAATGTCTGCCAGCATCGTCATCCGAAATTTGTCTTCGTTAAGAACCAGGATATGATGATAAATGTGGCATCCCAAATCACCAACCGGAGGCAAAATAATGCAATCGAAATCCTGTGTTCCCCCACATCAAAATGGCAAAACGGAAAGAAAAAGCAGTTCTTTGCTTAGAAAATCTAGTTTCAAGATAGTCTCTCGTTAGTAGCATTCTCTTAATGGTAGTGCATATGTATCGATAATAAAAACAAAACACGTGAGTAACAGAAGCAAAAAAGGTAACAATTAAAGAGGATTGGAGAAGTAACAGCAATCATTTTTGGATGAGAGGCTTTAGCTGTTGGAATTTGGTTAATTTGGTTTTTGTTCAAATTTCCCAAGAGGAAATACGTTTTGCCAGTTCCGTTGGCAAAGCAAGCACACAAGCAAACAAAATATTTGACTATAAAGTAGCATGTTTTCTCCCGAGTTTTCTTCTCAAATCGAAACACTTTTCGCCTTTGGGTACAAGCGCGCACGCATGTACAGTTTTCCAAACACCCACCGCCAACAAGCAGAACAATGGCAGATATCAATGCAGCGCACTTTGCTCAATCGAGGGAAGTGAAATCATTTTAATTCAAATAAATTAAATTAATTTATACAATGTGATATTTTTTGTCTATATATGTTAGCTAATGTAATATAAATGATAATGCAAAAAACAAACGACAAGAAACCAATTGTGAGAGGAGAAAACCGCAACCTATGAGGACATCCGCGGAGAAAGCATCAAAATGAGTCCATCTCTTTTCTTTTTTTATCGATTTAGACAAAAAGTATCTATCTATTATCCTACTGAGCAGTAAAATAAACTATCTGAAAAACAAAAAATAACAATTCAGACATTACAGCAAAATTGCGCAAAATTACTCAAGTTGACATATATTCTGGCGAGTTATTACTTTATTCATTCTCTGTTTCTGTATACACTCCTACTACCATTCATGTAAAAAGCTTAGTTTTAACCAGTAAACTTTGTTTAGTTGCAAGCTAAATTAAAAAGAGCACCTCTAAAGTTATGAGAGTTGGGTTCGTTCTTGTCAAGTTCTTTATTTTACGATCGACTACACTTAGGTATTTTTAGTTATCCCCATCCAAGATAGGTGTTCAATTGCAAGTAAATCAACGTGGAAAAAACATACATACAACAAACCTTGGCTATATCGTTGAATGTAGTTATTCGTTTTAGTCGCTACTTTTTAATAAAAAAAACATGGTAGGTAAAAAACACAAACAGCAAACAAATCCGCAAAAATTGAGTTTTTGCATTAATAAAATATCTAAGCCGAGAGAAGACAGATGAATTACTGAATTTATTCAATGTCGAAAATGAAGTAATATGGTAGACCCCAACCTGGAAGTTAAGCAACTGCAGATGAAAAAATTGACATCAACAAACAAAAACTAAGAATTGATATAAAGGCTAAAACGATAAACAAATAAATTTAGTAGCTTCATATGTGATTACAACTCTATGAATAACTATTTCAAAATACCGTAACAATAAAAGAGACAGTTGAAAATCTTAATATTGTTTATTTTTGATTATAACTAGTTATAATAAATTTACTAGTTATAACAAACTTCAAAATCCGACCATAAATTGTCTCGTTTTTTCAGCTAGAGCTGCAATGTCGTAGGTAACACAAAAAGAGCGCTCTTTTTGCTATTAACGGAGGAGTAACCATAGCGCCATAAATTCAAAACATAAAACTATACTTTGTTCAACAATATTGTAGATAATAATTAAATTCTACAATTACGCTAAAGGCCACCGTGTTGTTTCGCTGATGCGCTGTAGTCAAAAGATACTGAACAAAAAACAGTAAGTGAAGCTTGCCACAGGATCCATATATAATAATATATCCAGAATAATCAATTCGAATATTGAATATTTTCCGGGGGAGAAAGATCCGAATGTTTTGGAGAGTATTTGTGTTTGTGAAGCAAGCATTGCCATTGTATTGCAGGATTTGATTGGCTATACTGCAAAGCGTATTCCGGAGTGTTTGAAATACGATTCGATATTACTTCAATGAATGAAAAATTAATATTTACAATATTGATCATGAGCAGGCGATATGATGGTTGGAGTGTTGGTATTTTGTACTTTACAAAAAGCGTATGGATAGGGGGGGGGGTAAGACCGGCACCCTAAGGGAAATGGTCATTTTGTCAGATCTGCAATTCAGTTTGCAATAAGGTTCGATATTTTACAAAATATAGCAAATTTTTGATTCAGACAAAAAAATGGTTTTCCTACCCCCATGGGGTGCGTGTGAAACCGGCACCTAATTTTGTCAAACAATTTACTAGACAACTACTGAAACGATTTGTAAGCAGCCACTACCAAATGAAACGTGATAATGTTATTATTGATTTCGATTTATCGATTGATATCGGGTATGGAGTCTCGAAGATATGGGCAGAATACAGAATACGAAACCGTGAATATAGAATATGAGAATGGAAGCAATTTAAAATTAACTAAACCCGTCATGTGCCACTCTCGAACTCTTGAAAACAGACACTGAGGAAACCTGCAAGTCGTAGGCGAAATACGTATCTGTCGTGAATAAAATATACATAGTAGAATTAAATTGGATAAGTTTTCTTCTTTTTTAATTTTAGGTTAGTTTAAATTATTTAGCGGACCTATGATGCTGTTTGCTCCAAAATGGATGATGCAATCTAATCTGTGAAAATATTGTGCTCAATAGTAAAGAATGTGAGTGTACTGGTGTATACTGACGTATTTTTGTTGTATATGTGACATCCACGAATTGGATCGATCATGGCTTGGCACAATCTCACCCCCGTGAAGCTCGAAAAGTACAAACACAGACTAACAGACGTAACACTTTGAACAAATTTTCTAACAAAATATCGTTTCAATGACACTCCTAAAACTTGGAAAAACACTAGCATCACCTGGTGTAGTCCTCGCGCTATGCAAAGCAGCTCGCTATAAATTTAGCAATGCTATAAATTTACTTGTATATTATCTGACAACAGCGCCAGCGCAAGCGAGCGGCGTTCTCGCGCAACGACTGTTGTTTGAGTCTAGGCTTAAGTGAACATTTGAAATGATCGTTTTTATTGGCGATGGAATGAGGCTTCAGTGTTACGTCTGTTAGTCTGTGCTTTAACCTTATTATTTATAAGTTACTGTCTAGCTCTATCTGTTATGCCATGCTATACATTCTTTACGAAATTTTAGTAAAGACGAAATTAGGAAGAAGGTTCCACATTGCAAGCAATGCCTTGTACAAAACATGTTTTGCCATAATCAGATGTATTGAATGGTAGGTACCGTCATCCGGGGCGAGATTGTGCCAAAAAAGCCTATGTTTTGGTTCTTTAGGTCAGTATACACACAATTTAGGAAGTAAGTTGATTTCAAACCTGTCAATATATACTAAATTGTTCAATTAACAACTGCCGTAAGGATGGTTTAGTTACAATGAAACTAGGGCTGTCTAACCGGTAGTACCAAAACCGGTAATACCGGCCAATTTTTGGATACCGAAATACCGGTTTTGGAAAGGCAAAAAACCGGTGTTTCCGGTATTTTCTAATATCCTAGTTTTTTTAGTTTCCTTATTCAAAGAAGAAATAAGTTGGATAGAAGATTGTAAAGCTCATAGAAAAACATCTTCGTGTCAATGCTGACGAGATTCTTCGACTACTAACAATGAAGAGGGTGAAACTGTGGATCAAATAATTATACCTCTGGAACCCGTTTAAGACATAGTACAGCATCTTTGCTCAATGTTTCATGCAAATGTTTCATTGTATAAGCCAGACGTCACGTTTCAATTTATTTTTGAACAACTTGATATTTAGAAGCCACCAAATTATTCTAAGCTTCAAATAATGAATTTAGGAAACAAGATCAGGGTCCGCCAACGTCGCTTACGATATTAAATACAATAGCCACTCAACAATGAAGTAATGAAACTTCAGTTTCAACTGCAGCAACGTTGACTCGTTTCAAAACTTCCATGAAACGATTTTCACTTCATCATGACGACTGGTTTTAAAGTTTCATTTGTATTCTTTTATCAAATATTCACTAGACGGCCAACAACTTTGAATGCAATTGAATTGAATTTGAGTAATATTTCTTACAATTTAATGCATATTACAATTAACCTACTGCCAGACGTCGTCATTCGTTACAGTCACTAACTTCAGCTGAAGTTTGCTTGACACGTTCTGTTCAACAAATGAAACAAGTGACTTCATGTATGAAGCGAAGGTACGAGAAAGTCAGCTTCATTTATTTGTTTCGACGATTCCGGGTCGTGATTAGAATACAGGAATCTTTGCGCTTTTTGAGCAATCGTGCCATTTAAGAATCTGCTAGGACTAAATTTGGAATACTTTTCAAGTCTTTCGAGTGATACTTTGATTGAACAGAATGTACCTGTGAACGATGCTTAAGAGGATGACGCTATCAAGGGTTCCGGTTTGGGGATGGAGGAAAAATTCGTGAAGAGATTCTAGGAAACCGAGGCATTCATTATAGTGGAAGCTACAATCCCGAGATATTCGTAAATAGTTAAGCGCTTGTTTCCCTACTATAAATTTGAAGAAATGAAAGGAAAATCCCTGATACGCTTAGAGCCGGCTGGGAGAGGCTGTTAGAGTCAATAGGATCGTAGCACTGACCCCGCACTGTCCTGTATTCTAACAGCTGGTTCCCAGATAACACAAAATCGTAATAGAAAGTTCACATTAAATCGTTTTCATGCCAATTTCAGATTGGAATTGTATAATGATTAGAGTATGTCAAACCGAAGTGAACAATAAGTTGTTTTGCAGTCGTGCGTGTCTCCATATACAATTCATGACTGTGAATTATAAAGGAGTATAGACGATTGCAGCATTTGATTATATCTTAATCATATATTCAGGAGTATTTAGTTGCGTGTTATAAAAACTAGGCAAAATAGAATTACAAATAGTTGTCAAAATTCTCGCACGTATATCGCCTCCAGTTTGGTACATATATGTTCTTATATGGTGTGAAATATTGAGGTATTGAGCCTCGGAGTACACAAAATGATTGGTTTGATGGAGAATGCCAACAAGCGGTGGAGGAGAAAAAAAAATGCTTGGAAAAATTATCTAAGTATTGCCACTAGAGAGAACCTGGCCAAGTACCGACGAGCTAGGAACAAGTTGACCACGATCCTGAGGAGAAAAAAGCGCCAAAAGGAGGACAGGGATCGTGAAGAATTGGAGCAACTATTCCGAGCTAATGACACGCGCAAGTTTTATGAGAAGGTAAACCAAACTCGGAAGGGCTACACACCGAAACCTGACATGTGTAGGGACGAGGGAGGGAATCTAATTACAAACGAGCGCGAGGTGGTCGACAGGTGGAAGCAGTTCTTCGATGAACACTTCAATGGCGAAGTCGTAGAAGGAGGCGGAACGGAAATTAACCTAGGAGCGCCCATGGAAGATAGTGATGTCCTAGCACCTGATCTCCAAGAAGGCAAACGAGAAATCAGGTTGCTGAAGACCAATAAAGCCGCTGGGAAGGACCGCCTACCGGCAGAGCTTTATAAACATGGCGGAGAAACGCTAGCAAAGGCTCTACACTGGGTTATTTCGAGGATTTGGGAGGAGGAAAAGCTACCGGAGGAATGGATGGAAGGAGTGGTTTGTCCCATCTACAAAAAGGGTGATCGGCTAGACTGCTGCAACTATCGCGGTATTACGCTGATAAATGCCGCCTACAAGGTACTCTCCCAGATCCTGCTACGCCGGCTGTCACCGATAGCACAAGGTTTCGTAGGGAATTATCAGGCGGGTTTCATGGGGGCTCGCGCAACTACGGACCAAATTTTTACTATCCGACAGATCTTGCAGAAATGTCGGGAGTACAACGTGCCCACGCATCACATCTTTATTGATTTCAAAGCAGCATACGATACAGTCGATCGAGACAAGCTATGGCAGATAATGCACGAATACGGTTTTCCGGACAAACTGACGCGACTGATCAGAGCTACATTGGATCGAGTGATGTGTTTTGTACGCATCTCTGGGACACTCTCGAGTCCCTTCGAGACGCGACGAGGGTTGAGACAAGGTGACGGTCTATCCTGCATGCTGTTCAACATCGCTCTTGAGGGGGTGATCCGACGAGCGGGCATCGAAACGAGAGGCACGATTTTTACCAAGAGTAGCCAACTTCTAGGCTTTGCAGATGACTTCGATATCATTGCCAGGAACTTTGCGACGGCGGAGGCAATCTACGCCAGACTGAAAGCGGAGTCTAGGAGAATTGGGCTAAAAATAAATGCGTCGAAGACCAAATACATGAAAGGAAGAGGCTCAAAGGAAACAAATGTGCGCCTCCCACGGACGGTAACCGTTGACGGCGACGAACTAGAAGTGGTAGAAGAGTTCGTGTATTTGGGATCGCTGGTGACCGCGGACAACAACACTAGTAAGGAGATCCAGCGGCGCATCCAAGCGGGAAATCGGGCCTACTTTGCCCTTCGTAAAACGCTACGATCAGGAAGCATACGCCGCCGCACGAAGCTAACAATGTACAAAACCATTATTAGACCGGTAGTTCTTTATGGACTTGAAGCCGTGACGCTGCTTACGGAGGACATACGCGCCCTTGCCGTGTTTGAGCGGAAAGTGCTGCGGACGATATTTGGTGGAGTACAAACTGAAAGCGGAGAGTGGCGGAGGCGTATGAATCACGAGCTACAGGCACTGCTTGGGGAGACTCCCATCGTACATCTAGCGAAAGTTAGCAGGCTACGGTGGGCCGGACACGTCGTAAGGATGTCGGACGACTGTGCGACGAAAATAGTCCTCTTCAACAGCCCCACTGGCACCAGGAACAGGGGGGCCCAACGTGCACGATGGCTCGACCAGGTCGAGAGCGATTTGCGACTTCTGAGACGACTAGGAAATTGGCGACGAGTGGCCCAAGACCGAGTTGAATGGAGACGAGTGCTTGAAACAGCACGAGCCACCCCGGCTCTATGCTGCTGAAGAAGAAGAAGATGGTGTGAAATATAACTTTTTCGTTCAGATATGATTTCGTATATCTCAGTTGCAATTGAGATATACAAAACAAATGGTTTACTGGGTTGCGAAGTCTGTCGTATAAAAACAGAAGGTCAAATTTCGATAACGGAATAAGCACCCAGGCTTTGCTTTGCTTTGCTTAGAGCCGTTCATTAGACTTCGATGAAAGCGGAAGTTTTTTCAATTGTTGGAAGTGTTGGCAACAAAATCCGTTCAAGCAAGAGAAATAAATCGCTAAGCGTACTATATCTGCTTAAATTCTACTTTGCTAAGCAATAATACTGAAGCTAAAGTTTGAAAATAAAGAAATTTACTGAAAAACATCAACATTTCTAGTGATTCTGAATAATCTGCCAATACCGGTATTTTACCGGTACTACCGGTATTTTCTACGCCAATACCGAAATACCGGTTTTTATCAAAAGAGCCCAATACCGACAGCCCTAAATGAAACCTAATTTTACTGGAAGTGCATGAACTTTGGCACAATCTCATCCCTTCCAGGGGATGACATTGTGCCAAAAACATAATGTTGAGCTAAAAACCTAAACAGTGAACATTAGCATGTTTATAAACAATACACATAAATATCAGTATAAAGTAGTTTATATGGGGCCGTCCATGACCTAAGTGGACTATTAGGGGCAGGGGATCGGCCAAAAACAACGCATCATTAAAAAGGTATGAACGAAAATAACCCGGGGAGATCTGAAATAACTAAAAATGAGTTCGCAGTCAATGGACAGCCTTTATATAGCCAGTAGCGTTTCTAGGGTTAATAAGGGGGAGCTATATGAAGGAGTATCCTAAGGGGCATACCTATTTGATCATTTAACAAAAGTAACCATTACTTCGTTCGAGAACCCGCGGCCGTAGAACATGTAGCCCATCCCACCCCCTCCCCCTCCTTTAAACTGGCAGTTTAAACACGGTATAATATATTCGTCTTATATTAGAGTATTTATTCAAAGTATTTGAAATTTCCAGAGAAAAAGTAAAAACTAGTTTAAATTACTTAGCGACCTATGATTCTGTTTGCTCCAAAATAGATGATCTGTCAAAATATTGTGCTCAATAGTAAAGAATGTGAGTGTACTGGTGTATACTGACGTATTTTTGTTGTGTATGTGAAATCCACAAACTGGGTCGATCATTATGGCTTGGCACAATCTCACCCCCGTGAAATTTTAAAAGTACAAAGTTTGGAAAAATATTATTTTCGTAATCAAAACATATCCAACGCATAGTAACCTTTCAATACATTGTAAATGATTACTTTATATACCTTCAAAGTTGATGTTGATGCGTTTTATTGTTTGGGTTGGTTTATACGGGACATTTTTTACAAGCGTTATTTACGAGTATTTTTGATCGCGAACTTTGAAAGCCTATTTAGACTAAATAGTTTGCTAATATTATCTGTGTTCCATTCTAAGTTTTGAATAAATATGTTATTTTCATCATCATTTTGAATTTAAGTCACCAGTTTCTATAGATATAATAAATTTTCATAAATAAACATTTTTGTTTTTTGGCACAATCTCACCTCCGTGGCACAATCTCACCCCGGATGGCGGTACTATAATAAAATTTCGCGCTCGGTTACTTCGAAAAGGTTGAATCTTTTGTGATAAGTAATTTGGTCGCGATGTGTTAACTATTTTAAACAGCGTCATACAAATACGTACTTTCAAAAAATCTGAGAAGGAGCAGCCAAGCAGTTTATGTTGAAGATGTGCAACATGTGAATATCTCGACAATCCAAACACCCAGTGTACATAACTGTTTAGGTAGGGTAACGCGCATTCTGCCAATTGCTCTGACAAAAGCATTTAATAATAATTCTGATCCATACGTTACATGAGGTAATAACGTTTTGAAAAGCTTAATTTTAACGCTAATAGGAACGAGGGAGTTTTTACCTTTGTTATACTATATAACAAAGGTTTAGGAATTGGTCGAAAAACACAAAGTTGATCTAAGGCCCGGAGGGCCGAGTCACATATACCAATCGATAGGGTTCGACGAATTGAGCAATGTCTGTGTGTGTGTGTGTGTGTGTGTGTGTGTGTGTGTGTGTGTGTGTGTGTGTGTGCGCTGCTTATTTTCTATCGCCTATTTCTCGGAGATGGCTGAACCGATTTGTCTGCTATTACTTTTGTTTGAAAGGTATTATAGTGGAGAATATTGCTACGCTATTTGTTTCGTGGTCCGACTTTTTGTTTAAAAGTTATAAGCAAAAATGTGAAAACTACGGGACACGATTTTCTCCGGAACCACACATTCAATTTCAACAATCTTAGTACATAATGGACGCTCTTACTATTGCTAAACATTGTGCCAAGTTTTATTGAAAACAAACAAGTGGTTTAAAAGTTAGCCTTAAAAAACCAGTTTTGACAAGGTTCAAATGATCGCCTGTTTCTTAGAGATGGCCAAACCGATTTATGCGCTATTAGTTTCATTTGGCAGGTAATATAGCCGGATAGATCACTATTGAATGGTTTGTTGATTGGACGTTTAATTTGAAAGTTATGAGCAATCGTTTACACCACACCAAAATTAACAATTATTTATAATGATTTTAACCAAGATAATTTACCTAATTTCAATTATTTTTATATCAAACGAGAGGTTTTGTTCGTAGTGTATATATATACAAAATTTCATAAGAATTGGTTTTACCGGTCAAAAGATATTAACACTCGCGCCAACTTTTGTAACACGGTTACTCGCGCGCACAATAGCCCAAACCAAAGAAAACGTGCGTACTAGACTTTTGACTAGGAAAACTTGGTTTGAAGTTTATCAAACCTTTGGGGGAGTTTCTTGAAATTGAATGCTCTATCGTCTGATAGAATTTGAATTTTGATTAATCCCCCTAAAAGTGAAATAAAAAAATTATTTTTCTTCAGTTTCAATATAACACATTGATATGTTCTGCAAAGTTTTAGAGCATATTATTACAAGAAATTTTGCTGAAGACAGTAACCTTCTATCTCGTCAGCGAAGTTAGAGAAATCTAATCTTATTGTATATGCATTTGTAAAATCAGTTTGTCTATTTTAGCTCTTTTTGTAATTGTTGTATGACTTTTTTGTGTATTACAAAGCTGTGCAAACAGTAAAAATACACAACTTTGCTGAACATAGTATCCCTCTATGTTTGTTTGTTTAGGAACTGTAGAACTTTGATCATAAAAGATTCCCTGATTTTGACCCCGAATTACTCGACTACCAACAGATGGATACATTTTATACATTTTACATTTGCCGATAGTTTTGTTGCATACAGACACCATTTTTCCATATGAAGAAACGAGAGAAAATTCCAGTTGGGGCCGATTGCGGTACACCTTAATGCTGCTAGCTTCGTTTCTGTAATGTCGGTTTATGTTGATCTATTTTCCCAATAATTTAACGTATTAATGCATTGAATAATTATGACATTTTGCTCATAACAAGTTTATTGAAAAATATACGTTAGATAAACAACGATTTGTAACTTTATAATACTATGGCGTTCAAAAACCTACACATGTTGTACAAAATACAACAGCGTGAGTAACCGAAGGTTAATAAAAATTGATGAAATTTATTCAAGAAAACTTTATTATTGTGAATCAGATAGAATGGCGTGACAGGAAATTATGCATAGTTCAAAAACCCATAAACTAGACCTTTACTACGCAATGTATATGGTAAAGAATATTATTTCTTCTTACAACTTACTTTTACTTGCATTTACCCACATTAGTAACAACTTACTCAGCAATTTCATAAGAAAAGGTACTATGAAAATTTATAAGTGCCGTAAAACGGGCTAACATTGATCAAATGGACCATTCGCATAAATAAGTGAAATAAACCACTACTGCCAACTTTCCTGAACTGATCAATGTTTCCCCGTTTTACGGTACTTCTATTTCCTTCAAAGTTTGTAAACTTATTCAGTTTCCAAAAATTTTATGTAAACAAACGCACCACGCAATCTTAACCAATAGATAATTTATTTTCCGAGGACTTGTCGATTTCTATCTAATAGCAAGTAAGACCGTATAACAAAGGTTCCTTTCACCACTAGGTGGATTAAATCAGGTTTTTTAAAAGACGTAGACTTACTTACTTATGTGTCCATTGACTGAAGTTTTTGGAGCGTCTTAGTAGAATACGAAACCTAAAAATAAAAATAAGAAAACTTATCCAATTTAATTCTACTATGTGTATTTTATTCAATGACAGATACGTATTTCGCCTACGACTTGCAGGCTTCCTCAGTGTCTGTTTTCGAACTAAACTTTAGTTCGAAAACAGACACTGAGGAAGCCTGCAAGTCGTAGGCGAAATACGTATCTGTCATTGAATAAAATACACATAGTAGAATTAAATTGGATAAGTTTTCTTATTTTTATTTTTAGGTTATGTGTCCATGTCCGCCGGCCCGGCAGAACAAAGGGATGAAATCAGAGATCTGCACTGCTGACGGTTACCCGCCATGGCTTTTACCTGTCGCCAAGACATGTTCTCGTCTACAGCCCGGATGTCGTTGGTTTAGCAACGTCGCCATGAGCCCCTGGGTCTGCCTCTTCTACGCTGTCCTTGTGGATTCCAGTCGAGTGCTTCTCTGCAGACCTCGTTCGCTCCTTTCCTCAAGGTGTGTCCGATCCCCTTCTACCTACGTTCACGAATTTCTGTTGCTATCGGCCGTTGATGATACCGACGATGGAGTTTCGCATTTGATATCCAGTTATCATTTATTATTTGATTTAATCATAGTTATCATTTGATTTAACGATTCGGGTTTTCATACGTAGAGTGATCTGGTTTGAGCGCCAAATGTATCGCAGACCTGCAAAGGCACCCCTGACCTTCCTGATCCGTGTGGCTATATCAGTCTTGGTACCACCATCGGGCGTTGTCTGGCTACCAAGCCATTGAAAGGCGTCTACCTGCTCAACAGTAGCGGGACAATACTGTGAAGTTGGTGGAATTGTTAGTGTTCACTACCGTAGACTTAGTTTTTGCTACATTGACTGTGAGACTTGTTGTCTGGGAGCTCTCGGAGAGATCATCTAACTTGCTCTGCATATCGTTTTGACGTTGTGCGAGTAAGACAATGTCGTCAGCTAGATCGAGGTCATTTAGCTGCGATGGATCGTTAGAGGATTCCAAGGCAATCCTCGATTTGGTCTACTGTCAATTGCTCCAACTAATATCTCATCCATAACGATGAGAAACAGAAGCGGTGATAAAATGCAGCCCTGTCTCACGCCAGCAGTAACCAGGGATGCCAGGTGATTTTTTGAAAAGTCTTCACGAATCAAGGAAAAATGTCTTCATTTGTCTTCCTTCGGCTATCGGCCAATTTAAACTACATGGTGAAGACATGTCTTCACATGTCTTCAAGTGAAGACATTTCACTTTTTTGTAACAAAAATGTCTTCAAAATGAAGATATGTCTTCACTTCTGGCATCTCTGGCAGTAACCCTTATGGTGTCGGACAAGACACCGTCGTGCAAAACCTTGCACGAGAACGCCTCGTACTGAGCCTCGATGAGATGGACTAGTTTATCTGGAACTCCTTGACGCCTAAGTGCGCCCCAGATGTTTTCGTGGTTGAGTCGGTCGAACGCCTTTTCGAAGTCAACGAACACCAGCAGAAGAGAGTCCTGGAATTCGTTGATCTGCTCCAATATAATGCGGAGCGTTGTGGTATGGTCTACACATGATCGGCCAGCACGGAATCCAGCTTGCTGCCGCCGGAGAATAGCGTCGATCCTCTCCTGGATCCGGTTGAGGATTACCTTCCAGAGTACTTTGAGAGTAATACAACTAGCGTGATGCCACGCCAGTTACCGCATTCCGTTAGGTCTCCTTTCTTAGGCACTTTGACCAATATGCCCTGCATCCAGCCCACTGGAAAAGTTGCGGTTTCCCATATATTGCTGAAAAGCTGATGCATCATCTAGGCTGACAAAGATGGGTCAGCTTTGAGCATTTCGGCTGAAATACAGTCTATCCTTGGCGCTCTATTGGATTTCATACTCTTGATGACTGGTACAATTTCATCCAGCGATGGCGCCTCCGAGTTGACGCGAGTATTGCTGATGCAGTTGAAAACCGTAATAATCGAGTGTGACATTCGGTTTTATTCTTGTTCTGTGTATCACAACTACGTTGCAGGTGGTGCGCTGTATAGCGCATCAATGAGTGAACACAGCGAACCACGTGCGACGTAGTTGCGACACGCAGAACAAGACTAAAACCGAATGTCGCACGTCAATTATTACGGTTTTCAACTGCAACAACAATAATTCGACGAATTGCAGGCGTCATACGCTGCTGGTTTTGTTGGTTTCTGACATTTGAAACTTGGAAGAGTTATTCAACATGTTCAGTCCATCGCTTAAGCTGTTTTGTATGGTCAGTCAATAGCTGACCAGCTCTGTCCTTTAGCGGCATCTTTGTATTCATCCTGGCACCACTAAGGCGGCGAGAAATATCGCCATTGGCGGTGGCGGTTTTTCCTTGTTCGGCTATGGAGTTAGTCCAGGCTCTCTTGTCCCGCCTACAAGCACGTTTAATAGCCCTCTCCAGTTCAGCGTATCGTTGACGGGCAGTTGTCTTAGCCGATGGCTTTCGCCTCTCTCCGCTCATCGATCTTCCTCCAAGTTTCATCCGAAATCCACTCCCTCCGACGGCTGCGCGCTTTGCCGAGGGTTTCGTCACTGGTCGTGATGAAGGCGTTCTTGATCCCGGTCCATTGCTCTTCGACGGTTCCACCAAGTGGCAACTCCGAGGCTCGGGATTCAAGTTGTTCGACAAAGGCCCTTGACACCTCAGAATTCTCTAATCTGCCGACGTTGTAGCGGCACCCAACTTTCTCCTCCCGTCGTTGGACAAGTGTGACGCGCAAACGTATTTCAGCGATAACAAGATGATGGTCGGATGCGATATCAGCGCTGCGTTTGTTGCGTACATCAAGAAGGTTTCTTCGCCATTTTCGGCTGATGTAGATGTGGTCGATTTGGTTTTCTGTTCGGCCGTCGCGGAAAACCCACGTGACTTTATGTGCTGGTCTATGGGGGAAGAGCAGTCCACCAATGACCATGTTGTTATTACCACAGAATTCTGTAAAAAGCTCTCCGTTTTCGCTCATCTCTCCTAGGCCATGGCGTCATGACGCGTTCAAGGTCCGCGTTGAGTCAATCTTCGCGTTGAAGTCACCCATGTGGATTTGGATGTCCCCCTTCGAGATTTTCTCAATCACGCTGTTCAGCTGGCTGTAAAAACTCTCTTTCTCCTGCAAGTCGGCAGCATCTGTTGGCGCATAGCACTGGATTGTTGTAAGGTTCCTAGCCAATGTTCTGAATCTGGCAATGATTATTCGCTCATTTATCGGTTCCCACTTCATCAGGGCCGTATGTCCCTGGGCTCAGTAGGAATCCAACTCCTCTTTCCCGAGTAGCATTTTCACCTTGTTTGCCAGAGTAGAGCAAGACTTGCCCGGAAGATGTCTTGTGTTCGCCAGTACCCGGCCAGCGGTCCTCGGTCAGCCCCAGGATTTCAAGCTCCAGGTGGCCAGCTTCCCTTGTAAGTTGAGCCAGCTTGCCCTGTGGGCCCGTCGCCTACAAGGTGTTCTTCCAGATTTTGTTACGTCGTCTATCCTCGATAGCAAGAGAATCCATAGGGCAGTATTAGGCGGGTTTTATGGGGACCCGTGCTACTATGGATTAAATTTTTACTCTCCGACAAATCTCCACAAATGTCGGGAGTACTACGTGCCCACGCATCACATTTTCGTGGATTTCAGGGCAGCATACGATAAAGTTGAACGCGAACAACTATGGCAGATAATGCACGAGTACGATTTGCCGGACAAACTGACGCGGCTGATCAAAGCTACCCTGTTGTTGAACACAATTTTTGTCTGCAAGGTCAATTTTAGCCTAGGGACGCTAACTTCCCCCTAGATTTGTCTTCTGGACCACTGTGCATTCGATTACTTTCACGGAATCAGGGCTATGTTATGATTATATGCGATTTGCAGTACTAAAGGGACGAATTCAGAATTATTCAAAGGGCCGTCGGAAGAGATATGGAACGATATATCGCATTTTGATTTTCGTGCACACTACAGAACGTGTTAACGCCGCTACTAGATCATACCACAATAGATCAAAATAATGGTCGCAGTAGTCAAATCTTCCGACAAAAAAAACATTTCAGCATCACTACCTCCTTGCAAAATACGTTTATTTTTCTTATGGTATTGAAATGAAATTGACTGTGACTATTTTTGAGACTTAAACTTGTTATGAATATTCCGAATGCTAGTACCTAGCTATCTAAGTTGATCAACCTGTCGCACACGCCGGTATATTGAACCTCATGCGTGCAAATAATAATAACCGTTTGTTCAGCGAACTTTGTTCTTACTGCCTGTTTAATGATTTCGCAGGCATCTGGGTGAATTTGTTCCAACAATAATAGCTGAAATATAAGAACATTTGATTAAATTGAATATTTAGGGCATTATTATAAAATCCAAACCGCGGGCTTCTGCAAATAGCATCGCGCCAAGCAAAGTAATTGTCTGTGTTTAAGCGATAGATTATCGACAACATCATCAAGCTTGTTCTGTAGGTTGGCAATGGCCTCGAACAACCCGGTTGTCTTCAGCACATCATTGATTTGCGTTGAAGTTAATTTTCCAGCCGGATTTAGAAAAGTACTAACTGAAATAGCACGTAGTCTAGGATTAGCTGGAATTACACCAATTTGTTCTCTCAACTGATCAGTTTTCAGCCGCGTTATATCGATTTGATTCAAGCTAACCGTACCCTGATTGGGTGAAATTATTCGACAAAGCAGTGGAATGATAAGGTCGCTACCAGTGCCAATAATCGCAACTGTTTCACCTGCTTGTATGCGAAGGCTTGGAATTTTTAGCATTTTCTTATTTGCCACTCGATAAACAACGTCGCGAATGACAACCGACACTCCTATATCTGAGTTTGTAAGTGACGCCGGATCTTTAACTTCTTTTAAGCATTGAAGTTGCTGTAAATTGATTTAATGGTAGTGTTATTCGTATTGTATTTAGATAAAGTATTCTTACCGAAATGTCAGTTTTGAGAATAGTCCTCTTCTTGTGAGCGATCATGGTTAGTAAAGTGTGTTCTACAAATTTTTCTAGATTACGAATCATTGAGAGGTATCCGAAAATAGCTAGAATATAGCGATGGATCGAAACTTCGGACTGTGATGTGAACAGGAGAATTACAAGTAGGGCACTGATGCCTAGGAAATATGCAACGAAATTGACCCAGAACTGAACGAAAAACTGAATTGACCTTTGCATGTATATCGCGGTACTGTTTTCTTCCACGTTGTCATAGAACCTGCAACAAATTAACTTCGTTCAAAATAGAGAATAATAGATATATAAATATTAATGATACTGAAATAAGCTTTTTTTATTACAACAAATGAAAAGAAGAATTGTACGTTTACGTAAATCTATTAGAATGTGTTTTTAGCTTCGATTAATCTGCTCTCGTGTTACAATATTACAATATATGTATCGTCTTTTACGACCGTTCAACTTCTTCATTGCCTAACTTGTGCTCATGTCCCAAATGAAATTCATGACTTTTAAAATATACAAGGCGATTCTTTAATATTAGTCGGTATATTTGGAGATCAACCAGACGGAACCAAAAATCGACCACGTTCTGACAGATGGTCGGCACTTTTCAGACACCGCCGTCAGAACCTATAGAGGCGCTAACATTGGTTCGGACCACTACCTAGTGATTGTTAAGATACGTTAAAAACTATCTGCGTTAAACAACATACGATACCGGCATCCGCAACGGTATAATCTAACGCGACTGAAGCAACCGGATGTCGCCTAAAACTACGCGTTATCGCTCGAAGCCGCGGTGCCGGAAGAGGGTGAACTGGATGGAGCCCCGCTTGCGAACGGTTGGAGTGCCGTGAAAGCAGCTATTAACAGCGTATCGGAGAGCGTCTTAGGTCGTGTGGCACCGAATCGATGCAACGAAGTGCAGTAGATATTGGATGAGAAGAACGCAGCACGGGTACACCTGCTTTGCAGCAATACAAAGAGAAGCGGAGATAGCAAGCCTAGCTCTTCCAGGAGAAAAAGCGCCACCAGGAGGAGAAGGACTGCAAAGAACTCGAGCTGCTCTACCGCGTTCACGACAAACGGAAGTTCTACCAAAAACTCAACGAATCTCCCAAAGACTTGGTACCGGTGAACGAAATGTGCAGAGATAAAGATGGAAATATTTTGACTGACTACGTGCGGTGATCGAAAGGTGAAAACAGTACGACGATGAACACCCGAATAGCGTGCAGGTGGAGGACCATAATATTGGAGGAAGTGACTTAATTGGTGCAGCAAGCAACGGAGATGTGGCACCCCATCGATAAGCGTTAAAGTTAAAGAAGCCATCCTGTGGCTGAAGAACAATAAAGCTGCAGGAAAAGATTGCATTGGAGCGGAATTTATTAAAATGGGCTCGGACAAGTTGGATAGTTGTTTGCATCACTTGATTGTTAAGATTTGGGAAACGAAACAACTATCGTAGAAGTTGAAAGACGAGATTTTTGCCCTACTTGTAAAAAAGGCGATAAGCTGGGTATTAAATGGGGAAGACAAACGAGAAAGAGACAAACATAGCTTTTGCCAGCCCGAGTTCCTACCTAGCGCCTCCTCGCGACCACACCCGGCAATATTCTATTGAGTAGCTAAGCTAGCAGGTGCGATGCTGCGTGGTTCCCAGATGTCTGATCTCAAAACTGAGATTTTGGGCAGACGGCTAACCCACACGACCTTGGTATCAAGTAAGCGTAATATGATATTTTAGTTATTTGTTTAGTTTTAGCTCATCAAGCACCTGTTCAGTGAAAATTTGGCTGTAACAAGTTTAAATAATGCATATGGATATCAGAAGGAAAAATAAATTTAATTATTGGATATTCGATGCCCTGATGGAAACTCAAGTGACGCGATAAGAAAATGTTATATGGACCCAATTAGCAATTTGGTAAGATCGTTTCAAGTCGAATTTATTCACATGTCACTATATACGGGTCGACTCTTTTGGTAATAACATACCAAACGAATTGACAGTCCGAATGTAATAGTAAAATCCAATGATTCCGGAATGTGCTACAAGTACTCAGTCATTCTTCATGGGTCTTTGGTGATCAGTAGAACTAACACCTATAACCCAAAACTAAGATAATTGCAGAGATGAAACATTGCTGCAGCTACCTTGTTTCTTTTCATAATATCACTGCCGAACATTGGGAAATAGATAGGTTACACACACATACACACACACACACACACACACACACACACACACACACACACACACACACACACACACACACACACACACACACACACACACACACACACACACACACACACACACACACACACACACACACACACACACACACACACACACACACACACACACACACACACACACACACACACACACACACACACACACACACACACAGATTTGTGGAAAGTTACCAGACCGGCATCATCCAAATCTTCACTCTGCGGCAGATCCTCCAGAAGTGCCGTGAATTCCGAGTCCCCACGTATACCCTGTTCATCGATTTCAAAGCCGCATATGATAGCGTAAACCGACAAAAGTTATGCAAAATTTTGGACGAAAACGGCTTTCCGGGTAAGCTTACTAGACTGATCATGACAACGATGGATGGGATCCAGTGCTGTGTGAGAATCTCGGGTTCATTGTCGGGCCCACTCGAATCTACGCGAAGCAGAGAAGATTGTGTTGAAGATATAAAC
Organism: Sabethes cyaneus; assembly: GCF_943734655.1. Classification (NCBI taxonomy): domain Eukaryota; kingdom Metazoa; phylum Arthropoda; class Insecta; order Diptera; family Culicidae; genus Sabethes; species Sabethes cyaneus. Next base: position 59,392,215 of record NC_071353.1, on the reverse strand, counting down.
TGGCGGTCGGGCCTGCTTAGACAGTACCCTGGTAATCGACGGGGATGAGTTCGAATTAGTCGACGAGTTCGTATACCTTGGCTCACTGCAGCAGATACCAACAATACCAGCCGTGAGACCAAAAGGTGTTTTATCAGCGGAAGTCGTGCCTACTACGGACTCCGCAAATATTTGCGGTCGAGCAATCTGAGCCTTCGTACAAAGTGCACATTTTACACGTTAATTAGACCGGTTGTTCTGTAGGGGCGTGAAACCAGTACTCGGAGTTTAGAATGGCGGGTGCGGGAACCATCTTTGGGGCGTGCAAGAGAACGGTGTATGGTTGCGAAGAATGAACCACGAACACGCGCGTCGCTACGGCGAACCCAGTATGTAGAAGGTGGCTAAAGCTCGACGGATACGTTGGGTTATTACAATGTTACATGTTGCTAGAATGCCGACATAACTATTCTGCCAAAACGGTTTTCGCATCCAATCCGAATGGAACAAGACGAAAAGGGACACAGTAAGTGAGGTGGTAAGACCGAGGGGAGCGAGATCTGGCGAGCCCTGAGTGCCCGCGGAACTGGAGATTAGTTGCTAAGGACCGAATTAGATGGAGGAATTACGTTACGCAGGCCTTGTCATCAGACGTAAGGCTAACAAAGCAAGTAAATTAGCAGAGCAAAACAGAAGAAGCATGAAGGTTGCGTACGACGGTTCAAGTATGGGGCCACCAACACAGATGGAAGCCAAAAAACGCTAAGCAAGTTGAGAAACTGCAAGGTATCAAAGTTGTTTTTACTAAACGTCATTTATCCTATCGACGCGATTGTCTTGACAATCCGAGCATAACTTTGCCTAGTTTTCGAGAGAGTTGCTCAATGACGGATCCAATGTTTACTCTGTGACAGATCCTAGATGAGTTCCGGGAGTACAATCTGTAGATCTGTGATCTATTTGTGGATGTTAAGACGGCACACGATTGATCTGACAGATAATCGCCTCTATTTTATATACCGATCGGAGCCGGCTCCGATCAGAAATTACGCTTCGATCGGAATACATCGTATGCTATAACACACGTCGATCATGACGTTTCTGATCGGAGCGAGCCCGATCGGAATGCGGAATCGAGGCGAATGATTGAACATGGTTTTCTGCCAAATCTGGTTAAGCAGATATGATTGAGGCTAGAAAGATCAACGTTAGATGTCTCAGTAATGTTGGGCAAGGAGAAGCGCTGTTAAATTCAACCTACATTGTTTTAGAAGCTGCAGTACGAAGAGCAAACGTGGACCAAATAGTTAAACGTTGAGTTGTAGCTTCGAATATAGTCTTTAATTTATTGTGGCATTGCCCTGGTGTTTGCTGCATTATGACGCAATGCACCTACCTGCAAGTTTTTTGCATTGCGTCATACAGCAATCACCAGGGTAATGTCATGTACATTCAATAAGTAAATTTGTTTAAGAGTGACCTATGGGAGCTGAACGAGTATACATTACTTGTTTCTATATTCTTCTATCTATATTACTTCTATCTATCTATATATATATATATATATATATATATATATATATATATATATATATATATATATATATATATATATATATATATATATATATATATATATATATATATATATATATATATATATATATATATATATCTATACCTATAAAGAAGGATTTCTGTCTGTCTGTCTGTCTGTCTGTCTGTCTGTCTGTCTGTCTGTTTTGTGTTCCTTATAGAATCAAAAACTACTGAACCAATCGGCGTGAAAATTTGCATGTAGAGGTTTTTAGGGCCAGGAAAGGTTTTAGTGATGGTTAGAGACCCCTCCCCCCACTAAGAGGGGGGGCTCCTATACAAATGAAACACAAATTTCTGCATAATTCGAGAACTAATTAAGCAAATAGAACCAAATTTGGCATGTGGGTGTTTTCGGTGACAAGAATTTATTCTAGGGTAATTTGAGACCCCTCCCCTCTTTATAAGGGGAATTATAACTCCTCTCCCCTTTAAGAGGGGGGGTTTCCATACCAATTTCCTCATAACTCGAGAACTAATCAAGCAAATGGAACCAAATTTGGCATGTGAAGGTTTTCGAGGGCAAGAAAATTTTCTATGTTGAATTAGGACCCCTCCTCACTTTAAGAGGGGGGGCTCCTGTACAAATGAAATACCAATTTCCTCATAACTCGAGAACTAATCAAGCAAATGGAACCAAATTTGGCATGTGTGTGTTTTTGAAGACAAAATTTTTTTCTATTATGAATTGGGACCCCTCCCCACTTTAAGAGGGGGGGGGGCTCCTATACAAACGAAATACAAATTTCCTTATAACTCGAGAGCTAATCCAGCAAATGGAACCAAATTTGGCATGTAGGTGTTTTTGGAGGCAAGAATGTTTTCTATGATGAATAAGAACCTCTCCCCACTTTAGGAGGGGGGGGCTCCTATACAAATGAAATACAAATTTCCTCATAACTCGAGAACTAATCAAGCAAATAGAACCAAATTTGGCATGTGGGTGTTTTCGGTGACAAGAATTTATTCTATGGTAAATTGAGACCCCTCCCTCTTTATAAGAGGAATTGTAACTCCTCTCTCCTTTAAGAGGGGGGGCTGCCATACAAATTTCCTCATAACTCGAGAACTAATCAAGCAAATGGAACCAACTTTGGCATGTGAAGGTTTTCGAGGGCAAGAAAATTTTCTACGGTGAATTAGGACCCCTCCCCACTCTAAGAGGGGGGCTCCTGTACAAATGAAATACAAATTTCCTCCTAACTCGAGAACTAATTAAGCAAATAGAACAACATTTGGCATGTGGGTGTTTTTTTTGGTGACAAGAATTTATTCTATGGTGAATTGAGACCCCTCCCCTCTTTATAAGAGGAATTATAACTCCTCTCCCCTTTAAGAGGGGGGACTTCCATACAAATTTCCTCATAACTCGAGAACTAATCAAGCAAATGCAACCAAATTTGGCATGTGAAGGTTTTCGAGAGCAAGAAAATTTTCTATGGTGAATTGGGACCCCTCCCCACTTTAAGAGGAGGGGCTCCTGTACAAATGAAATACAAATTTCCTCATAACTCGAGAACTAATCAAGCGAATTGAACCAAATTTGGCATGTGTGTGTTTTTGGAGACAATTTTTTATTCAATGATGAATTGGGACCCCTCCCCACTTTAGGAGGGGGGGTCCTGTACAAACGAGATACAAATTTCCTCATAACTCGAGAACTAATCCAGCAAATGGAACCAAATTTGGCATGTAGGTGTTTTTGGAGGCAAGAATTTTTTCTGTGATGAATTAGGACCTCTTCCCACATTAGGAGGGGGGGCTCCAATACAAATGAAATACAAATTTCCCCATAACTCGAGAACTAATCAAGCAAATGGAACCAACTTTGGCATGTGAAGGTTTTCGAGGGCAAGAAAATTTTCTACGGTGAATTAGGACCCCTCCCCACTCTAAGAGGGGGGGCTCCTGTACAAATGAAATACAAATTTCCTCCTAACTCGAGAACTAATCAAGCAAATAGAACAACATTTGGCATGTGGGTGTTTTTGGAGGCAACCATTTTTCCCATGATGAATTAGGACTTCTTACCTTTTTAGGAGGGGGGGGGGGCTCCCATTCAAACGAAATACAAATTTGCTCATAACTTTAGAACTAATCAAGTAAATGGAACCAAATTTGGCATGTGAGAGTTTTAGATGGCAGAATTTTTTTTCTGTGGTGTATTACGACCCCTTTCCCTTTTAAGAGGGTGGGCTTCCATACAAATGAAATACAAATTTCCTTATAATTTGAGTACTAATCAAGCAAATGGAACCAAATTTAGCATGTAGGAGATTTTTGAGTCTTGAATTTATTTTATGATAGTTAGAGACCTCTCACCCCTGTGGTAGGGGGATATGGACTCTCATACAAATAAAACAGAAATTTTGGCGAAACTCAAAAACTAATCCAACTCGAGAAATTCGAGATTCTTCCATAAAACATTAATCAATAACAAGACCACAAAAACTATCTATAGTAACACTAGATCATTCAGGACGAGCCGGTCGCGAGTGTTGCCGGTGACCCGCCGTCGGAAGCGCCGCCCACTGGGGGACTTGCAAAACTCGAGAAGTGATAAAGATCATCCGAGATTCATGATTTATGTACAACACAGGTTAATTTGTGGCAATACGAAGTTTGTCGGGTCAGCTAGTATATATATATATATATATATATATATATATATATATATATATATATATATATATATATATATATATATATATATATATATATATATATATATATATATATATATATATATATATATATATATATATATATATATATATATATATATATATATATATTGATATTGATATTTTGTATAAGAAACAAGTAATGTATACTCGTTCAGCTCCCATAGGTCACTCTTAAACAAATTTACTTATTGAATGTACATGACATTACCCTGGTGATTGCTGTATGACGCAATGTAAAAAACTTGCAGGTAGGTGCATTGCGTCATAATGCATAATATATATATTTATATATATATATATATATATATATATATATATATATATATATATATATATATATATATATATATATATATATATATATATAACTATAACTATAACAATATACATACTTTTGTACAAAACTGGAAACAGAATCAAACGATTGTATAACGGCTCGACCCGCTAGGTGGTTGGTTAGTATCGCAAACATTTGCCGTCGGGAGAGATGTTCATGATTATACAGATGTTGTAAACTGTACTGTACATAGTAGATGAGCGCTACGGACACCGTCAATAGAACGGATACGACGCAAGCAGCCCAAAAGTTGGCTATCACCAGAACTGTTGCCGAAAGTAGAACCATAGTTGCCTGAAATATGCAACTGTCGATTTCAATGAATCCCGTTGAGATGTTATCAGTGAACAGGTTGAGCACGTCTGATACGCTCGTATGTTGCAGATATGTTAAAGAACCCCTCATCAGCTGATCAAGCAATTTCTCTTGATATGAACGATTCCGATTGGTTGAAATACGTGCAACGTAGATCTTCGAAACACTGTCTATGACAAGAGTGCAAACAATTACACCTAGGCAGAGTGTACTGAGCCATGGATTGATATCACCCTGTTCTACAATCACTATGAGCATAAGAACTGGTCCAAAATACAGTACGCCATTGAGTAGATGCATCACGATTAGAAGCAGAATATCACAAATGGAGAAACTTTGAATTGTCATCGATGCGAGTGTCTGTTTAGCAGATTGCGGTTGCTCTGTATCGTTTTCGACCGAAGCAGATCTTCTGTTTCTTTTGCAAAACGCATTAGTAGCAATGTATAATGCAGCAGGATCGCTTCCAGTTGCGTTTGGCTGCCCATAACCACGGCACACCGTAGCAATGTTACATTTTCGGGTCATTTCAACATGTGATGGCATGTTTAGAATTTCGGCGTAGCAACCTTCGCGATATATGGCACCATCGTCTATTCGAAAAACGCGATCACAATATTGAAGTAACTAAAAAGTAGATAATTAATTATTCAACTGTTTTCGTTGGCATTCGGTAAAACTAACCTCATTCCATTGAGTTCCCACGATAACTGTTTTATTGTCCTGTCTTAAGATGGTTAACACTTGAGAAAATAGATGCTTTGCTTTATGGCGATCACTGAAACGGTTGAGAGGTTCGTCCAGTAGTATTATCTGCCGATGGCAGTAGACTGCACGAGCCAAAGTAATGCGCTCCAATTGTTGCGTTGTAAGCTCAAGATAAACGATCGGTATATCATCTGCACCAGCTGCCTGTAGCACATCCTCGTTAAGTTCCACAGCGTGAACAGCTAGGTAGTATCTGTGGAAATGTATAACCTACATTTAGATTTCAAATCATTCCGGCGTTTCAAACATCGCTCAATTACAATTACGCTCGTTCACCAGGAATCTGATGCCGCAGCACTAAATAGGGACATTTGAATTTATTCATGATAGGACTAGTTTGATGAGAAATGGCAGGACAATGTAGCTGATCGTTAAGCGCTGCATTCAATACGTGATGTCTTCGTCTAACAGCATCGAGCCAGCGTGGCTCTTGCCGTATCAAGAAATCCTCTCTACTGTACTCGATCCTGGGTTACTTGTCACCAATACGTTAAGCGTCTCGACACACGCAACTTAGTCAAGCCATGGTTGGATTCTTGAAGAGAACGAATTGTGAATTTCACTACACATTCGTCCGGCATCCTTGTGACTGACGTGGTCGACTCAGCGTAGTATCCCAGCTTTCGCTAGATGTACAAAGCCTTCGCAGACGACCATGACATTATTACTGGTACGTTGGCACGGCAGAGATAATCTACACCGGTGACCGGACGAGAGCCATAAATACGATAGCCATATAGGGGGGCAGACCCCCCGCAGAAATCACATCTGTCTAGGTCTATTCGTTTTCCTAGGTTTATCGTCCTCTAGTTAGTTTTCCCTAGTCCTCGCATCGAGGATCCCCTGTATAAAATGAAAAGCGGCAAAGTCGCTTTTTCCAAACTGAATCAACTAGGCCTCTTGTGACTTGCGCTGGTCCTTTAAGCTTTGAACGGGTTGAAGCGTAGTTCTGGGCCTCCATACCAAAAATATGAATTATGGCAAACGTACATTATGGCTCCCGTCCATTATGGCAAACATACATTATGGCATTCGTCTGTATGGCAATCGTACGTAAGGCAACCGTCCGTATGGCAAACGTATATATGGCTGATGGGGTGTCGTCGAAAGAGGCTCCAGAGAAAGCAACGTTCGCCTCCCGCGTGACGTGATTTGGGATCTATGGTCACCGTCGACAACAATACTGGAAGTCGAGCCTGCTCTTCCCTCCGCAAAACGGTTCGATCAAGGAGCATACACTGCCGCACAAAGCTTACGTTGTACAAAACGCTAATCAGACCGGTAGTCCTCTACGGACATAAGACTGTAACTTTGCTGACGGAAGACATACGCGTACTTGCCGTACTTGAACGAAAAGTCTTGCGGACTATTTTTGGCGGAGGACAAACGGAAAGCAGCGTGGGGCGCAGGCGTATGAACCATGAGCTGCAGGTACTACTCCGAAGAAAGTACGGAGACTACGGTCGGTCAGTCACGTCGTTAGAATGCCGAACGACTGGGCAGTGAAATCCGTTCTCTTCATGGACCACACCGGTACCAGGAATAGAGGAGCCCAACGTGCTAGATGATTTGACTAGGTTGAAGCTGACTTACGTGCGTCGAAACGCTCAACAAATTGGCGAGGGGTAGTCCAGGACCGAGTACACCGTGCACTATCGGATGGAGAGGAATTCTTGATACATGTTGGCCACGCTGGCCTTTCCGCACCTTCCATCAACCCATTGGCCACATTGGTCTTTCTGCACCTTTCAACAAGCAGGAACGTTGACAGCAGCCGTCAACCGGTGAGTCAGCATAACTCGACTGACAGAACAACTTATTGATTAAAATCTAAAGTGGTTAGAGCTAAAACACTACCTGAAGCTATTCTTAAAATTAATTTGTTATTTGCTACTTTATTACTAAATTCGCTGAACTAAATTTGTGCCTAAATACTATCCTCTCTAAGTGATTCTAATCGGTAAGCCTTAAATTACTTAAATATAGGACTAAATTAATAGTGGATCTTAAAATAGGTAACCTACCGTGAGTTGCTATAGCTTTTGTGTTAAAGCAGTACCCGTAAAAGACCGTTACGACTGGTGAGAGTGATAAAACTAATTATATATTAAATACATTAAATATAACTATCTACTATATTTCTAAAATGCTACTTAGGACTAAACTTAGGAACTAACAGAAATCGCTAATTTGGTAGCGCACTTAGGAGTGATAAGCGATCATCAAAGCGAACTAAACGTAAGTGAAATATCTAACCTATCAGTTGAATCCGCTATCTAAGATCTTTATTATATCCTGCAAATTATTATATAACTAAAATATGTACCCATATCATTCGTAGGAAAATTATATCCTCCCATTATAAATCATCAATCGGTGTGCGTTTTCATTCGTATTCGGCGGAGGATTATAATTTTGAAAACCGCAGTTGAATCAAATTCAACAATACAGCAAGAGCCACAACGGCTCTATGCTGCTATAGGCAAGTAAGTAATGGCTTAGCATGTAGTAAACAATTCTTTAAAGTGAAACGATATTTGTAAAGTTGATTGGGAAGAGCTGGATAAAATTTGATTGTTGTGTTGATTATTTTGCAGATGAAAGTGATTTTTGATATAAATAAAAGTAAGAATGACATGGTCTGCTTTCTTTTCTGTTACTTACCTCTGTGCATCAAACGGTTCTCCAAATAGAACATTCTCCTTTAAACTGTCATTTAAAAGTACCGGTTCCGACGGGAAGAAAGCCAATTTTCCGCGATGTAAAACTCTGCCTTTTTGAATCTCTACATTACGCAGAAGAGTATGTAGCAATGTGGTTTTTCCGCCTCCAGAATGACCTGTCACACCGATGATCTGACCGGAGACAATTTCGAAATTTTCTAGGCATAACTTAAATTTACATTGACGGTTATCGTCACCATCCACCGGTGGCCAACCCGCTTCAGTATTATTTGCTTGAATAGCTAAATTTTCTCGATTGGGCTTGAGTCGGACATTATCCGGGCATAGGAGTTGATACGAATGTTTAATTTTGTCAAGAGTTGCTTTTCCTTGGATGAAGTTGTTTATGCAGTTGCAAAAGTCTAACATCAGGTTTTGTACATGGTATGCAAACACTAATAGAAGGATCAATACCTCTGTACTTTCTGTTTTAATGTTTGTATCGCACCAGATTAGATATAGGCCTCCAACTAGAATGGCAGACGTGACACCTCCCAAAGCTTTAGTGGAATAAATATTACACCATCGAAGTGCTCCATATTGACGATCTAAATAACTCATGAAACGATCCTTATAAATGCTCTCCATTTGAAGCACCTTGATGTTTTTAAACTCAAAACAGATTTCTTCAACTATAGAGTGCTTTTTGACTCCAAAAGCAAGAAATTTTCTATAATAAATTTTGGAAATGTTGCCTATTATAAACAAAAGCACCAATAGCGGACAAACTCCAAACGAAATTAATACGACAGATATTGGCAACAGAATAAAGCCGCTAATGATTGCCAAGATCAATCCGATGGAAATACCAAACAATTGTACGACTGATTCGACCAACTTGAAAACAAATTCGCTTTCTTCATTAGTCAATGTCATTATTTGATGAGCGGAGATGTTATTCACTATGCTACTCTTCATTGCCCTCTTGTAAATTGAAGACAACACGGCGGTGCGTAACCGTACCGCAGTTCTTAGGTTTAGCCAGTTTTTTACACTGTTGAAGATCATCGCGATAAAAAAGCAAAGCAACACTCCCAGTGATAGCAGTATACGATCATTGCGTCCGTCCATTGATTGAATTTTTGAAGCACTTTTACAGCCATTATTATTCATTTCGAACTGTATCCCAAGAATTTTCGATGGAGCACTTGAACAGTTCGAAATAGCTGTGCAGTTTTGGCAACTGGTAGATACAACGGTCTGCATTGATTCAACAGTCATATTGGAAAATAAAACCACTCCCAAGAAGATAAGGAAAATTGCAAAGCAGTGAAAAAGGCTAGCAATTATTAGTCGAGTTCTCGTGAATCTCCAGATAACCTTGAGCATGGACACTTTCTTGCGCCCATTGAGCGTCTCGTTATAGTTATAGATACCGAGCAATCGACGGCAATTCACTTCACAGCTATCACTGTACGGCGTCTTGGGAAGAAGGTATACTTCATCTTGCTTGTTGTTCCAGTTACTTGTCGATAAGCTTTGATATGCTCGTTGTTGTTCTCGAGTAATAAAAAATTTACGAATCCAGGAGAATGAGCTATTGGAAAAACAGCCTATCTTGTCCACGGGTAAATCGCTGGTTCTGTGTGAATAAAATTAAATACGTTTCAGTACAAATTGAACTTTCCACCTCCACCCGGATGACGAACCCTGTACTGCTCACACGGAATGGAACAATATTACGCAAGGCAGGTTTGTACCGTGACAATCGGTTATGGGGTGTGTAAGCGGATTCGACTCTTGTACTACGAACATTGTTGCGTACTCTTCGTTCTGAAAATAAATAAAAATATATATAAAATAAGTAATTGTTCAGTATCATTATCTTCGTATACTAATATAATCGTGAGGTCTCTGGTAAAATAAGCGTTTTTCTAAATGAATGCGGGACATATTGAATGGCTTATTTGCTAAATTGGTTCTGTAAAAAATTTAGATCAATTAGAAATGCGGAGCTTTACTTAGGCGATAGCGTCTTGTGAAGCTGCTTAGAACTCTCCTGTAGTATTTCATGTACACGATAAAAAAATTAACCAATGCAGGACACTTTCCCAGACGGTTATTAATCCGGGACAAACCACCCAAATCGGGTAGAATCCCGCAAAGTCCGAAACCTCTGAACAGCCCAGTCTATGGACATTACTGAAATTTACAGTGTTCAAGACCTGCAACTACAATTGGTCTTCACAGTTTTAAATAATTTTGTTCAATGGCACCACTTTAAATTATCAGCACGGTGCTCCTCTGACCATTATTATAAAAAATAAGTCTTCTAATTCTTCTTGGTAATATCTGTACATGTTCCGGCGACTACCAACGAGGTGGTTTGTCTAAAAGTGAACAAAAACTCCTCTTGCGACAGCTTAATTCACACTAGAATTTCCCTGGGGGTTTCCGGAGTACGTACCCCGAAAATATCCAGTTATAACTAATGTGGCCACAGATAGTTGATCTGTCTTCCACTGTTAAAAAAAGCAAAGCCTTGAGCTTAAACGTCCTTTCTAAGACTTTATTGACATCGACATTCTTTATCGACAGACTTCACAGCAGGCTATAAGAAGTACAGGACAGTAACGAGGCAAGTGCAACAATCCTACTGACTCTATCTAACAGCACCGGCCAGCCGAGATTCGACCATACGACGACTGGCTTGTTAGAACAGTATCGTACCTCGAAACCAACTAAGCGGTTACAACAGGCTTCCACTGTTCTAGTTCTAGTCTAGTAACTAAAAAACTCGTTGGACAAGTTTCTTTATTTTGCTTAGAGGTATAGGATGGCAATACAAACCAATTGGAATTTACCGTGTTCATGGCTTATTTTTTTTAATAACGATCAGAGGAGCACCGTGATCATATTTAAGAACTTGCCACACATTGCCCGGCGCTTAACATATTAAGCGAGTTGTCGCTGCTAGATTCCGTTTGTGGGATCTGACCTTCTGCTCTAATAGACAGACTGTTACTGTGTTACCTGACTCATAGCGCATCCCTATTTCCGAAATTCTAAAATCGCTCATGCTTTTACTTTTGGAGTAAACCTGTAATTTCTTATGTTATATAGTTATTATTTGTATGCTCTATTCGAATTTATGATCAATTAAACGAAAAACCACAAAGTTAGTGAGTTACGAGACCCTCTCCCGTATATAACGTATATTCGTTATGAGTCAGGTAACACAGTAGCTGTTAGTATACACAAAATTTTGGCGAGCTAGTGCTAAGACCTAAGCCCCCTAACAGAAAATTAGACCTCCTGCCTCCCCCTTTAGAAAAAAACGGTTAATCTTTTCAAAGCTTCGAAAAAACTATGATTATCTAACTTTTGTCATTAAAAATTCGAGAACAATTTTTATTTACATCGCTTCAATAAGATTCCATGCATTAAACTGCTTTAAATTGTAAATGCTAAAACGAAAACTTACGCCTCGATTCTACATTTTTATCAAACCCGTTCCGATCAGCAACCATATTCTGAATTCCGATCAACGTGTGTTATAAGCATACAGTATATACAGTATACAGGTCCGATCGGTATGCGGTAATAAAGGCGATATAAACGTAATTGACGTAATTTACCAAAAAAAATATAACCTGTAACAATCGGGGATGAGGTCTATTCATGAAACCTAATTATTTAAAAATGAGCACAACATGATACTTTTGATACTCACTCACTTTCTTTGGATCATTCGCTGTGATTTCGCTTTCCGCTAAAGTACACGTTGAATCGGATTTCATCCATTCTTCGCCAGTGTCATTGCTAGTAGAGTCAAGGCTAAAAAATAATTAAAGAATTAAATATTAAAAACAATGGATAATTTGGACAATTCCAATAAAAATTTGATTTTTTTAAACTTGACAAAGCAAAACCTTCTTTCTAAGATTTGATCGTTCTTTATCAACAGACTTCGCAGCCGGCTGTTAGAGTACAGGACAGTTATGGGGCTAGTGCAACAATCCTACTAACTCTATCTAGCAGAACCGTCTAGCCGAGATCCGAACATACGATGACTGTCTTTTTAGACCAGCATCGTACCTCGAAGCTAACCGGCCGGGCATTTCTTTGCATAGTTTATAAAAAAATCCTGAACTCCTCTCATGTTGTAGACACATGCATCTAAAATGATGCCTCTATTTTGATTTTGACATTTGCTCTCCAGTTATTCAAATGTCATCCAAACCTCTCCATCGCAGACAAGTTGGGAGCGTCGTCTGCAAACGTGCATGGAGCTAAAAAAACGGACCAGAATGTCGAATTCTAAAAAAGCTAGGAGCCCAAGTCACCACGGTAAGCCAAACAAACCAGTCAAAACATTCCGGATTCCGAATGCCGTTGTTGACGATGCTGACGAAGTTCCAATGAGTGACGATGGACGACTAAACCTACGTCAAGGCACACATCAAACAGCTTCCTAGGCAGAAGTTTTATACGGCAACTGGAAGAAGAAAGGGGGTAGACAGTTTCAAGCATATGAAACTTTCGTAGTTCTGCAAAAAATATCTGGTTTGGTTATCCGGCCATTACGGATCAAAGGCCATGAAGTGGTATGCAATCAACATCAACATCGATGGTGCCCAAGGACCAGATATTTTTAAATAGTTTTTTGTCAATTTACACGCATTCTTGTTTGGTCAAGTTTTGACAGAAACATCCTTTATATTGAGACCACAATAAACTGAGCGCCATGTTCTACATTATTGCGTTGGTGGTTTACTTTAGTCCTTTAGAATTTGACCCTTCTTTATCGACAGACAGTTATTAGAGTATAGGACAATTAGCGGGCTAGTGCAACGATCCTATTGACTCTATGACAGCACCGTACAACCGAGATTCGAACATACAACAACTGACTTGTTAGGCCAACATCGTACCCCGAAGCTAACTGGGCGGGCAATTGCAAACATATTCTCTTGATATATTTGATTAGAAAAGGTGCTATATGATAATCAGTGATCAGGTGATCCAGTACACTATAATATATTCATTTTATAAAGTGGGCACTTGTTTTTTTAATGGCTCAAGGTTAATTCCTAATAAAAAATTATGAAAACTATTCCAGCATATCTCGACAAACATTTGAAAAGGGGAAATCAACATATGTAAACAAACCGAGTGAGAGTTAATTTTCCACAATTGCCTGGTAATTGCCTCTTCCTACCATATATTTGGTTTTCGACGAATTGATTTGTAACCCTATCCTCTTAGCTTCCGTTTTTAGTCTTGCGTAGATTGCCTCCGCCGCCCCAAGGTTTCAGCTTGTCAGCCGCGTCAGTTTGTCTAGAAAACTGTACTCGTGCATTATCTGCCATAGCTGTTCACGTTCAACTGCATGCTATGCTGCTCTGAAATCCACGAAAATATGATGCGTGGGCACGTAGTGCTCTCGACATTTCTGGTAGATTTGTCGGAGAGTAAACTTTTGATCCGTAGTAGCACGGGCCCCCATAAAGCCCGCCTAATACTGTCCTACGAATTCGCTTGCTATTCGGGATAGACGACGCAACAAAATCTGGGAGAGCACCTTGTAGGCGGCGTTGACCAACGTGATGCCGCAGTAATTACAGCAATCTGGTCGGTCACCCTTTTTGTAAATGGGACAGACTACACCTTCTATCCACTCCTCCGGTAGTTTCTCCTCCTCCCAAATTCTAGAAATTATCCAATGAAGTGTCGTTGCTAGCGGTTCTTGGCTATTTTTGTAGAGCTCTGCCGGGAGTCGGACCTTTCCAGCGGCTCTATTATTCTTCAGTTGCCGAATTTCTCTCCGGATCTCTTCGAGATCGGGAGCCGGCACACTGTTATCGTTTGTAGGCACTCCGAGGTTAGCTTCCATTGCGTCTGCTGCTGCTAAATCGTTTTGAGCGCAGGCTATGGATCCCGATCACCGGTCTATACATTGCTTCCCTGCTGATCTGGGCGTTCATATCCCCGATGACGATTTTGATGTCCCGTCGTGGGCAGCTGTCTTACGTTGCCTTCAGCTGCGCAGAGAACGCTTCCTTCTCGTTGTCGCCGAAGAATCGGCCTTTTATCCTCAACATGCACATCCTCACGTTGATTGCTTTCCAGTCCATTACGCGATCCTGCATTTTGCCCATCTACGAAGCCCGTTCCCAGCACATTGGTCGTTCCACCGCTCTGGTAAAATTGGGCTTTGCCGCTCCGGATTGTTGTCGCCAACAACGAAATTTAGCGATCTGCAGTTCCAGGTACCAAGTTTCCATTCCATGTCCTTGTTTCGTCGCCTTTGTCCATGCCAAATGTTACGAGTAGAATTTTCTTGGCTCTTGTTAGTTTTTTGGATTTAGATAGGTAGCCTAGATTGGTAGATTGGTACTAAAAGCCTACGTACTACGTTACCGAGTCTCGTGATGGGGCTGCCATCTTAAAGTGTCGAGACAACACTGTGCCTACTACCCTGTTGGAATACGACCTTAGTTTTCACCGGGGTTGGTTACCGCATCTCCGCTAAGGATAGAGGTAGGGATAGGAGTTGCTAGATAAGTGGTTAAGGACCACTATGGGGTCTGTTTCACGCATTATGCAATCATGTACCAACCATGTTTGGTCTCATGTACTATTATTTGCTCTTTCTTAGGACGTTGTTGTGTTTTGATTGTGTATTATTGGATCATAATTATGTATTAACTTTAAGATGCTGAAGGCGCGTTCGACATATTTTCGCCTAAATTCGGTTTGATGAAGTTATGTCTTGGACATTTATTTCTATAAGTAAAACACTCGATAAAACGTAAACTACTTCCACTCGAATCCAACGTACCAAAGGTGGACAACATTGTGCCCGTCTTGTTAAACGAGATTAACGATTAATCACGATAGATAATGATGTTAGCTTCCGCAAGTCTCTGGGCACTGGATCAGGTTTTCATTTCGATAACGATAACAAAGAGCTCATCGAAATCACGCGTCCTAATTTGTTTAAAAACTATTACATTAACAACTTCACTGTCCCGCGAATTTTCTGTTTCATATAAAAATCACACAAGTAACGTATCTGGGCGGCCGGCCACCAAGATTCGGAACTCCTGTATTCGGCTCTCCTCCTGAGATAATATTATTGTAAATTGCCACATGCCGTTAGTTCACGCGCTCAAATACACAACCTACTCAGAACCATAGCGTGACATTGTGGTGCCGTTGTCGGAGACCCAATATGTCGCCTCATTTCTTAAATCAGTGCTCGTTCCAAGTTTATCACTTTTTCGCATTCGCTCCTTATTCAATACTTAGATGCCCTGCCAGGTGGCTTTACAGCAGTTCAGCAGAAGCTGCACTATGGCCGGTCAAAAGATAGACGTCGGCATATTTTTCAACTTTTTCGTGGCCTTGGCGATCAGGTCCTTCTCCGTTTTGACCACAAAATTATTGAAGTAAATGCTCTGTTTACCCTTAACTCTAAAATTTACTGTTGATCGCAATTGGGGGGCGTTGGGAGAGTTGGTGATCGTCGGTACAACTTTTATCTTCAGCCGGTTCATCTCCTCTAGTGTTCTCTTGGCTTGATGGGCAAAAGCCAGATTCGCCCAAAAAAACACATTCTTTGCGCGAAATTTTTTAATAAAGGCAGCAATTTCCGGTAGGTACTTCATACTGTATCTTGGTATCTCCACGTTCACCATAAACCCTGAATGAAATAACAGTGGCTTGAACATTCTCTTCTATCTGATCGTCAGCCACAGAAGGATCTTCTTCGGGAACTTGGGGCGGAATATATACTCGACGTCATCACTTACCTCTTTGGTGGGGGACGTAAAGTATTCGGTCCTTTGCCACTCGTTGCGTCCAGTGTCAAATAGTTTTCGTCGCCTATTATGACCACGACATCGTGCTTCGCCGGAAAGATGTTTTCACCAGCACTTTCGGTCGTTCTCTGGGCGATTGCCTGCTACTCAGACACGGCCAGCCTCGACTGACGCTTCCACATAAAAATGTCCATTTCGGTTAAGTGCTTCTTCGCCGTTTAGCCGGTTTCTCTGACCTCCCGGTTCAAGGCGCGGAACGATGGGGCCACCTTGCTTTCGGTCTTCATTTTTAGCCCCCGCACAGCACTATCGGGCGGCCGGAATCAGGCTTCCGTACAGCACTTTCGTCTTTCTCGCGGGAGAAGATGTTGCGAATGTTAGATTGCTCTAATCGGTGGATACGAAGTGCTTCATCATGTTCAAGTTCTTCGCTGGAAGTACGAATAAAGCATCGAGCGTAGTTGTTTGACGGTTTTCACCATGACTACTGCATGCAAATCAACTGATAAGGTGACATGAAAACTCGCTAAAATCAGAATGGTTTTTAATGCATACGTTATTGCTAATGCTTTACTGAAATGTAGGCCCTTTTTGGCCCCTTTAAGAGATTGCGCTATTGGCGGGGGCCAGTCTGGCCAACCGCACACTACGGCGCTGAATCTACTGTTCAAATCTGCTGGCTTGAATTTAAAACTGCGTAATTGTCATGGCTTTGGAAAAAGGTTGTTATCAAAGTTTTCACAACGAACGAAGCAAGCGAGGCTGATTCCTTACATTAAAATACTTCGAGCCTGAACGGCTCAGCACCATTAACGAAAACTGAGAATAATAATTTGCTTCATAAAAGATGGGAACAAAATTGATTTAAGATCAATGACCACTGCGAAGCACTATCAAATTTTTGACGATTTTGAGGATAATCACACATTTTTTGAAACGATGGTTCTACAATTGATGAAGGGACGGTAGGGGAATGAAATGAAATTTTTTTTTTGGTGAAGGAAGGGAAGAGCAGAAAGGAAGGGGGGAGGGTGTTGGTAGCTATGCTTGACAAGTAGTCACTTTGACTCCTACCTTTTGTCCAATGCTGGAAGGTGCATGAGTCGAACCAAGCTGGTTCGTCTTGTGGTTCGACTCATGCACCTTCCAGCATTGGACAAAAGGTAGGAGTCAAAATGACTACTTGTCAAGCATAGCTACCAATACCCCCCCCCCTTCCTTTCCGCTCTTCCCCTCCTTCTCCAAAAAATTTTCATTTCTTTCCCCTACCGTCCCTTCATCAATTGTAGAACCATCGTTTCAAAAAATATTAATATATATATGTATGACCGCATTTCAAGGTCAAGACTAAAAACTTGAGATTAGTCTATAATCACACATTGCTAATTGCGGGAGCGGGATACTCACTAACACATTTTTATCCGAAGCGAAGTTTATTGTGGGCTAGATGGATTGTTGGTTACGCGAAATATGTATGGGAATGAAATTTGTGACAGTGGCGCAGTCACGCCCCATGCCACTTAACATGAAATGTTATGCATTCTGTAAATGCAGATTAAACTTTAATCAAAAAGCCCCATAACGTCAGAACCTACTAGAAACAACGATCATCTTAAAAAAACTTCTGCGCAGCTAATTCCCTCGACGAAAATGTCACAGATTTTGTATAACCTTCTCCCGGAAAAGTCTGATCGATATGTTTTGATGGACCAATTACGTGTTTAAACACACGATCAGCCAGATATAGTTTTCATTATTAAGTTAACAAGTCAACGAGCTGCGCTTTATTTAGAGCTATAATGTCCGGGTAACTATGCATCATACTCATTCACAAACAAACATGTTATTTACATATCCGAATGTAATACATGGTCACAGTTATTCCGAGAAGTATCGAAAGGAAATCTAAATATTGGTGATAATGCAATAAAAATTCGGTTTTCGTTGAAATTGTGGGACTCGCCCTTTGGGAGTAAATGCTGCTATCAACGATGTGTCATTCATTTATCTAGCACCAGTGGACACATGCGGCCATTTGGTGTTTTGTTATCATTGCGATTGAGTCAGAATTAAATGTGAAGGTAAGTATGGCATGAAATTGGCAGATTGAAATACACACGTTAATGATACTTCCATTGGGTAAGTGGAATGTACTAATTTTAAACATATTGGTAGTTACTCTTTCCTAAAAGCACTGACTTCCAAACAAATGCTGTTCTTGTAAAACTTTTTTTAATAATATTTCACGTGCAGGCTTCTATAATTTTTTAGCAAACAATCATCACCTTTGAAATGTATAGTTTCCACTTCGGTTCATTGCGTTAACGATTGGCACACTTGATTATTGAAAAATCCTTTTCATTTGTATATAATTATCACCTATAGGTAGCCCGAAAGAAACTAATTCATCCCAAACGTTTTGAGAATTAGCTGCACACTGTTGAACATGCTGAACAAACTTCGGTATCAGAACTGATAGAACCGTGAGATTGCTAATAAATACAACCACGCCAAACTGATAACGACTGCTGGTATAATTATTATCATCAACCGATCGAAATGTATACAGAGAAACTAATTTTCAACCTTCCAATGCATTTTACACTCGTTCCTACTTCACAGTCTTTAGTTGATGCATACGTATTAAGGTGCCATGGAAGGTATGGGGCAAAATTGACATTCGAATTTTCAAACGTGTGAAAATTATGTTATGTTGATTGCCACGAAACAACTGTGTGTAAAATTTTAGCTTAATTGAACTTGACTTATTAGTGTCAGTTAAAGTTTGAGCTTTTTGAAAATTAAGAAATCATCAGTGACAAATATCGGCGTTTGTTGAATACTTCGGTTGATGCGAATGTGGTCAATTAGGTTTGCTGTTAGGCTGTCGCGAGAAACCCATGTGACCTTATGTGCTGCTCTATGCAGGAAGAGCGACCCACCAATAACCATGCCGTTAGTAGCATAGAACTCTGTAAACAGTAGCCCATTTCGAGATTTTTCAATCACACTGTTCAGCTGGCTCTGGCTGTAGGAACTGTCTTTCAGGCTGGCAGCATCTATTGGCGCATAGCACTGCATTGCCCAGTAAGGTTTCTAACTTGTGTGACTAAACTACGACTTAGCCATAGGAATAATGTATAGTATATAAGTAAACATTGTAATAATATTATTGTATGTAGTCTACAAATGCTTGACAAATAAAATCTGGCTACGATTATTCTTTCGTTTATTGGTTCCCATCTCATCTGGATCGATAACAGGGTTGTTCTGCTTTTTGTGCTACGATTTTAGTTATTTTTATTTATTTGACCGTATCGTCTGAACCAAGCTTCAATTGAAAAAATCATGTATGGGGCACTTATGTCAAAAGCACCTCTTTTTTGGTTCAGCAAATCAGATAATGTCTGCCGAAAACAAAAGTTTTGAGATCAAGCAGTCGGGAACCACGCAGCATGGCACCTCCTAGCTTAGCTATTCAATAAAGGGTAATTGGGTATAGCCACATGGAGGTCCTACTAGGTAGGGGCTTCAGATGGTCAGAGCTGTGTTGGAAGTTTGCTCATTTGCTTTCCCCAATTCATACCCAAAAAATATCTGGGTAAAGCGTTGAACATAAGAAATGATTTTTTTAGACTATTTCTGGCACTCGCTCAGATAATTAATTTTGCATGAAAATCAATACTTGTAATTTTGCACATAGTGTTTTTTTCGTGGCAATCAGCAAAATGTTGATAAAACGCCGTTAAGACTATTTTTATTGGCACCCTAATACGAACATATCATATATGTATGTTATTGGTAAAACTGAAACTATTCCCCTTTTCGTTTATATATTATCACGGCTCCCACATACTGAATGACTACTGATAAGATATTGAACAAAATTACGTTCTTGTACTCAGCTAACTGAATGCCAATCAAATTCAAGTTTTTGAATGGAGAGGTGATAGGATGACGGATCCATATTTCGCCACAACCCCCTTATTAAACGAGCGACGTATCTTCCAAACTCGTCTTCGACGTCTTCCTTGGCTGGATTCAGTACGAAATCGATGTCAGCTGATCAATCTAAGCATTTTAGCTGCACGACGAAGACTGATGCAAAGGCTATTTATTCGCGATCTTCTGATGGGAACAATTCCCAGTAGTTCATTACTGGAGCAAGTCAACATTCACGCACCTCAACGTCGATTACGAAATCCCTTACCGCTATGGACACTTTTGTTGCAGGCTTTTTAAAGAAGTTTGTCATTTATTTGACTTTAATTTAAGTAGAATTAAATTTAAAAATAATATTATATACATTAACTGAATCTAGTCTGAACAGCATTAAGCTGAAGACAGTACGCCAATAAATAATAAAAATAACTCCACCGCAGTCTCCTGCGATTCAAAGGTGCATTAGTACCAGTGAGCCACATGTCCTGGCGGGTGTTGTGGGTTCGAATCCGGTTATAATCTCAGATTATAGCTTGGTTCGACCCATGTACCTTCCAGCATTGTACAAAAGGTAGGAGTCACAATGACTACTTGTTAAGCTACTAATACCCCCCCCCCCTTTCACCTTTCCGCTCTTTCTCCGCTACTCTAAAGAATTTCATTACTTTCTTCTACCGTACCTTGAATTGATAAAGAACTACCGTTTCAAAAAATGAAAAACTAGTGCCGCAACCCTATACAGTAGTGTCCCAAAACGTCACCCCTCAAACGATAGCTTAGGGTGTCAACAAAACTTTTATATGGCATCAACATTGGTTGACGCGATTTAGGGGTCGCACATTTGAGTTTTGGCATGGCATTTTTTAGGATTAAATTCAAAACAATATTTTTAGATATGTTAAAGTAGGTGAAACAAGGTGCTTAACTATTTTTTTCACAATCATTGTGATCTGATACATTCATAAAAAAGTTATGGTGGCATGTCTGGAGTCATATTTGGTTACAAAAATTTATTGAATTCGGTAAAATTTAGAAATTTCCGAAATTTTATTTAAATAAACGTCAAAACAGGGTATCAGAGCAAGAGGCAAATGACAAAACTTGAAGTATTTATTCTAAACGTCACCTACCTTTTTGATAAGAGGATATAAGGACTTTCTACAGAATTTGGCACCATTCAGGCTCAAAAATCATTTTTAAAAAGGACGTATTCACGTTATTAGGTACTATGCTTAAAAAATCGTATTTAGGAAACTAAGATTGGTCCAAAATGATGTGTAAGCTTGGTTTGCAGAAAATTGATTTTCAAACATGAAAAAATAATCAAAATTTCACTGTGTTCTAAAGTCAGAAAACCACAATATATCTAAATGCTTGGTTGCGGTGGTCTAGTCTCCTATAAACAAGTCAGAAAAAATGTAAAAGTAAGATATACAGGAAGTGGTAACGTTGAAATATTTTATTTTTGAGACTTGTTCTGATATGGTGCAATATTTCTCAAAGGATTTTGTAGAACAACGACTTTTATCAATATTATGCAACCTGAGATTTTTCTCGTTATACATACCGTCATCCGGGGCGAGATTGTGCCAAAAAAGCATATGTTTTTGTTCTTTAGCTCAGTATACACACAATTTAGGAACTAAGTTGATTTCAAACCTAATATATAATAACTAGAGGACCCGGCAAACTTCGTACTGCCACAAATTGAACTTAATGTTTCAGATTATAAATTTCAAATGAACTGAGAGAGCTGCTGGTTTTTGGAAAAAGGAGTGTTCTAAAAATATGAGTTGAGTTTTGTAGTTTTTTTTGAAGAGTACAACGTTTGATGTAGTTGATTAAACTCCAAATTTTCAGAGAGCGTGTATATCTAACAGCCGTATTAAGCCATTAATAAGAAATGACAATCTGACAAAATCTCAAAGTTTATTATCGGCTACACATTGGAAACATGTCTGTGTAAAAGTTGGTTTTTCAATTCCCAATACACTACGGTTGTGTAGGTAGATTTTGCATTGAGCCTTGTTTTATAAACTCTGCTGATTGTTAACTTATTTTTGTAAAAGTGAATTCGATATTTTAAACAGCGCCTAATTTCGTCTGCTGCAGTTGATCGTTTAATTATAACATTTCTAAGAACTTTCTAAGGATCATTCATCACCAACTATATTTTAATTGATCCTGCAATATATCATTGTTCTATTGAATGATCTCAAACACTTTTTATTTGTTTTAGTACATTCGTCATATTATCATCTTGCTATTCTGTATGCCAAAAATTTTTTGACACTCGAACATATCCCCTTCATCACAATTGAAGGTTTGTTTAGAATTCCTCGAAAATTTAAATTCTATTCAATATTCTGATAGGTATTTCATGTCAATAGCCATGCGATTTTTATTCTTATTCGATTCATAAATTGTTAATGAGAATTAGTCGAAATAATTGCATTACCGAATATCGATAACTGTAATTAGCAAACTCCGTTAGTTTTAAGTGCTGATCCACAAAATGGATTGAATTGTTCATTTTATTTCTAATCGCCCCCTCAAATATGTGATAATGCTAACATTTTCGTTTAAATCAATTTTTGTTCTCTTTATTCCTTTGGTAATTCACGCACTAAAATTATTTAAAACAAAAGCATAATTTTGTGAGCTGTTTTACTCTTTTAAGAAGGGCAATATGAAATTGGCAATAAGTTATTAACATGCGTAAAATTTTCATTTATATATAAGTACTTTTACAATTATTTTGTTGCTGGATAGCTGAAAATTCTGTTTATATACATATGTAAAATGTATTCTTCATGTGCATCAATCTAGTCAATTTGGTGCTTCAACCGTTACTATGAATTTTATTACTGACGCTTTTGGCTTGAATTTAGGTTTTTCTATAAGTTATACCTACAACATATTACATAATGTTGATTATTTTCAGATCTTGAAAAACCACAAAAATGGCATGTTACATGTGGTGATTTCAATGAAGGTAACACGTGTTTGTTTACCGCGGCAACGGCGCTGTTAAAAATCGAACATTGTATCGAGTGATCATCGTAGTAATCACTGACACAGCGCATGCAATGCGTGGCGGGTTTTATATGAAAAACAAATTTCTCGAGTTTTCCAATCTATACAGTAAATTTTCCGATTTTTCTCGCCGTAAAAACATAGCGGTGAGGAAAATAAACACAATAAAAAAAAGATGGCGCAAATCGGACGCTCCGTTCTCAAGTGATGCGCGGTCGAACTTTTGCTTTCCTCTTTTATATATAAGATTGTTCCATTAACAACTACCGTAGAGATGGTTTACTTACAATGAAACCCAATTTTACTGGAAGTGCATGAACTTTGGCATAATCTCACCCCTTCTAGGGGGTGACACAGTGCCAAAAACATAAAGTTAAGCTAAAAACATAAACAGTGAACATTAGCATGTTTATAAACAATACACATAAATATCAGTATAAAGTAGTTCATATGGGGCCGTCCATGAACTAAGTGAACTATTAGGGGCAGGGGATCGGCCAAAAACAACGCATCATTCAAAAAGTATGAACGAAAATAACCCGGGGAGGTCTGAAATAACGAAAAATGAGTTCGCAGTCAATGGCCAGCCTTTATATAGCCATTAGCGTTTCTAGGGTGAATAAGGGGGAGATATATGAAGGGGTGAATCCTAAGGGGCATACCTATTTGATCATTTAACAAAAGTAACCATTACTTCGTTCGAGAACCCGCAGCCGCAGAACATGTGACCCTCCCCCTCCTTAAAACTGGAAGTTTATACACGGTATAATATATTCGTCCTATATTAGAGTGTTTATTCAAAGCATCTGAAATTTCCAGAGAAAAAGCAAAAATTAGTTTAAATTATTTAGCAGACCTATGATGCTGTTTGCTCCAAAATGGATGATGCAATCTAATCTGTCAAAATATTGTGCTCAATAGTAAAGAATGTGACTGTACTGGTGTATGCTGACGTATTTTTGTTGTGTATGTACATTCCACAAATTAGATCGATCATTATGGCTTGGCACAATCTCACCCCCGTGAAGCTCGAAAAGTACAAAGTTTCGAAAAATACTATTTTCCTAATCAAAACTTATCCAATGCATAATAACCTTTCAATACATTGTAAAGGATTAGTTTATATACCTTCAAAATAGCAGGTTGATGTGATTTCTTGTTTGGGTTGATTTAAGGGGGACATTTTTTACAAGCGTTATTTCCGAGTATTTTTGATCGCGAACTTTAAAACCCTGTTTAGGCTAAATAGCTTGCTAATATTATCTGTGTTCCATTCTAAGTTATAAATAAATATGTTATTTTCATCATCATTTTGAATTTAGGTCACCAGTTTCTATAGATATAAAAAAATTTCACAAATAAACATTTTTGGTTTTTGGCACAATCTCACCCCCGTGGCATAATCTCACCCCGGATGGCGGTATATGTAATTTGAAATTCAAGAACAACTTCTTATGTGGTTGCCAACACAATGTTCAAAATAATAATTAGATTTATAAATGCAGCCGTATACGAGATATTGAAAAAAGTTGAATATATTTTATTCTTTTATTTTAAATGTGCCTTTCCATATGTTATCCGTATTATATCACCAAGTTATGAAACTGTTAACAACTACAGTAAATTTCACCTTACAATTTGTCCAAATACATCTTGCTGGTTCTACTATCTACTGATTGTACAAAAATGGTAAAAAAAAATTCAGTGTTTATTTTTTCATGTTTAAAAATTAATTTTTTCCAACTCACCAAGTTTGGTTGGGCCAACCAAGTTTCCGAGTTACGATTTTTCCAACATAGGGTACGGGAGGTCTCTAAATTCAGCCTATTTTCCTTTTCTTTCGCTAATAAAAATACTTTGCCGATATACAATTTTAATCTATACCTATAAAAATGGATTTCTGTCTGTCTGTCTGTCGGGATGTTCCTTATAGAATCGAAAACTACTGATCCAATCGGCGTGAAAATTTGCATATAGAGGTTTATGGGGCCAGCGAAGGTTCTTACGATGGTTAGAGATCCCTCCTCCCACTAAGAGGGGGGGCTCCCATACAAATGAAACACAAATTTCTGCATAACTCGAGGACTAATCAAGCAGATGGAACAAAATTTGGCATGCGGGTGTTTTTGCAGACAAGAATTTTTTCTATGATGAATTGAGACCCCTCCCCTCTTTAGACGGGGAATTATGACTCCTCTCCCCTTTAAGAGGGGGGGCTTCCATACAAATGAAATACAAATTGCCTCTTAACTCGAGAACTATTCCAGCAAATGGAACCAAATTTGGCAAGTGAAGGTTTTTGGAGGTAAGAATTTTTTCTATGGTGAATTAGGACCCCTCCCCACTTTAGGATGGGGGGCTCCTATACAAATGAAATACAAATTACCTCATACTCGAAAACTAATCAATCAAATGGAACCAAATTTGGCATGTGGGTGTTTTTGCAGGCATTTTTTTTTCTATGGTGGAGTGAGACCACTGCCCTCTTTAGCGGGGGAATTATGACCCCTCCCTTCTTCAATAGTGGGGAGGGCTCCTATACGAATGAAATACAAATATCCTCATAACTAGAGAACTAATCAAGCAAATGGAACCAAATTTGGCATGTATGATGGTTTGAGACCCCTCACCCCTATGGTAGGGGGATAAGGACTCTCATACAAATAAAACAGAAATTTTTGCGTAACTCAAAAACTAATCGAACTCGCTAAATTTTAGATCTTTTTTCATAAAACATTATCATTAGACAATCATTAGATGATTCAGTGCAAGACGGACACAGGTCGCGAGTGTTGCCGGCGACCTGCCGTCGGAAGCGCCGGCCACTGCAGGGGGGAAGCCCCCCGTAGAGATCACCTCTATCTAGGTTTATTTATTTTCCTAGATCTACTGACCTCTATTACTTTTCACCAGTTGGGTCACCCCTGCGAAATGGTACTTTCTACGAAAAGATTTTCCGTGAAATGGTACATCCCGCGTAAGGTTTTTCGTGAAATGGTATTCTGCGAAACTCTATATTCCGCGTTATGGTCAACCGAGAATTGGTGTTCCGCAAAATGGTATTCGGCGAAATGGTTTGTAATGATGGCGAATTTTTAAATGCCATCAACCGAGAATTGGTGTTCCGCAAAATGGTATTCGGCGAAATGGTTTGTAATGATGGCGAATTTTTAAATGCCATCCGCTTTATTTTATCAGGCTGAGCCAGTGGTGCCCAGGCATACGCGTGATGCGGGCCAAGTCAGATCACCCCATGAGTGCCGCGGGCCGCAGTGAGCTCTCGCCATTCCTGCGCATAACCAAATGTAAAATGGGCGGCACCAAACCCGATTTCTAGGAACCACCACAAGATTTAGGTCGGAAAGCATTCATATCCACAACATGCACGAGGTATTACGACTGAAATGAGTGAACCTTGTGTCATCAAAAAATTTATTCATCAAGTCCGCTATCCCTCAAATCAGTCCGCGGGCCGCACAAATCATCTTGAAGGGCCGCATGCGGCCCGCGGGCCGCAGTTTGGCCATCACTGGCAATGGGGGGAGTTGTTTTCTATTTTACTGTGAGGAAAATTCTTATATTAAAACACCCATGAACTCCTCAGAAACTTGCAAAACTCGAGATTGTGATAAAGGTCATCCGAGATTCAGGGTTTATGTACAACACAGTTTAATTTGTCGGGTCAGCTAGTACCTAATAAAATAAATACACTCTTTTAAAAGTGATTCTAAATAGCGTCTAAATAGCGCCAAATCCTGTGGAAGGTGTGTACTACCCCCTAACAAAAACGTAGATAACGTTTAGAATAAATAGTTCAAGTTTTGTCATTTACCTCTTTCACGTAGAACTGCTAAAATTTTAAAAAAATGCAGAAAGGTGCTTTGTTCCGTCTTCATAAAATCGTAAATATCTCAGCGAGATTTGAACATACGACTTTACTTTGTTTGTCATAAAATTTCCCATCTATACGGTACACTACGTTGCTCTGAGACACTGTTCGATACCCTGTTTCGACGTTTATTTAAATGAAATTTCGAAAATTTCAAAATTTTGCCGAATTAAATAAATTTTTGTAACCAAATATGACTCCAGACATGCCACCATAACTTTTTTTGAATGTATCAGATCTTAATAATTGTGAAAAAAATAGTTAAGTACCTTGTTTCACCTGCTTTAACAATTCTAAAAGTATTTTTTTAAATTTTCTCCTAAAAATGCCATTTTTTCATAAAACTTAAATGTGCGGCCCCTAAATCGTGTCAACCAATGTTGATGCCATATAAAAGTTTTGTTGTGACACCCTAAGCTACCATTTGAGGGGTTAGCCTCCGGGGTTTCCGACATAGTGCTATTCTGTATCTTTATGAGTGACAGCAGTCGGGCCAGCTATAGAAGACAATCTCCATGACTGTCGCAGTGCCATTTTGAACCCAGCACATAAAAAACAAAGATTGTGTTTTTTTCTTCATATAGGTAACACAGCAATGTAACGAATGATATGGCAACATTACCTACATAAAGAATAGAAAACCAATGGATCTTGTGTAAAGCTTTCGCATAACTCAAGCAAAAATGTTTACTGTAGGTTATATATGACTCCAGTTTTTCAATATCATTGGTCGTCAACCTGCATGTACGTACACACTTGGTTATTTGTCGTTTAAAAGCAAAGCAAAGCCTAGGTGCTACATTCCGTTTTCGAAACTTGACTTTCTGTTTTTATACGACAGACTTGGCAGCCAGCTGTTAGAGTACAGGACAATTGCAGGGCCTGTAGCTACGATCCTATTAACTCTAACAGCCTCTCCCAGCCGAGATTCGAACATACGATAACTGTTTGTCGTTTACAATTTCTATTATCACAAAACAATACAAATATTAAGGTATAATAACGGGTGACAACTAAAATTTTGGAATTTTTTTCTCAAGCTGTCAAAAAAAGACAAAGATACGTGAAGAAGATCTGATCTACCGAAAATAAAGATACATTATACATTGTTGAAAAAAATTAGTGTACATTTGAAAACGGTCCATAATCGGCTGTTCGACGAAGCTTTCGTTTGACGTGGAAACAGGAGCGTCTACGGACGCCATGTCAACTTTGCAAATGCATCTCTTGATTCTACCAATCAACTGTTTGCAATTCGTGGCTCTCCAGTTATTTTTGCACACCAAGGAACTCAAAATCCCGAAGAAATCTTCGATTGGGCGTACTGAGACAGATTTTTCGGGTCGTGGTTTTTGGGTAAAAATGGGATCGAATGGGTATTCAGGAACGATTGTGTTTTCTTGGCGTAATGCGATGATGCTCTATTCGACCAAAACATGTATTGTCCATCTGCATGATGTTTTTCTAGAAACGGGATCAAAATTTTCTTTAAATATTCGTCTGCTGCATCTTAATTGATAGCCAATCCAGAGGGCTTGTTGTTGAAGAAACGAGAAAGAGAACGATGTCCTTCTGCGTCCATTATTTTGACTGGTCTTCCACTACCTACTAGTCTTCCACTAGAGGAGAGAGAGAGCTACATACTCTCGTTCCTCTCTGAGCTCGTTTGTTGTGGAGTATAGGGGCCTCAAAAAATTCCAAAATTTTAGTTGTCACCCGGTATCTTCATTATCACTTATAACTTAATATATTAAGCAGCAACCAAAGTTCGGAAGTAAGGACAGGTGGAGTTCGGAATATCAAAACAAAACCAGGCCATATTTTCTCTAAAGTTGAAAACTTTATTAATGCTCAAGAAAAAAGAACCACAAATTGTTTACAATTAAATAAAAACAGTGAATTATACGCATCCATGTATATCACGAATAATGCTTACTTTTTCCATCATATCAATTTCTTTTGCCTTAGCCGGATGTGATTTTGGAAAGTCTGTCAATGTTTTCATTTTTTTGTCAATTTTCGTCAATCTTAGTTCGTCTAGCGCCTAGATTTTAGTTCTGTTGGTTTTTGGAAAATATTACTATCAAGCAGCAAAATGTATATATGTATGTTGTATATATAATATGTGTTGTATATATTAGCATATCTTTTTTGTTTAATGTATTTCAATATATTTTAGTATGTCTCTAATACAAAATCCTGCAGAAACTTTACTCACTTTCAATTAGTATGAACTAAAATATACCCTGATGATATTTAAGTAAAGGTCGACCGATCATACGATTTAAAGAGTATTTTAAGTCTACAGATGGAACGCACTAGAAGTAGATAGGAGCACTGTCGTGTTATTTCTTCTTGATAAATTAGTCAGCTTGGTAGGGAAAATAGTTTTGCAAGCAAATTTTTGACATATTCGCAATAAAAATAACCTATATATTTTCCGATTAGTATCCAATTAGGTAAATTAGCTCTATTAGTTATGAACAGTCAACAACATAAATTTGTTTTACAACATACTCTGTAACTTCTTCAAGAACGTTCCATATGTAATTTTTTTTTTGTGTTTTTCGTCCTATGGTCGACTATATTTTTGTAATAATTTAAGACTTATGTCGGGACAATATATGAAGAGTGTATTAACCACTAGACGAGAGGTGGTTGGTTGGGTTGCGCAATTAGCGTCACAGTGGCTATAGAAGAAGAAAACTGAGCAGTGACTATTTAAGGGGAATTTTAGAGTATTCATTTGTGGTAATGATAGTTCTAATGATTATTTTTAGTTCAGTAGACCGCTCGGAAGTGCATGTATATCGACCGTCAGAAGATCTTTACAAAGATCTTAATTACCTTTTAACATATATTTACATGTTTTTTTGCGGAATAGTCCATTCACGAAAAATACTTGTATTATCTGAAAATTTCAAATAATTATCTGTAACTTCGTTAGACAAACGGGATATGGCAAGATACATAAAGAGCACGTCTTGCCGTTAAATCTAGTTTTTTGAATCTTAAGAATCCTGCGGAAAATGCTTCAATTAGACAATTTAAACACTTAAATATCCCAACCAACATTCTACGCTTGTGTTTTTGTTTTCTTTTCCCTTATTACACTCACTCGTTTGGTTTGCTAGTATACCTATACATACTACACTCGATCGGGAAACTACAACTGGGATTTTGCTTGCATTTTTCTTATCATTTAGTGTTTGCAGTTAATATATGTGGTAAACTATTTAAAATACATATTATTAGTTCGGAGTAAACTGTACTCAGCATGTTTTCTTTCCGTTCTTTCATTGTCAGTGTTGGAAACTGGAATTCGTTCAACACAATGTTAATAAATAGTAATAATATTAATAGTAATAATTATAATTGATCTATACACTGTAAATTTAAAACTCTTGTTCGTTATTACCGTTTTGTTTATAATTGTTTCAAAAAATAGTTCTTGTTTTAATATTTCTCGTAATTCCTTCTAAAAATTGTAATGCGTACATTTTTGGTTGTAAATATTGTGCAAAAAATTAACACTAGTAGTAGTTTTTTGTATTAACTCTCAATAACGAGATGATGTTGAATGGATAGGATTTCTTGTTGCTGGATAAATATTAAAGATCTTTTTTTTGTATTTTGTATTTAATTCTACGTGTGTACAACGCCAAAAATTATTATCTTGTTGGTTTGCCTTCTTTCAATAACTGTTTATTTTTTCGATTCTGTTTGCTGTCTCCAATGTGTTAGAGTAGATAAATGGTTTATGTATAGGAATTCTTCTCAGATGTTTACCGAAATTTTGCTCTTTCTGTGATATGTGACATTACTTTAATTTTTTTCCAATAATACTTCTATGATGTTACTAGGTATCCATCGATTTTTATCTCTTCCTGTGTTAGTTTGACAAATACGATTTGATTAGGTGTACGTTGCTATAAATTCTGTATATTATCGAACAGAGATGACAGAGAAAAGTGTTTGTTCGTGTTTTGATTGTGTACGTGTATGCGTTTATATGTTATGCGTGTTCATTTTCCAATTTTAGAGAGATCTGTAAACGGCGATAGAGCTTTCGCATACATATACTTAAATATGTGCAGAAAATACATTCAAGAACATGTATTACTACGAATTGGAAGTAGGTCATATTTACTCGAAAACGATTCTCATAAGGCTTGAATTTTGGTATTTTATATTATTTACTTTTCTTGTTGTTATATAAAATGTTCTAAAATTATATTAATATGAAACAAAATATGTTTTGGCCAAAAATTCAAAATATGGTATAAATATTGTCTGACATTTTCTCCTACATCTTTGTGATCAGTTTTGGCTGTTCACTTGGAATTTGAAATTCTGAAAGAATAGCGAGCCTTAGTGATATTTTGTACTAATCTACTAAGAGTGAACTCCTACGTGATTGCGGGTAAAACAATCAATGGACTACAGTGTTAAATGATAGTTGATTGCATCAAGTTATCGCATAATGTGACTCATAGTGTTCGGCAGATGTGAGAATGATGAAAACGGACGTTCAAAACGTATCAACCTAAGCTAGCAAGCAGCAGAACTGCGCGAAATAGTATAAATAACATGTCTTTTTTTCTACATAATTATTTTTTCTTGTAAGCTCTCTTTGATTTTCTATATAAGTAGATTTCATTTCAAAATGCGAAACGTTCTGACCGTTCGGTAATGTAAATGATTAACATGTGTAAAAAGTTGACCAAACTGGCTTCCATAGTATCATTTTTGCGAAACTGAAGTTGGACGAACTTAAACAGGAATAATGATATAAAATATTTCACAACCGTGTATGGTCTAAAAGTGTTTATTTTTTGTTTAATTGTTTTGAGTATAAGGGAATGTTGGTAGGTTGGTCGCTCTAAATTAACGTCGATATTGGCTCGATTTCGACGTGATACAATTCTAAGCAGGGAATTATTGTACGGTTTAGAACAGTTACTTACAGCAGGAATAATCAGTTCGTTCTAATTATGAATAGTAATTATCATAAATTTCATATCTAATGCATTGTTTCGCTATTTTGAATATGAAAAATGATTTACCTTCAGCCTATAGAATTCTAATTTTAGAAGATTCGTGCCTGGTATATCATTGAAATCGGTTACAAACTGGTCAACCCTTTTCAAGGAAACCATTTGACGCAATCGTTAGAATGAAAACTGTTTCACTGCATGTAAATATAAGAATTGTAGAAATAATTCATTGCAACCAACACCGCGCACCGTGCTTTTAGACTATTTGGTTTGTTTCTTCCCCACTATCTCGTCGGATTAAAGCAACGTTATTCATGGCTGTAAACGGCAAGTAGTAAATTCTAGTCAGCTTTTTTGCCCGTCTTGAGATTAAATGATTTGTGGTAAGATTTTATTAATAAAATATTGCTTTCCTGGTTTGGTATATTCCAATTTAGGTAGTCTGATCATATGTTATTTGCAAGGTTAAATTTGTAGATTCTTTAAACTTACTTTCAAGTGGCTCATTATTATTATTATTTGTAGTGATATAATGCTACATTAACACCTTTGAACATTACTATAAATTTATACTCATTTGATAAGTTTGTTGGTTTATTTACTTTCCGGCTTATTGTTCGAGCTATGCGCAAGACAATATTTGCTCATGCATTTCCACAGAATTACAAATTGTCGTCAAACAGTATTTACTTGCATTGGAGTTTGGATTATTTTCAGTTCGACAACCTTAAAACTGCTACGTAACTGTATATAATATGTTGTAAAACTTTGATTATAACTTTGTTCTTAAAAATACGCTTACTACTGATTCTGGCTTCGTTTTGTGTAACATGCAACTAGTTGATAGTTTCACTTCTAGAAAGCTGGAAGCATATGTGGTTAGCAAATGTATAGGAAAGGCGCCACCGAATACGCTAGTTGACAGTCAAATTGTAGAAGAAACTTTTTTTATACAAGCCCAAATTTTCCAACAATCTGGAAAACGTCACGTAAAAAATCTCTTGCCGACGGAATATAAACGCAAATTTCGATCGGAGAACGAAATATTCGCTGCTTGCAACAGCCAACTAAATCAAAACACGAAAACTTTGTTATTGAGCAGGGTGGCCAGTTTATACAAGTTTCAGCATAATATCTAAGCTTGACA
Organism: Sabethes cyaneus; assembly: GCF_943734655.1. Taxonomy (NCBI): domain Eukaryota; kingdom Metazoa; phylum Arthropoda; class Insecta; order Diptera; family Culicidae; genus Sabethes; species Sabethes cyaneus. Next base: position 59,359,033 of record NC_071353.1, on the reverse strand, counting down.
GTTGTTCAAATTAAAAAGTGACTCCGTAAGGCAGTGGTAAAACCTTCCGACAAAAAAACCGTAAGTTTGCATGAGGAATCATTCAAATTAACGGGGGTCCACGGTATATGCACTCTCCCTGAAATTGATACCTGCAACGTGTTTCGAGAGTTGCTTTAGAGTCCTAGAGTCAGCTTCGTAGAGATTCCAATTTCTGTATTCTAGCACTGCGACGATTTCTGCATGAATTCCTCGTCGCTCAAGTTAAGCGTATGCTTGCTTTTTAAAACATAGACGTTTGTATCGCAGATTGGAGTTCACTTTGAAGTTTTTCTGAAGAGCATTGCAAGATTTCGCACATTTTAATCGTTACGCAATATTTATAGTTATATTTTCGTCAAATTCGCTACTATAGTTATTACGAGGTTTCCTCTTTGGAAGAATTTACATAGTTGAGTTGTTTTTTTCAGAACCTTCAGTCATAAAATTGAATTTGCCCTATACGTTAAAAGTTTCAACAGAAATGAAAATTTCTTGCTTTTATAGAAAATACCGAGAATATCAGTTTTTGATCGTGGAAAAACCGGTAACTCGGGAACCGAGATGGAAAAAAATCGCTTCCAGCGATCAAGAACATAGGAGCGATCAGATTCAGATTCATTGACATCACTGCTCAAAAGCGACAAATACTTTGTCGCGATCTGTACAGATTATGACAAACCTCATATCAGATCATGTGCATTGATTGATTGCGTTAAGAAATATAACAGATACAGACGATCGGTTGTGTGCAGTGCGTGGATCTCAATACAAACAACATGAACAGCCTTTTTTCTTGCAGCTAGGTTAAATGTTACACTGTGATCGACTGCAGCAAATTGGTAAGAGATCAGAATCGTGTGATTCAAGCTAAAGATGCACTGTTTGTCATGATCTGTACGGATCGTGATCTATGCGTGTGGCGATAGCTCACAGATTTGATCAAAATCGCTGATTTTTCATCCCTGCTCGGGAATGGAAATAGCACTGTAATATCGGTAAAACCGGTGAAGCCTCCATAGTTGGCTTCACTTTCGAACTTTTTGCTGAAACAATAGTAGAACTTTTGAATAGACATAGACGCGTTTTCATTTACGAAGAGTCCTGAATTAATGAAGTAGGTGATGTCCAGAGAAAAGTTTTGCTCATGAAAAAACATAAAATTCTGACCCCCCTTGAAACAATTTTATACGGCATACTCAAATTCCTAGCAGGGAATAAAAGAAATCTTTTCAAACATTTAGGACATAAAATACGATTACATTCAACGAAAGGTAACAGCTTTGAAATCATCCGCAACTGCCAAACACATATCCCTGCACTTGCTCCGTAAAACTACACCTAGCCGCCGGCTTACTACAAAATTGAATCAGATATCGTTTTCTATACTGTCAAAACTTTAAAAGCATCAAATATATAAGTACTTCTATTTGGCTTACGTTCTTCCTTTTTGTTATTCAAGCAAGGACACCTTTTTAATCTGTATTCTGCATTTTGCGTGACTGTGTATGTGTGGCTACGTGTTTTGTTTTTTTTATTGCGCATGCATACTACTTTGCAGACGTTAAAATATTTTGTCTTATTTTTTCGTGTTAGGTTCTCGCAAATATTGTATTGGGTGTATATAATTAGTTAAAATGTGATCATTTCTAGGTAGTACGGTAAAAATCCACTGTATACAAGGTTACTACCCGATATCTTGAAGGGGAAGAGGGATTCCTACAGTACGGTTTCGAGTGCACATTGCCTTCAGTAATTGATTTTTATTTTTTTTTGGGAAAATCTAGTATCTAAAAACATACTACAAAATTTTTTTTGTTATTTTTGTTGTTGTTATTTTTTTGCACATTTTTGAAGTTTTTGTTGTGTATAATAAATACGTGTATATAAAAGACAAGGCATAATAATATCTGAAACAGAATTGAAAGATTGTTCTATAAAATGGAATTTCAAAACATGGTACAATTACATCCATAGCGGTTTCTTTGTTCACTCTAAATGCAATTGTAGAATGTACATGTTTTGGTGTGTTTGTATATGATTATAATATATGTATATATATAAAGTGCCTTCTATAAAAGTTGCCGTTTGACTTTTCTACACTACTGTTCTTTTTTATCCCACTTGTTTCAGATTTTCTGGAACCATCTTCGATTACAACATTCTTTTGAATTATGTTTTGTTTTATTATTTCTGGAAAAAAGCGGCTGGCCTCCACCAACAAGATGTTTTGTGTTTATTCATTATGCCAGTTGAGAAGCCTCGTTGTTTTTTAAATACTATCAACGCCTAATTTGCTTTTCTTATTGTTTAAAATAACAATTAGAAAGATACATGTCTGCAAAAACTGTAATTTTCAATGATACAATACTGAATAAAGAACAATATGTTGAAACATAAAATATATTGAAAATAATCAAATAATATCCTACCAAATGGTTGTCACTACAGCTTTTTAAAAGATTACCTATGCGATCTAAATCTGAGTTGTATAAACCCTAACTTCGTAAAAGTCCTAAGCCACCGCTCCACTAGTGTTTTTCAGGTAGTGCTAGAGTATAATCTCTCATGTAGATCATCGACATGGTGCAAACATTCTGTACAGAAAAGTGGACACACTCCATAGTGTCTATACGAGAGGTTTTCTCTATTCCTGCTTGAAAACTTTAATAATGTACACTTGGCTCTACAACATGCGGAAACAGGGGAAGTATTTTTCTGTAATTCCATTCATAAATATATTTCGTTTATGTTTATTTTGTATAATATATTAAAACGAATGAAGTTTGAGTTTTTTTGTCATATTATATTGTCTTATCTAATCTTTATATAATTTCAAATGTGTCAGTATTCCGAAAATCAGTTCTTTCTAAACGTTTATTTTAAAGCGCGACAAATTAAAGTATATAATAATGATACTCGCTAATCGGAACAAAATATTTGTTTAGAATATCATTCAGTTTTGCGTAATTGCACGATTGCCATTTCTAAGGGGAATGGTTTGGGAAGGATTAAGATAATAAGAAACCGAAATGGGAAGGAAAACGAGACTTTATTAGAGAATACTTTAAACTTCGAAAACAATAATGAAAACTCAATATAACTTGACTTGTAATGTGTTATTCGATTTAAAAATTTACTATTTTTCATAGAAAACCAGTACAGAAAATATAGATTGAGTTACACTGTGGTGTTTTTACGTTGTTTTGTAAAATAATTCGGTAACGATGGGTTTCGAGATTCTGTAAGTTTTGTAGACGATTTTTATCGCATCCTGTTTTGAATGAACGCAATCTTGTAAAACACAGATTACTTTCCAACGTGATTGCCTCAAATTGCGACATTGCGTTTCCGGGTCTTAATTACCCCACTATTCCTTAAAATTTTTACACATTCTTCGTTTCTTCGCATTTCTTAATACGTTTCAAATCACAATCATTAAAGAAAATATGGAAGTTACGATTTGGAAAGCTCCCTTTTTCATCCGCAATCAATTTCGTTCAAATATTAATAAATTACACAACTTTAATATAACGTAGCGAAAAAAAAGTTGCTTTATATCGAGGATTTAAAGTACTGAGTTGCCTTGACACGCATCTGTAGTTTATAATCTGTGTATTGAGCAGATTTCATAAAAATTGTATTGATGAAGAAATTACAGGGTGCGACTCGAAAAAAATGCGAAAAGCTTTAATAATGGGTTAATTTGTTTAACTGTTGATTCATTTCTGCTGACAGTGCATTTGTTGACGTTTACTTTAGAGTGTTGCATCAGAATATCGGATCGGAATTGTTTTATTGCAAATTTGTGAAAATGTACACCAAAAAAGTGATTACGAGTTCGCTGCTCGCCCAGAAGATGTCAAAGGAGATTGCCAATGTGGTAGGATGCCATTTGGTCACAGTTTAACGCATTCAAAAGTCTCTGCAGGACGGTCCTTCCTAAGCAGCGGAAATCGGGAAGTGGAGCTCCGCGGTTTGCACGTACATAAAACGTGATCAAATCGGTTCAAGCAAATATTACTCGCAACCCGGTACGTTTCATTAGGAAGCTTGCCAACGAACACAAAATTTCTTAAAACATGCACGCATCTTTATTTATTTATATCCATATTTTCCAGGAAAAATCCTTTTGAAGTGTTGCACCTTCCGTCTTCCGAGCAACTGCTTCAATAGGAATAAAAACCCTTTTCATTTTCAGAGCTAGAGCTGTGAAACGTCACTTTATTACGGAGCGGGTAAAGCAACTACAACTACAAGTGACTCGTTCGAAGTGATTGCTTTCTTTGTTGAAGAAGGAAAAATGATTCTGTTCTCCGACGAAAAATTGCTTAGCATTGATGGTGTGTTCAACAACCGCACAGACCGGTAGAGAAGTTTAAGTTCCAAACCAAATATACAGCTGGTGTCATGATGCTTGGCTTGGCGGCGTTCAACGGTTTTCAAATAGCACCTAACGAGCAATCAATAATTGGATTTGAAAGAAATATAATGAATTTTTGCAGTTTGACTTGTCCCGTTCTGGTTCGAAGCATTCAAACGATTCATGTTTATAGTACTGCACTGATTAGTCCTCTTGTCTCGTCGTCATAGTCATCTTTAGGGAAACTTCATAATCTGTTGACTTCTTCGCTTCAGGTATTCAAGTACATTATCAATTTTTTTTCTGAACTGTGATGTTGCTAAGGGTTGCGGTAATATGAAATTCAGGAAAGTTGCAGCATTTTCTTCAGTCTCGTTCTTTTCGCATTTTACTGAGAAACGTGTCATTGGAGACTCCCTTCACGTGACAAATTTCATACACGTAGTTTGAAAGAAAAATAACCCATCACTGAACTTGTTGATTTTTTATAATAGATTCCTAATGCCTCTCGATCATTCATAAGAATATCCAGTTTCGAGCTTCTTGTAGATTCTGGACGAAATCGGCTACTCTGATTTATCCAGGAACGCGAGTGTGATAATTATTCCGATGCTTTCGTTGGAAGCAAGAAGTACGTACTTAACAAGAAGTTAGGAATAATAATGACTGAGTGTAGTTCTTTCTGGCGAGCGCAGTGACGATTATCACTTAGGTGACAAAGATGAAAACGAGTGAGCTTACGCCGCAGTCTGAGAATCACCACATTTGCCCATTGTCGCATTGAAGCGACATTACAAATCTTGACCTGGTCGTTAATAAAAAAAAAAAAAAAAAAAAAAATCTTGACCTGTAGAGTTATCGACACCCAAGAAACCATCCAAAATATGGGAAAGTTAATATGTTGGTGAAAATTTTAATTTGTTTAGTCTTAAACAGCATGCGAATGAGAAATGCTTTTCTACGCAAGCGGGCAAACGGGCATCACAATCACGGGGATAGGAAACATTAGGCATTTTAGCGCAAAATAAGGTTTAGAGAAATGGAATATGGATGAGAGCCAAGTCCTTCAACGGTATACGGCCGCTAGTGGAGCAGGAAGTCAAATGGCGTTGTAGGTGAAACAAGCAAGCGCGGGTAGGCTTTCTGGCCAACGAAAGGGAAAGGTGCAATAATTGGCGATATCAGCCATAAAAACCCAGGCAGGTCTCACTAAGGGTGCGACGCATCATTCGTGTTAGCTTCGAAGCCCTATTTTTACAGAAAAAAGGAAACTGCCATTCGATGTATAAAATCCAAGAAAGCTCCTGAGAATGATCGCATATAGGCAGAAATATAGGCAGGCCGACCCCAGATGATCACTTTGAGTCAGTTTTGATTCATTTGACAGTACCATCTCAGCCAAGTAGAATTTGACAAAGTTACGTGTGAAGCATTTGTAGAGCTAGTTGCCATCTACAATTTTGCTGAATAAAGCTAGGTCGAATCTTTTATATTTATAGTGCTACAGGGATAGCTCGATATAAGACAATTTATAATTTCAAAAAGTTGTCTTATATCGAAACATGATTTTAAAAAAAAATTGCATTACCGATCACCAACTTTGCTCTGTGTTGTGTGTTTACGTTTTTTGAACTATTTATTATCGTTTAAACTACTAGTTTTTAACCATTTTTAGGGTTGACCAAACTCGTGATTTTAGTCATGACCTTGAAATGCGGTTAGGCATATATTAATATCTTTTTGAAACGATGATTCGACAATTGATGAAGGGACGGTAAGGAAAGTAATGAAGAAGGATTTTTTAGGAAATGAAGGGGAAAGAGTGGAAAGGAAAGGGGGGGGGGATAATAAGTAGCTATGCTTAACAAGTTGTCGTTGTGACTCCTATCTTTTGTCCAATGCTGGAAGGTTTTAGGGTTATTTTGAAATAATGAACTTCTTCATGGCGGCGATTTTGGAATGGAAAAATAGCTCTGGTATCGTTATCAGATATGTCAGAGGGATTTGTCTTATATCGAGGTACAAATTGTCTTATATCGTGGTTATTTTATAACGAGGTTGTCTTATATTGAGGTACCCTTGTATACGGCTGCTACCGCGTTGGTAATCAAATGACCGTCCACTTGGCTACCAATGAGGTGGCAGCATTGGAGCAGCATAAATGCCACAATACAGCAAACTTCTATTCAGCAATATTGTCACCGCTATTCTATATTTCGAACGGATTGGTATTTCGAACGAAATTTCCGCCAGCAAAATCAAATGGGCAAAACATCTCGTTCGAAACAAGTCGAACGAAATAAAGATTCGTTCGAAATACCGAATAGGGGTATGTATGTAGATAATAACTACTTCTACAAATGCCCCCTATATAACTTTTTCAAATTCTGCTTGGCTTAGATAGTACTATCAAATGAATAAAAATTGAGTCAAAGTGATCGCGCCATCCCTGGTTATAGTATCAACTATTATTTAATATCTGGGGCACTTCGACATAACCAATCTGCTCAAGAGCGGTAGCTCAACAAAATCTAAGAGCACTCCTTCTGGTATTGAATACGAAAAAGCTTTCAACTGACTTATTCATGAAAATGTGCAGGGCGCCTTGGAATTCAAGCGACAACCAGATAAAATCGTCGACATCATCGAAGCGCAGCAGTAAAAAAAAAGTTGAATGCTATTCATATCTTGGCCGCCAAATGGTGTAAGACAACGGTATTAACCCATTATGACCTAGCGTATGATATATCATACCCCGTCTTCAAAACCTGTTTACTGCTGAATTTCAATAGTTAACATTGTTAATATATCACTACAAGAGAGATAAGACATCAATCTGAGGTGTGTGTGTGAAATAATCTGTCAGTTTTTGTAATTTCATTTTCTTCAACAGTTCAAAGTTGCGATAAATGGCGGAAAAAAAGCTAAAAAAATGTCGAAAAAAACTTAGTCTCCAAAACGCATGAAAAAGTCTGCATTTTGTGACGAAATATTATCTGAAATGTAAAATGGTATTTATATGTAAAGTATATCACAGAATTCGATAAGAAATATGTGAACAACTGTGTAATTTGTTTGTTTGAAATTGAGCGTATGAAATATAAAACCTGCAATATTTTGGCCTTGAAACCATTTCAAATGACGATTTTATGTTTTCCGACACATTCGAGCCATAATTTGATGGATTACACAGTTTCACTTCATTTGGTCCAAATTTAGGTATACCCGGGTCATAATGGGTTATGATGGATGTAGTTGGACGGATAACAAGTTTACGAAACGTATGGTAATAATCCTACGTGCAAAACTGAACAAAATTTCTCATTGGAACATGCAACCAGTACTGTTATATACCGGTGAAACGTGGTAATACCCAGAAGCCCAGGTCTCGGTCGATAAGTTCCACCATAGTCGATATCAAACGCTGCATAGAAATTCGGTAAGACATCACAACAGAGGCACGTCCAGAGGCTTCTAGCTATGCAAATAAAGGAAGTCGACAGAAATCAAACCTACCCCCGGGTCATGACTAAAGCTGCTAGTATTTGTCCGGGATAGAAAACTTTCTAACAATAATAATATATCCAAATGTTATTGGCGTATCACATAAAAAACTCTAATTTGAAAATGGTGAACATGTTCAATAGTTACCGAGTTATTTGTTAGCTCCAATGGTCGAATTCCTCTGTTAAGGGGCTTTATTTGGTCTGCCAGAATTATTGTAACTTACATTTGTAAGAATGGAATTGATGGTCGTTTTATCTATTCCTTTAGTTTCCATAATCGACTTGATTCGTCCTTTCAATATAGGCAATTCATCCGTTTTGTATTTATAAAAAAATTTGCAATTTAGCACAAAAAAATAAATAGGTTCTAAGAATCCCAAGGAATCATGAGCTCAAAAATTCGTTGTTTTCGGCATATCGCTCAGTTGGTTGTTGATGGAATAGGCAATCGTTGGTACATATACAACAAGAATGTTGCGGATAGTGTTTTCTTATAAATCCAGGTTCGTTAAAATAGACTCATCGTTTTAATTTGTAGTCTACTGGTAATCCGATTAACGCCATAAATTATTAGTCATTGATCTCAAACACAAAACATAAAACACAAAACACTCTGATGCTAGCAGATGATTCCATTTTTGTCTTATATTTTACGCATTGGTAGAGTGTGTTGCAATGTGTTCAGTGGCACGATGAGTCACTCCGCATTGGAATACAGAGTAGAGTTAGTATGTACATAACATGGTGAGACAACTGTTCCTATTGACAACATTCTCACACAACATGTTTCTGTTAAAACGGAAAATTTGAAATATATAAAACCTAAAATCATACAAAAGCAGTTAATGAAAAGAGTAGATAAAGAACATACTTAATGAAACGGAACCGATGGAATGATTTGGGAATAAAAACACAATAAAACCATAAAAGACGGTAAATAAAATGTAACCTTTATTCGCTTAAATGATTGTATACTTCTATTCTCATTCACTATGCATATGTGTGTATAATTTAAAAGGTAAAAAAGCAAAAAAAAAACAATCATTAAAAATTGTGCAATAGGCACTCCAGTACTATGAAAAAAGTTAAACTCCTAATAAAACGTATTAAACTACTATAAAATGTTACTCGTTGACAAAAAGTGTAAAAGTAGTAAATATATCATCACTTGTGTATAAAAAATAAGGCGGGAACATGTTTTACAGATATCTTTCTCATCCTATGATCAAGTTAAATAATTTCTTTGCTGGTCTACTTGCATCGATTCATTTCATTATTACATTTTCTTTTGTTGGGTTCACCTTAGCAGTTTCTCTTGTTCCTTTTCCCGCGAGTTTTACTTGGATGGAATGAGAAATAACAAACTTTTGAAGGTATTCGTATAAATCATTACAATCAGAGTACAGGAAAATTGTATAGACTCTACTGATGACTTTTGAACGTCATTATACCAAATGTTTTTAACATCATTTACGTTTTAAGCATTACTTTTCCATTATTCGATTGCGGGAATTATCGGTCAGCTTATGCAAAACTAAATATTAAAATTTTGGATTTAACCTAGATTTCAGAATTGACAGACGCTGTGGTTTAAGATGATTACAATAGGTAGACAAAATGTGCTTATGTGCTTGGTTCGAGAACAATTTGTAGATATTGGAACTGTAGATCAAAACGGCATGTGCTCTCAGTTATTTTACTTCAGTTGAGATACCCCTTTTGTAAATATAGGTTATATTTTGACGCATGGATTATTGATGCACCAGTTTATTTTGATGCTGCGAAAAATAAGTTTCACAGGTTTTCCGCGTAATAATCTGTATTAGATATTTGATAGCAATTTATAATATTATGTAAATAGTTGTCTTGTGTTTATCAATAGTTTATTCGTCGCATGTGAAAAAGGTATTTTATTGTAATTTGTGTGATTCAATTCATGTAGTAATAAAATATAAATGACGACTGGGATATAAATTGTTCCATTTCTGTTTAAATATTTTGTCTACCTTTGTTATATAAATATATCTTTGTACATGTCTGTTCTACAATGTGTTGCATATATAGTGAGGAATAGTAAATAAGCATGACAGATTTATCGTCGTAAAATATATTTCGAAGCCGAAACATTTGACACCTAACGCATATAGCAAAAAAATAAATTTCTTTGATTTTGAGACGGATATTAAATGAATGATTTTGATAAATGCATTGAAATTATTTTTGCAGAGACATATCCTATAAGCAAGTGTAACTGTTTCATACCCTGGGACTAATCGACGGTACTAAAACGGACAAAGGTTAATTTTGAAAACAGCGTCGTTTATTTTAGGTATATGCAAACCATGTTTGCGTTAGCTTCAACTTGCTTTGTATAAAAAGGTGTATAGGTGAGCATTTGTTTTCCTATTTTCCTGGTAAATTTTAGAGAATATATCTTTTAATTCACAATCAATGACTAAAAGTTTTGCCAATAAAATGCAAAATGGCCATTTTACAGCAATATAGGTCTTGTCAGCGATTTGTTCACCTCTTTGCGTATTAGAGCAAACCCAAACGACTATATGCTTTAGCAATAATTGACTTATGAATTATCTAATATAAGAAAACGGATAAAACAAAATATAATTTCATTTTCTCACAGCACATCAAATACTTACTTTGGGGTAAGATTTTGATTGTGATTTACATTTACATTCCAGTGATTCCGTCTAAGATTATTTTTCTGTTTAACAAACTGACAAGACACTTTCAAAACCATTCGGACAGTGCAGTTGTTACTTTAACTCTATCGACTAATTTCAACTTCCGCTATATGTTGAAAACTATACATACACATTGTTTTTTTACTTTCGGCTTTTTTCCTTCGAAATAAAAATATGAACAATGAAACCTATCTACAAAGAACACCTTCCCAATGCTAACCATCTACATACTACGAACATTCTACCACGCCACACTACACATTCGCACTTTTTGTAAATGTAAATACTAGGTTTTGGAACTTACTTACACTATATTTTTTCAAAAAAAAACTCCTAAATAATGAGACTATATCAATTAAGGAACACTACAGCCAAACATGATTGCTTATCGAGAGATAATAAAAATTTGTATATAAAAAAACTCAATAATCAAAGTAACAATACTATCGTAAGCGAATCTAGTCCGGACTTGGTTATCAAAGCGATTCGCTTTTTCTTGTATTTTATATAACTTTCCATTTCACCACGTTACTTGTAATCTTGCGATTTGGTATAGATATTTTCCGCGGATTTTTTTTGTACAAAAAAAACTCCGATCGAAAATATATATATATGTATATGCGACTAAACATGGCACTGTATTTTTCGTTTTTAATTGTTATAAATACAAATGGTCACAAAAATAAAAAATCATGATTTTAGGAATAGATTTTAAACTCATCCTATTTATTTTGTTTTGACTTATTAACACTGAGCCTACTAAACCTGATCCTGTATATATTTTTTGTAACAATTTCACAGTATCATATTGCCTTTAGACTCTACTGCTTTGATTGAAAACTATGTTTGTTGAGTGTTTCAATGCGTCCTTCTTTATTTACTTTTCACCGAGACATGTAATATATCATATATAAATTACTCACCATGACCAGTCATAGTTTGACTTGTCATAGTAGCAATAGATATACAAAGGTTTCGGTAGGCTTAGTGTAAACCCAAACATTATTCGAACTTATCTAGTGCGGGTGTTCAACATACAAGAAGGCAGGATTCAAATGTTCGAGTAAGCAGTGCTGTAAGGGAAGAACTAAACTGTAAATCTGTCTCGTTCACAAAAATCTAGAAGTGGAATTGGATTGTGCTAGATTCACAAATGTTTACAGTTCCACGAGATTGAATGCAGCGTTCGCTTTTTTCGGCACAAGGACTCTTTGCATAGCAAAAGAAAACTTCCTCGAAAACAAGATATTTTTATGTCTGATCTTTCGTTACTTACGGAATTCCGAATACAGAATCGCTTTTTTCCTGCTTTGTTGTCTATTGAATAACCGCTTTGAAGTTTTTTATTGTGGGTAAGGTATAAAATTGTTAATGATGTGGCTAAATACCGATAATTCGAGCGCAAACAACCACGGATCATTTCTTGAATTGAAAAATTCTTTGCTTCCGAACTTGTATATGTTGAACACATCCTCACGATTCATAGCAGCAGATTTTTGACAAATGATTGCTGCTCAAAGTCGTGCTTGTTCTGTAGTAAACAAATGGAATCGCAATTGTAGGGATTGTATTTTGAAAAGGTTTATATTGAGAGAATTTATCAACGAACATGTGCAGAATTATTAATGTTTAGTACAATTAATGCATCCTCATGGAATTCACAATCTGTTTAAAAACATTCAGCATGCTGAAAAAATAAAAATTGAGGCATGGGCATTGGCGGTTCAAAAATATAAGTTTTCTCATTACACTTATAAATTTATTTTACACAGATCTCGGAATGTATGTGCTTTTCGCGCGATACGTGTCCTTCATCGGAACAAACTGATTCCGCCAAACAGCATCATACTTTAAAGTTTAAGAAATATACTCCGCAAAAAATTATTTTGAAAATGGTGGGCTATTTTCAATAAAAATTATCAAAATTCTGTTTATGGTTAATACCTGCCAAACCGTAGAAACCTCAACTATATTTGTCACAATCAACATCAAAAATAAAAATAAATATGCGAATATTTAACTACCAAACTTATACTATAACTTTTGGTTATAGATAAATTTTTGCAATATATATTTTCAGGATTGTAGTAACGTATAATTTTATCAAGATGCTTAATTTTGAAAGCATGGGTTTTTCTAAACTTCAGATTTGTATACATCTTTTTGTATATATGCATATAATACATCACGAGTCAAACGGCGAACCGACGTGGACGACATACTAGCGCATGGTAGTGTCCATTAACTTGCCGAATTAAATTTTATTTCGATATATTTTCGAAATTTCAAAATTGAACAAATCATGGTAAGGAGCTAGGGTTAAAAATGTTAAAACATGCTGCTCACATGATTACCGCATATTAAATAATTAAAGTGCAAGATTTATACGCTTAAATTTCCCGAAAACCAAGGTTTGTAATTACAACTAATTGTTGTCGTTTTTATCACTGCGCCAATATCCTAGCACTGTGAAATACTAAATGAAGACTGACATATTACTAAATATTGAATTGACTTGATTATTTTGCCACGTTAATTTACAGACAATTAGCAAATAATTGTTATGTTTTATGCTGCCCGAAGTGATGATTCGAATTACACTCTGCTCAAAATGTGCTTACGGATATAATATTAAAAGCACAATTTGGCAACTTTTAGCCAAAGACAGAAATGACAAGCTCATTTGATACGTGCGTAGAAGTAGAATGTGGCATATTGCTGTGCTGACATACTGTGCTGCAGGTCTTCTGTTTTTTAGATAACAATGCTCGTTGATATTCTTAATTTTTACGAAATGGCTGTGTGGCTATCGGTATTAGTTGTTATTAAGTAAATTGCGATAATTTAATATTATACAAAAATCAGTGATGAATTCTTTCCGCTGCTGTGGATAAGTCCACTCGATCAGACAATATATTTTTGTCTACTAAATTGGTTCATTATAAAAAAAGAATAGTGTAAAACACCTGCCTTCGTTTTTATTATCTACAATGTATAAGACTAATGATGTAAAAAGGTAAAATATAAGGCAAAATATCTCTCTAAATACGCAATTACTTTGGGTTGTTTTCAACTACTCATTTTCTCTTAGTTTGACACTTGTTAGTGTTTGTCTTTTCTCGTGGATTCTATTTTGTATGTAGGTTTGTAAGATTCATACAGTTTGTTTATGTTTGGTTCAAATTTTAAATGCAATAAACGAGTTTTCTATTAAGCGTGTAACTTAAAATAGATTGGTTTTGGAAATTAGCATGCCGAACAGAGCAAGTAAATTAGTTTTCTGTTATGGGCATGTTATATTTTCAAAATAAAACTATTTGTTTTTTTTTAATAGGATTTTCGCCTTGTTCGTGTAAAAGCAATAAAACGATTTTATGAATATAATCAAAATAAACAAAAAAATTGAGCGCGTTCTGGGAACGATGTAAACCTAAGTTGAATATAAATAAAGAGCAACGAGAAAAAATCACTATCATGCCCTGCAAAGTTTGATAAAATATTCCATTATAAGAGCGTTACCAATTGTTTTGCTGCATTAAATTTCTACTTCCAAATGTTTGAATTCGCTTTATTAACGGAACAAACGTTTTACTTTTCTCACAAAAAACAGCTTTTTCGCATTTCATGTTTATGAAGCATGCAATAAAACGAATGTAATTTCATTGGCATTTTTACCATTTTACTTGTCATGCTGTACTGGAACATGTCTTAATACTCAAGGGCTAATAACGAATCTTTAACATGACCTAGGAAACCCTTTTTTGTGGATCATTTCATTTAAGGTTGCTGTCTTATATAGATTATCCCGTTAATCTTTACCACAGCAGTTATCGGTTATAATGCGAACAGTAGTTACGCAGCAATGAAATGAAGAGAGTGTTTTAATTTAGTTTTTATTTTGAAAATGTTGAAGATAATATTTAGTTAAATGAGCTACAACTAAGCAGCCATTCGCAGATGTGTATGATGTCTTATGTAAATGACTAAAAAAAGGATCTTAGTATTTAGGAATGGGAGCTTCAATTATCCAATCCCTGTATGGGGATAGAGAAAACTACAATACTAGTTAAAACTTTTTTGGATTATCAGTAAAATATGGCATCATTATATTGCATTAGTAAAATGAACTCTAAATATTAACATATATGTATTATTAATACGCATCCCTAAAGTTGTGATATGGTTGACTAAACGTTGGCAAAAAAATCAAATTCCAGCCTAATTTCTCTCTATCCCTTTTAAAAATTCTTCAAATTTTGTATAAACCAATTATTTGTGAGCGTCAACATTTCAAATACGAATATCAAGATTTTTGGACAACAACGGTTTTCACGAAAAAAAATATCCTTTTCCAGATACATATATACCGTTTACTACTTCTCGTAACCATGTACCATCCGTATATAGCATAAAAAAGAAAATATTGCTACGAATATCAAGCTTTTTTGTACAACAACGGTTTCCACGAAAAAAATATCCTTTTCCAGATACATATATACCGTTTACTACTTCTCGTAACCATGTAGCATCCGCATATAGCGTAAAAAAGAAAATATTGCTTCTTGTATGTAATCCATATAACGTGTTATATGTTGAGGGAATCGACCAATTTTAGTGGAATTTGGAAACTAAATATAGAAAAGATATATTTAACTAAAGTTATGAAGTTATGATTACATAACTAGGATTTCTATAGCTAGAGTTGTCTCTTTCAGAGTACGTTAACTTATTGTAAATAATTTTTTTTCTCAAATAACATTTTAATTCAGCAAAAGAGAAAAAAACAAAACGAGTTCCACATAATAAAAATCGACGTTTTGAAGCAAAATTAAGTTTCTTTCTGTACAAATATGGTAAAAAAATGAACTTTTTTCATAGACCTAATGAAATAGTGGATATCATAATGCTGCGCGCATTTGACATTCAGAATGGGATGACCGTTTGAATATTATTAGAAAATACAAAAGATACTACTGTTCTCAAGAATTAAGTGTGCAACAAAAATTCCGTCGATGCATTTTGTAGAAATCTTAATTATACTTGTAATTATTCATTTTGGAAAAGCATCTCCATTCCAACCGATCTACCAAAAATTGCATTATGGCCGCTGAAGATCTCAAACTAGCAATTTCTTGTTTCTTTGGACAAACGTGCACACAGAACTTTAATATCTTTTATGACAAAGCGCGGTGATTTTTAAAGTGATTAATATCGCCAGCAACGGCTTCATCCTAGAAATCGTTGCGGGCCTTGCACTTTCCTTATCACACCAGCTAGAGTAGAAAACCTATTTTCAGCCTAAGTGATTGTTTCTATTTCTTCAGCCTAATTAAGTTCTAATGAAGGAACAGGTGGTTTTAATGTTCATTTGTTAAAAAAAACAGATTACTTGCATTTTTGAGAAAAGCGTTATAACATATTACATCGACAAAGTATTTATTTAACGAATGAAAAGAAATGTAGGCTGAATGTAGAAGTAGGCTTAAAATACGCTCCCATACCGTAGTTACAAGAAATGTTTACATGTAGATTCAACCGTATTTCTGTAAGAGAACGAGATATAAGCGGTTGGAGTGCACAGTGCTCTGAAAGTGCCATGTAAACTCGCAAAGTGTAACACTTTATAAGTTTACTAATTCGATCCGTTTGTTTACTTCATTTTCTTTAGATGTTCAAGAATGCCAACCTTTTTCGATCAAACAAATGATGCAGCGGATTCAATAAAGGCTCAGCTCTTGGCGCTACTGCGTAAACAAAACTGCACCGAAGGCGTACGAATCAAAATATTTATAAAAAAACAGACACACGAATGAATGTATGTAATGTAACGCAATTGTCCTAATAGGAAACACACGTAAAACCTCGCAATAAATAATCAAAACAATAAATATACCTTCAAACTGCATCGACATTGTGTAGCTCTTGCCCCTTTAAGATAAAAAATTTTACAGTTTGAATAACAGAAATTGCATAAGCTCAATGATTGTACGGATGACTTCCAGTATCTGCTTTTCTGGACTAACGCGGACAGGCTACATCACGAAGTATTGTGAATAAAGAGTACTATCAAACGGATTGTTCCACGCCTGTGACTCACAGTTTTAAGACATTTATCAAAAGTTGCCTTAGGTAATTGTATCAAATTTAGATTGATAACTTCGGTTGATTATTTCAGGATTACTAAGCAACCATTCTGTGCGGTAAATGTTTATATTCCACAGCTCGAACAAACAGCATACATTCTGAAGTTAAATTTCAAGAGTTCCTGGTTACAGGGTAGATCGTAATAATATATATGGTCGGCAATTTCTGTGAATTTTGGGTCATAATATTGTGCATATAATTAGGAAACGACAGTACACCGAAATAAATATAACCTTCGAAAATACCCAATATTGTAAAGTATTTAAAAGTGTGAAATACTGTATTAAAAAAAACGCAGGCTGGCATGGTTCTTTGTTCTCTGTTGTAATAAAAATGACATGTTTTATATGTCTTGGAACATCAAAACAAAATAATAACATAACCTAACGTTAACAAATAGATACGCGATTCGGTTTTTGTTTTCAAGAAATAATTTTTCAAATAAAACCAGATGTTTCGACTTTCGCAAACCGTTAAGCGGATTGCGATTTGAAAACAGGCCTACTCTAACTAACGTAAAACTATAACAAACGCATTTCTTGACTTGACTTATAATGTAAAATAACGAAAAAGGGATATTACAAAAATATGGCAAATCTAACATGTATAAATGTATACAGCTTCTACATAAAACATGTTTTCGTGTAAATTTGTTTTCTCTTGCTTATACTTCGTTTATCTGTTTTTGTTTCTCTCTAAAGAAAGTATGCTTATGATTAAAATTCAATCTTAGTTGTATATAAATATTAAAAATATTTACACGTTTGAAGGGCTCGAAGATTTTTCTTTACGTTTGTTTTAACTTCGCCATGATCTTAATAAGATTTTTTTTATAAATATTCGCGCTCTACAAACATAGTAAAATAAAACTCGTTCTGCAGGGTTCCCTTATCGCGCACACACAGCTGTTCGATCAATCTCGTTTTTTAGGTAATCATTTGTATCATTGCTTCCTCCAACTTTTAAAAATATGGTTCTTGTTTTACTACCTTCGTGTGTAAATTAAAATAAATCATTATCTCGCGATTGTGGATGTAAAAAAGGAGATCATTCATTTTTTCAGTTTTGGATAATAAATATTGTTTGTAATAGTACAGTATGTTACGAATAAAATTGTAAATAGTGTAATAAAAAATTAAAATAGTAATATGGGTAAAACAACATAATATCATTTGTTTTTCCTCTCTTTTAGAGACTTTTCGAATGGTTATTTTTACACGAGTTTTAGCCAAGCATTGCAACTATAGTATATTTTATACGCCCGCGGTTTAGATTCTTGCTTTAACCGAGACGTGTACAGTTACGATGAACCCAGCTTTGGCGCCTGATTACATGACAATAATGTTTTGAAGCGTACGAATATACACAGTCATAGCTTTTAGCTATGGTTAAATGATTTTCCCGTTACGCGGCATTGTTATGATGAACGAGTTTACTTGTTACTCACGTAAGTCTTCTACCAGCAGCTTGGACTGAACCGAATCTGAGCAACGCACTTACCTTGTTGCTGATTAACGATTCGGTTGTAAAATTTTAGCTCCGGCGGTCAATCACTGAATATACAGAGTGTTCAGTACGAGAACGTGATGGTTATTCTTTGCTAGTGTTACAACAAACCCTTCCGATGTAATTTTAAGACCGCAACAGCGAGATACCTATAGTGAAATATAATTTAGAAACATAACCTAGATCTGGATCAACATATTTTGATACGACTATGATACCTTTACATAGGGACATTCGTATTCTGACTGCAACTGTCCATCTTTAGAGTAGCAAGCTACATGAAAACGATTGCCATGGGAATCGCCAATCAGAACGTCGCCAGCATCTGATATGTCAATGCCATTCGGGAAACAGGTTACTTTTTCACTGCCGATACGATATTTAAAAGTACCTTCCTCCGAAAACACTGCTACGCAATGTCCTTTAAAATCACAAACATAAAAGTCAGATCCTGCGAAAAAAGTAAAAAACGATACTTGATAAATAATTGCATTTTGAAATGTAACGACCTAGGAAATTTTTAGAAAATTTGGTTAATGTGTATTATATGTGTGATAAGTATGGAACTACCACCCACCTATCTTAACAGATCAATCTTGACAAAGGGAATTATATACAAGACACGCGAAAGCAACTCCTACCCAGATCCAAAGTGAATTCGGGTACTGGTAATAAGAAAACAGCGACCTCCATGAGATACCGTCTCTCACAAATGCTAGCGAGTGGAAAACTCACAGAAATAACAAAAATGCAGAACACTAGGGTTCTGCAAATAAACCTCCATCATGCAAAAACAGCATCGTGCATACTTTCCAGGAGTTTTGTCAAAGACGCTGTAGACCTGGCCGCTGGCCCTGATTTAAAAACCCTGGGTCCACAAAGGAAGAATACAAGGTATTCAAATAAATGCATGTACGTTATTCTTTGATGGCAAGCTGCTTTTTTTAGGCAACGCAAACATTAATTGCTTTCCTATTACAGAGTTCATCAAACGAAATATTGTCGCAATCAGAGTTGAGGTACCAACCGCCAAAGGAAAATCCGATATTATCGGTGCATCAGCCTATTTTTTGGTGTCGTTCCTGAGGTTCCCACTCAAGAGGTTATGGCGTTTGCCAATGCTCATCATACCTTGTAGAGAAGCATCGACATCAACAATCGAGGTGAGTGTCTTTTAGAATTTTTCTCGTCAAACAATAGCCTCACTACAGGAATTAGGTCGGTTCATCAACTTGAACTGGCATCAGAGATGTTGCAGGAAACGATAGTCTCTGCATAAAATAGTAATGGCTCACTTAAAAGGATTACCTACTTCTACCAGGAATGTTCTCTGGTGGAACAAAAGGCTGGAACGGTTTCGCAAAATGGAGCGAAAACTATTCAATGGACCTAAAATTACTTCGGACTGGACTCAATACAGGAGAGCCCTAACCGAATATAGCAAAGAACTAAGCCGACCAAAACGGAAAATCTTGGGTACATAATTGTGAAAGCATTGAAAGTACTCCAATGGCCGCAAGATTTAATAAGACTCTTGCGAAAGACCGTTCGAACGGACCAGGTACTCTCAAGAGAGAAGATGGTGCGTTCACAAAATCACCTTCAGAAGTAAATGATAGAGATTAGGTTTTTGATTGTGACATAAGATGTTATAAAAGAAATTTTTCAGGATCTGAGAAGACAAAAGAGGTCGCAATAAAAGTTGATGAAATGGTGTTAACTGCAGTGCAGATGCGGAATACACTGAGATTCTTTCAACCTTATAAATCGGCAGATGTCGATTGGATTTTTCCAGCTCAGACTTAAAATGGAGAATCAGGGCTAATTCCACCTCTAATTGAGATTTTTAAGACGAGTTTGACAGTAACGGGTGACAACTAAAATTTTGGAATTTTTTTTTCTCAGGCTGTCAATAACGACAAAGATACATGACGAAGATCTGATTTACCGAAAATAAAGATACATTATCCATTGTTGAAAAAAAATTAGTGTACATTTGAAAACGGTCCATAATCGGCTGTTCGGCGAAGCTTTCGTTTGACGTCGAAACAGGAGCGTTGTACGGCCGTCATGTCAACTTTGCGAATGCATCTCTTGATTCTACCAATCAACTGTTTGCAATTCGTGGCTCTCCAGTTATTTTTGTACACCAAGGAACTCAAAATCCCGAAGAAATCTTCGGTTGGGCGCACAGAGACAGATTTTACGGGTCGTGGTTTTTGGGTAAAAATGGGGTCTAATGGGTATTCAGGAACGATTGTGTTTGGCGTAATGTGATGATGCTCTATCCGACCAAAACACGTATTGTCCATCTGCATGATGTTTTTGTAGAAACGGGATCAAAATTTTGTTCAAAAATTCGTCTGGTGCATCTTAATTGTTAGCCAAACCAGAGGGCTTGTTGTTGAAGAAACGAGAAAGAGAACGATGTGCTTCTGCGTCCATAATTTTGGCTGGTCTTCCACTACCTTGCTCGCGAATAGTTGTTGGGCATCTTAGGATGGTAAACAGTCGAAGCCGCAACATATTCGCTTTTTAAATGTTGTACCGTAAACTTTTTCCCGAGATTTCCGTGGAAGTTCGTAGAAGTGTACAACGCGCTCGCAGAATGCTTCTTGTTTCGACGCTGTTTTAAGCAAAACTTGGCAAGCATAAACAAAACAAAAAATACTGACAGAAAGCGGATAGAAAGAGCTAACACATACACACTCTCATTTCTCCCTGAGCTCGTTTGTTGTTGAGTATAGGGACCTCGAAAAAAAAATTCAAAATGTTAGTTGTCACCCGTTAAATCACCTGCCGTCTGCATGGAAATTGGTCAAAGTTGAATTCATACCAAACGTAGGAGAACGTGATAAATCACTTCCTAAAGCTTCCAGACCAACTAGTTTATTATCAGTATTGTTGAAAACTATGGGAGAAATATTATATGAATACATACCTATGATATAACATAAGTCTGAACACTTGACTAGATGTCCATTGCATTATCTAAATAGCATTTTGCAAGCTGATAAATGAGTATGGAAGGGGGAAGGCAATGAAGATGCGTCCAACATAGCTCTAGCCAACCCAAGTTCCTATCTAGCACCTCCACGTAGTCATACCCGGTAATGATCTTTCCTTAAGATTGAGTAGCTAAGCTAGGAGGTGCGATGCTGCGTGGATCCCGGCTGCCTGATACCAAAATCGTAGTTTTGTAAGCCCCACCACATATTCTAATTGTTTGTTTCGTTCTAGCTCTTCAAAAACCTACTATACAATAGAAACATTGACCGTAAAACTTGCTAATAATGTACATGGATATTGTTGGGTTGTTGTACATGTTGATGTTGTACATGTACATGTTGTACATGATTGATGGAAACTCAAACGATGGCATCATTATGATGCAACTATATCTGATGCAAAGGACTGCTGGTGAGCTCGTTCTATTTTTATCCATATTAATTTCATTTCATTATATATCATGCGATAAATTCATTATATGCATTTTATAAGATAAATTCATGAATACAGAGGCATCGTATGAGTGGAAGACAGGAGGATGGAGTGAGGAGTCAACCGGAATCACTAGGAGGAAACTCCTGATAGAGGTCTGAAACAATATTTATGTTGCACTCTTCGAACAAACCAACCATCACGTGGGTTAAAGCTGGTGCAGCGAAATTGATTGTTACATGGCAGGATCCTAATGCTGGAAGGAAATTCTTATAATCCCGGAATGCGCACAAGTGTCTCTGCTAGTGGGTCCGCCCAATCCCTTTTGGTCCTTCTACAACAGCTTCAGTGTGAAATTCATTTGACAATCAAATTTGGATCTACTGTAAGTCTACCCACATACACTGGCAGGACCTTCAACTGATGGCGGATTCCCCCCATACATACATACAAACCATTTTGCAAGCTGGTAGATTAAAAATCAGAGCTTAGCTTAGTCTAATTGCACATATCAATGGTTACACTCAATGATTGACCAGAACCAGTGAAATTGCACAATGAATCAAATGAATGGAGTTAGGATTTACCGACCATTCTCATTGTGCAAAATTCAGTGATTCGGCATAATAATGATCAATAACTTCGCTGGCCACGTCCTTGCAATCAGTGTAATTTTGTTGTTCTAGGGACCGTGTTAACCTCTGCATCCCTACATAGATTACAGGAAGGAATTTTGTTAGTAAGGTCGGGTTTGTTGGATCAGGATTCACCTTGATAAGTGATGTGATCGTTGCTTTTTTTGCTTTTTTTTAGTGTAGAATTTTAGGTATGTTTTTCGCCTATTCATTAATCATTCGATCGTATTTAATATTTTTTATTATTATGGTTTTGGTTTTGAAAACAGATTTATTCCAACAGAATTTTGAATGAATAATCACACTATTCCTGGGTCTAAGCACAGAGTTATACATTAGTAGGGAGTGTTGCTAAATCGTGCTTAACCGTGACAATGACTCGTCCCTGTAGATGGCGTATTTTATAGAGGACAATACGTTTAAACCAAACACCGCGAACCGAAAAAAGTGCCGGTAACGAACACGATTCAGTTGTACCAAATGAAGTGGTGGGGTCAGATATGTCGATATTTTGCTTCATACATAATTCGCGGATGAACTCTCGGAAAACACGTATGAAACTGTCCACTTATTACGACTTTGTATTGCAGTTATCAATCATCTTTATTGCGCTATATGAGAAATATCTTGGAAGAAAATATATGTTTTTAATTGTTCACGCAGTATGGTGGCAAAAATCGCTTACCAAGTCTGTATCTTGTCACAGATAGAATAAAGTGGAAGCTTGATACTTAAGCGTACTTAGAACCGCACGGTTATCTTTAATTTGTCGACCTGGCTATCGAGTTTTCAAGCAGGCAAAATTCCACGCATTTAGAGCTTTGAACAACATAATAAAATGCAAACAAGAAACAAAGCATAATTTTCAATTTACTGAGAAAATGTCAAATTATTTAAAATTGTTTATAATAGCACATTCTTAATAAATCAACTCCCAGGTCTAATGAACAATTATCAACAGATTGTGTAGAAAAATATCTATTTAAAACTAAGGTTATGTTAGAAGGCTAACAAAAAATATTTGAAAACGTATGCTCACCGGGCCTATAATAAAATTCTTACCAGTCCGAACTCAGCTGATAAATCAAAAATCAAAGTGACCAAAATTGAGAAGTCTCTTGTATCGAACGAGACAGCATTAAAGGTGCGTGTCTCGATATTCAAGGGGCATTTTATAATGCTTCTTACTGATCAATGGCAAAAGCAATGAAGAAAAGATAATTTGATAACTGATGATTTTCTGAGAAGCTTAGAGGAATATGATGTCGAAGTTGTAGGTTTTGCTGATGAGTTAGTCATCATGGTTCGTGGAAAATTTGACGACATGATATTGGATGCAGAGGGCCCTAAATCTGTAATAAGGAAGGCATGGGCATTGGGCACCAACCCCTCAAAAACAATTGTTCGCTTCACTAAGAAAAAGAAACTGAAGCTGAGGTGTCTATACCTTGGGGAAGAGGAAATCAAATGTTGCGTCTCAGTAAAATATCTTGGAGTAATCCTAGATGGTAAACCATCTTGGAATGCACACTTAGATTCAATAATTAGCAAGGGAAACACTGCCCTGTGGGTATGTTCTAAAATGATGGTAAAAACATATGGCATGCCGCCCCAATTCATATAAACAATATTTCATGAGAATTAAATATCCTCAAAACTCCGGTTTAGTTACAACTGCTTGTTATCAGAGATCCCCATGCTGGCCTTATTTGTATTGAGAATAGTAATAATTACTGAACAACGCAAGAATCACATCACACGATCTGAAGCTGTATGCTAAAGTCGATAGTTCGTCCGACGCCGCGTTCATGCAAGAGCTGCTGCTGATTTTTGCAAAATGGTGCACAGACAACCGCATGTTGCTAAATTCCGACAAATGTGAAATTACATTCTCAAGGAAATTGAACCCTCTCGTTTTCGACTACATTCTATCAGAAGTGCCTCTACGCCGCGAAAATTGTGTTAAGGACTTGGGAATACTGCTTGACTCTAAGCTCGACTTCAAACAGCACATCGCATATATTGTCGATAAGGCCTACAGGAATCTGGGATTTATCATGCGGATCGCAAGAACTTCAACGACATCTACTGCCTCAAAGCTCTCTACTGTGCTCTTGCCCGGTCCAACCTTGAGTACTGCGCTCCTGTGTGGAGTCCGTACTACCAAAATCGAGTTGACCGAAGCGAGTCAGTGCAGCGCCGATTCATACGTTTTGCACTTCGAAGATTGCCCTGGAACGACCCCTTTCAGCTGCCCTGCTATGAACAACGCTGCAGACTCATCGATCTTGACCCGTTGAACACTCGTCGCGACGTGATCAGAGCAATGGCAATCGCCGACATGCTGACCTCGAGAGTGGATTGCCCATGTCTACTCGCGAACCTCAACATATTCGCCCAAGGTCGTGTTGTACGCAACGGTCCATTTCTGCGTGTACCGCATCGGCGAACCAACTATAGCACATTTAGCACAATCATCGGTCTGCAACGCCATTTCAATCGATTTACACATAGCTTCGACTTAAACGTCAGCCGCGAGGTACTGAAAACTCGTTTCCAGGCACTAGCACGTAGATTCTAGATTCTAAGTGTATCAGTAGGGCCCGTAGGCCTGTTGATATTTTTATACAAATAAACAAATTTGGTAATCTTTAATTCGAGTCCCACTTGAATTCACAAAAGTATTATACTATATACCCTTTTTCCTTTTTTTTTCCTTTTTTTCGGGTTATCCAACTGGTCGCTTAATAGCGTATAAAACTCTGCGCTGGGCCCTTTTGTGTTGTCAACAAAGTGTCAGGGAGACCTGAAACATCAGTTCTACCTGACGAGACAGGCACTGGCGCCCACTAAAACACAGGTAGAGCCCCAAGCATAGCCGTCACGCCTATACCCGCAGGCGGAGGCGTTTCGGCCCTGCGCGGACTCCACGAACTGACTCTAAGATCTCTCTGCCAAAGGCCGGAATGTCATATTTTAAATATAATGATGATGATGACGATGATGATAATAATTATGATGATGAGAAGAAAAATAATAGATCGAATTTGTAAATGTGCTTTGGACTTTTTGTACCACTCGAGTTACAATATGTGGTATAGTGAAGAAGTGGAGAATTCGTCAGCCCCGCCTGACACCGGTCTTCAACCGCGCGCCCGCTTTCAGTTTTCCAACACAAACAACCACAAATGAACCAATAGGTAAGACAAATTTCGGAGCATTAGTGGTTATTAACTTATCAGGGCAAATTTAATCTTTCATCCCCTTAGCATTCACAGTGCATTCCCACGGTACAAAGTAAATTGAACGCAGCACAAGCTGGACGTTCGCGGTAGTCGACAGAAGCTTCAAAATATAGACTCGCCCGCCTTCCAACCCTCGAGACCAAAGTACTGTAAAGCTCTGGGCTTAAACGTCTCTTTAAGACTCGACCCCTTCCCATCGACAGAGCCCGTGGACGGCCATCAGAGCTCAGGACAGCCACGGCGCCAATGCAAAAATCCTACTCTATCTAGCAGCACCGCCTAGCCGAAACTCGAACACGCGACACGAATTGACCTAATTTTCCCATCTGCTACCTAAGAAGTGCTATTACCCGTAATCATTACAGAGTGGTCCTTCGGCATCCAATCGGATCTGGTATCCCGCTTACATCCCCTTACTAACCCTAAGCCCCCGACCAACTCAATCAATCCGACATTTTTCTAGATATTTGTGACAGTGACAGTGTGATAAATAGGGATGAATCCCAGAAAACTTCATCTATTGTCAGAGATCCCCATACTGGCCTTATTCTTAAACGGAATAAAAGCACTTTCTGAACAACGCAACAATCACATTTGGTAAATTTTTACCCCGAGTCCCACTTGAAATCACAAAAGTATTTTGATATATACCCACATTCAGAAGTAAACGTGACCGCTGTTCATTTACTGATTAGTTAAAAAGCCCTACACCACGACAAGGTTCAGTTTTATCGTAGGGAAGTATTATACTATATACCCATATACAAAATTAAACGTGACCGCTGTTCATTTACTTATTTGTTAAAAAAAAACCCTACACTACTTCATGGCGCAGGTATATCATAGGGCATTATGTTTTAAATACATGTTTCAATAGAGGTTAAACGGAATAGTGTTATGGACAAAAAAAAGCAAGGGGTCTTTGACCCTTCACGGTCGTTTTAGTGTTAACCCCTCTCTGTCCCATGGCAGCACAGATACTCCATGACTTCCGATACTAAAATGGGCCGATAAACGCATTTAAATATGGATATTTTGATTTCATCGATTTCAGTAAAAACATTGTTTTACAAGCTGCATGTTTGTGGCATGGTAGCTTTTTCACATGATCAAAAACTGTAAACCTTTAAAACACCCCTGGGACAGAGAGGGTTAACGGCTGCTGTAATTATGATGTGTCAACTAACAATGATTAAATTTACTCATTTTTAAATACTTACCGTTAATTGCGATATCCGACGGTTCCCTCATGAAGTCTGAGCAATCAAACCAATGGATCAAATTGCCATCCTCTGATATGATGAACACCGTAGGTGAAACACTATCAACGGCCACAATTAATCCTTTATTAGTGACAGCTAAGCCAGCTACAATATCAATGTAACTATAAACAATACAAACATATTAGAATAAAAACAATTTTCATGTCACAAGCGATTAAGCTTACCGAATTGCAATCTTTTTAATAAAATGTCCATTTTTGGAAAAAATCTGCATACGAGAACGTTCATTACCACGATCGCACACTACAAACTTAGCACTCGAACGCATCACAGCCACCTTGCGAGGATAGAACAGCTGCCCTTCTTCTTTTCCTGGTACACCGAAAGAGAATTTGAAAGTACCATTTTTTTCGAATATCTCAATACGATGATTGTTGGTGTCGGCCACCACAATTTCTTCATCCACCCCAAGACAGAAACCATGTGGTGAGTTGAATTGACCTTTTGTTTGTCCAAGTGAACCAAACTTGCAACGAATTTGCATTGGAGTAGCTTTTGTACGACCATTGACTTGAAAACGGCTCATAGCAGCCATGTCTTCACCCAGTGATGAATCTATTGGAATCATGGATTGCTGTAGCATTGTTGCCGGGGCTCCTTGTAAACCAGGAAAATCGTTGAAGGATAAATTGTGCATGTTGGGATGTGATTGTATCAATGGACCATTTTGAAGATCTGTGTTGTTAAGTCCATATTTTGCAAGAGCCTGGAAGGCATTCTGATCTCCAGAGATTAAATCCGCCAACGTAAAGTTAGTGGTAGTGTTATTGTTAACAGGGACTATAGCATCGGGCATATCATTTGATGTTTCTGCCAAATTGGCTAGGCGATGCAAGTTATACTCTGCAATGCTGGTTAATCCCGGTAGAGTAGCTGATCCTCCTACGGTTGCTGGCGCAGCGACTATTGTATTGCCAGCAATTGGAGTCGATGCTGGAGGTTCTGGAGTGAGAACGTGTGGTAACATGTAATTGGACATATCTCCGTCGAACGACGATTGCATCGATGTGGGTAACGAAATTGGACTGCTGGCAGTAACAGATCCTGTCAAAGGACCTTGTGATAAGCCGCAACTGCTATTAGCATTGCCAGGTGGTTTATTGATCAATATGGCCATTCCTGGGAGTGATGGTGGGGGAGTAGTCTCCTTAGGGCTTTGTAACAACGTTTCAGTATGAAATGATCCAAACAACTCCGGAGCAATTTTTTCAAATTTTTCAAAACTGGTTTGGAACTCAAGAGAAACATTTACATCCACTTTGGGTGTTGATCCAATCAGACAACTGAATTGAGTAGAAATCATTTTTTTTAGACTTAACAGCTCAGGACCGTTTGCTTGATCCAATACTTTTTTCGTGAATTTGGCAGTATTTTCGATTTTTTCCGTGGCCTTCTCAACACTGTGAAACATTTCCATGATCTTCAGTTCACGTTCAGAGTGCAACTTTTCGAGATTCTTCAATGCATCATCGCGGCACTTTTCCAATACGGCTTTAAAACTTTGAAATGATTCGTTGATTAAATCCCTGGCCGTCTCGAATTGATTTTGTAAATCATGTAAAGAAGCATCAAGGTTAGCTGTAGCTTGATTACAGCAATCGATTTTAGTTTTAGCGTCCTTCATCAAATTTTCCAATTCAATACGCATTGGCTTTTCAGCTTCGCTAATGATTTGGTAATTATGCTCTTTACCTTTATGCTCGCCAATTAAACATTCATTGCACACCGGAATCTGACAGTTGAAGCAGAAGTACTTCAAATTCTCGGGTGGGTGAGCAGAACAATACAAGGGCTTGTGAATGGCAACCTTTTCAGATGATTTTCGCAGTTCGTCTAACTGTACAACTTTATGGTCCTCGAAGCAACGCATGTAGCGGTGAGCATTGTCGCAGCTAGCACACAAAAAATTAGCGCAGTCATTGCAACGCGATATAGCCATTTCTTTGCTTTTGCAAGATGTGCAGGCTAACATAGATGGTTCGATAGTGGACAAATCGAGTACATTTGTCAGAATATAGTTTTGATGCAAGGCGCTGATACCTCTAGGTCCTAACTTCGTTGGTTGCTTGCATATCGGACAATCAATTACACCATCCAGCCGTTTTGATTCGTCTTCTCGCAGTAATGAATCCAGGCATAACTCGCAAAACACGTGCAAGCATGCTAGAACCCGAGGAGAAACATACTTGTTCCTGTAATTATACGTAGAATTGAACTAGTCTCATTTTTTTATCGACACGTATTCTTTAAATACTTACTGGCACAGCGTGCAGTCCTGTTCCATACATTCCGATAGTGATCCGTTTTCTAGCGGGAAACCCTTCACAGAATCAGGTGCTCCACTTATCTCTAATCCACACAAAACATTGGGATCAGAATCGAGTTCATTAAATGGAGCATTATCAACGATTTTGAAAGCATCTGCAAATGAAGCGCCGCTTCCCGATGATGTTGGAATTGGTGGCAGTAGAGAATTGTTTATAGGAGCGCATTCCGGGGTTGGAGAAATGGAAATTAAAGGAGCGTCGTTATTCTGCTCTTCGTTGGCTGCACAATCAGCACCACTTTGAGGTGTTGGTATAATAGCAGGCGGAATAACCGTAGTTGCAGGCAAGATGTCAACCCCCGAAGTGACAATAGGGGATGAATGGGACGGAGACGCAGCGTTCGAAACGGTAGCAGGAGTCATCTTGATGACTCCAGGTGGAGAAACCGAGTTACTAGTGTTGTTACCGGTGGTCCCGGTGACAGCACTAGAATAATTAAAAACTCCAATTGATGCCATAGGCCTGTTGAAATATTTAACTGATTTCGAAATGTTTAAACCACCACTTTACAACTTGTACACCTTAGCGCTGTGCTCGTTAAATCTTTTCTTGGCTGAACAGGAAATACTGAAGTACACTGCTTTACGCTGGACACCACCTGGGACGATAAGAAACCAGTTCCTAGATATACAAGCACGGCGTTCTCACAAATCTGAAACTTTTTTTTTGTTGCGGTTGACTCGTTTAACTATTCTTCTTGATGGACTCCAAACTTTACAGGTGTTTCGGCTGGTGCGGACAACTCCAATCCAAAATATTAGTTTTTAGTGTGAAATTATGTTTTTATTAGGCCACTGTTTTGTTTTTACTCAAACAATACTGCCTAATATCTGTTTAAGGGGGAAAATAACAAACTATATTAGAAAATTTAAAAAATATACTTGGTTATTAGAATTATTTTTAAATGTCGGTCATGACTTTATAATGCGTATAAACAGTAAATATTGTAGAATACTTTTAATTCTGTGTGTTTTGGTGAAGTATAACTGGCTCAGTACGCTTTAAAAATGCGACGCCAAATTTCAATCTACTTCACTGGTTCAATTTGAGAACTATTGGTTCACTTTAAATACTGAAGTTTTTGGAGCGTCTTAATGGAATACGAAGCCTAAAATCAAATAAGAAGAAAACTTATCCAATTTAAGTCTACTATGATACATAGTAGCATTAAACTGGATAAGTTTTATTTTTATTTAAGTTCAGATCACTTTAAATATATTTCATTTTCTATGAAACGACTGAAGATTATCTAACAATTCTTCAAAGACTATTGCCCAAAAAATAAAGCTGTAACCTGTAATATGTGGTTGACTGCTTGGACGCTGATGGGCGAATTACTTCTGTACTGGGCCCTATAGCGTGATCTTATAGCGGAACCTACTAGAAGCAGCTCTGTCAGGTATGGGAAAACTTCTGAAGGACGTTTATACCCATGGCTTTGCTTTGCTTGACAGTACCGTCGCATCCGAGCAAAATTTGACAATGCTGGTGGTGATTGTTAGCATATACAGTAACACTATTCAGTAAAATTGTGGATAATAAATAGGTCTACAAATGTGCCATATATACTGTGTAAGCACCATATTCAAAACAGTGCCTAATTGTGGACGGACAGTTGGAAATTTTTCATAAATATTGACAAAACTCTATCTCTAATACAAACATTTAAACAATTTTTTTTAAATTTTATATTAGAGAGGTTTTCAGCCTGCGGCTCATATTATCAAAATGGTTTAAATAGCTAGAGTTTTGCCAACATTTAAGGAAAATTCGCAACTGTCCAGAATAAGGCACTGTCACTGAATATGGTGCTTGCACGGTAACTGTGTCAAATTCTGCTCGACTGAGACGATACTGTCAAATGAATCAAAAGTGAGTCAAAGTCAATGTGATATATACAGGTGAGGCAATGTTGGTTAAGTGGTATTAGTGCAATGAAGAAATTTCATCATGGTGTGGGTGGAATCGTAAATCAACCAATCACGATGAAGCGTGACGTCAAACTCCAAAAACAAACCCCATTGTTCGACACGGTTTGTTTTTGTAGTTTGACGTCGTTTTCTGATTTTTCGCTACTAATACCATCAAATGTCCTCATCTGCCACACCTTTTTAAACCTCATTGAGTCAAAGTGATAAAACCATTCCTGGCTTGACACTATTCCTATACCTTCGCCACTAGCCCCAGCATGTGTCAAAAATTTACCGTGTAGATTACTCGCTTATAAACTAGCAGCAAGTTTATCACCTGTTCAAAAGTAAACAGATAAGCAATCCTGGAAATAATATTACCATTAGGAAAAATGTTCTATTTTTTTCAAAAATGTCGAAAGGACTCTTTTTTTCTGCCAGTGAAAATACGCCGCGGTAGTGTGTAAATCGATAGACCAGATATCCATATAACCGTCTAAAGTAGAATAATTTAAAACATTTAAAAACAACGGCAGGTTAATGTATGTAGATCGGTGTCATTTTTGCAGTTTTCCGCAAAATTGATTTATTATTTTCAAAACGCTGTTTTAATAATTTCATTGCTTGATATCATTAGCGGCTCGTGCATTCTTTTCTCAACCGTTATTTGAAACACATGCATGTTACGTTGGTGAGCTACTTACATGAACGGTATAATTTGAAAAGTATCTAATCTTCTCCTTTCACAAATGTGTTAATTGAGTACCGAAGTAGTTAACTTCGATTAGTTAAATTGTTTCTGCGACCTTTCAATAGTTTTTCGTGATACAATTTGGTATGTTACGCAACAGTGCGGCATATTTTAAAGATTCTCAAGATTATTCTGGATATTTTTCTCGGTGGCTCCCGCGTACAATGAAATTCCAATATTTAACAAAAATAATTCGCTTTAGTTTTCAACATGATATTTTACTATAAGCGAAGAATAATTATTTACAAAGCAAATGTTTGAAAATTACTGTTAGCAGTTTTACGAGCATTCATATTAAAAAAATAATCATGTGATAAAAAATCAAATAAAAATCCATTGGCAGAGCCGAAACCGCCGATATTCTAGTTAAAATATTACGAAATGTAGTAAATAATAATTGACCAATAGTTTTAGTCTAACAACCAAAGTGTTCACTCTAAAGAAGTGACTATTCTCCCGACAAAATACACTTTGTTTAAGATAAACACCGAAATTGGTAAAATTAACAGAATAGATCTGGTTATATTAATTCATCTGCCTATTAAAATAAATTATGACGGTCAGTTGCAACGTAAGAGTTACATTTCAGTTTAAGCCGTAGCTACTGTAAATATTAATCGAACGTTTGATTAAATCATACTGAGAATGTTTGAACAAACCTTTTGATTTTTGAGCCTCCCAGTTGGCTTCGAGGTATGGCGCCGTATGTCCGAATCTCGGCTGGGCTAGGCTGTTAGAGTCAATAGGATCGTAATAACTGACCCTGCAATTGTACTGTACTATAACAGCTGGCTGCGAAGTCTGTCGTATAAAAAGCAGGTCAAGTTTCGATAACGGAATGTAGCAACTAGGTTTTGCTTTTTTTAAACCGTTTGATTTTGATTGATTTTACTGAAATTTTCTCTCGGTGAGAAACAAGTAGGTACTACCTACTAATAAGATGCTTAAAGAATTTTTTTTCAGAAGTTGAGTAATGTCATAGGACACGGTAAACTTAATTGATACTTTTGACTTCCGTATATTAAAATCGATTGAATTTTAACCGATTAATTCTTCCAACAGATTTCTCACTGTTAGATTTCAAGGCAATTGTTATTACATAACTAAAATTTCCAGAATGCACACTTTATAACTACTACTATTGTTTTTGTCAATAAACATATTTCGTTTTAATAGTTTATCTTTTATCTATGTAGTTATCTAATGTCTCACATGTGCTGTAATAATCACCATGCACCAAAAACAAAACCACATAGAACTATTTTTTTGTAAATGACCCTAAGCCAGATACAAAAAATATTAAGAAAAGTAATACAAAGTTTGAGCTAAATCGGATTGTTTTTATTATGGAATCAGTAAATGCGTATCATATAGCATCCGGACGATTAAATTACGTTGAATTTTTTGTTGATCAAATGAGCGTTTATTGCATCTCTGCAGGCATGTGGTTTCGAAACCTTATGTTTAAGAAAATATAAGAACTTATACACTTTTTAGAATCTAACGTCTAAAATATCGATTCGGAATGAGTCTGTGTAACATATTTCAAGGCAATTTTGCTTTATTTCCCATTGCCGATTAACGCTGTTGCGGTCATAATAATTTTCAAATATACGCAAACACCAATTACTTCTTGTTTGGCAAAAAAATATTACACATTTAATTAACATTTTACAGAGAGTTATCCCAAGACATGTTGCAAAAAACATCCTGCAACCAAATTGTTTTTTATAACACTACCTGCTTATCTTTTTATAACTAGTGTCTTCATTTCTAGTGAGTGTTTTTACACTATCGACGAGGACACATAAACCATAGATGCTGTATACTACTATATAATATGGGTTAAAAATATTTCTTATAAAATAAATGGAAAGAGAGGCAGTTTCATAATTCATACCTTCATGATATTTTATATGTTTAGTTATCTGCATCGGATAAATGAAATTATTACTGATTTAAGTAAGATATGCGTATAGCTTCGCACATTTTTACAATAGAAAAATGTTTTAAATTATGGTACAGTAGAACGAGCTTACATAACAAAATTTTAAAGCCAATAAGTACCTTTCGGTAGCAAAATGGACTTGGCCAAATCTGGCAACACTAGCTTGAAAAATCAAATTTTTATATGATGCGAAAATCTTTTTAACCTCTACAACATGAAAAGCAAAGCCCTCTTGACCGCTGCTGGTAAGAGCTTAATTTTCGCGATTCGAATTATATCGTACAACTAACCTGCTGCGAGCAGAGAAGTGGAGCAAAAAAATCACAAATCGATTGGCACATGAGCGCAGCCAGAAAAGTTGCCCAATTTCGGCGATTTTAAACACACTTTTTTGTTTCAAAATAAAGCTTCACCACATTATACTTCACCATTACCTAGTTAAATTACACAGGTTTAAGCTCCTGAAACTATTTTGGATCACATCGGCACTTATTTTTAATACAAAAAGCGATTATAAAATGCGACGAAAAATTACCTTCATCCTGAACAAGTGAAAAACCGAACAGTGTGGAAAAGTGAATCTGATCGTTGCGCTTATCGATAATGGCGCTGACAAAAATGTGGGTTCTGACATAAAAACGATCAATTGCGATAGCAATGATTCGTGTGCCGTGTGCAAGGGCTTTCCAGTAAGGCGTATAAGTGCATAGTAATCAGAGATTACTTTTGTAATCATTTTCAAATTTATTGTTGTTGCAGTTGAAACACAGAGAACAGATTAACAGGCTCGAAGCAAGAAATCGATTTTTTGTGTGTAAAATCAGTCGGTAGCGCCCTCCAGAAATAGTTTGCCAAACGCATAAAAATATATCCATGTATTGTCAATTGCAAGGAAAATTGTACCATCTAAAGTGCGATATCGCTCATAAAAGTGCTATTTTGCATTAAATCGTTTCGGTACCTTCGGCGCACTTTTTCGTTATCTTCCAAGCAATAAGCACAGAGAACAGATTAACAGGCTCGAAGGAAGTAATCGATTTTTTGTGTGTAAAATCTGTTGGTAGCGCCCTCCAGAAATAGTTTGCCAAACGCATCAAAAAATATGCATGTACCTTTATCAATATTTTTTTGTGCTGGAGTTACATAGCAGCGATGGCAGCG
The DNA here is from genome assembly GCF_943734655.1 of Sabethes cyaneus. Classification (NCBI taxonomy): domain Eukaryota; kingdom Metazoa; phylum Arthropoda; class Insecta; order Diptera; family Culicidae; genus Sabethes; species Sabethes cyaneus. The sequence goes on along the minus strand of NC_071353.1, from coordinate 59,324,093 downwards.
ACATCAAGATTTAGTTTGCCACTTACTGCTCGAGGGGTGCTCTATTGAAGGATTACTTGTTGATTACATAAAAACCTTTTACACACTTTTTGTTAATTACCTGGTAGTCTGTTCTCTGTGCAATAAGTGCGCCGAAGATACCGAAACGATTTAATGCAAAATATCACTTTTATGAGCAATATCGCACTTTGGATGGTACAATTTTCCTTGCACTTGACAATACGTTTATTAATATTTATTTGTGCTGGAGTTACATAGCAGCGATGGCAGCGACATCAAGATTTAGTTTGCCACTTACTGCTCGAGGGGTGCTCTTTTAAAGGATTACTCGTATAGATTACATAAAAACCTTTTACACACTTTTTGTCAATTACCTGGTACAGCCTGAATTCGTTAATTGGGCCACGACTGCACTCCCGCTGATTCGCTAATTGGGCCGACTGACAGTTGTTAGAAATTTCTAAACTCGAAAATTCCATACAATTTTGACATTCAAGTTGTCACACAGCCCAATTAGCGAACACCCAATTAACGAACCGCCCAATTAACGAACCACCAATTAACGAAACTTTGCTGTAGTCTGTTCTCTGTGTAGCAACCACCTGGGAAACCACGTGTAGTTTGACAGATAACTGCTTTTTAGTTGCACGATCGTGCAGTTAGCGGACGTGCAATTAAAAGACGGTGCGACTAGAGGACGTGCAATTAGCGCACGAGTGCTGTAACAGATTGACCTGTTCGATAGAAACTTATGTACTATCCGTACTCTACCCTAGCCATGCACATCATCATGTAAATAAATATTATGCAACAGGTCAAAACAAAACAGACAACTCCGACCGTATTGAGACACACGGCGGGCACCGAACGCAAGCACCAGCGCCATGCACACTTCACAAGTGCACGCATTCTGCTGAGCTGGCTCTCCGACCTGTCGGTGGCCTATGTGACTCGGTGTAAGGATTCGAATTACAATTCCAGAACCAAATGTATCGAACAAAGATCCCAGTAAACCATTTGGTTTGTATATCTCGATTGCAACTGAGGTATACGAAATCATATCTGAACGAAAAAGTTATATTTCACGCCATATAAGAACATATATGTGCCAAAGTGGAGGCGATATACGTGCGAAAATTTTGACAACTATTTGTAATTCTATTTTGCGCAGTTTTTATAACACGCAACTAAATACTCCTGAATATATGATTAAGATATAATCAAATATTGCAATCGTCTATACTGCTTTATAATTCACAGTCATGAATTGTATATGAAGACACGCACGACTGCAAAACAACTTATTGTTCACTTCGATTTGACATACTCTAATCATTATACAACTCCAATATGAAATTGACATGAAAATGATTTAATGTGAACTTTCTATTACGATTTTGTGTTATCTGGGGAATATTTCTGTCCCAGTAGTCTATCTCTTTTGACGTAGGACTACGTCTTACGGCAAGTTTTGAGATAGGGTGTCATTCCAAAAAATCGAAAAATGCGAGCGTCACGAAAAATGAAAGGTTTTGAGCGCTAATAGCTCAGCGGTTTTCCGATCGATTTTCAATATTCTTACACCAATCGATCGGAAAATCTTCTAAGAATTGACCCAAATGAAGAAAAATATGGATTCTTGATGTTGAACTATTGAAAAATTGAAAATAATGAACCTACACACTTAATTTTGATTTTTGCTCTCGGTAAAATTTCATGCCGAATTCAACGGTAAAAATTATTTTTAACGATATCTCGTTAAAAAATAACATTTTACATCATCTCGGCAATTTGGTTTCACGTACTTCAGTAATTATTTTCAAAATGCCGATAATCGTTAATAAAATGTGACGAATATTGCGGTTTACTTTATTTTACCGAAATCAGCAATATCAAATACCATTTCTTGGTAAAACAGCATCTTGCTTTGCCATAAATCGGCAAATGCATGGGATATTTTTTTGTTCCACCAGTTTTTTTGGCGGCAACATGACAGCGAGAAATGTCAAACGTTTTTCTCGTTCGTCACTTCGTCAGTCAGCGCATTTCAATATTTTTGTTTGGCATTTCGCTAGCGATTTCGTTTTCGTCGTGTGAAGGTGTGTAAGAGATTTGGAAGTATATTATTAAGTTTTTTTGTACTTATTGTAATAGACTTTTTTCAGAATATTTGAAAACCAGCACCGTGTGAATCTGATCTATTTCCATTACCATGCGAATCTGATCTTTCCCGTCCGCGGGAGGCCGCTCACAATATGGTTGTCTTAACACCGCCCGAAATTGTGATCAACTATAAGATTTCACACCCACCCTAATATGTACCTGTTCCGGCACGCATTCAAATCGGGCGCAACGCAGCACGAACGGTACCCGACGGTGGCTCAACCGTTGATTGAAGCGCTGTTCCGTATGAAGTCTTCACCTATGGAGTAACAGACAATGGGAAAACGTATACCATGACCGGGGTTATTCAGTACCGCGGCATAATGCCGCGCTGTTTCGATACCCTGCTTCGTACCATCTCGGATATTCGGGCGAAAAAGTTCGTTTTCAAGCCGGTCCGGTTGAACGGGTTCGACATCCTGTCGGAAACGGATGCCATGCGGCAGGCCGACCTGCACTCGCAAATGAATCGAATGAAACCGCGAGAGGACACCGATCCGGAGCTGGCGTCGAAGACATCGGTCGCATCGTTCGAGGTTAGCGGCTAAGCGATAATATTTATTCCGTTATTATTACATGCGTTGAGGTTTTTTGCTATTTTCAAAAAAGTGGTTTCAGTTTTTTCCGAATATCGGCAGTAAATAATACTGATCATTCAGCAAAATTAACTGACAAAATCGGCAAACTCAATTTAAAAATACAACGGATCTCGGTAAAAAGCTACCGAGTGTGTCGGCATGTTTTACCAGATCTCGTCAAAAAACTACCGAATGAGTCAGCATATTTTGCCGAAGTTCTCAGTATATTTTGACAATTCGATATCATTTGCGTTTACCGAGTGATCAGTAAACGTAACTTTTGCCGAGAAGGTTACCGAGAGCTCAGCTGTCCAATTCTCGGCATTTTTTTTGCCGATTTCGGCGAAAAAAATTAAGTGTGTATGTTTTACCAAAATTCTCCCTTCGTGATTGGTTGGAAGATTCTTTACGATGATCTAAATCTATACCAATTTGATATCTGTGCTTGGGAAATAAGCCAAAGCAAATGACAAAGTTTCCCCATTTCAACAAGATTTCTTAACACCGCGGTTCAACCTAGACCATTTTGATGTCCTTGCTTGGGAAGTACGCCAGAGAGAGTGACGAAGCCCCCTCGTGCCAACAGATTTCTTACGAACGCGATTAAACCTAGTCCAATTTGATGTCTGTGTTAGGGAAGTGTGCCAGAAAAAATGACACAAGCAAGGGGTCGGTCACTCGGCACAGCCGTTTTTATGTTAGGCGACTTGAAACGAGCCGAACTGTGCCGATGCTGTACCGAAAGTGCCGAACTGCAAGATTTGTTAAATTCGATAAAATCTGATAGATCTGGCAACCGTGAGAGATGATTTTGACAACTGGCAGTGCTCCCATTTCATATGTAAAATTAAACCGGAGGTGTGTAAAGCCCTATAAATGTTATTTTTATAAGGCTTTAGAGGTGTGCCGTTTGATATCTCTGCAGTGCCGGGGCACTATGTGCTGAGTGTCCGACCCCTTGGACACAAGTTAGTTATCTCTACAGATCGCAAATTCTTTACTGCGAGACGATTAAACCTCGGCGAATTTGATATCTGTGTTGGAAAAATGTGCTACAACTGTAGTGTTCGGTTATAATACGACTCTGTATGAATACGCATGCTTGCCGTTTCATTAGAAGTGTAGTGAAAAGATGTGCTGTTGATAAAATAGGATTGAATTAGTAAAATCCCTTCAACGTGGGAAATATGGATAATAAAAACAATCTTTAATTTCAGTAAGGTAGCAGAAAAGCAATACACTCAAGTCGCTTTTTATGCGCAGGATACGTCCCGCGTAAATCAAAACCACGTAAATTCCGAAAACCGCGTAAAAAACCGCGTAAATTCCGAAAACCGCGTAAATTCCGAAAACCGCGTAAAAATAGTCGCGTAAAAAAACCACGTAAAAAGCGACTTCAGTATAGTTTGTGTTCTTGATTTTGTTAAATTGTTTTCAAATGCACTATCTTTTGAGAATTGAGCATATGCAATGTTACTACTTTGATAAATGTTACATACAACGCATGTAGCATGTATATATGTTGCATATAGCATGTATACATGAAGAATCGAATGATTACAAGCATGAATACATGCTACTATCACTACAAAGAGACTTACGTAGTTCTGCGTCACCTATATATGCGGTCGTGTCTTGTACACAACCCCTATAATTTTTATATACATTACCGATATTTTCCACCAAAATTTAACTATACTGTGGACCCCCGTTCGTTTGACCGTTTTTAATCTGAACACTTTTTAATTTGAACCCCGTTGGTTTGCACGACGTGCAAATTAAAAATGGTTCAAACGTCATACTCAATATGACATCATTTGCTTATGCAGACAATGCACATAAACACGATTTATTTGTGCTGATTTAGCGTGTTTAATCGGTTTCACATTGCGTTTTCCCAACGATTATGGTAGAAATCTGATCGAAGAATGAATATTCGCTGTTTGCAACTGCCAACTGAATCAAACCACCAAAACAATAACAAAGAGCAGGGCAGCCAGTTCACACAAGTTCCAGCATATTTAGGGTTACCAGTTGTTCAAATTAAAAACTAACCCCGTTAGTTTGCATGAGGAATCGTTCAAACGAACGGGGGTCCACTGTAAAAGCAAACCCTTCAAATAATAAAGCAAGCCATTTCGACTTCAGACTTAGAGTACTCAATGCGACCCCAATCGGGCTATCGCCGACGGAAGAAATAAGTTCCTTGAGCAACCCCGAGATCCGTTGATCTACCATGGGCTATTGCTAAACGTCGAATAGTTATAGTAAATCTCGGTAAACCGTCCGCTTCGGTAAATGTAAAACGAGTAGTGAACAGTGTACTTTATACTTATGTGCTAACGGTGGTGGTCTTTGGAACTAGCCGAACGGTGAGAAAGTTGACAGTTTGCTTGAAGAATCGGAAAAAAGTTCACTTTTTTAATTTTCTTAATGTAGTGAAACAATGTACAAGTAAAATTATTATTGCAAAATGTAAGAAAATTGAGTACTTTATTTTTGGTATATACTTTGTCAGTGGTTTGTTTACAGTATATACGAGAAAATAATGTTTTTGTATATTTATGCGACAACAAACAGGTTACATATCACGCTAAATTATAAAAATCCACGTGCTTGAGTGGTAAAAAACTTGGTTTTTGTGAAATTAATATAAACCAGGCTATTGCAAGCAAGATACAGGATAACTAAAGAGAACATTCATATTTTCATGTAGTGCCGGAGCAACATGGTTCGATAAGTCTGAAAGATATTCGAATCTCCAGAACTGTTACTTGTACCGATACAAAACAAGCATAAGGATCTTGTAAAGTATTCGCCCTTTTGTTAATTCTCGCGTCACTTTTGATTTCGTCCAATGTAACAATTCCACCATATTGAGAAAAACGAGATCGAAGTTCTTCGAATTGAACTTTAAATTGTTTCAAAATGAAATAATTTTCAGTCATTCACTCAACGTGGTTGATGAATAATAACATTCAATATTTAACGGAGATTTTAAAAATCTAGTTAAAACTAAGCAGTTTTGGTTTATTATGGAAAAAGTTACATTGGACTGTTTACCATCTCATGCTGTACTTTGGACGGTTTTATTTTTCCAGGCTATTGCACATAAATTAAGCGAGATCACCGTAAAATACGTGCGTTGCCGTGCTACGCTATTTTCGAGGTTATTTTTCAATATTAGACCGCTTGTTTCACTTAAAATGCATAAATAATGCGAAAAAAAACTTTCACTTGCTAAACGTCCAATGTACAGATTGGGTTTGTTTTGATTTTTTTTGCACTTTGGACATCAGATGAGAACGACCGAAGTAACAGTCAGTCATTCGTAATTCGAATGTGCACATTGGACATTTTGATAATGCTAATTTTTTCACCTCAAAATAATTCTATTTGGGCAGGTGTTTTTGTATAACATAGAGTTTAAAAAAAGTAATAATTTGTTGTGATAAACCGGATTTGTTTACATTTGTTACATTGGACGAAATGAAAAGTGACGCGAGAATTCTATATCTTCAAATGTCAGATGCGGTATTGTGCGCGCATTCCCTTAGTGGACACGACGGTTGAAACATTCGCGTGTTTCTGAACGGTCGTAAAAAGGGTCGTTTTTAGTTTTTGACAGATAAAATGTCAAATTGTGTCATCATCGCTGTTTCATTACTGGAACGACTGGAACCAATCGAGCAAAGTAAATAAACCTAGGAATTACCGTTCTATCAGAAGAAACGGAATGAAATTCAGCATGAAATGAATTTGTATTTTCAACGCCGGTTTGCCGAAATTGCATATAGTGAATAAAGCGTAGTTTATCCTTCATTATCCAAACAAGCAATAACGTTCGTATTCGAAAACAATTTGTTTAATGCTTTTGTATGATTAACACGAAGTCACGATTAAGGTTGCGACAGAAACGCAATGAGCCTGTGTTGCCAGTTATGGCGATAAAACGTTATGAACTGTGTTGCCAATTTAGTCATTTTTTTACCTTTGGAACGTTTGAAATAGATCATTATGCGATGACGTCATTTTTCCGTCAAATGACACCACTTGGTGGTTTGTTTACATATTTTTTGTCACATCCAGCAGTTTCGATTTGAAATTTCGTGAAGAATTACTGCATAAGTTTTTGTAAAATGCATGTACGGCACTTTATCTTAAATAAAAACTATAAATTTTTATCATTATCTGCCGGACAAAGATAGAAAACTCAATTCAAAATTTAACACCATGTAAACAAATCACCAAGTGCTGTCAAAAAAGTGTGGTTAGGAGCTCCCGTGTAATGATCTATAGTACCTGAACTCCCCTCGGAATCCATCGATCAAGTAAATGCACAATACATTGCATAAAAAATTTTCAGTAAATTTAATTTTTAACTGGTTTTCGATTGAAAACTTTACTAAATTTTTGTCAGATTTTGTAAGAAATTTGCTGTTTTACAAGTTATTTTAAAAACACTTTTAAAATAGTGAATTGAAAGAGCATAAATTTGAAGAATACTGTAAAGGTTAGAGAGGCGACTTAACTAATCGAACACAGCAGTGATCCTAAAGCGGTTTTTGCATATTACTGGAATGTTTTTCTACCCAAGTAACAATTTCAGGCTGATCAAACGCCTTTATAGCTGATTTTATTCAACCTGTGACTGAATTATGGTTTAGGTTTAGAAATAAAAACCTTTTTTCAGCCCCTAAACATCTAAATCTGGTGATTTTATCAAGCTTCAGACTTGTTAAAAGCCGCTTTCGAAGCTGCGATGAAGCTTAATAAAGTTTTTTGTGCGCTTTTAAATAGCCAATTTGCGCAATGCTGTCAATTCTATTTTTAGAACGAGAAATAGTTTTGCAACATGCTCTTCCAGCCGCTTAATCAACGATTCATCAATCTTTATGCAGCCAAAAAAAAAAATCTATTTTTAAATTTAAAAAAATGGAACGCGTCATTTTTATTTTGCCGTGAACATTGTCGAGCGCGATATTTTTAATTTCGAATAACTTTAATTCGTATAAGTAAGCTAACTAATTAAAAATGCATGTTTTTTTTTCCGGGAATTGAACCCGCCATCTATTGACCCATAAGCACTCACCGTATGATCCGCCCCATTTGCATCTGCAGAACAGACAGTGAAAATATCTTTACACATGAAGCCTAGCCCGCCTAGCGTGAAGCAGTCGATAATGTCGATAACTGACAAACTTTTGCTGTCAGCCGAATTGCGAAATTCTATGATCTGACAGTATGTGTGCTGTGAGCCGAAAGAAAACTTGGTAGAAGTTTATAAAGCCACTTTAACACCCTTAAGCAGCCTTCAAGTAGTTTGAAAGCTGCGAGTCTAATGAAAGCTCCCACTCTACACTTTAACACCTTTAAGCAGCCGTAAAACGGTTTGATGTTTATGGCTGTTTAGAAGCAGATTGTTTAGCAAAAAAATCCGCTATTAAGCTTTTTTATCAGCTTTTGGGAGAGAACTGGTTTGAAAAACTTAAAGTAGCTTGCACATCGCTTATTTAAACACCATTTGAGCGCTTACTTTATGCAGCTTTGATCGCTTTAAACCAACCCGTAAACAGCCATTGCTCTTGCAATTCAGCTATCATTGTTACTTGGCCGTTTTGTTTACATTTGCGACATTCGCCCTTTTGTTAATTCTATCTAGATTTGTTTTCGTTTTTCTCACCATCGCAGCAGGTAGCGACAAGCCGGCAGCTTTTACTCAAATTTGTCAATTAGATCGAGAAAATTAAATACTGCGGAGAAAACGGTAGGGTCCCAAATTCATGCATGCACAAAAATCTGTATTTATGGCAGCTCTGCTGCCAGTATACCGGCTTTGCAGAGTGAAACGAATAGAACGTATAGCGGTGTCATGCTGTTTCATTTACGCAAATGGCTATAGATATGTTGACTCGGTTGACTCCAAAAACATGGCTGCCTAGCAGGACCGTGGTTTTGACGGACTGTCAACGTCAACTGTCATTTCGCGCCGTGCGTGTCTGCGATGTCGATGTCTATCAGTTTGGTTTTCCTCTCGTTGCGCTTGTCATAGAGCGTTTTTTGTGCGACTGTGAAATTTTTGGATAGTACGCCAAATTACAGCGCGATAAAAGTCTATACCTAGCCCCTCAATCCGGATTGCGGGTTGCAATGGCACACAATTATATTGTGACCGCTCAGAAGCCGACCGCGGTGACGGCTTGCGTAACCGGTGAGTACACATGCGGAAGAGGACGAATTTTCCGACGGCTTTTAGCAATTGTATAGGATAATGGGCGGAAGATGGGGTTTTGACTGCATTACTATTCTGCTTTGTCAATAGGCTTGAATAAATATATTCGATAAAATTAACTTGTAGGTTAGAACGAATATACCTATATTGCAAATATTTTCATGAGGGGCCTGTTAAATAGTCATGATATGCTTCTCGTTTTCAATTTGTAATTTTGTTTTCAGGAAATTTTACAACACCATCTGACTTAAATCTTATTGTGGCAAAAAGTTCACGTTTGGAAATATACCTTGTAACGCCAGAAGGATTACGACCAATCAAGGAAATCGGCATCAATGGCAAGATTGCGGTCATGAAATTATTTCGTCCGGTGGTAAGTGTAAACCTAATATTAGGACGACTTTATGTGAAAAGAAACAAATTATCGTTAAGTTAGCGAAAAGTTGCGATTTCGTTCGTGCTTGTATGCCACCGAGTGTCATAATTACGAATTTGTTATGTATTCTTGAATGCAATTCAGAGTCTAATGATACAACGTTGGGGTGAGAGATTTAAATCAACAGCCTATTTGCGTGTAGAAACCCAACTACATTATCCGAGTACTTTAATCGGTGATCGTGATACTTTTTCCTTCTTCCTATTAGACAGGTGTTAGGTAGCTTAGTGCAGATATCTCAGGGTAAAAGAGGACCATATTTGACGAAAAAAATCTTTCTACGCATATGGTAAAATCTCAATTGTTACAGAGTTATTGAACATTTTTAGTTTTCGGTCCTGCTTGCCTTAAATTAGCTCTGGTACAAAAACTATGCTAGCTAGCTCAATTCAGTTACTTTCGTTCGAAAGCTGAGAAAACATTGTATCGAAAATTGATCTTAAACCTCCTGCTTCATGAGATTTAGTAGCTTGTTAGAAGCAAAAAGTTATGAAATATGTGTTTTTAGGCCTTTTTTCGAATTTCTCCTAAAAATGTGTGACAAAACTGATTGCTGTTATTCACCAATGTAAAGCTCTGGTACCGTTCTCCAATTCGTTCTTTGACGTAAAACGCCTATCTCTCTTAGTTTCGTTGCAATTTCATTTTAAACGTATGGTTTTGGGTGTCAAATCAGTATCTGAAAACTGCTCGTACTCATACATCACGCTTAGCACACTAGATCAACGCGTGCGACGGACATGGTTAGACGCATATGGAAAACAGTTTCGAAACTGACTTCTTGGGTCGCCCTGGGACGTTTCTGAAAACGATTGCAGCATTAAAATGTATTCTCCGGAAAGATTCGCGGACATTCGTCTTGTTATGGCTTTGCTGATCGTCGGATACCTAATGCAAGTAAGTGAACACAAATCCAGAAGTGCTCGTTTTATTGCACAATGATTTCAATTCAGGAACCCCTCTCTTGGGTAGGTGGTTCGTCGAGTCCTTCAACAGCCGCTTAGTTCTTAGTCCGTGTGTAGAATGTTATCTAGCTTAATTTAATTTAGTTCCTGTGTAGTAATAATAAAATTGGTGGACAAGACACAAACACGTATCACTCTTACAACATTTAAAGATAAAAACAATATTAAAAAAATTATTTTTACCTACGAGTCGACCGGTTTCAGGCATTCTATGCCTATCATCAGGACGATGCCGATGTCCAACCTGGACATCGGTTGGACCAGGTTGGACATCGGCATCGTCCTGATGATAGGCATAGAATGCCTGAAACCGGTCGACTCGTAGGTAAAAATAATTTTTTTAATATTGTTTTTATCTTTAAATGTTGTAAGAGTGATACGTGTTTGTGTCTTGTCCACCAATTTTATTATTGTGGTGCTCTTACGGTGGCGCGAAAGCAAGAAAAAGTTCCTGTGTAGTACGTAGTATTGCATAATTTAGCTCTATGTGTAGTATGTGTCGCGAAACAGAACGAATTCGTAGTCCTGTACCAGGGATGATGATTCCTCCTCTGAGGAAAAAATCAGAAGAGAAAAACTCAAACTGTGCTCGGTCTTCAAGGCTATTTATTCTTCTCCGTTTCATTTTGATTTTTCTCATTCTTGCTGAACGCGGTTGTATGAGCAACCGCACATTGCGCTACTGATTAAGGAGCAACAGAATGTTAATACACTTTGAATACGTTGATGCGATGCGCTGACGTATGACAACTACGAGTAGCTTTAAGATTTTTTTTGTATGCCAGAAGGGCACTGGGTTCAAAAATACCACTGCGACAGTCACGAAGATTGTCTTGTAGCTGGCCTCGATTGCTGTACACAGTTTACGGATTGCTCATACCCATTGATGGAGTTGAGCTGGGTTGTAAGACTGTGCCCCAATTAGGTATTACATGGTTAATAAAACCAACTACCTTCTCGGGATGAAGTTTCCATACTGAGTATGGAGTTAATAGGTAGCTTCCGAAGAAGCTAAACCTGGAAGACGCAAGAGCTCCACAGGAGCAGAGCAAGTGCGCTGAACTTTCTAGTTCAAAATTGCAAAAGCGGCATGTCGGTTAAGACCTTGCCTAAATGGGAATAGGAACTCCTGTTGAATTGAGGTAAAAATCATAAAAGGGTAAGAGAAACGGAGTATGAGCACCCGAACAACAGGTATGAAAACGTATATCTTTATCTCTTAGCTTCAAGCGTCTACCATTTTATATAACATTGATAACTAGACTGATACATGACTATATGACCAAAACTTGACGCTGTTTGATCTTGGAACCTCCAGAGTCAATTCGCTACTGCGTTTTATTGACTGTCGTAAGCTGTCTCGGCAGTCCGTCCAGCAGCGTCCAGCTAGTCAACCCCCCACAGATTACAGATTGCAGTGATTTTAATTCAGGGACGTCTATGACAACGTATCGTCGCTTCCATGAAGGAACGTTGTTTTCGACAAGGCTTCGAGGGAAGCCTCAGTCCCATCAGCAAGTGGCGTCAGCGATTGACCATAAAATTTTGCGAATCGTGGGAAATGGTTTCAAGACAAGCACAAGGCAAATTCCGGCACAGTTCCTTGTCACTATGAAGGTGTGAAACGTGTTGAACCGGGTAAAAATGCATCCTTTCCACACTACAGGTCCAAGAGTTTTAAATTGCAATTGGTAAATAACAGCAATCAGTTTTACCACTCATTTTTAGGAGAAATTCGATTAAAACGCCTTGAGAAACACTTATTTCATAGCTTTTTGCTTCTGAAAAATTAAGTCTCATGAACTAGGAGGTTTAAGCCCAATTTTCAGTACAAAATTTTCTCAGCTTTCGAATGAAAGTAACCGAATTGAGCTAGCTAGCATAGTTATTGTACCAGAGCTAATTCAAATCAAACAGATCCGAAAACTAAAATGGTTCAATAACTCTGTAACAATTGAGATTTTACCATATGCGTAGAAAGATTTTTTTCGTCAAATATGGTCCTCTTTTAGCCCCTGAAATATCTGCACTAAGCTACCCAACATCCTATATATTTAAATTGAAAAACATTAACGTGGATATACTACAATCTCAAACTTTTTTGACGTACGACTACGTCTTACGGCAAGTTTTGAGATAGGGTGTCATTTCAAAAAATCGAAAAATGCGAGCGTCACGAAAAATGAAAGGTTTTGAGCGCTAATAGCTCAGCGGTTTTCCGATCGATTTTCAATATTCTTACACCAATCGATCGGAAAATCTTCTAAGAATTGACCCAAATGAAGAAAAGTATGGGTTCTTGATGTTGAACTACTGTTTTACCTGACTCACTGCGAATATGAGTATTATTGAAATAAAACGTAACCATACGTTTTATTCGTTTATAACGCATATGCAGTTAATATCGATTACAAACGATTTTTTATAAGTTGTGCTTTTGTTATTGCATTTAATTTGCGAAAAGTTGCATAAATAACAATTCATTTTCACAATACAATTATTGCGTACTACTGGCAGATGAAATATAACGTTTAAGTACGTTATTTTTAGTGATCAAAATTAACGATATTTTCGATACAAGGGCGATATTTTTCGAAACCTTTCGAACCAACACGATCCCGCGAACACAACGCATATTCGCAGTGAGTCAGGTAACACAGTTATTGAAAAATTGAAAATAATGAACCTATGCTTTACCAGAATTCTCGCTTCGTGACCAGTGACCAAGTTTCCACATTTCAACAAGATTTCTTAACACCGCGGTTAAACCTAGACCATTTTGATGTCCTTGCTTGGGAAGTACGCCAGAAAGAGTGACAAAGCCCCCTCGTGCCAACAGATTTCTTACGAACGCGATTAAACCTAGTCCAATTTGATGTCTGTGTTAGGGAAGTGTGCCAGAAAAAATGACACAAGTTCGTTGTCCCAACAGAACGCAAATTCTTTACTGCGAGACGATTAAACCTCGGCGAATTTGATATCTGTGTTGGAAAAATGTGCTACAGCTGTAGTGTTCGGTTATAATACGACTCTGTGAATACGCATGCTTGCCGTTTCATTAGAAGTGCAGTGAAAAGATGTGCTGTTGATAAAATAGGATTGAATTCGTAAAATTCCTTCAACGTTGGAACCATGGGTAATAAAAACAATCTTTAATTTCAGTAAGGTAGCAAGAAAGCAATAGTTTGTGTTCTTGATTTTGTTAAATTGTTTTCAAATGCACAATCTTTTGAGAATTGAACGTATGCAATGTTACTACTTTGATAAATGTTACATAAAACGCATGTAGCATGTATATATGTTGCATATAGCATGTATACATAAAGAATCGAATGATTATAAGCATGAATACATGCTACTATCATTATAAAGAGACTTACGTAGTCCTGCGTCACTTATATATGCGGTCGTGTCTTGTACACAATCCCTCTGATTTTTCATGAACACACTGAGGGCATCATTTTTTTCGTCATTTAAAGCATGTATGCGGAAACTAACTGACATTTAAGAATATTTTTGGAAGTAAAATATTTTGTGTTGCCAAAAACGGATACTTTTGTTGCCAAAATCGAACCATGCCAAATTCGAAATCCCACTGTAATATGAAATATAATAGTCTCCCAATTGACCTCGAGGTACACCAATGGTCTGACAAGCCAGTCGTATGTTCGAATCTCAACTGGAACAGGCAGTTAAGTTAATAAGATCGTAGCACCGGCCCCGCAATTGCCCTTGTATACTAACAGTTGGCTGCGAAGTCTGTCGATCAAAAAAAGCAGAAGGCCGAATTCCGCTGGAATGTAGTATCAAGACTTTTTAGTAACAATAAATTCTTCGACCAATCTCGTGTTTTGCTTGGTCGTTGTCATGAGGTCAGGCATTCAATTGTTTTTTTATAAATGTACAATCGACGGAGGGGGCGGTAGAAGAAAGTAATGAAACGTGTTTATTGTAGAACCATTTCCGTTTGCAGCACGAGGTGGGGCAGTTAGAGCCAAGTCTGTCCAAGGTTGAGAGAAGGTTAGTAATATCACGAGGATTCTATGTCTACCTATACCCTATGCTACCACTAACTAACTACTCGCTAGGATGGATGCTACCCATCTCTCCAACTACCCGTGTCATCACGGTCGGCACCACAGCCTCGTTCAACTACCTATGCTTCTCAAATGCCACAGTCGCTTCCTTACATGCCATCATTGCAGCTGTTGGCGTTAATTTCCGATTTTTTTGTGCGGATGAATAATCAAGAGCAATATTATCGCTCAGAACTACCAAAGAACTACTAGAACTAGAAAAATGGTACAAATGCGATATAATGGAGGCCTGGCACTCTCAGATTATTCCCGGTGACGGTAATTGCTTATTTGTAGCGGTAGTCATCCGGTTTTATCGGTATGCTCTTCAGATAGTCGTCAAACTGAAGCATTTCTGTAACAGAAAGGCTGTGGTCAAGTGGTGGTTTATGTAGTGTAGAACCTCACTAAGGAAACATGTATATAGGCCGTGTTAAGTATCAAGTGTCAAAGAAGCAAGACTGGATAAGACGTTAGCGAGGTTGATAACCCTCTGTGAGGTTGGTATTGAAACGCCAAAATGTGACTGAAAATCCGAATAGCATTGTCGTATTTTAAGCACTATGACCATATTTTAAGATAGTACCGTGAAAGAACCAGTCGCAGCGCATGTTTAAATCGCCGCGCACTAGGTGATATTTTCATTGATATTTGCAAATTGAGATTAATACACTCAAATGAATGCATGTCGTTTTGTCGCGAAAACAGAACTGTATGAAAAGAATTTAGAGTTTTGAACTTAATTTGATGAAATTGATGAAAATCACCTAGTGCGCGGTGACTTAACCATGCGTGGCGACTGGTGCTTTCACGGTATACTGCGTACAGCCCTTCACTATCGCTTGAATCAGCCAACGAATCGGGTACCTGCTTTTACTTGAAGAGCTATACTTCGACAAGATTTAGGTAGAAGTGGAATTCCTGGCAGGATTGGGCAATGGACAGAAACAAAATGCATATCGAGGCTATAAAGCTTTTCGAGAGATCCACTGAGTCGGATCGCGACGACAGCAGCGAGAATGGAGAGGAGCAGTCCGGCGGCGAGTTGCTACCGTCTGACTTTGATCGTTCCTCCGACAGTAGCTCATCAGCATTAGGAGGGTGCTGGGGAGACAAACAGCGTCATTCATGATAATTTTGTATTGTTAGTTGAATACCGTTATCGGGATTAGTCGCAAGACATACAAAATAACTCTACGCAATTAACTCTACGAATTGAAGGAAATGAGAATATAATAGTAATAGTGACATCCAAAACCAGGGGGGATCTGCTAAATTCCATACATTAGAGTGACTACATACAGAGTGGCGACAATGTCAAAATTGGAATGATAATTATCTGTCAGTGTCATTCCAATCGAGCAGACGACCTATCCAACGCGCATGCAGGAAAGAGAAAGAAAAACCTGGGAAAACCCGCATTGCATACATTTGGGATGAATTGTCGCCACTCTGTACACTGAACCTACACACTTAACAAAAAGCACCGACTTCGGTAAAATTTTACCGAAATCTAAACAGCTGAACAGTTCGGTAAAAATTTCGATGGTGCCAATCGACGTTTACAGATCATTAATAATGTTTGGTGCAATAAAAAATTTTACCGAACGTTCTGCTGTTTAGATTTCGGTAAAATTTTACCGAACCGATTAAGTGTGTAGTTTTCAAGTTAAAACTATTGGAAAAGATTTATGGTTTTTTTCCATTAAGCTTTCCTAATAATATTTATGTGAATGCCACATAAATATTCGAAAATGAATTTTGTTTACATTCATTGGAATAATCATATTACTTTCAAGTGACTGGATCAAATGAAAGTTATTAGATTAGAAAATGAATGTTGTTTATTCATTGGAAAAATCATATTACTTTTAAGTTACTGGATCAAATGAAAGTTATTTGATTCTTTCTATGCATTACACGTGCTGGTTTAATGGTTTTTATCTGATTTCTTTATTTTCACAGATTCGGTAAAAAACGGTAATTACCCAAGTAACATTTCTGTTGTATAATAGCTTATCATGCACTTGTTCCACGCGAATTAGCCATACAATAGTTTATTAAGCTATTATACAACAAAAAGGTTACTTGGGTACTACATAATTAAAAACTACTTTGAAGCATTTAACAATTTTTATTTTAATGCTAATTAAATGTAGTACTTATAAAACTAATAATTTGTATTAAAGAAAGGTTTTACACGGAAATAAAACTGACCCTCTAAGCTATGAACCATGATTGGTAGACTATTAAATACATCGATTCGAATGATTTCAATTCTAGGAAGTGCTTTGATAGCTGTATATGCCATATAATGTTCATTAAAGCTGCCTATTTTCCAGTTTTGAGCTACAAATAAATATGTATCATTCTCTTGAATTATGTCTAGTATTTGAAACAAACTGATAATAGATTTATCTAGGAGCGGAATAAAGTTTCCTGCTTTATAATCTGAACCTTTGAAATTAATTTTATCAGAAATCATAACCTCGAAACCTTTTTTTAATATCATAGGTTGACCTATCAACCTATGATATTAAAAAAAGGTTTCGAGGTTATGATTTCTGATAAAATTAATTTCAAAGGTTCAGATTATAAAGCAGGAAACTTTA
This sequence comes from Sabethes cyaneus, assembly GCF_943734655.1. Classification (NCBI taxonomy): domain Eukaryota; kingdom Metazoa; phylum Arthropoda; class Insecta; order Diptera; family Culicidae; genus Sabethes; species Sabethes cyaneus. Next base: position 59,307,031 of record NC_071353.1, on the reverse strand, counting down.
TTCCGCTCCTAGATAAATCTATTATCAGTTTTCGTAATAGCTACGCAAACGAATATCACAGATTTTGAAGTCACCTTGTACAACTGTCTTTAAGAAATTTTTGTAAAGCAAATCATAAGCAAATTGCATCGAAGCTTTCACGCATAAAGTAAAGCAAACATTCTTGCGCGATGACATTATGTGAGCATATTGTTTGAAATTCCTATGCTTTGCCTCGTTCCTAAAGCACATCATATTTTCTATTGGTCCCGAAACTCGTATCAAATTAGGATAATGAACGATGAAATGATGTTTAGGTTTAAAATCTTTGTTGAATAGCTGTTTATACAATTCATGATGTGTGGTTATAATTTCAGCAAGCTTATCAATTTCACATTCCGTAAATGAACGGCTAAGGCTAACATCAACAAGTTTTATTAATACTTTGCAATAATTCCAAACTGCATCTCCTTTTGGAACCAACTGGCCAACAATAAAGGGAAAGTAATGCACTAAAGATCGCATTTCGCTGGATGTGAGTTTCAAAGATACTGATTTATTTTTTGCTTTACTATTATAAGAGCTTGAAATATCTGGCATTCTTTGTAATTCGCTATCCAAACAATTTTTACTGAATGCTCGCCGTCGATTGTTGAAAGTCTGAACAGTGAAATATTGTTTTTGATATATGCAAAAATCTAACACTTCTGTGAGTCCATATTTACAAATGCCACTACTGAAAAGATCGTGCATGCCATCAGCGCTTTTATTTTCGACGACATGAAATGAAGGTAAATCATTAAAGATGGACCTGCCTGCGATGCCAGTGTCACTCTGTTGGTTTATTTCAATATCTTCATCATAATCCGCTCTTCGGCGTATGCAATCAGCATGCTCCTTAACATCTAGTTTTAGTAGCTCCTTTGGTCTGCGGCAAAACCGACAATAAAACGTGGCATTAAATCCACTCGCAAACTGCAGCATCGTATGCATTCCTAAATTATCACCCTGAACTAAGCATAGTATTATTCTAACGTGTACTAATGTAACACCAACAAGTATTTGTATACCTTCCTCTTCCAACGATTTGAACACTTCTATAAATGCGACTAACAGTTTATTTATATCATTATCTTTAAAATCAACTTTCTTGATCATCCCTGCTACGAAAATATTTGAGAGTTTTGCGTTAAATTCGAGTGGAATGGTTGGAAAATTGTAGTAAATACCACAGACTGAATGTCTATTAGAATGGGAGCTCTGTGAATCATTTATTTCAAACTCGTCCGAATACAGCCAGAGTGGAATAATATTATCTCCGATGTATTTTTTACGTATTTGTTTCCATTTAGAGCCGTTTACATAGTTAATAATATCATCTGATTTTTCGAGTGTTGAAGTAAAGCTTAGTATTTTATTCAGGGTATCGTTTGATTCCAAGAACGCTTTGATTTGAAATCTGATAGGCATCATTATTACATAGCTTTTGTCGCTTTGAATTTCAATGTCATTTTCTATATCTATCATTTTGTAAATAGGATCTCCCTTTTCATTAAGTATTACTGTAGATGGTAATTCGAAACATTCCTTTTTCTTTAAAGAATTAAATAGTTTAAAATCAGAACCAATTGACTTAAACATTTCCTTCATTTTTAAAATATAGCTTTCATAAAAAAATGCGATTCAGCGTTAGGAGCTAACATGTTAAGATCTTGCAACTGATTAGCTATCTCTGTGAATATAAAACCTATTCCTCTCTGAATGTCATAAACATCTCTTCGAGTTATATTTGATTTTACATGTAAACTTAAGGTAAAAGCGGTAGCGGCTTCGTCCAATTGATTCAATTTATCAGGCGATGTATATCCTTGGCTTGGATTGGCTTCCATATTGATTCTTGGTTGCTTGAAACGGTTATCTTCTACTACTGCTTCCGTCGGGTCTTCGATGCTTAACGGTTCTGAACTACGTTTACTAATATTATTTTGATGTACGCTTGCTGAGCATGTATGTCCCAAAATATGTTTTTTGAATGGATACAGTTTAGAAAATAATTGAGTGCATGATGGTACAGTGCATCTATACTGATATGTAACAGGGACTCTGTGATGATCTTTCAAATGATCGAGGTATAAAGCAGCTATTTGAAAAGATGTTCCACATTGCTTAAACATGCAGTTAAACATGGTTTACCTCAACGGAGTTTTCAACTTGACTTAAAAAATTAATCAATCGGTTTACACTAGCATACGAGTCGTGATGTTCAATTCCGTAAATAAAGCAACTAATGAACTGCCAAATAAGTTTGGATAACTTAGAGTATGGCAAACCAAACAAGAATGTGATTTTAATTAATACGTCGATCGCTCTTGCAGCTGATGGCAGCTCAAAGCAGAAGTCTGGGTAGTACACAAAAAATCGTCCTGTTATGGCTCCTACACCTGCACCCACGGCAACTAGTTTCGGAGAAATCGGTAGTTTCCTATCCACATAGGATGTGTAAACGGATTCTAGTTTAGGAACGAGTTGTTCATAACAATCTGTTACGATACCGCATATATGGCAACACTGCCAACATCGCTTATGACGTTTATGTTGGTTAGAGGGTAAAAGAAGAGCGAAGATAAATAAAAAACGCCATCGCAAAAGTGTTCTGAAAAACAAATAGAAAGTGTTTCAAAGCTAATTCTGATTAATATCGACTCTTTACCATTTTCAACGTGCGAAATAGCACCGGGTTCGCGAAACAGCGCCTGATAAGTGGTAGAAGTTAGTGTTTTGAGTGGTAAGGAACAAGTTATGCAGTGAAATTAATGTATACCAAAATGTAAACAATACCTGTTTATACTTACCTGCAGATATAGCAACCATCGAAATACCATAGTAGCCTGGGATACTTACCTGTAAAGAATAATCAACGTAACCAACCGTAAATCCGTTGTAAGTAGCCCAAAACAAATAAAACAAAAGTGTAAAAAAGTATACTTACCAGATCGAACCTCTGCATTCGCAGCCGCGGAAATTACTAGTAGGGTAGCTCACCCCAAGTTGACCTTAGGCACAAAACGTATTGCCAAACCATAAATTGTAGCAAGCGTAGGATAGGAAGAAAGTGTTAGCGGAAAACGTAAAACCACTTCTTGTAAGTTAAATGTATATATTTTGAAAATTTGTTTTAATTTAAATATATTGCAGTTTGAGCATTACCGAAAAATAATCGGTTGCTACAAAAAACTGGTTCATATCCGAACACAATCTATAAATATAATTGTATCTTCCTGTGCTGTGCAAATTGTTGGTTTAAATTTAGAACTGACGACGATTGGTGGAATTATTGTGTTTAATCCAAGTAGAAGCGCAAGCAATCGGTTATCTGTAAAAAAAACGAAGAGCCAATTATGTAATTTGGTTCAATATAAACGTATCAGTACCTTGGTTTATATTGCTGCTAGTCAAGTATTTCAGTAACTTTTCAGCTGAAGGATCTCTTGCTCTTTTAGCGATGAAAGATGTTATGGCGGCCGTTAATGACTCTAACCTCTGTATTTCGTTGAAAGTTCTAGTGTTTAGCAATTTGTAATCAATATCCACCTGTCAGAAAAGAATTGATTTTATTCTAATCGAAATTTATGATTGATTATTCATAATAGGGTAATCAATGTGTTTTGAACCCCATCAGTAGCTGTACATAAAGTGGACACTTACTACAGCAAAACCAAATGGAAATGTCCAAATTATGTACAGCTACTAACAGGGTCCAAAATAGGTTGGTTACCGTAAATAAAAAACACGACTCAAAACATTTAAAATGTTTTTGTTAAATTGCTACTTACCAGTTGATATCCGTGAGAGTTCTTATACTGTGAGTATGTGGAAAACAGTTTGGGAAGTAACTTTTCGTTTCGAAGTAACGGTCGTCTGAGAAGAAAGCTGGATGTCCACTTGTCTAGCACAACGGACCACGGTTCGTGGTTCAAGGTTAACCATTCAGCGGCGTCAATAACAGTTGGATCGCTAGACGAGTTATTGACTTCAGTGGCAGCTTTAAAAAGTTTCATGTGTACATTTTCTCGAATCTCATTTTTTCTTTTCTTCTGCTTGAGATTCGAAACTTTATTAGCTATTTTTCCGCCGTGATTACGTCGTTGGCCACCTCTACAGATATAATAGTTTTCCTGCAAACACAAAAAAGTGAAAAAGGATGTTTATCATATTGTGTACGGATATTTGTTAGTAAGTTAGTAAGTAAGTTAGTAAGTAAGTACCTTACGTTCGAACTTGAACAAGCTTGTCACAGACAACGAATAACTTTCAAGATCTGCTGTACTTAATTTTTCCTTTTTTGTCAGATGATATCTGGCTATAGTTCCTGCTAATTGCAGCGGCTTTTCTTCGGACAATTCACCTATTTGCGCTTTTTGAATTATATCCTTACCTTCTTCGGTAGAATCAAGAAGTGCCAAGAGTATATTTGGTGTTAGGGTCTGACAACAATCGTTTGTAGGTTTAATCGTAGCAATTTCTTTGTTGTTGGATGTTTCTACATCACACAATAAATAACTTTGCGAACTGGTATCACTACCGGTGGTTAACTCCAGCCACTCGTCGTTTTGATCGTCACTTTCCTGCAATTCGACTTCACCGCTTTGAATGAGCGTTGTATTCTTCGTGAAATCTGCTATCTTGCTCTCTTGTGGACCATCCTCTACACGCTCGATGTCGACAGTGTCTCCTGTTAGGTGTAATTGCTGTAAAAGATATTTTTCCGAAAAAGACAGTTGAATGCTTACCTGTACATACATTACTCACAGTCTTCTGCTCGTATGTCAAAGCTTGTAAAATTTTTGTTTTCTGTAAAATATTGGCCGAGAAACATAACATGAATGAGTTATTTCATACTAATATAATAAAACCTTACATTTCTCTTTCTCCAGTTATCGATGTGCTCGAATATTTTGTCGCATTTCCAGTCAACGTTACTCTGTTCTAAATGCTTTTCAAAATCCTCTAGAGTAAACGTTTGTAGCTCGTACAGATGAATTCCACATCCTGAAAACAAAATTCGATTTTCTAGTATTGTTTTTATATGTGTTTAGTAAACTTACGTCGCAAAACTTCCAATGAATCCTCAGAAAACGCCAGATCCTCCAGTAAGGAATTTACTGTTTTCGCCATCTTGAAGAAACAAGAAACTGTCTAAACAGGCCCAAATTTTCACATCTGAAAATCACGTAACATTAATCTGCTAACACGTTATGTGCATTCATATGCAATATGGGTAAATACTATCAATACGTCACAATGAATTTCATGTGTTTTCACATGATGCTTATTGGATACACATAATATGAATTAGTTCTGGATAGAAGTGAAGCTATGTGAATTTTCCGATATATATTAGATGATTAATTGGTTCAGTGTATATAGTCACTCTACCATATATGTGTGCGTTACCGGTTACCGCAGATGGTGCTTGGTCCATGACGTTTGTACTGTCATGGACCAAACGACGTGTGATTGATTTCAAGCCAGGGGATTCGCAACTCTATTTTTATCTGCTGCAGTTGACAGAAACTCAAACCCAAACACGCAGCGCAATTGTCGTTTGTATTGTTGTGATCCCGATAATGCATTTACCGTGGACGCACCATACTTGACGCGGGTCCAAAGTTGACGCACTTTTCAGAAATTTTCTATAATAACTTATCTTGACTATTAATATTTCGCAAAAGTGTACCTTTGACACTTTGTTTACACTTATGAAACGCATTCATGCCATAAAAAGCTTTTGATTGGTCATTTATAATTGTAAATAAAAAATAAACAGAAAGGGTGTTTGTCAAATGCGCCATTTTTTTCCTACCTTAGCACAAACGCTAAAGAAACACTCAACTACGTTTTATATTTTTTAACGCGTAAAAGTGCGTTTTTGTTCTAATATCTTCGAAAACTGTTAAAACTTAAGTATTATTAATATATTGTATACGTTATTCGAACTGTAAAAGCTTTTTAGCTTATTTCTGGACAAAAATGTTTTGCGTCAAATTAGGCTCTTAGTGTTCCTTATTATTTACAGAGTAAGATATAAAAAGTATGTCATCTATTCCGACACTAAATATCTCGTAAGTCACCAAGAAAGATATTTGTTCAACAGTTTACCGTCCCATTAGGTGTTACAGAGGCCACAGTTCGTCGGAAAAAGCTGCAGAAAACACTTTCCCAGGGCAAACATATGGTTTTAGCGTTGGAGAGGAGGTCCTATAAACTGTAAATGACTTGTTTTGCTTATGCGTAAAATCAAGTTCCCCAAACGGGTAGGGCAATCAAAAATATTGGTTTAGGTTAAATTAGGACACTTTTTTCGTTTGTCTGACCGATCCAACCCCGCAGTTTACCGGTAAGTGACTAATTTAGTTTTTCCTGCGACACCCTGAATCTTGATACTTTCCTAGCTGTCATTCAAAACAATGTATAACTGTTTTAGGAAAGTCATTTCCAGAATTTTCATTGTTAAACACAAATTATGCCAGATTTTTGAATAGCCTGGTTGTGTTTGCAATATAAACATATCGGCTGAGGGCTGTCCCAATTCTCCCAACGTTTTCGCAAAAACTGGGGTGAAATATATCCACACAAATAACGAAAACCTTGTGTAACTATTTAAAATAATGCGCAGTTATCTAAAATACAAAATACATCGTCGTTTTTGTTAAATTATACTAATTTTTCAAGTGCGTCAAATAAGGAACATTTCGCGTCAAATAAGGCACGTTGCAAAATTCATGCGTCAATTTAGGAACCCCGAGCGTCTCACAAAAACTTGACAAAATATAAAGAATTCAATGCATATTTACTGTTTGTTTATTTTTTACATATTCTTTGCTAGTCTAACTATTACTGTGCAAAACCTTGACTTTATTGGCCAAACCGTCATTTTGTAATTAATGTTTAAAATTGAAAATTTCTTAACCGCGTCAAATTTGGTGCTTGCACGGTATCTGATTTTTAGCGTAAATAAAACAAACTAAGAAACTTTTCGAAAGCTACATATGCAGGCAAGAGCAGCAAATCGGTGAGAAAAAAGTAGCAAGAGCGGCATTGAAAATTATGGTCACCTGCCTGCCCCTTCACATATGAGTTTCACAATTCCTTACCGATAGATCCCCCTGTCCAAAACAATACAGATGAGAGTAACAGAAATGATAACAATAGTGGAGATGGTTATAATTGTAACACCAAAACCAAAAACAATAATAATATTGAAGTAATAACACAGGAAACAGCTATTGAGTCTAATTTCCTGCTTATTAATAATTGTAAGTTGACTGCATATACCTGGAGAGAATTCCGTCTCATCATAGAACACTCAAACATATATTCATGCATACCTATACGCTGTCAGGAAAAACACGATCTTTTAGCGTGATAATAGAGATTGCTGACATTTACCGTACGCACGCTTCGCTGCGTATACGTATACGCGGGTTGTTTGCATCTCCAAATTTTTTTTCGCTGCGAAAATTTTTTCACGATGCACACAAACCACTAATACAGCGCATTTTAGCAATCCTTATTGCTTAAAGCTGTAATTACACGGTGTCAAAAAAAATCAATATATTTTTTGAAGTAGGACTACTTCTTTGATTTCTATATTGGGGTGCACTTTAGAAAAACGAAAAGGGAACATGTAACGAAAAGTGGTTATGGTTTGCACGCTTATAACTCAGTCATCCGTCAACAGATTCTAGAGATATCGGTATCAATCGATTGGAAATTTTTCAAAAAATCCATAACAATACAATAGATTCCAAGTTTCTCAAACAGACGTTTAATAATTGAGAAAATATTAGACGTATATTCATTATTTCATTATTTTCATGTTTTTGCCTTCCCACGCCAATGCTTCCCTAGCACAGATGACAGAAATATATACGAGATGATCTATGGGTTAAGCTGACCTTTGATTGTATTTAATTTACGCTCTATAGAATCCGCTCGAAAATTGTTGAGCTTCTTGGGTGCTGCTTGCTCGGAATAAGGCATCGAAGACATTCAAATTCCCCAAGCAAGACGCCAACAAACCGAAGAAGCCACCGACTCGCCCGCCAGCGAACGATATGGTTTTTGCTGCTATCAATACCCAGTAAAATCAATGGATCCTCGCTGCAAGCCGTTAGAAGTAAATCGCCGCTAGCCACAATTGTGACGTTCCAAGGTTGGACACATTTGTGAAAAAGGTTTTGAAATTAGCTGGTCGAAAAGCTGGTCCAAACAAAAAGAACAGGCGCTTCCGATTTGTTCAAGGTTGATAAAACGGACGAAAACAATATCTTTGCTAACTGCTGCAAAGGCGGCTCCGATTAAAGCTGTACTACTGGAGTAAATATGCGGGTGCCCTCGAATAAAAATCTACTAAGCCAATTAAAACCGTAGCAAAGGCACCGAAAGCCCCAGTTAAAGGAAGTCGTTCCAGCGGAGAAGGTGCCCGAAAAAAACTGTTGCCTAGATGTAAATTTCCTTGATTTGCATTGCTAATATCTGTTAGAAAACAATCAGTTCTTTTAAGAACTACTGAATAAAAGTATACGAAGCAGTTAAATTGATTTTTCTCACATTTTAAAGTGATGTTGGCAGTTTAGTATAAGCGTTCGAAGTATGAGCCCGTCAGAAATTACATGTTTAAACTGTATTAAGACGAAACCTTCCGAAGAATATTTCTGAACAAAATTGTTCATATACCTACACATGCAAAATAATACGAATTTAAGATTCTTCCTAAAAACATGAAACGAGTAAGCCACATTATCTGGCAAAAGAAAACTGCGCCACTTCGTAATTCAAGACTAAGCGTTTAGTGAGAAAATCGAATTGCATCTTCATTTATATATTAGGCCCTAAAAAGGGCTAATTGTTGTATAGTTACAGAAGCCTGACCAGATACATTTACTATAGGCCGGTACCGGTATACTTTGGTACCTTCCGAGACGGCGCGCTTGGCAAACTCACCCGGCACAACCACACACAACTGTGAGTGCACGTCTGCCATGCCCGTTGCCGTGCCATCCCTGTCGGCATTAAATGAAAGAAAATAGCGTTGCTCTCCTAGTGACGTGGCTTCGTCTTCTTTTTCCTATCGCGCTTTGCGGCCTTTCCACTGGTTTTCGGTGTCATGAAGACGATGCTTCATATTAGGTTGCTTTTGCAGAAACTGGTAGCTCTTTATTAAGGAAGCACCGGACACCGGTTTTGTTCAAACAATGTACGGAGTACGGTAAAGAATCTGACTAAAGAAAAGACACTGGAGCTCAGTCACTCGCGGCCTCCTGTCATCATTAAACCTGATTTGCTCAACGATGATTGTTGTGCGTGACTCTGTTCAAAGTTGCTAGGAAAAGGTCGAACAATATTTTTTCGAGTTCAACATTTAGGCGATTTTATGAACTGTACGATACAAATTTGATTGCCTGGTGTTTTCGTTAGGCAGCACGGATTGATTTCGTGATGATACGATGATATTTGTTGCTGTTTGCTTGCAGTCAATATTTTCTCCCGCGTTAATCGACTGATACTCCACAAGTTTTCGAGCAAAGATTCAGAAGGCTTCATCGAGATTCATGCGCACTTGGTTTCGACGAACTGAAAATGAGCTCCAGTGTCATTTCTTTAGTCAGATTCTTTAGAGTACGGTTTCGTTGTACCGCCTTTCTTTCGTGTCTATGATTCTCTGCCCTACGTTGATCCGCCTTTGTTACAACTTGCTGCCGTTTGCTCTGGTATATAATCAGAAGCCGGCGAACGGCATCATTTTCGCATTGGCATCGGTACGGTGCAGAACAGACAGAGAGTTGCGATTATACCTCCCTCACTGGACTCGGCAAACTGGCAAAACGCAGCGCAGCGGCAGCAGCAGCGGATCATTGTTTGGTGTAAAGTGCGCCGAACGCATTGGTACCGGAGCATCGATCTGTTATCTGCTATATTAGAATATTTGGTTGCGGGAGCGGAAGAGCTTGAATCAATGAAAAATGCTCTGTCCGGTAACCATTGTCACCATTGCCCTGGGAGGTGTTCTTTCAAACATTCAAGCCATTCTTCTGGACGGATTTTCAACCACATAATTTACCACAACCCGTCCTTTTTAGGACGAACGAATTTGTTTATGAAGAGATGAAAATTTTCTGTATACTAAATTTCCAAATGTCGCCGATTCTTTAAATCATGAAGAATTTCTTCTGATTTGATCTATAAAACGTTTAATATGTGGTGACTCACCATGCGGTCTTCTAACTCATGACGTTGCTTTAATTTTATTTTTGCTAAAAATTTTTGCCTTCCCACGCCAATGCTTCCCTAACACGGATGACAGAAATATATAGGAGAAGAGCTATGGATTAAATTCCCTTTGAATCAAAGGTTGATTGTACTTAATTTACGCTCTAGAATCCGCTCGAAAATCGTTGAGCTTCAGCTGTTGCTACTTCCTCGGAATAAGGCAACGAAGACATCCAAATTCACTAAGCGAGACGCCAATAAACCGAAGAGTCAACGGATCCTTGCAACGAGGAGAAGTATAGAAGTATATCGCCGCCAGCTACAATTGTGACGTTTCAGGGTTGGACACATTCGTGAAAAAGGCTTTGAAGTTAGTTTTCAACAAGAGAAAGCTGGTCCAAACCATAGTAAAGGCATCGAAAGAAGTTCTAACGGAGAATGCGGTCCGAAAAAAGCTGCTGCCAAGCAGTAAATTTCTTCGATTCGTATTATTAACCGCTGGTAGAAAACAATCAGTTCTTTTAAGAACTACTGAATAAGTATATGAAGCAGTTGAATTGATTTCGCGAACGGCATCATTTCGCGTTGTTTGGGTTGCAAATAATAATGAGAGTTACGATTTTATCTCCCTTTCCGGACACGGCAAAGGTGGTAAAACTCGGCAGCAGCCGGTTATTGTTTGGTGTGGAGTGTAAATTACGCCGACCGTGTTGGATTCGAAACATCGATCTATTATTGTCAATTGCAAGGAAAATTGTCCAATCAATAAGTGCGCAATCGCTCATAAAAGTGTTATTTTAGCTTAAATCGTTTCGGTCTCTTCGGCGCACTTATTGCTTGGAGGATAACGAAAAAGTGCGCCGAAGATACCGAAATGATTTAATGCAAAATAGCACTTTTATGAGCGATATCGCACTTTGGATGGTACAATTTTACTTGCAATTGACAATAAGCTGCTATAATAGAATATTAAATAAGCTAGAAAACCCAAATTTTGGTCGCGGAAGCAGAAGGGCTTAAATTGGTGGGAAATGCTCTGTCCGGTTGTTACGATTGGGAGACGAATGGCTCTACATTCGTAGTCCTACTTCAAGCCTGCGCCCGTGCCACTAGGCATGGACCCTTATACTTTTATAATATAGATAGAAAGTGTGTGTGTGTGCGTGTGTGGGTGTGGGTGTGGGTGTGGGTGTGGGTGTGGGTGTGGGTGTGGGTGTGGGTGTGGGTGTGGGTGTGGGTGGGTGTGGGTGTGGGTGTGGGTGTGGGTGTGGGTGTGGGTGTGGGTGTGGGTGTGTGGGTGTGGGTGTGTGGGTGTGGGTGTGGGTGTGGGTGTGGGTGTGGGTGTGGGGGGTGTGGGTGTGGGTGTGGGTGTGGGTCTGGGTGTGGGTGTGGGTCTGGGTGTGGGTGTGGGTGTGGGTGTGGGTGTGGGTGTGGGTGTGGGTGTGGGTGTGGGTGTGGGTGTGAGTCTGGGTGTGGGTGTGGGTGTGGGTGTGGGTGTGGGTGTGGGTGTGGGTGTGGGTGTGGGTGTGGGTGTAGGTGTAGGTGTGGGTGTGGGTGTGGGTGTGGGTGTGGGTGTGGGTGTGGGTGTGGGTGTGGGTGTGGGTGTGGGTGTGGGTGTGGGTGTGGGTGTGTGTGTGTGTGTGTGTGTGTGTGTGTGTGTGTGTGTGTGTGTGTGTGTGTGTGTGTGTGTGTGTGTGTGTGTGTGTGTGTGTGTGTGTGTGTGTGTGTGTGTGTGTGTGTGTGTGTGCGTGTGTGTGTGTGTGTGTGTGTGTGTGTGTGTGTGTGTGTGTGTGTGTGTGTGTGTGTGTGTGTGTGTGTGTGTGTGTGTGTGTGTGTGTGTGTGTGCTATTGATTGGATTAGCACCATTTTTGGTTAGGCCAAGCCATTCGATGTCAAGAGACTTTAGCATGGGTTTATTCTCAGGCCTCTAATTTACCCTTCCTTCATGCTGAACTCTATATTTACCCTCTGAAACCTCTTGACAGTGCAAATGTCCCTCCTATAGTTAAGTGTATTGGTCAGAGGTACGAATGAGTCTTCGCCAGGGACGGCTATAACATGGGGCAGTATTGGTAGCGAGGTATAGTAGATGGGTAAAGTAGATCAGGCTTTGAAGGAAGGGTAAACCCCAACACACAAGCACGCATAAAATTTAATAAGCAGCATATCGCTCACTCAATAGCGATTATAGCAAAAAGAAATGCAGTGCAGGTCATACAGCAAACACCCGGGCGATATCACAATAGATCAACTATACTGGTCGCAGTGGTGAGTCCACACATGGAAAAAAATATTTAACAGCTATGCAAAGTTTCAGCTACATCAAAAATGACAAATTAAAATCGATTTGCGAAACTCCGTGGAATCACTCCGTTATATTTCAAATGCCAGTAGTTCGGTAGACTTTAATTGTCTCTCAGAGACACGATAGCGTGATTTATGGATTTTGAACATGCGTTACGCAGACTCTATATTGGACATTTCCATTTGATTTTGCCGTAAATGTCCAAAATAAAGTACGCGTACGCCTGTCCAAAATAGATAAATCACCTTAATCTAAACTGATTATGGTAGATCTTTGATTGGTTGGTATTTCTTGTAGTGGATAACAGATACTTGTCTGGAAAGTCAGAGATCGCTTTCTAGTAGTGAACAGACAGCAACGGTATTAATGGAAAGAGCTATACCTGGAAGAATCTCAAATATGAGTAAACGAGTAGAGTAAGGAGGGGTAAAAGTGCGATGCGGGTAAAAGTGCGATTCAATGATTTATCGGTGCAGATTCCGAGTAAATTTTCTACATTAGCATGGATGGGTGACTACTTTGACAGCTTGAATCTAACGTAAACTTTGGTTGCTTACGAAGCATAGTTGCTGAGTTATGTGCAAATGTTATTTTAGGGCGTTATTTAGGCCACTCACATATTTGTTTTGAAAATACGGCGAAAATAATTTACAAAATATATTTCGCTTTTCCGTAATTTAATCTAACTTCGTCAAGCGCCTAGCGGGGTAAAAGTTCGATTCTCGGACGGGGCAAAAGTGCGATTCATGGACGAGGCAAAAATGTATAGCTAAGGTCTCGTTCAAATATTACGTAACGCAGCAGGGAGTGGGGGTTCCTTAAATTTCTGTTACAGACTGTTATGCAAATTTTACGGGGAGGGGGCCTTGAGCGATAATGTTACGCGTAACATTATATATAAAAATGCCGAAAAAATAAACTTTTCATATAATATATATAAATTTATACAAAAACTTATTACCTGACATTTGTGAGCTAAATTTAAATAAGTTACTGTAATGTAATCATCAGCAGAGCGATCGAGTATAAGCTGTATAAGTTACGCGTTACGGGTGTGGGTGGGGGTGTAAGAAACAATTGTTACAAATTGTTACGAGAGGGTGGGGGGTTCGCGAAAATGGCGTTTTTGGCGTTATGTAATATTTGAACGGATCCTAATTATATACAGCTTTAGGCACTATATTACAGATACTAGAAATGAAAGATCTACAGAAGACTGTGTGCTCTACAGATGTTGGCCGAAGAAAATCAATGTGTTTCCGCTGATGAAACTTTTGCCCCGCGGTATTCGCACTTTTGCCCCGCTAGTGGGGTAAAAGTGCGAAACGGCACGTGATCAGAAGAATGAAGAATTTATTTTACAAAACACTATTACTGCAGATGATTTATAGTTGAATGTGAGTTACTGCATCACTATAAAATATATTATGTTGTTGTCCTTCTTTATATCTCACGAAAATTTATGACAACTTCAAACATCGCACTTATGCCCCGCCCTACTCTATAGAACACAAAATGTTTACTTCCGAAATTGTTTGCCCACAAAAATATTCACTGTACAAAATTTGTGGAACACAAGATTTCCACTACAAAAATATTTCGCGTATGCTTATACCGTGGCCACCACTGGTCTAGGTGGTACATTTCGTTATCAAAACTTGACCTTCTGTTTTATACGACAGACTTCGCACCCAGCTGTTATGGTACAGGACAATTGCAGGGCCAGTTGCTACGATCCTATTGACTCTAATAGCCTCTCCTAGCCGGGATTCGAACATACGACGACTGGCTTATTAGGCCAGCATCATACCTTGAGGCCAACTGGGAGGCCAAGCAATGCAGTACTGGAAATAATGTATGTATGTATGTATGTATGTATGGGGGTAGCCACCATCACCTCAAGGGTTTCCCATTGTATGCAAGTAAAATTATTGCAGAATCGAATTTATCTACCTAGCAACTTTCATGTCAATGCTGTTCGTGAAGGACCAAAAGGGGTTGGGTGGATCTATAAGCAATATCACTTATATGATTCCACGGGAATATCAGACACTCCTTCCAGCATAGATTTCCGGTTTCTAGATACATAACTTCGCCGTGCAAACTTATCTTGCGTGATGATTTGTGTGCTAGAAGGGTGCGTGAAAATCCTCTCCGACCTTATATGACTTGGACTGGTTACCACATCCCTCATCCAGTCTTCGATTCATTCGATCCCCTGATGCTCTTTCCCCTTTACGATAATGATGATATATGGCAATGTAATAAAATATGTGTTATATGAATATACATTATATGAAGATATATAGGTAGACAAAAACAGAACAATCTCACCAGCAGACCTTTGAATGGCCTATGGTCTATGGAGTAGGTCAAACTGAAGACTGTAATATATACAGCTATAATATGCTGGTATTAAAAATGGAAATTTGTCTGAAGAATAACAATTATATGTGCAACGTTTACACAGTATTATGTAGCACGAGCACATAAAAGCTTTTCTAATATTAACTGTTTATTTTTTCAGGAAGCCCTGAAGGACCTCATTTTTATTTTGACCCATCGTTACAATGCACTGATTTTGGAATGTGCGGTTCAAGGTGATGATATAGAAATTATCACTAAAGCACACGGCAATGTGGCGGATCGCGTTGGCAAACCGGCAGAGACAGGAATTTTAGCAGTCATTGACCCGAAAGCACGTGTTATTGGTATGCGATTATACGAGGGCCTGTTTAAAATTATCCCGCTGGATAGGGATACACATGAACTAAAGGCAACCAGCTTACGAATGGCAGAGATGCACGTGCAGGATGTGGAATTTTTATATGGAACGCAGCATCCGACGCTTATTGTAATCCATCAGGATTTAAACGGGCGGCACATTAAAACACACGAAATCAACTTGAAGGATAAAGATTTCACGAAAATTGCCTGGAAGCAAGATAATGTTGAAACCGAGGCTACAATGTTGATACCAGTTCCAACTCCGCTCGGGGGAGCGATTGTCATTGGGCAGGAATCTGTAGTGTATCATGATGGTGATAGCTATGTCGCCGTAGCTCCAGCTATTATTAAGCAAAGTACCATCAACTGCTATGCTAGAGTTGACAGTAAAGGTTTTAGATATCTGCTAGGTAAAATAAAATTACAATTATAGGTTAGTTAGTGTTGTTTGATTGCTTTTTCATTTTAGGAAATATGATCGGAAATCTATTCATGATGTTTTTGGAGACAGAAGAGAATGGTAAAGGTCAGGTTAGTGTAAAGGATATAAAGGTAGAGCTGCTGGGTGAAATCACTATACCGGAGTGTATTACCTACTTGGATAATGGAGTGCTTTTTATTGGTTCTCGACATGGTGATTCGCAACTTGTAAAACTTAATACCACTGCAGGAGAAAACGGAGCTTATGTAACTGTTATGGAGACTTTTACAAATCTTGCTCCAATCATAGATATGTGCATAGTCGATCTTGAAAGGCAAGGTCAAGGACAAATGATAACTTGCTCTGGAAGTTATAAGGAAGGATCATTACGCATAATTCGAAATGGAATCGGTATTCAAGAACATGCTTGTATAGATTTACCGGGTATTAAAGGAATGTGGGCTTTGCGTGTTGGTATCGACGACAGCCCTTTTGATAATACACTAGTTCTATCTTTCGTTGGTCATACCCGAATTTTAACTCTCTCCGGAGAAGAAGTAGAAGAAACCGAGATTCCTGGTTTCATGAGCGATCAGCAAACTTTTTACTGCGCCAATGTGGACTACGGCCAAATTATTCAAGTTACTCCGCTTACAGCTCGGTTGATTCAGTGCGACAACAAATCTATGATTTGTGAATGGAAACCTCCCGATGATAAAAGAATTGGTGTTGTCGCTTGCAATTCCTGCCAATTGGTGTGCGCAACTGCACGTGACATATATTATATCGAAATCGAAGCAGGAAAACTATTACATAGAAGGTATGGTTTTAATTCATAGTAAAAATATTTTTATTTATCAAAATATATGTTTCAGTACTGTTACTTTAGATTACGAAGTAGCCTGTCTGGATATATCTCCATTAGATGAAAATGCAACGCGTTCAGAGTTAGTGGCTGTTGGCTTGTGGACTGATATTTCCGCTTGCATTTTACGATTACCTAAGCTTGAATTCGTACATACGGAGAAACTGGGAGGAGGTATGAATCAACACTCAATATTAAAAATTTGCATGATTCCTAACACTTTAAAATATTGGCAGAGATAATCCCACGTTCAATTTTGATGGCCTGTTTTGAGGGTATTGTCTACTTACTGTGTGCTTTGGGTGACGGTTCCATGTTTTATTTCGTGTTGGATAAACATACAAACCGGTTAACTGACCAAAAAAAGGTTACACTTGGTACCCAACCAACAATTCTCAAGACGTTTCGTTCGTTATCAACGACAAATGTGTTCGCTTGTTCAGACCGTCCTACAGTCATCTACAGCTCAAATCATAAACTGGTGTTTTCAAATGTTAACCTAAAGGAGGTTAATCACATGTGCTCGCTAAATGCCGAAGCCTATCAAGACAGTCTGGCACTTGCTACAAAG
The DNA here is from genome assembly GCF_943734655.1 of Sabethes cyaneus. NCBI lineage: Eukaryota > Metazoa > Arthropoda > Insecta > Diptera > Culicidae > Sabethes > Sabethes cyaneus. The sequence goes on along the minus strand of NC_071353.1, from coordinate 59,289,890 downwards.
AACTCAGTGATACTTGGGACGATTGATGAAATCCAGAAACTTCATATTCGCACCGTACCACTTGGAGAATCGCCACGTAGAATCGCGTACCAGGAAGCTTCTCAGACGTTTGGAGTCATCACAGTACGAATGGATATTCAAGATTCTAGTGGATTAACTCCATCGCGACAGAGCGCTTCGACACAAACATCAAATGTGACATCGTCGAGTAATATGGGTCTTTTAAAACCGGGTGCCAGTAATACCGAATTCGGTCAGGAGGTGGAAGTGCATAATTTGCTTATCATAGACCAAAACACATTTGAAGTATTGCATGCACATCAGTTCATGCAAACGGAGTACGCGATGTCATTGATTTCTGCTAAATTGGGAAATGACCCAAATACTTACTACATTGTGGGCACAGCGTTAGTAAATCCAGAAGAGCCGGAACCGAAAGTAGGAAGAATCATTATATATCATTATGCAGACGGAGCACTAACACAAGTTAGTGAAAAGGAAATCAAGGGCGCCTGCTACTCCTTAGTAGAGTTTAATGGTCGAGTTTTGGCCAGTATCAACTCTACAGTACGTCTTTACGAATGGACTGACGACAAAGATTTGCGACTTGAATGCAGCCATTTTAACAATGTCTTAGCATTATACTGCAAGACTAAGGGTTAGCATTCTAATCAACTATTTTACTATTCTTTTATACTGACTTATATTCTACCCTAATAGGTGATTTCATCTTGGTTGGTGACCTGATGCGTTCCATCACCCTGTTGCAGTATAAGCAGATGGAGGGTAGTTTCGAGGAGATTGCACGTGATTATCAGCCTAATTGGATGACGGCAGTAGAAATTTTAGACGATGATGCTTTTCTTGGGGCTGATAATAGTAACAATCTTTTTGTTTGCTTGAAGGATGGGTAAGCAATTATTTTTCAAACTAAATGTTGGTTTTTCTATCGAATGAATTTTTTCGACAGTAACACAAAAATCAAAAGCAACACTTAACACCAAACATACCGACTGAATTCCAAGAATATTTTTTGCTAACAGACCGAAATTGCCGCGGTTGTCGATAGATTAGCGTTAATATTTTTCTCGATAAAAAGATAAATAGTAGAGCAATAAACTTTGCATTATGTTTTAAATATTTTTTCTAATGAAAATTGTTAAGCGGCACAGTGCTATAACACTGAAAATGAATGAAAATAAACCAAAAAAGCTGTGGGGGCTCCGTAGCTGCAAGGTTATCGAGTCTGCTTTGACAAGCGAGTGGTCGTGGGTTCGAATCTTAGTAGAATCAAGCCATTCGATGTCAGGTGACTTTAGCATGGGTTTATTCTCAGGGCCCTCCATTTACCGTTCCTTCATGTTGAATTCTATATTTTACCCTCTGACGCCTCTTGACATTGCAAATGTCCCTCCTATAATTAAGTGTACTGTACTGGTCAGATGTACGAATGAGAGTCCTCGCTAGAAACGGCTATAATATATGATAGTACTGGCAGCGAGGAATAATTGGGTAAAGAGTAGATCAAGCTTTTGAAGGAGAGAAAGGTAAACCCCAATACACACAAGCACGCATAAAATTTAATAAGCATATCGCTCATTCAATAGCGATAAACAGCAAAAATAAATGAAGTTGCAAGGTCTTACAGCAAAAACACCCGGGCGATACCACAATAGATCAACTATACTGGTCGCAGCACATGAAAAAAGAAAACCAAAAAAGCAAGGGGTCGCCTACGCCTACGAGTAAAACAGGCGGCTTCATTAATGTCTGTTTGTTTGTTAGTAATGTCTGATCGAAGTTTGAAGAATCGAAGAACTTTAGTTTATTTTAAGTCGGATTGATTAATTATGGTATAACGTCGTCTCGACTAGAACCTACTATCAGGAAAATGGGCAATGGTGTACGAGAATACAGCATTTAGAGAAAAAAATGTGATACTAACTATTATCTTTATTGTCCATTTCAATTCACAGTGCGGCAACCACAGATGATGAGCGTCAACAAATGCCGGAAGTAGCCCAATTTCATTTGGGTGATATGGTGAACGTATTTCGCCATGGATCTCTCGTCATGCAAAATATCGGTGAAAGAACGACGCCAACTACTGGATGTGTATTGTTTGGTACAGTGAGTGGCGCGATTGGTCTTGTTACTCAGATTCCACCTGATTATTATGAGTTCTTACGAAAGTTACAAGAAAATCTGACTCTAACGATAAAATCAGTAGGAAAAATTGATCATTCCTACTGGCGCAGTTTCCACACGGAAATGAAGACAGAGAGATGCGAAGGATTTATTGACGGTGACTTAGTGGAAAGTTTTCTCGATCTCAGTCGGGAAAAAATGCACGAGGCAGCAATCAGTCTGCAGATTGACGTAGATGGATCTAAGAAGAAAGCTTCCGTAGATGACATAATTAAGATCGTGGAGGACCTTACGAGGATACACTAGATTCTATTCACTTTGAAGTCGATGTTTTGACAGTAGCGAACTGAGTTCTATAATAGATCGTTTCGATTAATTGCGAATTTTGCACAACATCGCTTCATTTGGATAACAATGCTAAGGTCTATTTCTAAACGATGAAACGAACCTTGTTGTCGCGTTCAGGGTAAGCTCAAGCGTTCTTTTCTTTGATTATAAAATATTATTTCCTTTTTGAGAGATAATTAAAAAACAAAGCTAGTGAACTTTAACGGCAAATGTTAGTTGCAGTAGAATATGTAATCCGAACTGCTCCTGTTATTATGTAAGCATTTTTCTGTAGATAGCAAAGCAAAGCAAAGCCTAGGTGCTACATTCCGTTATCGAAACTTGACCTTCTATCTGTTCTGTTGACAGACTTCGCAGCCAGCTGTTAGAGTACAGGATAATTGCAGGGCCAGTTGCTACGATCCTATTGACTCTAACAGCCTCTCTCAGTCGAGATTCGAACATACGATAACTGGTTTATTAGGACAGCGTCATACCTCGTAGCTAACTGGGAGGCAGTTGTTTCAGTTTCTGTAGATAGATTGCCATTTTTCGTAGCATGTGGTATTTTTGAAAGCCAACGTCTTCAGATTCCGATGATTCCGAGTCTTCAGAACCTTCAAAAACCAACGGTTTTCTTCCACTTCGATGATATTCTCAGTAGTCGCCATGAAATACTGGTAAAATTAATTCAATTGCTGAAATGACTGGAGATTGACTAAAATTAATTATTTTGTTAGAAAAGATCAAAATTGTGCATAAACTAATTACGAAGCAGTTCATTATGTGACACATCGATTAAGTAATTCCTAGACACTACTCGTGGTGCGCTGCGGTACTTTTGGTTGTCGTAAGCAGACAGAGAAGGTGGAACACGCGCTGTGTGATTTCCGGCTACCTAGGGCCCTATTCTCACAGTCACCTCACCTAAATTTTTCAGGTGAGGTGACAATTTGCGATTCTCACAGTCACCTAGGTGACCCAGCTCACCTGGGTGACTGTACAAATCAAACGGGGAGCCGTTAGGTGAGGTGAGGTGACTGTGAGAATAGGGCCCCTAACCATGCAGGGTCCTATTCTCACAGTCACCTCACCTCACCTCACCTCACCTCACCTCACCTCACTTCTCTCACCCGACCTATTCTCACAGTCACCTTCACCTCACCCTACAGACCCCATTTGAAATATACAGTCACCCAGGTGAGCGGAGTCACCTAAGTGACTCTGAGAATCGCAAATTGTGTTCTCAGCTAAAAAAATTTAGGTGAGGTGACTGCGAGAATAGGAGGCCCTGCATCGTTTTCAGTTGTGGCGAGGCAAGTCGACTTAATAAAATTCTGTCAAAATCGAAAGATTATCAGGTTAATCACATTCGAAGTGCGAACGGCGAATACTGTTCGAATGACAATGAAATTCTGGAAAGTCTCTTTTATTGTCACTTTCCAGGTTGTGTGGAACCTGAAGCTCGAAACGATCCAGAAATTGTTTTAGGTGGCTTAGACTCATGGGCTTTCGCTCGGAGACTTGTCACAATTGAAATGATTGAGTGGGCCGTGAACAGCTTCTCTCCATACAAATCTCTTGGAACAGATGGAATATACCCTATTCTACTGCAGAAAGCTTTCGAACACATTCTGAAAAGGATATTTGTGTGTAGTATAGCTATTGGGTACATCCCAACTCAATGGCGTGAAATAACACCATTAAGTTTATTCCTAAAGGCGCGACATATGAGCAAGTAAAAAGTCAGTCTAACGTCTTTCTTGCTTAAATCACTTGAGCGGATTGTTGACCACCATATCCGCGAAACAAGCTTAGTAGAAGCTCCTCTTCATTCAGCACAACATGTTTGTCAAAGTGGCAAGTCTACAACCACTTCATTACGTGTTGTGGTGAATAAAATTGAGGTTGGTTTTTCACGAAAGGAATCTTGCTTAGGAACTTTTTTGGATATTGAAGACGCGTTTGATAACGTATCATAATGTGCCTTCAATAATCATGAAGTGGATAGAACAAATGCTTAGTAACTGTTGTGACCTCCGAACATTTGTTGTGCGACTGTGTTGCACTATATCATAAACGACGTAGATATCTTGATAAGGGGCTGACTCAGCCCTGCGATATTTGGAATGCTGCTCCTAATCAGGTGATAAATTTCATACGAAATGCATCACCTGATTGAGATAAATGCCGACAGTAGTTGAGGTGGCTCATCAAACTTTGATAGCTCACTGATACGACATGGCATAAATTAAAAAAGGACACACCTCAATAGATCAAAATAATGGTCGCGGTGGTAAGTCCCCTACACGGGAAAAAAAAACTGTTGTGACCTGACCGTTGCAGTCCTTAGGGGTTCCGTTCTATAATGCAGCTATGGTCGTTGCCTTTACTTAAATCCGATGCACCAACACGATTGTAGTTCTCACAAAGTAGTTTGCATGGTAGGTCGTTCCGGTAAACACACAAAAGGCCTTTCGTTGTAACAAACACCGAGTCGACTTTATTGAAACCAAATCAAAGAGAAAGTCAAATACAACTTAATCCTTATAAGTTCATAGTTTATTTAACAGTCTAGCATATATAACATTACGAATCGAATTACCGGACTCTTAGCCCTGTCGAGCGCAAGACAATGACTGACTAATTTTACACGACAACCGATCAAGCAATTGTGATACCTATTCATAATGACATTGACTTTGACCTATGCTGTTTTCGTTAAGTGCCGATCTGTTTGATATCCCGCCTCAATCGATTTTGCTCACTAACACTAGTTCTGACGTTTCACTGAAGATCTCCTATACAGTAACCGATTGCTTTTTTCGTCGTTACGGCAAGCAAGCATTTGGAAGCAAAGCGCTTGTGGATGCCCACAAGGTGGCGTTCTCTCGCCTCTTCTATGGAACCATGTGGCGGATGGCCTACTGAGGAAACTCAATAGTCTAGGCTATCCGTCATATGACGTTATGCGGATGACTATCTCATCCTATTAATTGGAAAGTGCATAAGCACATTATTTGACTTAATGCAGCAGGCACTACGCGTTGTGGAAACGTGGTGCCGAAAAACTGCACTTTCGGTAAATCCGAGCAAAACATCTATCGTCTTATTTTCAAGACGTAGAAATACCAATGGAATTCGCGCTCTGCGCTTTTACTATTCGGATGTTGATGCTGTGAACGAGGTGAAGTACGTGGGGTCCACAAATATTGATTTCCGAATTAAAAAAGCGTGCATGGCCTTTGGGCAATGTAGACGGGCAATTGACAACTCTTGGGGGCTTAAACCCAAATACATACACACTTAAAATCTTTTACCGAACACCGCAATTTTTGACGAAATTAGAACTGCTGAACGTTCGGTAAAAATTTCGGTGATGGATATTCACGTTTTCGGACCTACAGTAACGTTTGGCATCACCGAAATTTTTACCGAACAAAAATTTTACGAGAAAATTTTGGTGCGTGATTGTACACGCTCGTTGTCAGACCAATACTGGCGTACGGTTGTCTTGTATGGTGGGTGGTGGCAGAGAGAGGAAGTTGTGACTATCCAAACAAAGCTAAACCATCTTCAAAGGATGTCGCCCTAGAAGCTATTTTCAATATTAAACCTCTACACGTGATTGGCTTTTAGTAGTCTGTGGACGGTTCCACTGGTCATACTCGATTGTGGTCGCAAATTGTTGTTGAGGACAAGTTTTCCCTTGCTCCTAGCGATATTACGCTCATGCGTACTTTTCCGTATAGGGCATTCTCAAGTGACTTTCCTCCTAGAGAAGAGTGGATGTAAGGCTACATGGAAAGGAAAATTTGCGACTATGTAGTCTGTTATACTGATGGTACGAAGGTCGCGCGTAGGGATGGGAACTATCATTAAAAATCGTTACTGATAACTATCAGTTGTTCCCAGAACTTTACTGATAACTATCAGTAAATATCAGTAATTCTACCCGTCACGGCATTGAAGAGAAAAAAAGGGAAGTTGTCATATTATAACTGAGTTATTCATTGCAAGTTTACATTGCAATTTGCCAGGCTGACGTCATGGAGGCTCACGCAGCTGCGGAGCAGATTTTTTCCGCCAGATTTAACAGAAATGTCAAGAGTACAGCGTGACCACGCAGCACATCTTTAATGATTTCAAAGCAGCATACGATACACTCGATCAAGACCAGCTATGGCACATAATGCACGACACCAGTTTTCCGGGTAAACGGACGAGACTGACCATAGTTGCATTGGAACGAGTAACGTGTTTCTCACGTTTCGGGGATACATTGTAGTCCCTTCGAGACACGGCAACGGTTGAGGGGGCTCGACCAAGTCGAAAGTTATTTGCAACTTCTGAGAAATCCGAGGACAGAAATAGGCGAGAACTGGCCCAAGATCGAGTTGAATGGACACGAATGATTGGACCAGCACGAGCCACCCCGGCTCTAGACTCTTGACGACGACGTCATATTGTGTCATTTTCGTCTATCGTGCGCAAATACCGACCAATAAGTTTAATCTAGCTGATTTTTACTATATCAGTAAACATCAAAAACAACGAAACCTTACTGATACTTAGTGATATGGCTGCTTACTGATAACTATCAGTAGTTAATGATAGTTTTCCCATCCCTAGTCGCGCGGGTGCTGGTGTTTACTTTCGTGAACTGGAATTGGAGTAATCCTATTCGTTGGGTAGTTACTGTACCGTTTTTCAAGCTGAAGTCTTTGCAATTATGTGCGGAGCTCAGTTTGCACTTCAGAAAAAAACTGATAGGCAAGATTATCTACTTCTGTTCTGATAGTCAATAGGCCGCCATGCAAGCGCTTTGTGCGGCTCATTCCAAATCTAAAACGTTCATCGCCTGCCACACTCAACAAGAAGAACTAAGCATTCTGAATGTCGTTCATCTGGTCTGGCTGATGTACTAGCAAGATCTGGAGGAAAGTCGGTTTTCGGACCGGAATCTGCTTTACCCAAGTAACCAGTTAGCACTTAAAGAAGCAGAAACCTAGCTTTTTATTAGCCTATGGTGCACACCACATCGTGGTGCAGCATTCTGCATTACCAATAGGGTAGAAAAAGACGGCATCCGTTAGGTAAAAGAGGGCACGAATAGTGCCTGTAGAATAGCAAAATAAGAAGTCAAGTACAAACCGTTTATCAACACTTACGGCTCGTTTTAATGCAATTGACTAAATGCATTATATTACGTTATATGCACATATATTTCTTTCTTTAATGCTGATTTACGTTAATGCTTCTAAGCATCAACAATATTAATATACGTTTTATAAGCATTAAGATTGCTAATATACAAAAGTTTGGCACCAGGGATGCAGAATTATTTCCAATATACGGTTTTGGATTAATGCTTATGGTTACTTGGGTTGTACTCGGTCCTGGGCTATTCGTCGCCAATTCGTTGCGCATCTCGACACACGCAATTCGGCTTCAACTTGGTCGACCATCGTGCATGTTTAGCCCCTCTATTCCTGGTGCCGATGGGGTTCTTGAAGAGACCGGATTTCACTACACAGTCCGGCATCTATGCAACGTGGCCGGTCCACCGTAGTCTCCCAGCTTTCGCCAGGTGTACGGTGGGAATCTCTCAAAGCAGTTCCTGTAGCTCGTGATTCATACGTCTCCGCCACTCTTCGCTTTCCGTTTGCGCTCCGCCAAGAATAGTCCGCAACACCTTTCGTTCAAAAAACGGCAAGTGCACGTATGTCTTCCGTAAGCAAAGTTTCCGTTTCAAGTCCGTAAAGGACTACCGGTCTTATTAGCGTTTCGTACATCGTCAGCTTTGTGCGGCGGCGTATGCTCCTAGATCGAAACGTCTTGCGGAGGGAAAAGTAAGGTCGATTCCCAGCTTGAATGCGTCGTTGGATCTCCTTACTCGTATTATTGTCGGCGGTGACCAGAGATCCCAAATATACGAACTCATCAACCACTTCCAGTTCATCGCCGTCAATAGTCACTGTCCGTGGAAGGCAAGCGTTACTTTCTCGAGAGCCTCTTTCTACCATATATTTGGTTTTCGACGCATTAATTTGTAACCCTATCCTCCTAGCCTCCGTTTTAGTCTGGTGTAGATAGCCTCCGCCGTCCCACGGTTTCTAGTAATGATGTCGAGGTCGTCTGCAAAGGCTAGGAGTTGGCTACTCTTGCCGAAGATCGTTCCTCTCGTTTCGATGCTCGCTCGCCGGATCACAGCTTCAATAGCGATATTGAATAACATACAGGACAGTCCATCCCCTTGCCGTAACCCTCTGCGCGATTCGAAAGGACTTGAGAGTGTCCCCGAAATGCGCACGTAACACATCACTCGTTCCAGAGTAGCTTTGATCAGCCGCGTCAGTTTGTCCGGAAAACCGTACTCGTGCATTATCTGCCATAGCTGTTCGCGTTCAACGGTATCGTATGCTGCTCTGAAATCCACGAAAATATGATGCGTGGGCACGTTGTATTCTCGACATTTCTAAAGGATTTGTCGGAGAGTAAAAATTTGATCCGTATTAGCACGGGCCCCCATAAAGCCCGCCTGATACTGACCTACGAAATCTCTTGCTATTGGGGATAGACGACGCAACAAAATCTGGGAGAGCACCTTGTAGGCGGCGTTGATCAGCGTACTGCCGCGGTAGTTACAGCAGTCTAGCCGGTCGCCCTTTTTGTAGATGGGACAGATTATGCCTTCCATCCACTCCTCCGGTAGTTTCTCTTCTTCTCAAATCCTTGAAATCAGCCAGTAAAGTGCCGTTGCTAGCGGTTCTTGGCCATTTTTATAGAGTACAGCCGAGAGTCGGTCCTTTCCGGCGGTTCTATTATTCTTCAGCAGACCGATTTCTCACCGGATCTCTTCGAGATCGGGAGCCGGTACGCTGTTGTCGTTTGTAGGTATACCAAAGTTAACTTCCATTGCGTCTCATGCTGCTACATCGCCGTTGAGGTGCTCATCGAAGAACTGCTTCCACCTGTCGACCACCTCGCGCTCGTTTGTGATTAGATCCCCTCCCTCGTCCCTACACCTGTCAGGTTTTGGTGTGTGGGCCTTGCGAGTTTGGTTCACCTTCTCGTAAAACTTGCGGGTGTCATTAGCCCGGAATAGTGGTTCTAGCTTCTCGCGATCTCTGTCCTTCTGGCGCTTTTTCCTCCTCAGGATAGTGGTCAACTCATTCCTCGCTCGTTGATACTTGGCCAAATTCTCTCTCGTGGATATGCTCAGATAGTTTTCCCAAGTTCTTTTTTTCCTCGTTAATTTTAATGATAATGCTGACTTCATGGAATGATATGCAGTACCTTTGTTAGCATTCCGTGGTACAGATTGTTCTAAATATACATTAGAATACGTTGTATGCATATTCATATTTGATTACATGGAGATAATATTATTAAAGCTCAAGTACAAAAATGTTGTCTGTTATTTCAGAAGCTCTTAAAAAGAAATAAAAATTGTTTAAAACAGAATGCTGAACATTTAGGTGCTATAGGACAGCTCAAAATTGCTTACAACAATAAGCATCAAACATAATTTTTTACTGTTTAATGTTGAATGTCTTTTTCCAATCCCACTTAACATTTGCGTTTCTTCTGAAAAGCCATAAGATGCACTGATATTAAGGCATTTAGATTAGCGGTATGGATTATAATCTAGACTTGCCCAGTTCTGAGAAATACTCTCCTTGGTAAATTTTAAGATTTCCGTTCGTTCACTTACCTATCAGAGAAATATCCAAAAAATCATGACATTTAACATTTTAACATTCTTACTTTTAAAACATTACGTTACGTGCTTTTAATATGCTAAAAAGTATAAGGGTCCATGCCTAGTGGCACGGGCGCAGGCTTGAAGTAGGACTACGAATGTAGAGCCATTCGTCTCCCAATCGTAACAACCGGACAGAGCATTTCCCACCAATTTAAGCCCTTCTGCTTCCGCGACCAAAATTTGGGTTTTCTAGCTTATTTAATATTCTATTATAGCAGCTTATTGTCAATTGCAAGTAAAATTGTACCATCCAAAGTGCGATATCGCTCATAAAAGTGCTATTTTGCATTAAATCATTTCGGTATCTTCGGCGCACTTTTTCGTTATCTTCCAAGCAATAAGTGCGCCGAAGAGACCGAAACGATTTAAGCTAAAATAGCACTTTTATGAGCGATTGCGCACTTATTGATTGGACAATTTTCCTTGCAATTGACAATAATAGATCGATGTTTCGAATCCAACACGGTCGGCGTAATTTACACTCCACACCAAACAATAACCGGCTGCTGCCGAGTTTTACCACCTTTGCCGTGTCCGGAAAGGGAGATAAAATCGTAACTCTCATTATTATTTGCAACCCAAACAACGCGAAATGATGCCGTTCGCAAAATCAATTCAACTGCTTCATATACTTATTCAGTAGTTCTTAAAAGAACTGATTGTTTTCTACCAGCGGTTAATAATACGAATCGAAGAAATTTACTGCTTGGCAGCAGCTTTTTTCGGACCGCATTCTCCGTTAGAACTTCTTTCGATGCCTTTACTATGGTTTGGACCAGCTTTCTCTTGTTGAAAACTAACTTCAAAGCCTTTTTCACGAATGTGTCCAACCCTGAAACGTCACAATTGTAGCTGGCGGCGATATACTTCTATACTTCTCCTCGTTGCAAGGATCCGTTGACTCTTCGGTTTATTGGCGTCTCGCTTAGTGAATTTGGATGTCTTCGTTGCCTTATTCCGAGGAAGTAGCAACTGCTGAAGCTCAACGATTTTCGAGCGGATTCTAGAGCGTAAATTAAGTACAATCAACCTTTGATTCAAAGGGAATTTAATCCATAGCTCTTCTCCTATATATTTCTGTCATCCGTGTTAGGGAAGCATTGGCGTGGGAAGGCAAAAATTTTTAGCAAAAATAAAATTAAAGCAACGTCATGAGTTAGAAGACCGCATGGTGAGTCACCACATATTAAACGTTTTATAGATCAAATCAGAAGAAATTCTTCATGGTTTAAAGAATCGGCGACATTTGGAAATTTAGTATACAGAAAATTTTCATCTCTTCATAAACAAATTCGTTCGTCCTAAAAAGGACGGGTTGTGGTAAATTATGTGGTTGAAAATCCGTCTAGAAGAATGGCTTGAATGTTTGAAACAGCACCTCCCAGGGCAATGGTGACAATGGTTACCGGACAGAGCATTTTTCATTGATTCAAGCTCTTCCGCTCCCGCAACCAAATATTCTAATATAGCAGATAACAGATCGATGCTCCGGTACCAATGCGTTCGGCGCACTTTACACCAAACAATGATCCGCTGCTGCTGCCGCTGCGCTGCGTTTTGCCAGTTTGCCGAGTCCAGTGAGGGAGGTATAATCGCAACTCTCTGTCTGTTCTGCACCGTACCGATGCCAATGCGAAAATGATGCCGTTCGCCGGCTTCTGATTATATACCAGAGCAAACGGCAGCAAGTTGTAACAAAGGCGGATCAACGTAGGGCAGAGAATCATAGACACGAAAGAAAGGCGGTACAACGAAACCGTACTCCGTACATTGTTTGAACAAAACCGGTGTCCGGTGCTTCCTTAATAAAGAGCTACCAGTTTCTGCAAAAGCAACCTAATATGAAGCATCGTCTTCATGCCACCGAAAACCAGTGGAAAGGCCGCAAAGCGCGATAGGAAAAAGAAGAAGAAGCCACGTCACTAGGAGAGCAACGCTATTTTCTTTCATTTAATGCCGACAGGGATGGCACGGCAACGGGCATGGCAGACGTGCACTCACAGTTGTGTGTGGTTGTGCCGGGTGAGTTTGCCAAGCGCGCCGTCTCGGAAGGTACCAAAGTATACCGGTACCGGCCTATAGTAAATGTATCTGGTCAGGCTTCTGTAACTATACAACAATTAGCCCTTTTTAGGGCCTAATATATAAATGAAGATGCAATTCGATTTTCTCACTAAACGCTTAGTCTTGAATTACGAAGTGGCGCAGTTTTCTTTTGCCAGATAATGTGGCTCACTCGTTTCATGTTTTTAGGAAGAATCTTAAATTCGTATTATTTTGCATGTGTAGGTATATGAACAATTTTGTTCAGAAATATTCTTCGGAAGGTTTCGTCTTAATACAGTTTAAACATGTAATTTCTGACGGGCTCATACTTCGAACGCTTATACTAAACTGCCAACATCACTTTAAAATGTGAGAAAAATCAATTTAACTGCTTCGTATACTTTTATTCAGTAGTTCTTAAAAGAACTGATTGTTTTCTACCAGATATTAGTAATGCAAATCAAGGAAATTTACATCTAGGCAACAGTTTTTTTCGGGCACCTTCTCCGCTGGAACGACTTCCTTTGACTGGGGCTTTCGGTGCCTTTGCTACGGTTTTCATTGGCTTAGTAGATTTTTATTCGAGGGCACCCGCATATTTACTCCAGTAGTACAGCTTTAATCGGAGCCGCCTTTGCAGCAGTTAGCAAAGATATTGTTTTCGTCCGTTTTATCAACCTTGAACAAATCGGAAGCGCCTGTTCTTTTTGTTTGGACCAGCTTTTCGACCAGCTAATTTCAAAACCTTTTTCACAAATGTGTCCAACCTTGGAACGTCACAATTGTGGCTAGCGGCGATTTACTTCTAACGGCTTGCAGCGAGGATCCATTGATTTTACTGGGTATTGATAGCAGCAAAAACCATATCGTTCGCTGGCGGGCGAGTCGGTGGCTTCTTCGGTTTGTTGGCGTCTTGCTTGGTGAATTTGAATGTCTTCGATGCCTTATTCCGAGCAAGCAGCACCCAAGAAGCTCAACAATTTTCGAGCGGATTCTATAGAGCGTAAATTAAATACAATCAAAGGTCAGCTTAACCCATAGATCATCTCGTATATATTTCTGTCATCTGTACTAGGGAAGCATTGGCGTGGGAAGGCAAAAACATGAAAATAATGAAATAATGAATATACGTCTAATATTTTCTCAATTATTAAACGTCTGTTTGAGAAACTTGGAATCTATTGTATTGTTATGGATTTTTTGAAAAATTTCCAATCGATTGATACCGATATCTCTAGAATCTGTTGACGGATGACTGAGTTATAAGCGTGCAAACCATAACCACTTTTCGTTACATGTTCCCTTTTCGTTTTTCTAAAGTGCACCCCAATATAGAAATCAAAGAAGTAGTCCTACTTCAAAAACAATCAAACTGCTCAAAGAGTGCCTTTTCAAAAAGATCTTTTATTGTCTTGTCAGTATGACTTAAAAATAGTTAAAAAGGTAATTGTAAAAGTTTTTCAAACCAGATAAATAATAGTTTTTTTAATATTCCGCCACAATAAAAATAAGTTCAATTTTAACAAAAGAAATAGATATTTAAATTTAAAATAAAAGCGAAGAAATCGTTAATTTTTTTGGTTGACAAATCTGCATTAAGAACGTATCCTTGAAATCTCTATATTTTTTTGTTTTTGTTGTAAAGAAATAACAACAAATTTGAACGTGTTTTGATGCAAACCATATTTTAATGCACCTAGAATCTCATGATTATCCCTGCTTGTATATAAATCTAAAACGATGTCATATAAGACATAATCCGATGAAAACTGTAATTAAATGCGATTACATCTTCATGATAGCTATTGTTGGTAACTAAATCTAAGAAATCGTCATATGCGATATTCGCTAAGCATAACCCGATTATCTTTCGACCTACACCAAAAAAACTATACACGTGCGATCAATGTGCAGATCACATAGATATTCTCCTGGTGCTAATCACTACAGTTCCATAGGAATAACCAAGGAATCATATTCAATTGCAAAACCATGGGTAAAACACTTTGAGATGATCTGGGGCCCTATTCTCACAGTCACCTTACCTAAATTTTTTAGGTGAGGTGACAATTTGCGATCCTCACAGTCACCTGGGTGACTCTGCTCACCTGGGTTACTGTACAAATCAAACGGGGAGCCGTTAGGTGAGGTGAGGTGACTGTGAGAATAGGGCGCGTGAGAGAAGTAAGGTGAGGTGAGGTGACTGTGAGAATAGGGCCCCTGATATTCACATCAACTCATCGTGAAAGCCACGTGAATTTCAAATAGAATGACTTTTCATAAGAGTTACCCTTTGATTAAATGTGTAAAACCAGTGAAATATTTATAAAAACTTACACCTTAATTTCATGTGGATTGCAACAGGATATGATCTAATGGTAAAACACGTGGATTTGCGGTGCTAAAGCAGTGACCACCATGTTGATTGAAGGTTTGTTGGAAAAGCATGGTTGTTTAACATGTTTCCCATATGAAATATTTCATTTCACTTTAAATCGAAGGGAAACGCTTTTGATACCCGAATGATTGACATATGAAACAAGATTATCAATATTTGCACGTTGAAATTCATGTGTAAGGTCTTTTGATAACGCCGTGTCTATTTTTATCAGTGTACTTACGATTTTTACTATTAATTCGTATATCAATCATCGTGTGCATTACATACGATGAAATTTACACATTGCGTTTACAAAATGTGTACATTTATACGAGTCCGATGTGATATCCATTTATATAAGATTAGCTGACCCGACAAACTTCGTATTGCCACAAATTAAACTATGTTGTACATAAATCGTGAATTTCGGATGACCTTTGTCACAATCTCGAGTTTTGCACGTTTCTGAGAAGTTCATGGGTGTTTTAATAAACAAATTTTCCTCACAGTAAAGTAGAAAACAACTCCCCCCATCGCTCAGCCTGATAAAATAAAGCGGATAGGATTTAACTATTCGCCATCATTACGAACCATTTCGCCGAGTACCATTTTGCGGATCACCAATTCTCGGTTGACCATAACGCGGAATATAGAGTTTCGCAGAATACCATTTCGCGAAAAACCTTACGCGGGATGTACCATTTCACAGAAAATCTTTTCGTAGAAAGTACCATTTCGCAGGGGTGACCCAACTGAAGGAAAGTAATAGAAGTCAGCAGATCTAGGAAAATAAATAAACCTAGATAGAGGTGATCTCTACGGGGGGCTGCCTCCCGCAGTGGCCGGCGCTTCCGGCGGCAGGTCGCCGGCAACACTCGCGGCCTATGGCCGACTCGCGCTGAATTATCTAATGTTACTATTGATAGTTTTTGGTGGTCTTGTTATTGATTAATGTTTTATGAGTCTAAAATTTCTCGAGTTTGATTAGTTTTTGTGTTACGCAAAGATTTCTGTTTTATTTGTATGAGAGTCCTTATCCCCCTACCACAGGGATGAGGGGTCTCAAACCATCATTAAAAAAATTCATGCCTCCAAAACCCCCCACATGCCAAATTTGGTTCCATTTGCTTGATTACTTCTCGAGTTATGAGGAAATTTGTACTGAAGTTTTTGGAGCGTATTAGTAGAATACGGTAAGCTTACTAGACTTATCATGGCTACGATGGATGGAATCCAGTGCTGTGTGAGAATCTCGGGTGGATTGTCGGACCCATTCGAATCTCGCAGGGGACTTCGACAAGGAGATGGTTTTTCCTGCCTGCTATTCAACATTGCGCTTGAAGGTGTTATAAGGCGAGCGGCGATCGAAATGCGGGGCACGATTTTCAATAAATCCAGTCAATTTATCTGCTTTGCTGATGACGTGGATGCTGTCGGCAGAACATTTGAGACGGTGGAAGATCAGTACACCAGACTGAAACGCGAAGCAGAGAAGATTGGATTGAAAATAAATACGTCTAAAACGAAGTATATATAGCACCGCGGTTGCGGTCTCGTTGAAGGCCGAGCGTATCCTGCTCCATCCGTTTTCGAGGTTCGAAGCATCTAGCTCCACAGAGGAAGGCAGAGCTTCATTCAGTACGCGCGCGTAGTTTTCGGCAGTTCGCGGGTTGTCTAGTTGCCGAATGTTTAGCCGAGGGGGGTAACATTGTCGCGAGGTATAAACCGTCGATAGTTTTGAGCGCACATGTACTGCTACTAGGTAGTGGCCCGAGTCAATATCCGCACTCCGTAGGGAGCGTACGTTGGTGATGTTCGAGAAAACCAGGCCCACAATGAGAATATGGTCGATTTGGTTCGAGGTTCATTGGTCAGGTGATCTCCAGGTGGGCTTGTGGATATCTTTGTGGGGAAAGAAGGTGCTTTTGATCACCAAGTCTCGGGAAGCCCCAAAGTAGATGCATCGCTGACCGTTATCATTCGTGCCGGTGTGCAGGCTATGGGGCCCGATCACCGGTCTATACTTCCAGGCCGACACGGGCGTTCATATCCCCGATGACGATCTTGATGTCCCGTTGTGAGCAGCTGTCGTACGTTGCCTTTAGCTGCGCATAGAACGCTTCCTTCTCGTCGTCGGGTCTACCTTCGTGTGGACAATGCACGTTGCACGTACGATGGTTTAGTTGAAGAAACGGCCTTTTATCCTCAACACGCACATCCTCTCGTTAATCGCTTTCCAGTCCATTCCGCGATCCTGCATTTTGCCCAACACTACGAAGCCCGTTCCCAGCTCGTTGGTCGCTCCACCACTCCGGAAAAATTGGACTTTGCCGCCACGGATCCTCCACACCTTCTCGCCTTTGCGACAGATCTCCTGCAGTGCCATGATGCCAAACTTTCGGGGTTCTAGCTGATCGAGCAGCACCCTGTCGCCACCAACGAAGTTTAGCGATCTGCAGTTCCAGGTACTAAGTCTCCATACCATGTTCTTATTTCGGCGCCTTGGTCCATGCCGAATATTCCGAGAAGATATTTCTTGACTCTTGTTCTTAGTTTTTTGGGTTTAGATAGGTAACCGTACTAGATCTTACGCTACGGAGTCTCGTGATGGGGCTGCCATCTTGCAGTGTCGGGACACACTGTGCCTCCTCCTCTGTTAGTATACGACCTTAGTTTCCACCGGGGTTGGTTTCCTGATTGTCTCTAAGGTTGCTCGTTTTCCGGTTGGTACCACGTGGAGGTAGGGGCAGGAGTTGCTAGATAAGCTAGGGACCACAATGGGATCTGTTTTACGCATTATCCAACCATTTACCAACCACAGACTAATTATCATTATTATTCTAATTATCACTAATTATTCTCACAGTCACCTCACTTTTCTCACCCGACCTATTCTCACAGTCACCCTCACCTCACCTTACAGGTCCCATTTGAATTATACAGTTACCCAGGTGAGCGAAGTCACCTAGGTGACTCTGAGAATGGCAATGGCAAATTGTGCTCTCACCTAAAAAAATTAGGTTTTAATTCGAGTCAAAGATGCTGATACCTGATACCTGAAGAGCGGAAAGGTGAGAGAGAGGGAGGGGGGGGGGGGGGGTGTATTAGAGTAGTCGTTGTGACTCCTACCTTTTGTTCAATGCTGGAGAGTGCATGAGTCGAACCAAGCTATAATCAAAGATTATAACCGGATTCGAAAACCGCCAGGGCATGTGACTTGCTGGTACTGATGACCATGACCATGTCCAGCGCCTCTGTGGTTCAAAGGTACACGGGTACCAGTGAGCGACACGCCCTGGCAGGTGTTGTGGGTTCAATTCCGGTTATAATCTCTGATTACAGCTTGGTTCGACCCATTCACCTTCCAGCATTGGACAAAAGATAGGAGTCACAACGACAACTTGTTAAGCATAGCTACCTATTACCCCCCCCCTTCCTTTCCACCCTTCCCCTTCATTCCCGAAAAAATCCTTCTTCATTACTTTCCCTTACCGTCCCTTCATCAATTGTAGAATCATCGTTCAAAAAAATATTTACTAAAATTGTTTAATTTCGTTATTTGTTTCTCTTTGAAGAAATCCCGCTCGCAGTTCTGAGATCAGGCAACCGGGAACTAGAGATGGTCGGGTTTCATATTTTCCAAACCCGAACCATACCCGGGCCCGAAATTTATTTCCGTCAAACCCGAACCCTAATTTTTATTTTTCGTCGAATCCGCATCCGCCCTGAACTCGTACTGTATTTTAATTTCATAAAACTCACACCTCGATCCAAGTCTTACCAGTTTTCATTTCGTATTATCTTTAACTTCAGACTCTGAAATTAATTTGAAATTTTGGTTTCAGTTTTCGTTTTACTTTTTGCGGGAATGCGTTCCAAGTTTTCTATGAAACCGTGTAAAAAACGAAACGAAAAATTATTTTGAAATGCTTGGATCTTGTTTCAGTATGTTATAACGGTATCTAATCGCCAAAAGTCAATTTTTAAAATTCTCTATACTAGCTTAAAGGTAGCAGACATGAAGCACGAATCACGAAACTTTTTTGAAATCGTAAAACAAACCAGCAACTTGTGATAGCAGACATTAAAGAAATGTTATGAGAAATTTGGTAGTCTTCTATCAGTCGGATCAATCGCTCGTTAGGGCACAGTTATGGCATGATCCAACTAACGAATTCTGGGTGTATATAACTTTTGGTTTAAATCCGGAAATTCCTAACCGTCTAAAAAGCAACCAATCCAGCGTAGCTGATATCTGAGTCATACTAAAAATGTCATTAAATTATTGCTTGTTTTATTATGATTAAATAATACTTTTACACAAATTGAATGTGGAGATGATCCGGTTTCTCATTACTCGAACTCAAACCCGACCCAAACTCGGGTTTAATTTTTTCGCTAAGCCTGAACCCGAATATTTTTTCCCGGCCAAACCCGAACCCGACATTTTAAAAAACTTTTTTCGGGTTTTGGGTTTGAAAACCTAGCTTTGCTACTCAATAGAAAATTACCGGGTAAGGCCACGTGGAGGCGCTAGATAGGAGCTTGGGATGGTTGGAGCTCTGTTGGACGCTTCCTCATTCACCTTCCCCATTTCATACCCCTATAACCCAAGCCTTTTTATATTTACAGAAACTATACCACTGAACAGTCAACTATCACAGTCTGAAAAAAACATTAAAAAAATAATTAAATAGGCTGACTGACCATCACATTAAAAGAAATAATACTCAATAAACTTCAGAAGTCAACGAATATTTTAATTTTAAAATATGTAAATATTCATTACAGCAACTGTAGGTATTACATGAGCCCAATTCGGGAATTTACGTATAAGGTCATTGAACTCTTTCGTATGATTCTTATGGAATTCCCAATACGTAGACACGACAGCAAGATCAATCAATGGTCCTGTATAATCTTTCTCCTGGTGTTCAAAATCCATTGTCACATTCCACGGAACATCATCCGGTAATCCGTGAGTTATCAGTACAAAATGACCATTTCTATTGTTAAAGTTAGTAGTTGGTGTTACACCTTCAAGTAAACTCCAGTTAACCAACTTTATGCCAGATTTTGGTCCAATAATGAGCGATGACTGGAAACTACCTTCCAGTGTGAAATGTAATCGTCGAATGTGATCACTTATCTGCTCTGTACCTCGCAAATTAAGCGTAACTGTTTTTTCCACAATAGGTTCCGGCCCTGGAATCCAAAAATTGCTGAAAATATCGAAATATTATTGGATTTACTCTCCATCGCTCTTCTTCTTAGTCATACTCAAATCGAATTTGATGCCATATGGAATAAAACGGAACAGCACAAAATATCTCCGTTTCACACGTATTCATTTGGCTCATTGGAATGATAATCTCAGGACTAACAACGCCACGAATGAGACGCTGGGAATTTCGGTCCATTTCCCGAAAAAGATATCCAGAATCCCTTTTTCTCAACGATCCTGTTTTATCGTAGTACAATCGCAATGTGTGCTGTAACATGCAATCTAGATCATTTTAGTTTCACATGGCCTTTCATATATTCGACTTACTGTTACATAATGCCGTTGAACTGATGGTGCATTGGCGCTATCATCACGATAAGGAAACCCAACCTGGGTAAAACAGGCTATCAGCAAGGCAATTAATATTAACACAGTTAATCGAGAGATTAGCTCGGATGATTTTTTTAAAAGAGCTACCAATGGAAACATGTAGCTGCCCATCAACAGTACACAAAGTGCTGCTATGGTACCTAATAAATATTCTGGATTTTCATTGCCTCCAATTCGTCCGGAAATAGGTATGAATAATTTCATAAACATATGATAGAACTGTGTTGCCCAAAGCATAGTTATAATCTGGAATGCAACGTGAATCAGGAGCCATTTCCGTGAGCTGTTGTACTGATGACCAAGTACAGATGTCACAAGAGCCGACGTCAGAAAGAAAAACTGTACCACCATAAAAATATAAGAACTACGAATGCCGGCGAATGTCAATGGTATTACAAGCACTGTCCAAAATAGGCTAACTCCAATCAGACGAGATTGTGTAATTTGAGACAGATTTAGAAGGCTCTGGAAAGATATAAATTAAAAATTGATTAAAATGAAGAGGCCACTCTGCTTCAGATTAAATATTCTACATGAAAAAAGCAGTTTATTAATACCATATCAAATTTTCACTTTCTACCGGATATACCTATATGTAACTAGATACAGCTTATGCAAAAAATTCCAATTTTAACAAAAATTATCAATTGACCTGTCTGTTGCGGAACGGTCCAAATAAAAAAGGACAAATCAATAAAGCACACATTTTTGGTTAGAAAAAGAACAAATAATAAAAGTATCTATTTTTTCAAACAAACTTTTGCGCGAATTATTTATATTGAGCCGTGTTAAGATACCTTATTTTGCTATTTTTCAAACAATTTTTTTTAAATTTAAATTAGTAATAAAAACAAACTTTAAACTGCGTTCAACATATTTATACAAGCATTTTTTTAGTGCTCGGTTAAAAAAACTCACCTTTTTATCAATAAAAAACATGCTCACAATCATCTGCGCGAAGCACTGAGATAACAGTGCCGGACAGCAATACAAACCTAAGATAAGATATGGAGTTGAATACCAAGACATGGCTCGCCCCATTGCGTCTAGTTGTCGACCGATTATCAGGCAAATTAATACACTGAACAGCGTACCTATTACAATTGCTAAAAATCCGTACATAATTTCTCTGATGATGAGGGCTTCTGCGGATTTTTTTATAACTTTGCTAAGCCCAAAATAGGGCAGCAAAATTGAAAGTATGGCGACAAGGATATTAATTGTGACGGCAGTATTCGTTGAATAGCATACGAACAACAATCCTAGAA
Organism: Sabethes cyaneus; assembly: GCF_943734655.1. NCBI lineage: Eukaryota > Metazoa > Arthropoda > Insecta > Diptera > Culicidae > Sabethes > Sabethes cyaneus. Next base: position 59,268,339 of record NC_071353.1, on the reverse strand, counting down.
AATCATAAAACACAGAATATCCTAAAGAGGCCTGCTCGCTGCGACTGTTTTCCAATTCCTCACTGTTGGCCATTTCTCGAGTAATTGCAAGTATATTATCGCCCGTTCTCTGAATGACTGGCATAGACAAATAGTCGATGTTATCATATTTTGTGTGGTAACGGTAACCCTCCACCATGTGAGCAAAATCCATTCCAGGTATATGTCCGAAATCTCGAAATATTCTAAAATCAGTGTCTGATGGAATTAGGCCTGATTGGAAAATTTCTTCAGCTGTGGCATGAGCAAAGGGGTAACGAATTGCACGAGCATATACATCAATCATCCACGAGTGTTGAGGACCGCTCTGGAAAAGTACTTCTTTGCCTCCAGAGCCTGCAGATTCCAGATTTAAAAAAGCAGCCACGTGCTTAGCCCAAGGATGCTGAGTAATAAACCCATGAGCCCCCTGTAACGGAGTTTCCTCAGCACCATTGAATAAAAATATTACTGAATGCCGTGTTCGTTGTGATTGGCGAGATAACACCCGCATAACTTCCAGCATGACACAGCAGCTTGCTCCATCGTCACTAGCTCCAGGGCTACTAGCGACCGTATCAAAGTGGCAATTAAGCATTAAAGCAGGGCTTGTTGAGTTTTCATTTTCACCAACTAGCATCACAACTAAATTTTGGACATTTCGATACAAACTGGTTAATGGATGTCCTTTAAACTGTACACCATATCCACCGCTTACAGTCTGATGCTGAACAAGCAATTTCTGATTATTATGCTTAGTAGCTTCAATTACTGCAATCTCCTGCTTAATGTAATTAGCAGTCAATTTTTCATTTGCTTCACTACCAGTCGGTTTCGGGCCGAAATCGTTTAGGACCTTTAGGTTTTCCCATGTTCGTTCTGCAATAAACGCTCCAGGGTACTTTTCCAAATCAGCCTTTGTTAACGCTTCTGGCAAATTAGTAAATAAATAACTTGAAATGGAGCCGCAGAACAGCAACAGAACTACACCGAACATTCCCAGTTGGGAATCAATTTTGTGTAAATTATTCTCATCGTCTCCTACGGGATCATATTGCTTTGATTTGATTAAACTCTTTCTTGCTCTCCGTTGATCGCTCATTGCTTTGCAATATCCTGATCACCTGCCAACTAGCCGATGAGTTTTCTGAGTAAAAGAAACAATTATTAAGTACTTTACTTTTATCTCGGTTGATTTTGAATTGGTTGTGAGCACAACTTACTTACAATCCTTACAATACGGGATGTCTTATCGGTCTTATCTTCCCATGAGGCTGTAAATATGCCGCTTATATATAAAATGAATTATGTAAATAAATAAACAATTGACATAATATTTTTAGATCGTCTATCAACAAACACTGCCCGATAAAAAATTTCTCCTGCTTTTCGTATCCAGCTTTTTACGAGCCATAATGGCGGACGTGTTCGTAATATTCGAACAGCATTTTTGACATTTTCCTAATACATCACACGTTTTCTTTCCGCACGTTCACTGTAAAACTAAAGGAATGTACGGAAAGAAAACATGCGATGTATTGGGGAAATGTCAAAAATGCTGTTCAAATATTACGAACATGTCCGCCATTATGGCTCGTAAAAAGCTGGATAAAGCCTTATAAAATTCTAGATAGAATTAATAAAAGGGCGAATGTCGCAAATATAAACAAAACGAGTGAGAGTTATTTTTTGCTGGACCAGCATAGGAAAATCAACCCTCACTCAGTTTGTTTACGCTTGCGTCATTCGCCCTTTTGTTAATTCTATCTTCAATTATCCACTTTTTCGCGTGCGTAATTAGCGATGTCCGGTAATCACTCGATTTCGAGTAATCGATTAGAACATGGAGTAATGGAATACAGCAAAAATTCGCTAATTGGTGGTTCGTTAATTGGGCGTTCGATAGTTGGGCGGAAATGTCAAAATTCACTGTCAAAATGAATTATTTGAGTGGTCTAGAAATGCGATTCAAGATCATATTTATTGTTGCTCAGGGGATAATCCGCCGGATTCAACGTCACGGGTTACGTCTAACTGTTTAGCTAGAGGTAATGTGGTATATCTGCGTTTTGTCGCTGTTCTTCCCGGCGATACAGTCATTGTCTATTTAAAAACAAACTAGTCATATCAACAGTTGATTATTAATCATCATACTTGAATGCAAAGACAGCAGACGGAAATATTTACTTACTCCAATTTTAAACTTAACCTGGTTTTCAATATGTATTCCGAGTCACGAAAGTTTTCAAAATCAGAGACAAAAATAATTTGCGTGCCCCTCAGGAAACGGTCAGTCAGCTCAATTAACGAACACGGCTCGATAGTCGTGGCCCAATCAACGAATTCTTCATTGGCGGAACTTGCGCTCATTTCTAGGGGGGGCTATCCAGCTTTTTACGAGCCATAATGGCGGAGGTGTTCGTGATATTTGAACAGCATTTTTGACATTTCCCTAATACATCGTACGTTTTCTTTCCGCGCGTTCACGGTAAAACTAAAGGAATGTACGGAAAGAAAACGTGCTATGTATTAGGGAAATGTTAAAAATGCTGTTCAAATATTACGAACCCGTCCGCCATTATGGCTCGTAAAAATCTGGATAATCCCAGTGAACCGATCATAACCGTCCCATTAATCGAAATTTTCGAATATTTGTAATACAATACTACTAGCACGAATACTGAACTAATCGATTAGTGCATAGAACTCTAACCGATTAATCCGTAATCGAATAATTGAAAATTTCGGACATTACTGTGTAATGGAGGCTATCCAGCTTTTTACAAGCCATAATGGCGGACGGCGTTCGTAATATTTGAACAGCATTTTTGACATTTCCTACATCGCAAGTTTTCTTTCCGCACGTTCCTTTATAGATTTACCTTGAACGTGCGGAAAGAAAACGTGATGCGATGTATTTAGGAAAAATTGTCGCTATCCATGAATGTTTATCAAAATTTTGACAATTTCACACCCCTGCTCTGCATACACCCTTTTGCAAATTTTTGCTAGAAATGTCAAACAACGTGAGTCAAACCTCAAACGTAGAGTGACTATATACAGAGTGGCGACAAGTCATCCCAAATGTATGCAATGCGGTTTTTCCAAGGTTTTTCTTTCTCTTTCCTGCATACGCGTTGGATAGGCCGTCTGCTCGATTGGAATGACACTGACAGATAATTATCTGAGAGAGAGTCGCGGAGACGGTCTTCTTTTTCTTATGCTTTGGCTGTTCTTCTTCTTCCTATTACGTTTGCTTTCATTTTCGGGCAAATAAATGAAACTTGTGCGTGAACATCTCATTGGACATGTGAAGTGTGCATTTTATAATAACATATTTTGGTGTTAATTGTCACACGGGAATTTCAGTTTTTGCAAAAATGTTAATTTACAATTGAGACAAACAAGACTAATTCAATTCCGAATGTGTTTTTCACAAAAACACCGGCAGAAAACTTATGAGAATTAACAATACTTTTCCATTTTGGGACAACGATAACGACTGGCTGCATTTGACAGATCGTACTGGCTGCATTTGACGTTAGAATTTTTCCTCTTCGCGAATCTCTCTCAGATAATTATTGTGCTTTGCAAGAAATCTTTTCATTCTCGGAAAGTTCATAGCAAGCTGTCAAAATAATTCAGTATTGAGCGAAGCTGACGAATTTTCGTTAATTGAATATCGATATTTTTCACATATCGATACGTATACTCAGTTGAAAGCATAATCAGCAAAATTGCTCGCATCACGTGACGATCAGCATTTTACATTTATTTTATAACACTCCGTATAACGTGTTAACATTTACAGAGCTGTTGTATTTATTTATATGCATACCGAAATTAACTATATTTCGAAAAAATCTCTATCGAGATTTCGTCCACAAATGTCGATACCAGTTATATCGATACATTATCGCCCAATGCTGAGCTCGCCAAATATTGAAGGATGTGCTTTTTTCCAGAGGTGCCATACAAATAGATCAATTTCTATTGTTTAGATTGTTTGCATCACCATTCCGTACTTCTTAAATTTTGTTACTATTTACACCAATTTTTGTACTTATGATTTATATAAAACAGATTTTTGAATGTAAGAGGCTAAAAGAAGTTTTTTATGGTAGTTTTAGTTGCTAAAGCATCAGTAACAATTGCACATATAAACCAAAAAATATTTGGCCACCTTTCCTTGTTCTCGTTGCGGTGATTGACGATGCGGACTACCGCCGCAACACAATGAAAATTTATGTAAATAACCGCAATATCATTCCAATTTTGACATTGTCGCCACTCTGTATATAGTCACTCTACTCAAACGCACCCCATCGGCAGACAACCATGTTTTCGCCGCCAACATCTGGTGTGTGCGAAAATGAGATAGCATGCCAGCACTGCGTTTCACTGGTTTCACTCATTTGCGAGCAGTCTGATTTGGGGGATTTGGGCCGCTGTCAAATTTTGAGCCCCGGACATGCTGTCGCTGACGTTTACTGCAGCTCGATATAGAGATGTCGATGGGGTATTGGGGTACTCAAACGTCAAAGTTACGTTACGTAAAGCCAAAGCGTAAAACCGATAAAAAAGAAAAATAATATAAATATAGTCTTAGTCTCAGATAAATAATATTTATAACTAGATAGATTGTAATTGTAACATTCACTAAACTGTTTTAAACATGTCTACGCTGTTTTGTTTTGCTAATAGAGTTTTGAAAACCTCGCCGCATCTGAGTATGTACTGTTGTACATGATAAAGTTGATCAAATTTAATTGTTTTTTTACATTAGTTTTTTTTCGCAATGCTTCCAAGAAAACGGGTGGTAGCACAAGAAACCCGTCTGATCACGGACGACCAAAACATCGCGGATGGAAGGTTCAGGATGGGCATTATGTATCCGCCGGTACCATTCTAGCAACTCAGCGTACACCTCGCTTTCATCCAGGCCTAAACGTAACTATCGTAACTGCAGTAATTATTTTTTCTAACTAAAAAGATTTCAGGTTGGATTCGGAAAAAATGGAACCATATTTGCGCTAGAACATGGGAAGGTATACGTTACATGTGAAAAATTGGATCTAAACTGGGAGCATACATGGGTACAACGTATATACGCCGGTCGCGAAACTCAAACTATTTTCAAGAAATTCTTTAATGTAGTGCCCATAGAACAGCATAAACGTTTTAGGCTGATAGAGGAATCATAGTGTAACTATTATCAATATTAAATAATAATCGCGATAGAACCTTTCTTAACAAAACTCGTTTAGAGAAAGTTATTTGTTGTTATATGGCAAACTGGAAGGGGTCACTATTACCTACTTTTGCAAGTGCACTGGTACAGGTATATACCTGAGACAGCCCTGAGATCTATATTGCCCATAATCGCATATCAGTCCCATGTGAATTTTCACTGAATAAATATCAAGATCATTTGTTTTCATGCTATACCATCTTAGTCAAATCACTGAATAAATATTAAGATCGTTTGTTTTCATGCTTTACCATCTAAGTCAAAGATGGTAAATGTGGGTTTATCTGCCACGTGTCCCTGTGGAACGAAAGGTGTTTGCGGTGGACGTAACATGTCCAAATTCGTACGGATGTTGCGCCCAAACATAACCTCGGCCGGTGACATTCCCTTTTCAGCATGACGATTCGGTGTGGTACGATATGTTAAAAGAAATATCTCCAAAGCTTCATCAATGTCGCTTCAACTCCTCCCTTCGCCAATTTTCTGCACCGCCCGCTTGAAAGTGTCAACAGAACGCTCCACCTGACCGTTGGACTGAGAGTGAAAATTCTGGATTTCGACGCTCGTGAATTGTGTTCCGTTATCGATAACGAGTGCTTCTGGCATACCGAAACGCGCAAATATGTTCCGCAATATAGTGATCGTTGCTGCTGACGTTATACGGCGCGTACGAATCACCTCTGGCCACTTAGTGAAGGCTAGGGTTGCCAAGTGGCCGGTTTTTGGCCGGCCCGACCGGTTTTTCACTTGCAAAGCCGGTGACCGGTCAATCCGGCAAAAAGGCCGGTTTTCCGACATGTGAAGCCGGATTTGTACTTTTTACCTGTTTTGTTAAATTTTCTGATAAATTTATTAGCAATTCTGAGCAGTGGATCATTGAAGATAGTCAGTTTAGCAGTGACAATACCTTGGTTCTGGCTGCAATATACATTAAATTGCCCACTAGCGTCAGAGGCAAGTAGTTGTCACTCTAAAATTAGCTATCTTCAATAATCCATTCATTGTTCGTTGTGGTTGCGACTGTGATGTCCTGCCGTTCGCTATCTCCACAACTGATTGCTCATCCCATTTACAACTGTCAATCGACTTCCACTTTCTCTCTGTGCTGGTTACTCCAGGCAAATCCTCTAATATGCTGGCGCAAATCCCACCCCCCCGCATTTTTGAAGGCAGGACCGACCGGCCGGTTGTTCTAATTTTCAGACTTGGCAACCCTAGTGAAGGCATCTACGGCAAGTAAAAAGTAATCGCCTTCAATTGGACCTGCATAGTCCACATGCACTTGTTTCCACGGGTCGGTTGGCTTTGGCCAAGGAACCGGCGCTGAGTGGACTGGGGACTTCAATACAGGCGCACAATGCTTACAGCCCTTGACGTACGAAACGATTCCTTTATCAAGCGACGGCCAATAAACATAGCTTCTGGCTATCGCTTTCATTCGTTGGATACCTGGATGTCCCTGGTGAAGCTGCTTCAAACAGCGCTGCCGATGTTGGTCTGGAATCACAAGGCGCTCGCCGAACAAAATATATTCACCTACGGTGCTAAGCGAATCACGTCGAGAACTATACCGCTTGATATCCGGATCAATGAGCGCGGAACTTTACGGCCAACCTTCTCGAAGGTAATGATAAACCAAACGAAGTTGCAAGTCTGCTTGGGTGTCTTCTTCCACTACTCTGAAGCTGAGTGGTTAAACATTAGTTACACCATCTGCAACTGATTTCATATCCTCCTCTAAAGTAATGCTTGAGATGACATAATCCTCTTCAGGTTTGGTATGGCTGCTGATTAACCGTGACAGAACGTCAACATGTCCAAACTTTTCGGTTGGGACGTGCTCGATCGAAAAATCATACAAGAGTAACGTGGGCGCCCAAGGCTGTAATCGGTTTGCCGTATACACCGGAATGCCTCTCCTTGAACCGAATATTCGAACCAGGGGCGCATGGTTGATCTCTAGTCGAAAACGACGACCGAAGATCATTTTGTGAAATTTTGTAACGGCAAAAATGATTGCTAACCCCTCTCTGTCTGGATGACTATAACCCTGCACTGCCTTCGTTAGCGAGCGTGCCGCGTGCTGCACGACCTTCATCGAGCCATCCTATACCATCCTGACAGCTATGCTGCCGCCTAAGAGCCTAGCGGCGTGCGAATGCGATGGGGGCACTCCGCTATCCACCTTTTCGCGTGCGTAATGGCGGCTTGTGGGTACAATTTTCGAAAAACGTTAACATGCCTTTGGCAACTTTATTCTTGTCAAGTTGATGCTTCCACGCTTGATTGTTGTTGTAGAACTTTCAAGCGTACGTGAGCGGAATTCCCAAAAGGAAATGAACATTGTCGAAAAGTGTACCAACTGGCCGCCATTAAGCGCGCGAAAAGGTGGATTCCAGTTGTTCCCAACACTTTACAACTGCTCAAAAGTTATTGATATACTCCACCACAATCTCTAGACATCAATCCCAATGGAAAGCTTTGGGAATATCTCGACAAAAAAGTTAAAAACCATCAAATTTCTAACAAAAACGATTTTAAAAAGCACTTGATGGACACATGAGTCAAAATTCCCATCGAAATCGAATACACGAAAAAACTCAGACAGCAACGTTCCAAAATGACTAAATAGGGCAGTTGCAATGAGCAAGAGATACCATACTAAATACTAATCCTTGAAATTAGGCTATATCTTCGGAATCCAAACTGTTAATTTGAGTCCTGCACGCATATGAATTTGAGTGGATTTTTGCATGCGCTATTTTAAATTGTTTTTATTTTTTCTGATAAATAAAAACCATTTTTCCAACCAGATATCATAGACCCTATTCTCACTGTCACCTCACCTCACTGCTCTCACCCGACCTATTCTCACAGTCACCTCACCTCACCTGACAGCTCCACATTTTGAATTGTACAGTCACCCTGGTGAGCGGAGTCACCTAGGTTACAGACGGTAGATAATCTACAGACGCGCAAAGAGCGTGGCATAAAACACCAATCGAACCGTCAAATCGAGACACCAAATGAGCAAAGTAAACAAACTTGTGTTTCGTATAGACAGGGAAGACTAAGTTTTGTAATCTACTAGAGATGTTAAAACTTTAACTATTGATTTACTAAAAACATATGGATTAGTTACCTTGGATATATCATATAATGCTTTGAAAAATTCAATTGGCTTGTTCACTTTGCATGGAACATACCAGGTGATTCACGCAACTTACTGCTGATTATAGGAAGATTGATCCAATTCTGACTAGTTGCCAAAACTGTTTAAATAATATAAACAAAAAAAAGTGTTGCCGAATTGGAAATTTTTCTCTTTGCGCGTCTGTAGATTATCTACCGTCTGTAACCTAGGTGACTATGAGAATCGCAAATTGTGCTCTCACCTAAAAAATGTAGGTGAGGTGACTGTGAGAATAGAGCCCCCTACCTTAATATTGACATTTGACTATGATGTTATAAAAACATGTTATAAAATAGTTAAATAAATGTAATTATGTTTTAGGTGTAGTCAATGACTGAAGGATAGTAAGTCAAAACGTCCGCTGAAAGCATCATAGTTTTTATTTTCATCGAAAAAATCAACTAAAGTGATATGTACTAAATAACATGTCCCTTAAACTTTCAAATGTAGAAAGACGAGTTTTGCATGTTGGTGTACGAATACAAGTTTGTATCGGTTGTACAATATTTTCCCGAAAACCGTTTCCTCGATACCCAGTTCCCCAAAGGATATTTTCCCGAAGCCTATTTCCCCGAATGTACCACTTTCCCGAAAACCATTTCCCCGAATGTACTACTTTCCCGAACACTATTTTCTTGAATATAATACTTCCCCGAAAATCACTTCCCCGAATATACTACTTCCCCGAAAACCATTCCCCCGAATGTACTGCTTCCCCGAAAACCGTTTGCCCAAATGTACCATTTTCCCGAAAAGTAACGTTTTATATTTCGAGGTCACAAATTATAAAGACGTTGAAGCTAAGTAGGGGAGTGTCGTCGGTTGGGCCACGTTTTGGTATTCGCCCATCACTTTCGTTTCAAAAGGAATTTGGGAAATCTTAATACATCGTTGCAAAGATCTAAGAATAAGGTATATTTCCGGAAATTTTTGAACTGATTGCTTGAAAAATAAAAAAGTTATAGGCATTTACGTGAAGATAAAAAATGTTGTCATAGTCGGGCCATATTGTACAGGTTGGGCCACCGCAGAAAATCTAAGACATACGAATTGAAATTCTATATAAAGACATGAAAAAGATGAACTCATGAATGAAACGGCTCATATAGGTACAAATACCCTATTTTTAATTGCATTTGTGCGAAATTTTGGCGATCTTGTAAAATCAATATTGTTAGAATCGCCTTTTCCGAAGTGTACAACTACAATGAAAAAACAACAACAAAAATCTAGGTTTTTATCGTAATAATTTTGCTTTATTTCATTACATTTTACGTGACTGACATTCTCTAGCGATTATTGCGCTTCTGCGCTTAAAATTGTGGCGGTCCAACCATGACTACTCAAGTGGCCCGACCTTTACAAATAGCACTTTTCTAGTATTTCACCTTAGCCTTCCCAAACACCTTACTTGAGGGGATTTCCCTATTGTCTTCGTGTGCAGCACAACACACTTCATACATTTTCAAAATTTATCTCGATAATTGCATTTCATGAATCATTTCTTGAAGAAAAGTTCATTGCGCCTGGAAAACTTTTTTTGTAAGATTTAGTCACTGAATTCAGTACGGGTGTTTTGAATACATAATTGAAACTCAGAATATTGTGAAAAGTTAGCTATCACAGTAAGAAGTTTTACAATGATTCTATCATAGATATCATGAGTTACTAAAACTGTATAATCGTGATGGCCCGACCATAACAGTGGCCCGACGATAACGACAATACCCTACACTGAAGTCGCTTTTTACGCGACTATTTCGGAATTTACGCGGCTTTCGGAATTTACGCGGTTTTCGGAATTTACGCGGTTTTTTACGCGGTTTTCGGAATTCACGCGGTTTTCGGAATATACGCGTTTTTTTCGCGATTTTCGGAATTTACGCGGATGTGCTCAAAACGTCTATTTTTTCGCGTAGTGTTGAAATTCACAGTTTTTTTACGCGAAATTTTAGTTTTTTTTACGCGAATTTTGGAATTTACGTGGTTTTTTAGGCGGTTCTTTTACACGGTTTTCGGAATTTACGCGGTTTTTCTTACGCCGTTTTCGGAATTTACGCGGTTTTCGGAATTTACGCGGTTTTCAGAATTTATGCGGTTTTTACGCGGTTTTCAGAATTTAGGCGGTTTTTCTACGCGGTTTTGATTTACGCGGGACGTATCCTTCGCGTAAAAAGCGACTTGAGTGTACATCAGAGATCAAAGTATTATGCATTACTGATGCGAGGCGCGCAAATTCCGTTCGGCTAATTTTGGCTCCTAATTCCGTGCAAATGGTATTAAAGTCAACAATATCTCTCAACAAAACATGCACATTTCCTTCAACAAGTGTACGTTCAAACATTTTTGTTGAAAATGTTCTGTACGTTCCGCTAGGAAACCGCCACCTTTAGACCATGCGTATGAAATTAGGCGTCGCACGCAATTGCGGCACCTCACGGACTCAACGAATGGTTGTCCGACTTTCTCTAGAAAACTAAACACCAGAAAATAAAATACCGAAGGATATTCCCCAGAAAGAATCATTCTCCAGAAAATCAATGCTCAGTACTAAATTCCAGAAAACCAATTCCAAGTATCAAATTCCAGAGAACCGATTCCCAGAAAGTACTATTTACCAGAAAGCTATTGGCAAGAAAAAACCAATATCCAGAAAAATATTTAACCCTAAGTTAAAAATAAGTGGAGCGTTCATTTATTTAAAAGAATTATAACTTACATCAGGAAACAAAACCAAATTATTCTGCAGTAGGTATTATTATAATTATTAATATCTTTTCTTCCAACCACATATTATCTTCATCTGTTATCTTACAGTTTATTAAGTATCTCTCTGTTCTGGATTTTTCGCGCATCGTCTAATTACCGCATTTGCCCGTATTTTCGACTTTCCCCGAAAATTATTTTCTCGGATAAACGAATGTTTTCAAAGTCAATATTACGAGTACAATGAGTTACGCTTATTACAAGATGTGGCACCTAACTATTTTATCGTATTAGTAGCAAACGTTTCCTTTCCTAGATGATTAAGGGCGAGACGGCTAGGGCTATGGTGTGCTTGTCAAACTCTATATATTGTCAATTGCAAGGAAAATTGTACCATCCAAAGTGCGATATCGCTCATAAAAGTGCTATTTTGCATTAAATCGTTTCGGTATCTTCGGCGCACTTTTTCGTTATCTTCCAAGCAATAAGTGCGCCGAAGATACCGAAGCGATTTAATGTAAAATAGCACTTTTATGAGCGATATCGCACTTTGGGTGGTACAATTTTCCTTGCAATTGACAATATTCGATGCGTTACTGATATGCACCAAAAATTTGGCTCTTAGGGTTACCATTTTTTCCAAATTAGAGTGACCAAGAAATTTTTGCAATATTTTTTACTTTCAATCAGGTATTTTTTTAATTGCTTAGAAATTGAAATAACAGCGAAGAAAAAATTTGACTTACATATAAAACTAAATGGATTGTGATACTTTAAGCTCGCTTTAATTAATTGTAACAAAACTCATTACGACCATTATCAATGACCTTCAAACAAAACAAGTTTGGTTAGCTTATTACGAATAGACTGAATGCTTTTTACTATTGAGTATATGTGTTTTTATGAAGAACGAACATTGGAAGAACTGGGATTGTTATTTTTGAAATACTACTGCAAATACTAAATAGGAGGAATTTTTTATGGGGATGATGATTTCGATGCTAGGTACGAAATTTTCGCTTGACACCACCCCCCTGTAGACGGCCGTAGGCCGCGAGTGTTTGCCGGCGACCGGCAGGAAGCGCCGGCCACTGCCTCCACCTCTATTTAGGTGCATGTGTTTTCCTAGGTTTACTGACTAATAGGGGTTATCCTTTAGTTGAGTCCGAACGAGCGATAGCGAGTAAGGACAGCATATAACCAACAATTAAGTAGACCGAAGGCTGCGAATCGATGTTTCCTTACTGTAAGAGGTAAATTCTATGACTGAAGATGAAAGAAGGAAGTAGTCACCAGCGACTTTGCTGGCCTAGACCGTAACTGAAGAAGATGTGCACCGTCTGATGAGCGGTATCGACTATCAATAGCAAAATGCGACAATATGTTTGAAATAATGACGAATTTTGTTTCAGTTTTTCATGAAATATAATGTCATTACCTTTAATTGACCTTTACACAGTGTTTCGAGTGAAATTATGGTAAAAAAGTGTTGTAATTATTATTGGAGCTTTGCTTTTTGGCACCCTTAAGACCTAGTGCCCTTGGCGGTGGCTAGTCTGACAACCGCACGCTATGGCACTGGCCTTACCTACATGATCCGAAAACAATTTTTCTTTTATACGTTGGAAATCATACCAAGGGACCTAAGAAGGTCAAAGTTCTGCATCTGTTCACGAAGAATGATCCATCTATTCACCAAGAAAAATGATAGCCATTTCACCGTTGGATGTAGCAGACTTTCGCACGCACAAATTTGTGAATTGCCGCATACCCAGTCGTAGTAACTAATTTTCAGTTGATTCCGCACAAGCAGCAGTTATTTTATGAGCAAGAATATGTGAAAACTGGTTTTGTTTGGTAATGTTAAATAGTATGTTACATGTTCCGTCAAAATTCATCGACGTTTCAATTGTTTCAGCTTTATATGTTTTTCTACTTTTTGATTTGCAGCCTTCTGTGGTACTCAACCCCAGTTTTTAGATTATCAAATTTTAAACTTATCAGATTTGCAGTATAAAACTGCATCACCTATTCTATAATGCTGCGCAGTGGAAGTAATGGCTTATTTTTAAAAATATGCTTTCCGGGGAAGCGGCATTCGAGAAATTGGTTTTTATAAACTGTATTTTGGGAATCTAGTATTATTGAGGAAACTGATTTTCGAATTCAGTACATTCGAGGAATCAATACATTCGGAAAAGCATTTTTCAGAAAAGTTTCATTCGGGGAAAATATTTCCCCGTATGTCGTATAATCTTACACATATTTCTATTTTGAAGATACTGGGAAAGAAATTGGGTAAGACCAGACATACACAGGCATTGCAATGTCACATGAATTTTACTCGTGGAAATCAGTATTCGGGTAAGTGGTTTTCGGGGAAATGATACCTTCGGGAAAATGTTTTTCGGGGAATTGGTACATTCGGGGAATTATATTTCGGGGATTTAGTACATTCGGGGAAATATCTTTCGGGAAATTAGTACATTTGGGGAAATATATTTCGGGGAATTATTACATTCGGGGAAATATCTTTCGGGAAAATGGTTTTCGGGGAATTGATATATTCTGGGAAATATCTTTCGGGGAGACGGGTTTTGGGGAAATGGTTTTCGGGGAATTGTTATACAATTGTATAATAACACTAGACGCGAGAGCGAGACGGCCGCAGGCCGCGAGTGTTGTCAGCGAGCCACCATCGGAAGATTCGGGCACTGCGGAGGGGCAGCCTTATTCCAAAAATTCATCTCCAGTGGTATTTTTCCGTCTTGCTAGAAATCTGCTTGTTTTCTGTGTACAAAAAAGGCAACAAGCGATACGGAAATATACCACTGGAGATGAATTTTTGGAATATCGAGGAATTACATCGTTGAGTGCCGTCTCGAAGTTGTTCGAGCTAATCGTTTTGTAGCTACTTTTTTCACATTACAAGTAATATTTGAGCGCGGATCATCATTTTTTCCTGGCCGATCCACTACAACCAATTTACTGTGCCTTACTACGCACATCATCGACAACATGTCTGCAATGACGCAAATAGACCTTCTATATACCGACCAGCCTTTGATAAGCTCATTCACGTAATCGCTAAACTCGAAAGGCTTGGGATAAGCGGAACTATCCTGCGATGGTTCCATTCTTATCTAACTGATGGTTGCCATAGGTGATTGTATATCCAGTACATTTTAAGCAACCTCAGGTATTCCGCAGGGTGGTCATCTCGGACCCCTCATAAAAAAGCCATTGGTATAAACATCTTTTCGAACTTGACCCTTCTTTATCGACAGACTCCGCAGCCGGTTATTAGAGTACTGGAAAATTACGGGGCTAGTGCAAAGATTCTATTAACGCTGCAGCGGCACCACCCAGTCGAGATTCGAACATACGACGACAGGCTTGTTAGGCCAGCATCATACCCCGGAACTAACTGAGCGAGCCCTCGGACCCCTCATATTCCAGCTATATTTCAACGACGTAAATCTCGTGCTTGAAGGACCTTGATTATCATATGCTGATGATCTAAAAAAAATATTCTCCCGTATCCGCTCAACTGACGACTGCCTCGCACACCAACGTCAGCTGGATGTCTTCGCTATGTGGTGTACCTAAAACAGAATGATTATAAATTCCTCAAAATGCTCTATAATATCCTCAAGTAAAAAAGATGCTGCTATTTTTAACTACACACTACTATCGAGCACTGTCGAGCTGGTCGATCATATCAACGACCTAGGTGTAACCTTCGATGCAAAGCTAACATTAAGACAGCGTCTATCTTATATCGTCAACAAATCCTCCAGGATCCTGGGATTCATTTTCAGGATCGCCAAAAGTTTCACAGACGTCTACTGCTTAAAAGCATTATTATGCTCCCTGGCCAGATCGACTCTAGAGTACTGTTCTGCGGTCTGGAACCCGAACTACCACAACAACGCTTCGTCCATCGCTGCTTCCCGCGTTTTGCTCTTCGTCGATTGCCCTGGCGAAATGCTGACCAATTACCAAGCTACCGAAACCGATGCCTGCTGATCCACCTGGATACTCTTTCCACACGGAGGGAAACATCTAAAGCCTTGGTAGTCGCCGACACTCTGCGAGGAAAAATAAAAAAAGCAAAGCCTTGGACTTAAACGTCTTTCTAAGACTTGACCCTTCTTTATCGACAGACTTCACAGCCGGCTATTAGATTACAGGACATTTACAGGGCTAGCGCAACAATCCTGCTGACTCTATCTAGCAGCACCGCGAGGAAAAATAAACTGCCCTCAAATTCTTGAGCGAATTGACCTTAATGTGCAACCTAGATCCCTTGGAAATAGTGATGTGCTGAGGATGGCGCCACCGTAGGAACTACAGCAAGTTCGGAGCCCTCAGTGGTCCCTAGAGGACGTTTGTCAAAGTTGCATCCATACGGAAATATGCACAATACGTTGTGTAGTTTCTGAGAAAGAGGTACATAAAGTTTGAAAAACGCGTTTTTTCAGGAGCGGCTGTCGAGGTTGTTGCACTAGAATGCTTATGTGTATGATCGTTTTTCGGCCACCTCCGTGGTCGAACAGTTACATAATATCGAAATAAGCGGAAAAGACTGTAGAATCAAAATCTATAATAAAAAAAACGATTTTTTCAAAATGTTTAGGGGTTTATGTCCGCTTAATGATTATTCGTGCATTAATCAGTTGATCACACCGGTTGTAGTAGACTTTCTCCGATTTCAGCCAAATTTCATATAATTACTTTTTCCAATCTTGCATTCAATTTCTCAAAATTCTGACGGATTGATCAATCCGCCTTGCAGTGGCGCTTTTCCATTTTTCTCAGATTTGACCAAACTCGTGTTGTTGTAGTCAGATTTTCCAAAAACACGAATTTTTCTCGTTGAAATGGCTATTATTGAAATCGAAATGCTTATAATGCAAAAATATTAAAATATTGTTCCTCTTTTGGAAGTACCTCCCCATTTGTCAGCTTACCTCCTTTTGTCTACCCGGCCACTTGCACATCTGTTTTCTTTACGGAAATCCCTATAAAACCCTATAAAGAAAGAGAAACGAAGATTTTTTCTTATTTGCACCTTCCGCCTTAACAACGGCCACCCCACCCATAGGAAATGAATAGTTTTGTTATTGTACTGTTTTGAACATAGCTTTTTATTTTTTTTATTAGTTTAGTACTGCATCCTATCCTGAAATCTGAAACATGTTCTCAGATCAATTCCACACTGCTTGAATGATTGCCCCTGTAACCCAAATAGAGTCGGCCAACAATAATTTGCACTTGCATGCTTTGCATGATCGAACACTTTTTATACGGGTCACTTTGATTCGGTGCATAATTACATTTGATAAACCTACAGCTGCGAGCATTGCAGTTTAGTGTTTCGTATTGTGATTTTTTTCAGCAAGTTCCGGTCATCAACTCCCCCTTTTGTCCCACGTTTGTCAACTCCTTCAGTTCTGATTCCCTTATGTCAAGGAACATGTATGCCAAGTTTAATAAAGAACGGTCAAATTGTTTCGGAGTTATGGTCTCCCCCCCTCTTTGTCAACTCCTGGTGTTGATTGCCTGATGTCAAGGATCATGCGTGCCAAGTTTGACAAAGAACGGTCAAGGCGTTTCGGAGTTGTGCCCTCCTCCTATCAACCCTTCCCCCTTCCTATCAGAGAACCTCCCCCCTCCTTTTTGTTATCCCCAGTGCTTCTCTTTTGTCAAGGAACATGTGTGCCAAGTTTGTTGAAGAACCGTCCAGGGTTTTCGGAGTTATGGCATCCCCCCTGTTGTGAATCCCCCTCTCTTCTTATCAAACCTATCAGTGCTGTTTCCCTTATGTCAAGGAACATGTATGCCAAGTTTGGTGAAGAACCGTCCAGGCTAGGAGTTATGGCCTCCCCTCCTGTTACGACCCCCCTCTTATCAACCCCCAGTGCTGATTCCCGTATATCAAGGAATATGTGTGCCAAGTTTGGTGGCAATCGGTCATGGCGTTTTGGAGTTATGGTGGTATATACATACTCACGCTCACTTTTATATACATAAAATGACCGAGACTGGCAAAATTTTGCCGAAATTCAAACGACCATAACTTCTACAAAATAGAACATTGTTAGTTGAAATCAATTACATTCGACGGGGAATTTTTTCTAATTTTTCAAAAATATTTCAAGATTCGCAGTAGCCAGTGGACACCGAAGATATTCCGGGTTGTCCGAGGGCATGTCAAAAACTGATTTTTTTCATCGCCTGTATCTTTTCCTGTCAAAGAATATTATTATTATTCATATTTTATCCCGAAACTAGCTCGTTTTAGGAAATATCCGAAACCATATCAATATGGGTGTCAAACTGAGTCGAGTCGACTTGCTCGATGTGGCTTACGGAATAGGGCCCTATGTGTCAATACACTAAATTATTTTATGTCTAAATGCTCTAGCTCTAGCGGCGAGTAAATTTGAAAGTTAGAAGTTGACAGTTAAAATGATCTATTATTAAACCCATTTCTAATTAATTTTCTTGTTGGTCGCTAGGTACAACTTTGGTTTAAAAATAATAATAAAATAATAATATTTAACCCTTGGATTTTGAATATTGTTCGATATCATCAGTAACATTGTTGTAGTCGCTCCGCGCTTGTTTTTCTATTTATTGTTGCTTTAAATTATACATTGTTTATCAATTACATCGTTTTAGTGTTGATATCGTGTCGTGTGAGCGCTGTTTAGGTTTTTACAATGCACCCAACCAATCGTAGATAGCATCAATACCCTCCTTGTTAATCGCACTAAACTCCACGATGGTAATATCTTGCGGAATTTGTTTCTTGAATTTTTCCATTTGCAGCATCAACAATGCCTCGTTTCTCATTTGGCGGTAGGCTAAATCCATTTTAGAAAGCACTAGTAAGAATTTCGTTTTCTGTAATCTGGGTTCAGCTAACATCGAATATAGAAGAACGCCTGCAATACGAAATCCCTTACACGGTTGAAACACGTGATGCGCTTCCATTCACTTACCTGCAGCAGAAATTTGACAAAGATTTGAAGTGTCCACGACATAAATGACCCGATCAACTGGTTTATTCAGATAGTCCCTCCATATGGGAGCTAGGCAGCCTCCTACTTCCCGAACCTGAACGACATCTCGCTTACGAGGTGATGGTTTTGCATTCACTTCCTTTTCGTCGATCACCATTGGTGGAATTCTGATAGTGAATAAATTGGTTCCCACACTTGGAACGGAGTGAGACGTAAAAGTGACCGAGTCCTGATTTTGAAGACAGGTGAGTAGAAGCGTTTTTCCCGCGCTGATTGGGCCTAGACAAAGGTAAGACATTTATCTTGCTGTAAATAATCTGTCCGTTTGTTTTTCAAAGCATTGATTGATCGATAAAAAGATACACTGTTTGGATGTAAACTTTTTTGCGCATGCCTTGAAATATTATTATAACCATTGGCGTGGCAATGTTTGTATGGAGTAAATGACCATGGAGCGTCGAAATCATCCTAAAAACCAGAATCAATCCACCCAGTGGAGAAATACATATGGGTCATTCCATCTCAAAGGTATACAAGGTTTGGATTCGACCATCAGCGATTTAAACCAAAGTTGGCATAATTGTTCATTCCGACCCCACAACCAATTTCCCAAAGTTTTGCGTCGATTAATAAATCCTCCTAGCAGTGGCGCTACTTCCTTTTTTACAGATTTTCAAAAAAGTCATTTTTTGGGTTTAAATATCTCTGAATCAGTTTGATGTGAAGACATGCCAAAATACTTTTTCTATGGGTTTTTGGCCGCGCAATCGAATGATGTTAGCAGTTTTTATCTAATTTGTCAACTTCATACATTTTTTTGCAATTTAAAACGAAAAATGCGAATAACTCAAAACATCACCAATTTTATTTTCAAATAAACATGCTTAAAATGTTCGCCAGAAAATTCTACATAAGAATCACTTAACTATAAAATACAATATTGGTGGTTTGGGAGATATGGCGTTTTAAATATCTGGGGCATGCGTAATTCTATCTGAATTGTGAGTGAAAGTATGTTTAAACACGTCTACCTAAAACTTCCGGACATTTTCATGACTAAATAGTGTATTTTGACGAAAAAAGTGCATTTTCAACATATATTCAACATAACAAATTTTCATGTTCTGGATCCTTTTGTATATACTTAAATAAAAGTAACAATTACGTACAAATTTTAATAGTTTTATCACAGACAAACAGACGAGACACTCACGTTAATTCCACCGCCCAATCAAAAACCACTCATTTAAAAAAACATGTTTCGCAACATGGCCACACCGCGACGCGCGGGTGTTGCTTCGAGTTTTCAGTATAAAACCATACAAATGTAAAAACCCTACAGCATAAAACCCTGCAAATGGAAGCTACTCCGCAACATGCATAATAGAGGGTGCTAGTGTGCAAGCACTGTGTAGGACGATGGTTTTTAAAGGATTTTCTTCTATGTGTCATGTCAGTTCGTCAGTGGTTTTATTATTTAATGCATGCATAGTTTTATTATTTAATAATGCATATAATGCATTGCTATGTGGACGAATGTGGTAGGTATTTCACTTATGAGATTATTTAATAGTGGCTTAAGTGGAAAATATAATTATTGCACGCACTATACGTTCTGGTGAATTTACCGTTAAGTAAGGATTTTGATGAATATGGAACTGATATTTAAAAATATCTCCCAATTGGCTTCGGGTTATGTCGCTGGCCTAATAAGCCAGTCGTATTTTCGAATCTCTACTGGGAGAGGCTGTTAGAGTCAATAGGATCGTAGCAAATGGCCCTGCAATTGTCCTGCATTCTAACAGTTGGCTGCGAAGTCTGTCGTTTAAAAATAGAAGGTCAAGTTTCGATAACGGAATGCAGCACCTAGGCTTTCCTTTACCTTGCTTTTTTATTTAAAAATATAGTTAACTTAATTATAGATGTTTCTGAGAAATTAAACAATAATTATTGTTGCAGCAGAAAGGCTAGGTTACACCGCTAGGTGAATTAATTCGGGTTTTTTAAAACTAGGATTAACTTTAGCTTCCTGTGAGTCCAAATAAGATTCAAATAAGCAACATACTGTCAAACTTATTGAAAAAAATATATTGAAAATTTAAAATCGTCTAGTTCTTAGGTGTACCGATTTCGATACTGCACTGTATAGCCACAGACTAACAGACGTAATACTTCGAACAAATTTTCTAACAAAACATCGTTTCAATGACACCCCTTCTTCTTCTTCAGCAGCATAGAGCCGGGGTGGCTCGTGCAGTTTCAAGCACTCGTCTCCATTCAACTCGGTCTTGGACCACTCGTCGCCAATTTCCTAGTCGTCTCAGAAGTCGCAAATCGCTTTCGACCTGGTCGAGCCATCGTGCACGTTGGCCCCCCCTGTTCCTGGTGCCGGTGGGGTTGTTGAAGAGGACTATTTTCGTCGCACTGTCGTCCGGCATCCTTACGACGTGTCCGGCCCACCGTAGCCTGCTAACTTTCGCTAGATGTACGTTGGGAGTCTCCCCAAGCAGTGCCTGTAGCTCGTGATTCATACGCCTCCGCCACTCTCCGCTTTCAGTTTGTACTCCGCCAAATATCGTCCGCAGTACTTTCCGCTCAAACACGGCAAGGGCGCGTATGTCCTCCGTAAGCAGCGCACGGCTTCAAGTCCATAAAGAACTACCGGTCTAATAATGGTTTTGTACATTGTTAGCTTCGTGCGGCGGCGTATGCTTCCTGATCGTAGCGTTTTACGAAGGGCAAAGTAGGCCCGATTTCCCGCTTGGATGCGCCGCTGGATCTCCTTACTAGTGTTGTTGTCCGCGGTCACCAGCGATCCCAAATACACGAACTCCTCTACCACTTCTAGTTCGTCGCCGTCAACGGTTACCGTCCGTGGGAGGCACGCATTTGTTTCCTTTGAGCCTCTCCCTTTCATGTATTTGGTCTTCGACGCATTTATTTTTAGCCCAATTCTCCTAGACTCCGATTTCAGTCTGGCGTAGATTGCCTCCGCCGTCGCAAAGTTCCTGGCTATGATATCGAAGTCATCTGCAAAGCCTAGAAGTTGGCTACTCTTGGTAAAAATCGTGCCTCTCGTTTCGATGCCCGCTCGTAGGATCACCCCCTCAACAGCGATGTTGAACAGCATGCAGGATAGACCGTCACCTTGTCTCAACCCTCGTCGCGTCTCGAAGGGACTCGAGAGTGTCCCAGAGATGCGTACGAAACACATCACTCGATCCAATGTAGCTCTGATCAGTCGCGTCAGTTTGTCCGGAAACCCGTATTCGTGCATTATCTGCCATAGCTTGTCTCGATCGACTGTATCGTATGCTGCTTTGAAATCAATAAAGATGTGATGCGTGGGCACGTTGTATTCCCGACATTTCTGCAAGATCTGTCGGATAGTAAAAATTTGGTCCGTAGTTGCGCGAGCCCCCATGAAACCCGCCTGATAATTCCCTACGAAACCTTGTGCTATCGGTGACAGCCGGCGTAACAGGATCTGGGAGAGTACCTTGTAGGCGGCGTTTACCAGCGTTATACCACGATAGTTGCAGCAGTCTAGCCGATCACCCTTTTTGTAGATGGGACAAACCACTCCTTTCATCCATTCCTCCGGTAGCTTTTCCTCCTCCCAAATCCTAGAAATAACCCAGTGTAGAGCCTTTGCTAGCGTTTCTCCGCCATGTTTATAAAGCTCTGCCGGTAGGCGGTCCTTCCCAGCGGCTTTATTGGTCTTCAGCAGCCTGATTTCTCGTTTGGAGATCAGATTTGGACTTCTTGGAGATCAGGTACTAGGACATCACTATCTTCCATGGGCGCTCCTAGGTTAATTTCCGTTCCGCCTCCTTCTGCGACTTCGCCATTGAGGTGTTCATCGAAGAACTGCTTCCACCTGTCGACCACCTCGCGCTCGTTTGTAATTAGATTCCCTCCCTCGTCCCTACACATGTCAGGTTTCGGTGTGTAGCCCTTTCGAGTTTGGTTCACCTTCTCATAAAACTTGCGCGTGTCATTAGCTCGGAATAGTTGCTCTAATTCTTCACGATCTCTGTCCTCCTTTTGGCGCTTTTTTCTCCTCAGGATCTTGGTCAACTGGTTCCTAGCTCGTCGGTACTTGGCCAGGTTCTCTCTAGTGGCAATACTTAGATAATTTCTTCAAGCATGTTTTTCTCTTCCACCGCTTGTTGGCATTCCCCATCAAACCAATCATTTTGTGTACTCTGAGGCGCAATACCTAGTGCCGCGGTAGCGGCCTCTCCGATGGCCGAGCGTATTCTGCCCCAACCGTCTTCGAGGTTTGAAGCACCTAACTCCTCGGAAGAAGGCAGTGCCTCATTC
The DNA here is from genome assembly GCF_943734655.1 of Sabethes cyaneus. NCBI lineage: Eukaryota > Metazoa > Arthropoda > Insecta > Diptera > Culicidae > Sabethes > Sabethes cyaneus. Next base: position 59,245,814 of record NC_071353.1, on the reverse strand, counting down.
AGTACTCGCGCGTAGTTCTCGGCAGCTTGTGGGTTGTCAAGCTGCCTGATGTTCAGCCGAGGAGGGCGGCTTTGACGTGTCCGGTATACGGTGGACAGCTTTGAGCGCACATGTACTGCTACTAGGTAGTGGTCAGAATCAATATCCGCAATCCGACGGAAGCGTACGTTCGTGATGTTAGAGAAGAGCCGGCCCTCTATGAGAACGTGATCAATTTGGTTCATTGTACGTTGGTCAGGTGATCTCCAGGTGGCTTTGTGGATATCCTTGCGCGGGAAAAAGGTGCTTCGGATCACCAGGCCTCGGAAAACTGCGAAGTTTATACATCGTTGGCCGTTATCGTTTGTGTCGGTGTGCAGGCTATGGGGTCCTACCACCGGTCTATACATTTCTTCCCTACCGACCTGGGCGTTCATATCCCCGATGACGATCTTGATGTCCCGTGACGAGCAGCTGTCGTACGTTGCCTCCAGCCTCGCGTAGAACGCTTCTTTCTCATCGTCGGGTTTACCTTCGTGCGGGCAGTGCACGTTAATGATGCTATAATTCAAGAAACGGCCCTTTATCCTCAATACACACATTCTCTCGTTGATCGCCTTCCAATCAATCACGCGATCCTGCATTCCGTCCAGCACTACAAAGCCCGTCCCCAGTTCGTTGGTAGCGCCACCGCTCTGGTAAAACTAGGCCTTTCCGCCACGGATCTTCCATACCTTCTCTCCTTTGCGACAGATTTCCTGCAGAGCTACGATGCCGAGTTTGCGGGGTCCCAGCTGTTCAATCAGCACCCGCTCGCAACCTGCGAAATTTAGCGTTCTGCAGTTCCAAGTCCCGAGTCTTCATTCGTCGTCCTTATTCCGTCGCCTAGGTCGATGCCGAATATTCCGCTCCGTATATGCTTGATTGTTGTTAGTTTGTGTTGTTTAGGTGTGTAGCCGTACTGGGGCAACACTACCGAGTCTCGTGATGGGGCTGCCATCTTATAGTGCCGAGACTCACTATACCTCCTTCCCGGTTAGTATACGACCTTAGTTTCCACCGGGGTTGGTTACCCGATCTCCGCTAAGGTTGCTCGTATTCCGGCTGGTACCACGAGGAGGTCGGGATCGGAGTAGCTGGATAAGAGGCTAACGACCGCTATGGGGTCTATATTCCGCATTATCCAGCCGTTTACCAACCAACGACACGACCAATGACACCCCTAAAACTTGGAAAAAACGCTAGCATCACCTGGTGTAGTCTTCGCGCTACGCAGAGTTGGTCGCTATAAATTTAGCAATGCTATAAATTTATTTTTATGTTACAGCCTGAATTCGTTAATTGGGCCACGACTGCACTCCAGCTGATTCGCTAATTGGACCGACTGACAGTTGTTAGAAATTTCTAAACTTGAAAATTCCATACAATTTTGACATTCAAGTTGTCACATAGCCCAATTAGCAAACACCCAATTAACGAACCGCCCAATTAGCGAACCACCAATTAACGATTCTTTGCTGTATCTGACAACAGCGTTCTCGCGCAGCGACTGTTGTTTGAGTCTTGGCTTAAGTGAAAATTTGATATGATCGTTTTTATTGGCGATGGAATGAGGCTTCAGTGTTACGTATGTTAGTCTGTTGTATCGCTATAGAGTGAGCGAGCTGCTTATTATCCATGTTCATATTTTCCTTCTAGGCTTCGTCCTACTTTTCAACCAATCTAGCTCTAGAGCCAGGAAGTGTGGAGACTAGTTATAATTTGTCCTTGGACAAGAGGCTTCATTCGCACCTCGAGCAAGTATCATTCCTATAACCAGTCCCGGCTATAGGCTTCATGCATGGCCGGTAAAGCAGAGTTCAGCACAAAGTGAGGGCGTGTGTATATGTGAATTCGTTCCTTACTACTTCTGCATTTCCAATCTCGTTCTTAGAACCCAGGTAGTGGAACAAGTTATAATTTGCCCTTGAACAAGAGGCTTCATTCGCACCTCAAGCAAGTACCACACCACTCTTATAACTTGCCCTGGCAAGAGGTTTTCATTGTTACTTCATTATAATAGGTTTTGATCTTAGTTTTATTAAGATAAGCCGCGTAATAGATGTAAATTAGAAATAATTTGTACAGTGAAAGATTACAATGGTTGCAATATGTTCAAAAATAAACAGTGACTGTTAATTAGCAGTTTGCGATTAGTGATTAGCGAAATTTCTACGATTATCTAGGAAATTGTATCGGCTAGCGAATTAGCGGTGCCCTAAACTGGTTTTATGGTGGTGGCAACCACAATAAATTTGCTTCATCAACAGTTTTATTATGGTTTTATAGCTAGCTATAGGCGTATTTTGACTTGTATCTTCTTGGTATTGTGTAATTCCATAATAAAACCGGAGGTAATGATTAATACCGCAATAAAACCCATGTAAAATTCAAGTAAAAGCAAGTGGCTTTAGAATTGCTACTTGGAATTGTTTCAAGAGGTTACGAATTGCTCGATTGGACAACTTTTCTCCTCTCACTCTCTCAAGTCTGACTATTTCGGCGTGAGATCATACGCCATTTGGAACTTGTAACACCGACGAACCGACATGACATCCCCTACATTTTCCTTAAAAAACTTGTGTCCGATTTTGAATCAAAATACGTTAAACAGTAACACCATTTGCACAGCGGATGTGTTCGCGCAAACAAGGACATTTTGTCCGCTAATGAACGGACTTTGGGAACTTAATTTGCTTTATTTCGCAACAACGACAATGTGGATTAACTTTCCACACTTTAGGAAAACGACCGCGGCGGACTGGAGATAACGAGAGTAGCGTTTTGTTCGAGAAAAAAGAACGCATGTGGTTCTGTTAACGACTTTATTATAACTAACTTCAAAGGCTTATTCGTACAAATTTTTATAATGTGTGATCGATGAGGTATGCAAGTATGTGTAAATTATTTCATAAAGGGAAATAGGAGACCGCAATGTTCTCATTGCATCAAATTATAACATCATTTGTTTTAACTAACTAAGTACACTGTACTCAATTCACTGAGTGAAATATTTAATCAGGATCAGGGTTAAATTCCATCTCCGAACAGGATCGCTATTTATCTTGGAAAAGTAGAGAACAGGTTTGGGAGAATGGCATTTACTAACTATCTGTGACCGACACGAAAAAATAAAAATACACTAGGAGCACAAGTGAATGCATAAAGTCCTTTGTAAAAATTACTTTATCCTTTGTTTTTGCAATACACTAAGAATTACCGGGTTATTTACGATATTCATACAGATTTCCGGTGAAACAAATTGAATTTTGCATAAAACTGTCTCCCGTACTTTTGTACATCGCTCTCCTGTTTGACATAAGCGATCGCTCGCTTATAAGCGAATGGTCGTTTGCTTGCAAGATCTTGTGAGTCAAAAATGAAACGCCCGTGTCACGTCAGTTCGTCAGTGCTTGTAAAACTTAACCTACAGTACTGAATTGAAAGACTGGCCATGTCACTCAATAACGTGCATCATTAAACCAACGGCACTCACTGATAACGTGAAATGTGTGTCGCTGGTTTAATGATGACAAGTACTCGCGAGCTACTGTGTTACCAGTTAGTTTGAAGTTTTGAACTTAATCTTGAGCTCATTTTTCTACATGCGTCGGAAGCTACGATCGGATATTTACAATTGTTTACCCATCATTTAATCGGCGGTCGTTGTGGATTTCGCTCAGGTCCCTTCTTAGTTTTTGATAATTACGTCCATGGCATTTTGCGATGCTAACAATATCATCAAAACGAGTTAGAGTACGATAAAGAAAAACTTGCTGGGCGCTTCCGACCACGGTGGGTCACCGGCAAACATTCGCGGGCTTCAACCGTCTCGTTCTGAAACATCTATGAAAGCGACTGATGATGATGTATGAGAAATTATGCCAATTGGACGTTATGTCAATTGGCCTGCCCACAAATGAGAATAATCTATCACCCGAGTCGATTCTGTTAAAGATTTGGGCATTTTTCTAGACAACAAATTATGGTTCACTCAGCACATTACAGCTACTACTGCTAAAGCGAACGCTATTCTGGGCTTCATGATAAGGAATACGCAGCAGTTTACCGACTCTTATTGCTTGAAATCCCTTCGTTCAGTACGCTTTGCGGTTGCTGCCCTGGGATGAACCAATTCGACTGCCTCCTTACGAACATCGATGCGCTTTAATACGTCTGCCAACGTTGGCGAATAGGAGGGCTTTGCTGCAACCACTATTCTTTGATCTGCTAGGAGGTAATATCGACAGCCCAGAGTTCCTAAGTCGAGACCGATTTAACGTTGCACCAAGGCATACTCGACGAGCTGACTTCTTTAGGTTTCCATTGCACCGTACTCAGTTCGCTGAAAACAATCCATTTGACGTATACTGTCGTGTATTTAATACTGTTTCTGACGATTATGATTTTAATGTTACTCGGACTACTTTCAAACTTAGAATAAGTAATTACTAAGAACTGTCTGTACAAAATTTCGAAGACTAGTAAATAAATAAATAAATAAATAAAACAAATGAGAATGATATTATTTTTCTAACTATGTCTTTGTAGTAAGAATTTATTTTGTATTTCTTTTCTGTGAATATTGGGAGGAAATACAGCATTAGCTAAACTTATTTACTTTATATTCGAATCTTAGGTGCCCGTGTTACTTCCATCCGGAAGTTCGGCATTGTTTGTATAAATGCGGTCACATGTAAAACAATTAACATTTTCAGTGACCATATTCCAGTGTGTTTGGACACCATTTTATTCTTTTGAGTTACTTACAAGTTTGCTTTTTACATGTGCAAGTTTCTAGCTTAATACAACAAAACAAATGGGCTTTACTCCGAATAATTTGTGTCCTATACACCCCAATTAAAGATACGTAGATGTAGATTATGAATTCTTTGATTATTAAAAATGTGCAATACATCGATTTAGTTTAAGAAAATCTTACCTTATTATCTACCTTATCTAGCTATTTTTCATATTAGTATTCCTATAAAGATCCTATAATAATTATAAGACACATACTAAAAGTATTATTTTCTGTTGTTACTATTTTTTCCGTGTAATGCTATACAATATCATATATTACAAGTAAAAAGCTTAATCGTTGCATCAGGAGATTCTAAAGGAACAATAGAACACGTACATTCAATTGAATTATTGAATATTAAACACAATATAAGCTAAATGCGAAGTAGTAGAAATTCTAAATAGTGCAATTACATTTCAGAGTATTATAATAATGTTTCGAGCATGATTTCAAGGCTTGTAAAAATCAAAGCCTATATGCTAACTTCCATTTTCGAAACCTGATCTTCTGTTTTTATTCGACAGACTTCGCAGCCAACTGTTCCAGTGCAGTGCAATTGAGGGGCTAGTGCTGCAATTCTATTGACTGACTATGGACCTATAGACTGAGTCTAATTTTCGACCAAGTTAATGTTTTAGATTTTTTTTGTTAAACGATTTTTAAAGTAAAGCTTTTCAGTGATTTCTTTTGCCTAAATTTGTAGTGATCTATAAATAGAGACAAATAAAGAACCTTTTTGTCGTGCTCTATTGTTTATGATGTATTTTCACGTGACTATATAGTGCTACGGAAGGAACATTATTGTTTCTGAAATTTTTGCAGTTGTCACGATTACATTTATTCCTTAAATTTTATCTTTGTCTGGTTGGACCATCCCTTTATCATCCTAAGCGAGTAGTCTTTAGATGATTTACCATTACTGTTTTTGCTTATAGGAAAGTGTTCCTAAAAGCTTTTATAACGTTGTATAAATAAACACGTAAGCATATATGGCAGTCGACCTTCACCACGTTAGAAATCCTTGAGTCTGAAAAAAATCAGGCAATCTCTTGCCATTGGAAGTATCCAGCCATCACCGTAAGTAATTCAAGCAACATTTTTTAAAAGGTTGGAAGGAAGAGATTCTAAAAGATAGTCAAAACTGTCTATATAATATTTGAGCATACTAATGAGTGGGATAAGACACTGCATCTATGAGAAGCTTCACTTATGAAACTTGTGTTTCAGCTATTCGAATAAGGGGCACTTTTGCACAATCGCCCAACAAGACGTTTGAAAGTCTAGCTAAATATTAAAATGTATAACTATTGAGCGCTGCTACTGATGGGACTATATGACACCAAGCTGGAACGCGAGAAAGAAGTTTTTTAAATACTGGCGTATGATGTTTTTGGTATTCCCAGAATGTTGTTGTCACTGTAATGTCAATGAGAGGACCATCGTAGTTGGGCATTTCATGCTAAAATATAATACTCTCAGTTCTATAATTTTAAAAGCAATTATTACCAACTTACTCTAAGTTGTAGCGTAAAATTCATTGGTCCTGGGTTAATTCCACTACTGATAAGGACAAAATAGCCGCGCTGTCCATTGAACTCAATAGGGCTAGCTAATTGTTCAACAAGGTTCCATTGTATGAGTGTTACGCCTGCTCTAGGTCCTATAACTAGAGAGCATTGGTGATCTCCATTCAACGTGAGCTGGAGTTCTGTTATATAGTCAGAAATTTTATTTTTGCTTCTCATGGAACATTTGACCTCTGAGTGTATGATTGGCTGCGGTGCGGAAATCCAGTAATTTCTACAATGAAAAGAAAATAACTACATAACAACTTACCCTAGGAAACATAAGATAACGGAGATTCTAATGATTTTTAACATTCCCTTCTATAATAATTGATTGTCAGCATAATAATTATCAGTACTGGAACTATCTAGTGAAATTTTCTAACTTTTGGTTCAGATTTGACAGATCAATAGTTATTTCCCTTCGTATTGAAAATAACCCTGCTCTGGAGCATGGTTATTTTTGCCAGTTTAATAGTTATTCTAGACAGACAATAGTTACATTTGTCGTGTTCCCCATAAGCTGAAGTAAACCTAATTTCGCAGTGCGCAGTTAGTCAACAAAGTGTTCGGATACTCTGTATATTATATTATGGGTTAATATATGGGTCATTCCATGGGAAATTTGCAATTTTACGTTCTTTGTTAAAAAACGACAATAATTTTTTCAACTGTTTGTTGAGAATGCGGCTTGATTTAGGCAATAAGGCCAAATAAGTAAAAATAACTAAAATCGGGCTGTGTTGGTGTTTCGATTATACTAGGGCAGCGTTTCCAAAATGGGGGTTCGCCAAAAATTTAGCTCGCAGCAAAATAGTACATATACGGAATTTTACCAGGGGGTTCGCGAACCAAAAAAGGTTTTGAACCAGGTAATTAAACAGAACTCACCGTCTACAAATATTAGCATACTGCCGCAACAGAAACATCCTTAGACATATTCTTGCTGGAAGTCGTTCTTACTATGGACTGTACAAGACCCTAAAATCTGGTAAGCTTCACCGCCGTCCTGATTGTACCATGTACAAAACGCTAATAATTATGTTAGTGCTCGATAAGAGCATAGAAAATGCTCGAAGGTAATTTATAAATACTGGCCGTTTTCGAGCATCGTGTGCTCAAGACCATCTTTGGCGCGGTATGTGAGAACGATGTATGGAGGAGAAGGATGACCCACGAGCTGGCACAACTCTTTAGCGAACCCAGTATACAGAAAGACGTTAAAGCTGGAAGGGTACAATAAGCGGGACATGTTGTGAGAATGCCACACAACAACCCCGTAATGCAAGTAGTGTTCGCTTCGAATTCGGTTCGTACCAGATCCAGAGGGGCGTAGCGAGCTAGGTAGTTAGCCTAAGTGGAGCAATATCTAGAAAATATATGAAACAGCCATGGACTGGTAGGTTGGTGGAACATTGTAATGGGGGTCAAATCCTAACGGACATTGCACTGTACTTACTTGTAGTAAAAACGTTTCAAATTTATACCGCTTCATCTAGATTGCCCGTGTGACCTTTTTGTAAAGCTAGTAGATACTGATTTACTTAAATGTACAATTATAACGGGTGGCAACTAAAATGTGGCAACTAAAACGGGTGGCAACTAAAACGAACTCTTTGAGGCCCCTCCAACTAACCAAGAGTTCGAATAATGGTGTCTTTTTTTGTATTGTTTATGCAGGGAGAAAATCTTCATAGACAGCACCTTCACGGTGCCGAATAGGATTCACATGGTGCCAACATGCGCCTACCTACTAAAAACTATCCTGCTGCCCGTTCCTGAACCCCTCCCGGAACTACCGTTAGGTTTTACTTCAGGAGGGAGGACGTGCCGAAGCACTCCGACTTGTCCGTTGCGTGTATGGGTTCACACAACACCCTTGCCATTTCATACCGCCACTACCCTTCACCTAGGGCCTGGGCTGCCCAATCAGCCCATTTCTGACCCTAGCAAGCTATGTCAGGCCCTGTCGTTGCAAACGTTCTAGCCGTTGCAACTCCGTTATCACCGCCGTTGCCGCCCTATCGACGGCACCCCATGCGCGCTGCTCAGCGCACATTCTCTGCACAATGTTGTCGGCGTTGGTGTCTTCCCCAACGACCGCAAGCATCACCCGCCGAGTGGACGTAAACCGCGGGCAGTGAAAAATCACATGCTCCGCCGTTTCCTCGGCTACCGTGCAAACGGGGCAAAAGGGTGAATCTACCCGCCCGCGCGTATGTAGATACTTCTTGAAGCATCCATGTCCCGACAGAAACTGGGTAAGGAAAAAGTTTCCCTCACCATGTCCTCTGCCGATCCAGGACGATATGTTCTGGATCAGCCTATGGGTCCACCTACCATGGTCGGTGCGATCCCATTCCGCCTGCCAACGCCTAATAGAGTCCAGCCTAACTCTGTCCCTAGCGCCCCTGACGTTCCTCTGCCTATGGCACTCGATATCCTCACCTAGGAGTATGCATATTGGAATCATGGCTGCAATAACCCCAATCGCATCCAACGATATGGTACGGTGGCCGCACGCAACGCGCAATGCTAACAGCCTGAACACCTTGTTCAGACATGCTTGATTGCGCTTACTCTCCAAAGCCGGGGCCCACGCCGGTGCACCGTATCGTAGCACCGACATGGCAACGCTGGCCATCAGGCGTCTCTTACTGCAGCTAGGACCGTAGCCGTTCGGCATGATCTTAGACAGCGCAGTAACCGCCGTTGACGCTTTACCACAAGCATAATCGAATAATGGTGTCTAACGAGGGTTAAACAGCTTTATGTATATTAATTTATAACTTGCTAAGCAGCGTCACTTTTCAGTAATTAACCGAACTTTCAAGCTGTCTTGAGTTCGCTGCATAGAACACTAAGCAGTTTCGAAATTCGAACTGTCAATAACTAAGAAAAAACTAAAATTTAGCAGCACTTCCATGTTATATTTTTATATTTCTACCTAACTTCTATATTCGTTGCATTTGCCTGCTGTTGGGTTTACACCCGGGTGTTCCGCATTGTATCCGCGACCTATCTCGATCTACTGCGTCACCTTTGTCGTATACAAGCGATGTGAATTTTGCCAATGAGTTTGTTCTTAAGTAAAAGTTCGTTTGAGAACTTGCAGCAGCTTTATGCAGCGCGAGTTAATTATAGAACATAAACTTTGGAGCCAGGCAATTAATTAGTAGTGAGATACCGACAGCATATGCGACACAACACAACATATCAATGAAGAGCATTGCAGTTTAATTAATATTTGTAATTAGAAATGTGCGAGGATTACATTTATTCGAGTGAAATAAAAATAATTAATCTCAAATAGTCTTAGGTTCTGCTGGTTTGATCACCAGAAATTTAAACAAAAAAGTGGCCAGAAGCATGCCCGCAGAACTTGTTAGCAACTAAAGTTACTTCAGAACTTCTTGTAGCATCCTAATAGCTTTGAAGTATCTATGAAGTACTCACAGCACTTTTTAAAGCATTTAGTTCCATGTATATTTGATATAAACTACTAATCAGCAAGAAAGTTCCACGGAAACAAATTTGAACTAATTGTGAACTTTCGAGTTCGCGTGTCAAGGAATATTCGAAGTTCTGGTTGCTTGGGTACGCACAACAACAGACGAGCTCAGAGAGAAATGAGAGTATGTTTGTCGTAGCTCTCTCTCTCTCTCTCTCTTTCTCTCTCTCTTTCTCTCTCTCTCTTTTTGTTTATACTTGCTAAGTTTAGCTCAAAATGGCGTCCAAACAAGAACCATTTCGCGAACGCGTACTACACTTCTACGAATTGCACAAATATCGCGGCAAAAAGTGTACGGTACAACATTTTGAAAGCGTAAATGTTGCGGCTTTGACTATTTATCGTATCCTAAGAACCCCAACAACTATTTGCAAGTAAGTCCAGTCAAAATTATGGACGCAGAAAGGCTTCGTTCTCTTTTTCGTGCGTTCAACAACAAAGATTTCGTGAGCCAACGGGATGCCGCAAAAAAGTTCAACTGTTCCCACCGGAGGCGGAATAAAGTGCCGAAAGAAGATTAGAGCCCTGGAGTACACTGAGAGACAAATTTCAATGCTAAAATCCCAATCCCGCTGGTTGATAAAAAATTATTCTGGAAAACGCTTTGTTACTTCCCTCTTTCGAAGACGCACATTTCCGGAAGTGATCGATACTATTCCATCCCATGGATAGTTCTACTACATCTCCAAATATAAAGTATAAGTTTTAACATAAGTTTGAACAGAAAGTGACGCTGTACATTAGCATTTCCAAGACAAGTATGTCCAAGCCATGGTTCAAGCCCTCTGGTTTGCCTATCAATCAAGAAGTGTACCAGAACAAAAGTTTGAAAAGAAAATTTTGATCCCGTTTGTACAAAAACATCATGTAGATGGCCACTACGTGTTTTGGCCGGATAAAGCTTCATCGCACTACGCCAAAAAACACAATCGCTCCAGAATACCCATTCGATCCCATTTGTATCCAAAAACCACAGCGCCTCAGTGTCGCGCAATCGACGATATCTTCGGGATTTTGAGCTCTTTGGTGCACAAAAATAACTGAAGAGCTTTGAATTGTAAATAGTAAAATTAGTAGAATCAAGAGATGCATTCGCAAAGTTGGCATGACGGCCGTACAACGCCGATAACGGCCCGTTTCCAAATGTTCTCTTTTTTCAGCAATGGATAATGTATCTTTAGTTTCAGTAAATCAGATCTTCTTCAAATAGCTTTATTTTTTTGACAGCTTGAACAATAAATTCCCAAATTTTAGTTGCCACCTGTTAATTGTTTTTAATAGGGATGGAAAACCAACGATTTTGATCAAATCTATGATGTATCGCCACACGCACAGATCACGATCCGTCCAGATAATGACAAACAGTGAATCTTTAGCTTGAATCAGACGATTCTGATCCCTTACCAATTTACAGCAGTCGATCACAGTGTAATATTTAAGCTAGCTACTGATATTGTTTGTATTGTATTGAGATTCACGCACTTCACACAACCGATCGTTTGTATCTGTTATATTTCTTAACGCAATCAAACAATGCACATGATCTGATATGAGGTTTGTACAGATCGCGACAAAGTATTTGTGGCTTAGAATCGCTTGATCGCAAGAAGCAATATTTTTTCAAACTCTGGTTTCTAAATGTTTTACATAATTTTGCAGGATGCGAGAACATGGACATATTTAATGATCATGCTACCAGAAAAAGTCGTTTTCGAAGTCCTTAAAAAATAGAAATAATATTTTTTAGTGTTCAATATTTCCACGATTGTTTAGAAAATATTGTAAATTGTTATCTATATTTTCCAATCCAACACAGTTTGAGCCGGCATGCGTTGTTGTGTTGAGTGTTGAGCGACACTATAAGTGAGCATAGAGTGCCCCACTGACCCCATATTTTGATAAATCTTCGATGCAAAGGACTCTCTTCGGTCAATCGATAAGTTTCCGACACTCCGAAAGTAGTATTTCATTGCCGTCCATCGGAAATTCATTGATTCCCGTACAGAACAACATTATTAGTTGAGCTTTCCGGTTGGCCTAAAGCCCCATGGTATCAAAGTATGGTAATTTGGAATTCCGTAGTTTCAGCAATACTGTTACTTAATAACTTAGTCAGCCTGGAAATGTTACCAAGCATGCAATTACTACAAGCTTTGGTTTTATTTTCACATCAAAAATTGAATTTTGAAAAGTTAGGTTTCATCTCTAACGCTGCAAAAATCTATGCAGAATTCAATGTGTTCCAGTCGTTGTATATTCGAATATCTACTGGTACTGGGAGACACTATTAGAGTCGGTGGTGGGGGCTCCGTTGTCGTCCTTTAGGCCCCTCATTACCCTTTCTTAAGCATACTCGATCAAATGAAAAATAACAACTTTATACTAGAATGAGTTTTAAACATCTCCTTTGTGATTTGTATTAAACTATCCTGTTTATAGTTAAAATAACCGAAATTTTAACAAAATTTACTTTGGTATATCACCAATATACCCAAAGTAAATTTTTTTACAACTCTAATTTAATCCAGCTTTTATAACAATTTGTCCTGTTTTATAACTAAAATATATCGTAACGTGTTATAAGTAGCACAACTAAAATTTCGAAAACAGACAGCGATGAAGCCTACAAGTCGTAGGCGAAATACGTATCTGTCGTGTATGAAATTAATAGTGGAAATTAATCGTGAAAAGGTATCTTTTTCTTTAATAAGTAAATAAGCAAAGAAGTTCAAGTCCCGTCGGAATGTAGCGTTAGAATTTTGATTCATAGTTACACAGCTATTTATCTGTCGAAGTGTATCACATTAAATGAATGAATGTAATGAATCACATTCTGACCTGAGTTTTGAGAATTTTTATGCTTTGTACCAAAGAGTTGTTCTTGCATATTAACAAATGCGGCTGTACCGGCTTTCTTGTACATTCTCACTAGAACATCCATGACCTCCTTGGCATATTTCAGACCGATAACATATTATTCAGTACCTCGTTATTGGTTAACTTAACAATTTCGTCCATGGCTTCAATGTCTTCGTTTAACCGCTTCTGCACCTTTTCTCTAGTAATTTGACACTACATCTGTCTAGTTCTCCATATTTCGGTTGCTCGCATCACTTACTTTAAGAGATACTCATACAAATAATAATGAATAAGCGCTTTGTAGTGCATTACTTGAATGCACTGCACAAATATTAATAACTATCAAACCGTCAAATTTTAACTAAATGCTAAAAAAATCACTAAACAGTTCACAGCTTATTATCATGCAATTTTGAATGCTGGGTGGCCGCGTGCAAAGCGGCGCTAGGTCCCGCTCTTCCCATGTTTTGTGTAATCTGTGTATGGCCCTTAGAAATTTTCCTAATATTTACAACATTGGTAAAACTTACTCAAACAACACTTGATGCCAGATCGAATAAAAAGGAATAGCGCAAAAGAGCTCTTTTTCGCAGGTTTGTATTTCGCGCATTGGCGTTATCGTGTCTGGCATAGCAATACCCTCGATCGTTTTTCGAGCATTACGATCAAGTTCTTGTAGTAGGAATCCTGAATCGGAAAACCGCTTTTCACCATTGTAATCGTAGAACGTTCTTAAAGTATGCTGAAATAAGTATTTACATAAGAAAATTATTAAAATTGATTTTATATGGCACTCACAGTTATATAGTGTCTCTGTACGGTTGGAGCCTTTATGGTGTCGTCGCGATATGGAAAACCAATGTGCGTAGATGTTGCCAAAAAAAGGGAAATTAATGTTATGGCCACCAGCTCACCTATTAATTTATCTGTCTTCTTCAATAGAAATAGCAAAGGAGTTATATAGCTGCAGGTGAAAAGCGTGATTGCCGCTGCTATCATTCCTATGATAAAGTCTGGATTGATTGATGCTCCGATGCGACCCGTAATCGGGATAAACATGTTTAACATAATATGATAGAACTGTGTGCACCACAAAATAGCACCTATTTGAAAGAACAGATGAATGTAGAGCCACTTGTGAACTGTATTCTGCAATCCGAACATTGAGATTAATGTATTCGAAAGAAGTGAGAAAAAGATCAAAATCATAAAAACGTATGCGATCCGATAGCCAGTAAAAGTGATTCCAAGGGTAGCCATTCCCCAGAATAGATTGACACCATTCAAACGTGCTTGAACTTTTAATGCTAAGCTCAGAGGGGTCTGAAATTTTTTTAAAAGTTTTATACATCTTCAATGACAACTCCAAATTTGTACATACCGTTTTACTGCTGCACATATTACCAATCATCATATGAACTAAACATTGGCAAAGCAGTGCAGGACCGCAATACATGCCCAGCACTAAATTTGATGATGAATACCATGACATAGAGCGCCCCATCAGATCTATTTGGTAGGCGATTATAAAACATATTAATGCAGCGGCTCCTGCTCCTAAGAATGTTGCCACGAAACCGATCATAGTTTCGGAGCGAATTTCTCGTCCGTGGGTACCACTAGTAGATCTAGCTAGTGACAAAAACGGTATAATAATCGATAATAAGACTACCGAGAGATTGATCATCAGTCCTACGTCTGCCGAGTAGAAGATAAAGAATAAACCAAGAAAGTCAAAGTACACCGTATGTTCTGTTTTCCTGTGCTGTTTGCCTAGTTTATCCGAATTAGCAATTGTTTTCGTGAGCGATAGAATATTATCTCCTGTTCGTTGTAGTACTGACATCGGAATGTATTCGATAGAATCGTATTTCGTGTGATATCGATAGCCGTTGGCTGTATAGGCGAAATCCATTCCTGGAATGCCGCCTACATCGCGGAATACACGAAAATCAGTATCAGAAGGAATAACACCTAACTGAAATATTTCTTCTGCGGCGGCTTGGGCGTAAGGATATTTTATTGCCGCTGCATACATTTCGATAAGCCAGGGATTTTTGGGACCACTTTGAAACAGCATTTCTTTTCCGCCAGATCCCGCAGATTCAAGATTGATGAAAGCTTTTGCTTCTTTAGCCCAACGATGCGAAGTTATAAAACCATGTGATGCCTGTAAAATTAAACGCAATTATAGAACGTTGCCAAATCGAATCATATGAAAGGACTTTACTTGAAGTGGTGTTTCTTCTGCACCATTGAATAGAAATATTATGGAATATAAAATGACATCTGGCTGTCGGGACATAACTCGTAAAATCTCGAGCATTATTACACAACCGGATAAGTCATCACTAGCTCCGGGACTTGTTGCTACTGAATCAAAGTGGCAATTCAACAGTAACGCTTGGTCACTATTTCTACCGACTAGTTTTACTGCCACATTTTGTATATTGCGATATACACTCGTTGCTGATTTGTTCATATAGACTCCAACATACCCACCGGAAGCAATCTGCTTATCGACAATCAGTTTCTGGTTTTTATTTTTCAGTTGATCAATGTACGATATTTCCCTAACTAGAAAATCCACTGCCAGGACCTCATTGGTATAACTTCCAGTAGGCTTTGGGCCAAAATCGTTTAATATCTTCAAGTCTTTGTACGCTCGTTCCGCAATGAAAGCATCTGGATATTTAGCTAAATGAGCATTTCGGAGCGCATCTGGTAAGTGCGAGTTGGTATAACTGGTAAGATTACCAATAAACAATATCAGAAAAATTCCTCCGATTCCCCACCAAGACGATATGCTATGAACACTTTTCACTTTAGAATAATCTATAAATAGACAGCAAGTAGTAGATATTTTACATAGATTTAGCGTAATCTAGTTACCTATATCAGGATCAAGCACTTTTCCTTTTAATCCCTTTCTGTTGGTGTTATTCTATAAGTAACAAAAATTGACATATAGATATAAAGTAACATTTATATAACCGAGTTCGATCAACTCTTTGATTACCTGGAACATTTTGTTTATTTTTTGGAATAGAAACCACCTTCTTCAAAAAATATAAAATTGATAAATGTACCATTAATTCCAAAGTCAACTGTAATATTTGCTTATAGATAGAGCACTGAATCCACTTTACCTGCAGATCTTTAGTAAATTCGCTTTTTTCTACTTTTTGATCCACGACATCATTGAGAACGTCATTATGCGGCAGAATGGGTAGAATGGACAGAATGGAAATTTTGACATATCATGTTCACACGCTCTCATACACTTGCAATTTACTTACACAAGCGAACTTATGCTTATGGTCGCAGTTCGAAGATTTCTAAGGAATGATGAACTAAAATAAAAAATAAAAACACATATTCCCAATGCTCCCGGTGTTGTTTATGCGCCGGCAAACGGCGTACATACATGTACAGCTGAATGTGGCCATTCTCTAGTGTGCGTTTCATTCATTATTATGAAGGAACAGAAAGCAAAGAATGGAAAATGGTTGATTGGCGGGTTTCTTGGGGGGGATTAGTATAATGAAACAGATTGGTCACGTGTTAGCAGATTCGCATGTTTGCATCCGTTAGCAGTAAATTCGTTGAAAAATGACATTAAGAAATTTGAAAACGCTTACTCGCTTTATTCCTATACAGTAAATTACTATTTTTTGACAGTCTGCTGTGAACTGCATTATAAGTCTTTTCTTCTAATCGAATTGCAGGCCACCTAATGAAAACCGCTATTTTGGGTTACAGAGCCTCTTTCGTCATGCTAAACACGATCCGTACTTTATTTCGAGTACAGCAGTCCCCCGAATAACGCGGTTTCGAATAAGAACGTTTCCAAGAAGGACGGTCTCGAGTGATGCCATTAACGCGGTTGAACGTTCTTATTGGAGTCTACGTAGCATATGGGAATTGACTTAATTGGTTCCAACATGGAATAACTCCTAATCCTGACCGTATAGAAGGTTGATGTCTTCGACAGAGTTGTTCAGTACATCAACGGGTTTTCATTGGATTATGGTATTGCGGAATTGCCTCACTACGTGGCACAAGCGTATTTGTAACACTCTTATACAAGCTGTATCTTGCGCTGCTGACTATCTAGAAAGTTGTGGTCTTCGGGAATGTTCCTCAAATGACTACCATCTTCAATATGGCACGAAAAATAACACAGAACTGACTCACTACGTGGCGCTAGTGTCTATGTGATTTGTTTATATAGGCTGTATCTTGCGCTGTTGACTATCTAGAATGTTGCGGTCTTTGAGAAGGTTACTCAAATGACAGACTCCTTCAAGGTGGCATGGGAAATAGCGCAGAACTGACTTACTACGTGGTGCTAGCGCATGTGTAATATTCTTATACGAGTTGAATTTTGCGCTGCTGACTATCTAGAAAGTTGCGGTCTTCGGGAAGGTTGCTTAAATGACTACCACCTTCAAGATGGTATGGAAAATAGCGCAGAACTGAGTCACTACATGGCGCTAGCGTACATGTGCTATGCTTAGACAGGCTACCTGCAAAATAGTCTGTGCAAATCTACCAACTATTAATGCTACTTCCGAAATGGCCTGAGAAATCCTCCCAACTCACTTATTCAATTAGTCTCAGTCATGTTAACACATTTCCAGCTACTTTCTAAACATTCTTGCAACAACTGAATAAGCATTTATGTCACACAGCATTAATAATGTGAAATCAACGGCATACGTAATGTTAGTTTTAGTAATTCAGCTTTCTCGTGCTGCAGTATGCGAGGAGTGAATAAATTCTAAGGAATTTCATCGACTGCCAACATTAAATTTTGCAGAGAATTTTTATAAGCGACCAGCATTGTGTTAAATAACAAGAAAAATATTAGATCATTTTCCAACTTGTTAAATAACTACCACAGACAAACAGACATAACACTCATTTTCCATTCTTCGTACCGATTAAACCGTCATTTCAAATTTGAGTTTAGTTGGCAATGTCTCCGTTTTGGTCAAAGTGACGCTTTTTGACGAAAGAAGTGGAATTACCCATAAAAAATACTTGCTACTTCGATGGATACCCATGTTGCTATTTGATATTTGGGAATGTCGATCATAGGTGGTGCTAGTGTTCAGGCTAAATGTGAGGTACGATAATTTTTGTTGATTTTTCTTATAAGAGTTATGTCTGTTTGTCTGTGTAACCACTGTTACTTAAACAACCTTTCCGAAGAAAGAAACTTCTTGTTTATTACCAAAATCAGTTATGACAAACACAAAAAAATCACAAATACACTAGCGCCGTCGGTTGAATCAATTCTGCATTATTTTCCATACCATCTTGAAGGTGACATTCATTTGAGTGACCTTCCCGAAGACCACAACATTCTAGATAGTCAGCAGCGCAAGATACAGCCTGTCTAAGCTCATCACTTATACACCAGCGCCACGTAGTGAGTCAATTCTGCGCTATTTTTCATGCCATTCTAGATAGTCAGCAGTGCAAGATACAGCTGTATAAGAATATCACATATACACTAGCGTCACGTAGTGAGACAATTCCAAAATACTACAATCCAACGAAAAGCCCTCGATCTGCTGAAGACACCAACGTTCTATACGGTCAAGATCACGAGTTATTCCATGTTGGAACCAATTAAGTCCATTCCCATATGCTACGTACTGTCCATAAAAGCATAACTGTCCCATATGGATTTTTATCGATTTTGGGAAAAGCACGAAAGTAGGTTATTTATATCCTAATTTACATAAAAAACTGTAATTTAGACGGATTTTGTTTGAAAAATTATCCAAAAAACATCAGCTCTGAGCAGTCCCATACGAAAAATAAAAGCATAACTGTCCCATTATGATATTGTCCATTAGAAACATTTTTTTTGCCAGTTGAGGCAACCATAAAGCATTGTAGCTTTGTTAAAATAATATTCGTTAAATTTCAACCTCTATTGAGTACGATAACAACTTAACAAAAAAAGAAATATGACAGTAATATTTGTTTCGATTTTTTTATTTCGATTGAAAAGTTGTCAATACAGTAACTTGTATTGTTTTTTCAACAGCAGCGCGTACTTGAAGTTCGAAATTCGAACTTCATCAAGTTTGCTGTTGTATTTACACCGAGGCTGCTCTTTTTGAATATTATTTCTTGAATATCTTCGAAATATAGCCTTGGTTAGGATTTATAATTTGTGTATTACGAAACCAGTATAACTGGTTCGAAAAAGGCTGACAACTCTAATGTCCAAGACCGCGACGGCTTTCCTGTAGCGCACACTTTGGCCTAAGAACTAGCTTCTACTATGTACTAAAAAAAATTAAAAAAAAATGGAATAGACATGCTTTTATTTAGCAACTTGCGCTTGTAAATAAAAGCATAACTGTCCCATCTTCGAAATTTTGAGAAAAAAATCAGTCTGTCACTTCCAATGTCATTTTCCCACACTTCACGTTTTTCCATATGGGACAGTTATGCTTTTATCGGCAGCGTAGACTCCATTAACACGGTTTCCATTAACGCGGTCCCTATTAGCGTCCTTATTGGGGGGATTACTGTATAAAGGAATTAGATATGCAAGTGCGTAAGTTTTTTAGATGCATTTTACACTACGCGTGTATTAAACTGGTATAATATTTTGGAATATATTTTTTTCAAAAATCTATGTATTTATATATTCGTTAAGCCGTATGTACGAGCATGCCGACTTCCTCAAAAGAACAATTGGTATAGCATAGACGACCGTACACATCATGGGTGGCTGATATAGTGTACAATGGGACATCAAAATGGGACATTAAATTGAACCTCAATTCCGTTAAACATTGCATTTGAAATAAGACTAAAATTGGACTTGAAATTGAATTTGAAATTTGACTTAAAATTAGGCTTGGAAATGAACATGAAATTGTTTGGATTTAAAATTGAACTCAAATTAAACGTTTTGACTTGAAATTAGTCTTGAAATCGGAAATGAAATTATTCTTGAAATTGAACTTTAAATCGAAGTTGAAACTGGGCATAGAATTTGACCTTAAATTGGCACTAAATTCGACTTAAAATTGGACAAGATAGGGTAGCTGGGTAGGTAGAAACTCGAAATATTCTATTATTTTTGCAGATTTTGGTACAAGTTTGATACTTATCAAATGATACTGCTACTGATAGTTTGATACTACATATAGCTTTATGCTCTCGTTTACCTCTTTTGACATACCTACTTGTGATTAAAAATAACATAAACAGCTGAAATAATAATTTACAATATTACTGATGGAATAACCAACAATTTTGGTTTTGTTCTTATTTTTGATTGAAAATTATCTCAAAAAGACATTATTGACGACAGATTAACTTTGTAAATACAATACAGGGATACCTCGATATAAGACAATTTATAATTTCAAAAAGTTGTCTTATATCGAAATTGTCTTATATCGAAACATGATTTTTTTCAAAAAAATTTGCCTTAGCGGTCGCCAATTTTGCTCTGTGTTGTGTGTTTACATTTTTTGAACTATTTATTATTGTTTGAACTATTACATTTTTACTATTTTTAGAGTTATTTTGAAATAATGAACATCCTCATGACGCTGATTTTGGAATGAAAAATTAGCTCTGGCATCGTTACCAGCTATGTCAGAGGGATTTATTTCGCTATAAGACAAAAATTGTCTTTTATCGAATTGTCTTATATCGAGGTTGTTTTATAAGGCTTCGTGCACAAATTACGTAACGCTTAGAGGGGAGGGAGGGGGGTCGAGTTTGCGTTACTTTTTGTTACATAGGGGGGAGGGGGAGTCAGAAGAACAGTTACGTAACAAAATTATGAATACCAAAAAATAGCTGCAAAACGGAGAAAGGACGTGTTGATGGCGTGAAATAGTGAATTGGTTTAGACTGATGGAGATTCAAATTTAAAATTCTAGTTTGTAGCTGATGAAGACGTTCTTACTACATTTCCGAATATTGTGTAACCAGGACAAAATTGGACTTCCGAACAAACTGCAACAATTTTTTTCCGTACCGTGCATTAAACCTAGTGTCGGAAGTAGTGCGCTGTGTAGCACGTCTTATTTGCTATACAGCGCACTACCTCCGACACTAGGTTTAATGTACGTACCGTACCGGCAGAAAAATCATTTGCCGTTTTTTTCGGAAGTTCAATTTAGTGCTGGCGAAACAATATTATGGTTGAAAACCAATTGACCTCAACATGGATCGGTGCCTGATTGTTGTTTTTAATATGATTTTCTTCAATTCGTTACAATAAAAAAATAGGTATACGATTTATGTAATTTTTTTAAATGTCAAGGAGGGAGGGGGTTTGGTCAACGTTACGTAATTTAATGGGGGGGTTATGCCAAGCGTTACTTATCGTTACATGGGGGAGGGAGGGGGTAAAAAATCCGGAATTTTTGCGTTACGTAATTTGTGTACCACGCCTAACGAGGCTGTCTTATATCGAGGTATACCTGTATATAATACAATAAAATTATTAAATTTGAAGTAATTAGCGAAAAAGTGATTTTCGACAGGTCTTTATATGAAACACGCTGTAAGCTATAAACTATAAAAATACGGCTACTTTGTCTTTAGTAAAGTTATTAATATACTTTTAGTTACAACTTAGTCGAAGAAATTATTCGTCTATCTCTATCCCATAAAAAGCTATTATGCGTTATGTCTTTACAAGCCAAATTGGAACTTAACGGGTGACAAGTAAAAATTTGGATCTTTTCGAGATCGCTATGCTCAACAACAAACGAGCTCAGAGAGAAATGAGAGTATGTATGTGTTAGCACTGTGTCTCATTTTTGCCAGTGATTTTTGTTTTGTTTATGCTTGTCCAGTTTTGCAAAATGGTGTCAAAACAAGAAACGTTTCGGGAGTGTGTTGTACACTTCTACGAATTGCACAGCAATCTCGGCAAAAAGCATACGGTACAACATTTAAAAAGCGTAAATGTTGCGGCTTCGACTCTTTACCATATCGTAAGATGCCCAACAACTACTCGCAAGCAGGGCAATGGAAGACCAGCCAAAATTATGGACGCAGAAGGACATCGTTCTCTTTCTTGTGCCTTCAACAACAAGCAACAAGGATTCCGTGTGCCAGCGCGATGCCATAAAAAAGTTCAACTATTCTCACCGGTACAGCTTCAAAACATTGAAAACAGTCTGAATAAAGTGCAGAAAGAAGACAAGAGCTCCAGAATATACTGAGGAACAGATTTCGATGCTGAAATCCCAATACCGCTGGTTGATAAAACAAATATTCCGAAAAAAGATTTGTTTTAGAGGACGAAAGTTACTTCTCTCTTCCGAACACGCACATTACTGGAATTGATCGATACTATTCCATGGATAGTTATACCACAGACAAACAGACATTACACTCATTTTCCATTCTTCGTACCGATTAAACCGTCATTTCAAATTTGGGCTGAGTTGGGAATGGAATGTCTCCGTCCCAAGTAGCACACGTTGTCACAATTGAGTCGCAGCGGCTGATATGCGACAAATGTAAATGTAAAACTTCGGTTACAGTAACCTAAAATATAACAGTTGTGTAACCGAAATAGCGCAACTTATGTAACTAAATCTGGTTGCATTAACAGTTACTCAATAACCAATATGTAACATGTATAGTTACAAAATGGTTACTATTGAAGTTACACATAAACTGTAAATTGACTTTCAATTGGTGGCAAATTAGTTATCTTGTAACTTTTATTGCATAGCGAAAATGTAGCAGGTTTATTATTTCAATCTATGGCTGTCAACGTCAAGCAGTAAATTTAACTGTTGAATATAGAAGAGTGTATAAATTATTATTTCAACACAAATTTTAATGCAGTTTCAAATTTATGGTGAAATGCATGATTCTAGCTTTGGAAAATTCACGCGCTCTTATTTAATATAGCTTTTCGTTACTTACTTCTTTGAAAAATTGATGTTTTGTAAATCAAATATAAAAATTTAAATTTAAATTTTTTGATTTTTTAAATTTATTCTTAGCAATAATGAATTAGTGGAGCATTCACCTAGAAACCATTAAAAATCAAGTTGTTTTCGCTATCACTTCTATCACAGTAAAATTCATAGCCATTTTGCCTTTGGTTCTAACTACTACACCATCGTCCTTGAAGTTTTGTATCGTTTTCGGCATATTGCATGAAATGATTTTAAGCAGCCATTGTTCATTGTTCACATTGTTGATATCGGGAAAAGGTATTTTTTAGTAATTGTTGTGAAAAGAAAGTGTTAATTTAATATCAAAGAATAGTTTCAGTTTGAATAAAACAGTTACCACCAGTGTTAATCATAGAAGGTTACATTTCAGTTACATTCTAGTTGTACGTAACCTTAGCCTTCGACCTGGTTACGGTATCGGTTATACGGTAACCAATATTATATCTGTTGTAGTCACTTATTTCTTATGTCGTCATTTCTAAGTTACACTGTAACCTATTTTCATTGCCGGTTTCGTTTCGATGTAACTTGATCGTTTTGACGTTTGAGAATAATCATCATTTGTTTACTTAATACCAATGTCTGGGCGGAGAAGATTCCAAGTACCATCAATTAAGTAAATAAACGCATTTACAAGAGCATTTCACAACCCGTGTACCAATTGATTATCTTTACCATTAGCAATATTCTTCAAGTCTAGTTTTTCCTTAATCCGTTGTGTTTACAAGGAACAGTGAACAAATTGTTGCGAAAATGTTACTAGCCGACTTTTTTTGACTTCGTAACTGCTCGTAACGGAAAATTAACTGTTTTGCGACCAGCAAGTTGATGACAGTTTGGAAAAAGGTTTCATTTGTGTCACTTGATAACTATTTGGTAACTCGTAACTGAAAGGTGACTGTTTTGCGACGACCAAGTTGTTGACAGTTCGAAAAAAAGGTTTCAATTTGGTCATTTGGTAACTACCTGGTAACTTTTTGAGATTTTTGTCACTAGAAAACTAAAAAGTAACTATTTTTAATTTTATGTAACCTAACTCGTTACAAGTATCCTAAATGTAACTGCTGTGCAACCTTTTTGTATTTTTTTATTTTTATGATTAGTTACAAGTGCTACTTGGGGTTTTGGTCAAAGTGGCGCTTTTTGACGAAAGAAGGGGAATTCCCCATAAAAAATACTTGCTACTTTGAGGGATACTCCTGTTGCTATTTGATATTTGGGAATGTCGATCATAGATGGTGCTAGTGTTCAGGCTAAATGTGAGGTACGATAATTTTTGTTGATTTTTCTTCCAAGAGTTATGTCTGTTGGTCTGTGGTTATACTGCATCTTCGAACATAAAATATTAGTTTAAATATAAGTTTGAACAGAAAGTGATGCTCTACATTGCCATTTCTGAGAGAGGTATTTCTAAGTCGTGGTTTAAGTCCCTCAGTTTGGTTATCAATTAAGATGTGCACTAGAACACATGTTTGAAGGAAATTTTGATCCCGTTTCTACAAAAACATCATGCAGATGCACAATAGGGTAGATGCTCTAGTAGTTGTGGTAGTATAAGTAGTGGTGGAAACTCGGACTATTCCATTATTTTACAAATTTTGATACCAGTTTGATAAGTATGGAATTACCAGTACCAATATCAATTGGTGGTATCAAACTACAGCATCTACCCTATTCTGCATCTACCCTATTGTGCATCAAACTGAAGCATCTACCCTATTGTGCATCTGCATGATGTTTTTGTAGAAACGGGATCAAAATTTCCTTCAAACATGTGTTCTGGTGCACATCTTAATTGATAACCAAACTGAGGGACTTAAACCACGACTTAGAAATACCTCTCTCAGAAATGGCAATGTAGAGCATCACTTTCTGTTCAAACTTATATTTTAACTAATATTTTATGTTCGAAGATGCTAATGCATTCATTCTCACTTCAAAAATGTGCTCTCTCCTTCTTTCATATCTGTCTGGTGGATCACAATATTTTGAGTTCAATAGCATAAAATCAGATTTGTCTAGCGTAACAGCGGAGTCCTGCATGGGTCAGTTTTAGGACCGCTTTTGTTTTCGATGTTTATTAACGACATTGGCGTAGCTAAAAATTTTCTCTGGACGGGGCCCAGGGGGTGCCTTCCAAAAAAAATTTTTCATTATGTATAAAAACATTGATCTTTTAGTAACTACACAAATATAATGTTTTCAGCATGAGTAATTAATTTATTTTATTAACTATTGCCGAGTCGGCTCATCGAAGTAAGGAGTAATAAGAGTGTTCCAGCGGAAAATTCTCTAACGCAAAACTTTTCAGTTTGCAGCTTTACGAAAATGTGAACTAAACTCGTAAGGACTACATACCGAAGCCTAGCATGTATAGAGACGAAGGATGGAATCTAATCATAGATGAACGCGACGTGACCGACAGGGGGAAGCAGTTCTTCGATGAACACCTCAATGGCGAAGTGGCAGAAGGAGGAGGAACGGAAGTTATCCTAGGAGTACCCATAGAATATAGTAATGTTCCAGCACCTGGTCTCCAAACAGTCATACATAAACTCGGGTTGCTGAAGACCAACAAAGCCCTTGGCAAAAACTGTCTACTGGTGGACATGCCAGAGGAATGCTAGCAACGGCTCTGGTCACCAATAGTACCTATAGCTATAGACAGATCTTGCAGAAATGTTGGAAGTACAATATGCCCACTTTTTATTAATTTCAAAGCAGTATACGATACAGTCCATCGATACAAGCTGAGGCAGATAATGCACTAGCACGGTTTTCCGGAAAACTGACGTGACTGGTCAGAGCTACATTGGGTAGAGTGATGTGTTTCGTGCGCATCTCGGGTACACTCTCGGGTCCTTTCGAGACGCGACGAGGGTTGAGACAAGGTGACGGCTCCTGCATGTTGTTCAACATCGCTCTTGAGGAGTGATCAGACGAGCAGGCATCGGAACGAGAGACATAATTTTTACTAATTCATAAGCTTTGCAGATGACTTTTATGTCATAGCCTGGAACTTTGCAACGGCGGAGGCAATCCACGCTAGACTGAAAGCTGAGTCTAGGAGGATTGGGCTAAAAATAAATGCGTCGATGACCAAATGCATGAAAGCAAACAAACGCCTGCCTCCCACGGACGGTAACCGTTGACGGGGACGAACTAGAAGTGGTAGATGAGTTCGTGTATTTGGGATCCCAGGTGACCGCAGACAACACTAATAGGGAGATCCACGGGCGCATTCAAGCAGGAAATCGGGCCTACTTTGCCATTCGCAAAACGCTACGATCAAGAAGCATATCCCGCCGTACGAAGCTGATGATGTACAAAACCCTTATTAGACCAGTAGTTCTTTATGGACTTGAGCCACCATGTTCGAGCGGAAGGTACGGCGGACGATATTTGGCAGGGTACAAACTGAAAACGCAGATTGACCGAGGCATATAAATCACGTGTTACAGGCACTGCTAGGAGAGATTCCCATGGTACATCTGGCGAAATTCAGCAGGCTGCGGTGGGCCGAACACGTCGTAAGCATGCCGTTCTCTTTGACACCAGGAACAGGGAGACTCAACGTGCAAGATTGCTTGACTAGGTCGAAAGTGCTTTGCGACTTCTGGGACGACTGGGAAATTGGCGACGAGCGGGCCAAAAATCACGTTGAATGAAGACGACTGTTTGAAACAGCATAAGCCACCTCGGCTCTAGGCTGCTGACGACGACAACAACTGTATGTTTGCAAAAATACATCTACGTAGTGGGAACATATACACTGATTTTTTTTCTGGTTTTCAAATTCCAGTGGGGAAAATTTGTGGAAGGGGCCTGGTCCTCCAGGCACCCCCTCTAACTACACCAATGATTAACGATCTTTGTTAACTTCCGACGACGCATCTGGCTTTTAGAGCACAGGACAATTGCGGGGCTTGTGAACGATCCCACTGACTCTATCTAGCAAGCACCGTATAGCCGAAATTGTTAGACCTGCATCGTATTTCGAAACTAACTGGGCGGTCAACCTGATGAGTGGATTTTACACTAAAATATTTAGTATCTTGTCTATTTGAACAATTATCTCGAAGACAAAAATCACACACCTCAGTTTTCTAAAGTGCGATAAAACAATTTAAAAACAAATGGTTTATCAATGTCACGTAGTGAATAAGTTCTGAACTAAACTATTTGTTCTAGGTTTGATCTATCACAAGAACATGTTTACTACAGATCTTGTCTGTCTGATTTAGCAGAAAGGAATTAATAAATTTAAGACAAAAAAGTTGATTATTCCCGAATTTAAGTCACCTAGCGAGCAAATCCTGTATTATTTTAAAAATCTCGTATTCGTGAATATTTTTATGGAAGGATGCAAAGTTCTACGTGGTAAAAATTTCGTGATATAAACGTCACAAATATAAAAAATTAAATTTTTTCGATCTATTTTGACCCCCTCCCTACAGAAGATTTTACTTACTTACTTTAGCAGCCGAGAGCCGGGGTGGCTCTTGCCATATCAAGAATTCCTCTACGTTATACTCGGTCCTGGGCTACTCGTCGCCAATTCGTTGGGCGTCTCGACACACGAAAGTCGGCTTCAACCTGGTCGAGCCATCTAGCACGTTGTGCCCCTCTATTCCTGGTGCCGGAGAGGTTCCTGAAGAGAACGGACTTCACTGCACAGTCGTCCGGCATTCTTGAGACGTGGCCGGCCCACCGTAGTCTCCCAACTTTCGCCAGGTGTACGATGGGAATCTCTTCAAGCAGTGCCTGTAGCTCGTGATTCATACGCCTCCGCCGCTTTCCGCTTTCCGTTTGTACCCCGCCAAAAATAGTCCGCAACACGTTTCGTTCAAATACGGCTGACCAGAGATCCCAAATATACGAACTCATCAACCACTTCCAGTTTATCATCATCAATAGTCACTGTCCGTGGGAGGCAAACGTTGCTTTCTCTAGAGCCTCTTCTTACCATATATTTGGTTTTCGACGCATTGATTTGTGACCCTATCCTACTAGCCTCCGTTTTTAGTCTGGTGTAGATTGCCTCCGCCGTTTCAAGGTTTCTAGTAATGATGTCGAGGTCGTCTGCGATGGCTAGGAGTTGGCTACCCTTGCTGAAGATCGTTCCTCTCGTTTCGATGCACGCTCGCCGGATCACACCTTCAATAGCGATATTGAGTGCAGAAGATCTGCCCCTATTATTTTTCTTGTATGGATTCATCACTGCGCGCACTGGTCGCGACCAGTATCGTTGATCTATTATAGTAATGCTCGGGTGTTTGCTGTATAACCTGTACTGCATTTCTTTTTGTAATACAGTTGGATTTCGAATTTGGCAATAAATGCGTGTCGTTTATGTTGCCAAAATCGAGACCCTTTTTTGATATGAAAAAATTGAATGTAAATGCGTTAGAAATTGAGAAAATATTATTAATCAACGATTGCAATAATTTTATGCTTGAAAAGTCCACCGAAAGCTATCCGTCCGGTGCAAATAAATTTTTCGCAACCTGCGGTAAGTCGTAGTCCTACGGCAATATAAATATTATTGTTCGAAACATTCTATAACAGTAAACTTTTTTTAATGAACACGCTGAGGGCATCATTTTTGCGTCATTTAAAGCATGTATGCGAAAAATGAGTGATATTTAAGCATATTTTTGTAAGGGAAATATTTAGTGTTGCCAAAAACGGATACTTTTGTTGCCAAAATCGAGGCATACCAAATTGGAAATCCTACTGTATTCGCTAATGAGTGAGCGGTGCACTCAAAAAAATCAGCACGTCAAGTTTACGTGAAAACATAGGTAATTCTCATCCATCGCACTTTTCATGTAACATTCACATGAATTATTGGTAACTCGCACTCATACTAACTAGCTTACGTGCCTTCCCGGTAAAATTTATCAACTTTCCCATTAACTAGTACATGAAGTTCATGTAAGTTGCTGTACAGAAGTTTACATGATTTTTCACGTGGATGCGACGTGTCGATTTTTTTGAGTGTATGCTTATTATTGCATGTATTGGGTTTACCCTCCCTAGAAAGTTAGCTCTACTTTACCAACACGTTCCTCACTGCCAGTAATATCACATATTAAAGCTGTCGCTGGTGAGGACTCATTGCGTTCCTGTGACCAGGGCTTCAACCGATCCTTTTTTTCTACCGTATTCACACCACCGCGCATTCAAATTCATACCGTCTGTTTAGTGGTGGAAGACGAACGCTATGCATAACGCCACTAGTAGCTTGGTCAGTCATTCCTCCGTTTTGAATGGTAGAACGAATGTATTTTAAACTTTTTTAACATTTTCGTTTCGATCAAGTTACTTTTACCGTTTGGATCAGCGAATGACTCAAACGATTGGCAGTCACCACGCTAACGAAAAGCAACCTCGCTATCATATGATTCAATACTACAAAAAACAACCACTACATGTGTATGAAAGAAGTCGGTCGGACTCCGTCCAATACAATCGAAAATTTGCTTGCGTTGGACCGACTCCGGGTGACAAACTATTACTGTGAGCAGCCGATTTGGAGACAAAAACAGAACCGAAAAAATACGTCATCTTATGCTTCCAGTCAGTTTTCAGTTTAGATTCTTCCATATGAACGCAAAGCGGTAGAACGGCTGTTTACTTTTCTTGAGAGGCCACTTGAATTATAAGACGGCAGCAGCCAGCAGCGCAAGCGGCAGAATGACTGGATTCAAAAAACAGTCAAATGGTCGTTCAAAAAGCGCAAGTTGAATGCGAAAAGCGTACGCATTAGCGCAGTCACATTCAACCTTTTCAACTGAAACTATAAGAGTGACTTTTGCACTGTCAAGAGGCTTCATCGGGGTAATATAGAATTCAGCATGAAGGAAGGATAAATGAAGGGCCTGAGAATAAACCCAAAGTCATTTGACTTCGAATGGTCTGATTCCACAAGAATGGCCTGAATGGTAAGATTCGAAACTACTTCTGGAAATACTCCAATTTGTGTAATTGAGTAGCCAAGCTAGGAGGTGCGTGTGGTTTTCAGTTCCTGATCTTACAACTGTAGTTATAGGCAACCATTGATCCATACGACTTTATTTTCCAGTGTTGTAAATCTGGTCGAAATGCCATTAGTTCACACCGAGGGTCCGGAGTTTCATTCAACCTTTATTAGCAAGGATATTCCCAACGTCTGTCAATAAATCATTATCTATATATACGAGAGGTCCACGCTTTCTTCCTCTTCCGTGATTTCAAGAAGATGTATGAGGTACCGATTATTTCTGGTTCCATTTAATTTCTTGGAACTCTCTCTGCGGTGCAAGCTGCGCAGTTGGCCTGGCCGTTGACAAGAAAAATGATTGATTCAAATAATCCTCATTTTCCAGGATGCTTTCAAGAATTGGCTGCGTTAGTGTGAGATTAGATTGACATCCATTTTGAAATAAATGAGACTTTTGTACTTCCAAAAATTCTATCACACATCGTTAGTTAAAGCTCTCGTCAACCAGATTACACACCACATTGGATGTTTTGTTTTGGTACTCTTCTTATTTCCATGATAAATAGTAAACTGCGCTGGGCAGTAGAATTATTCTAAAAACTTTCGCTCAGAGTTCACCAAAAGTAATTGTGAAACTGTTAGTAACTGGAGTGAAAATAACACTTAATGTTTATCTAACCAAAAATGATTCAAACTGCGTCTAGAATGCAATCATTTTTAAGGTGAAACGGTACTGAAACCAACATGGCCGGACATCCTATATCCTATATCCTCACAAGGACGCCATTTTTCCGGCCATGTTGGGATTCAGTACCGTATCACCTTAAAGTAACAAAAGTTAAAATACTGGTTGATAAAAATCAACTTGGTAAACTTGTCCGAAGTAACCCGTTTCATTTGTAAAATGGACGCATATTTAACATAACAGGATTATTTGTTCGAATGAGTTGTTATTCTTAGCCTTAATTGTAAGACAAGGACGGACCAGTGAAGCTCAGAAAAAGACATTGTTATTTGAGCTAACTTTTGAAAGATTCTGCAACAAATGTTGAGCGGAGCTTAGAATTGTCCAAAGAAACCCGGCACGACGGTATGTACTTGATGCATCAAAACTAACCTCAATTTCCGCATCAAACAAGTATGCTTGATAAAGACAATCAGTACCACCCAATGACGAAAAACAATCAATAAATGAGAAATAAGTATCTCGAAAGTTTATTGTATTGTCAAACATGTGAAATATTGGAAATTTACCGGAAGTATCTTCACTTGAATCATGATTAATGTCCATCTTACTTAGAATGTTGCAGTTCATCTTTAGCCATACATACTTAGAACCGTTTCGTAGTTTTTGTTCACGTCAAAGCTTCACATATGTTCTCATGAGCATGCGGCTGGCCACTCATTGCTCTCGAGTGAACTCGTCACCGTCCGTTGGTTCCGCGCCGCAGCTTTGATATCTCTACCGGATTTCTCTGGTTGGGTGATCTATCCGCTGTACCGTGGGCTCGGTCAGTTCGTCTGTGTCGCTTCGACGAGTAGCACTGAATCTTTTCTCCTTTCAAAGTGCGAAACCGGGCGTCGTAGGCAGAAGTAATAATATTAGTGAAGTTAGGACACGGTGAGGATTTTACACGGAAGAATAAACCTCACAACACACAGTGAGTGATTGTTGATATCTAGCTACAATTCGGTTTTTATCTGAGATTCAATCCTGTCGTTGGTATGATGACTGTCTGCTTACATATAGGCGTTCCTCGTGCAAAACCTAGTGCGGTACCGGATAGCAATATTGCAGCAAAGTTGCACGGATCCAAGCCGGTTTAAATTATTCAAGCAATACCAATAATTACTCAAAATTTAGAAACTTCTCTATTCGAAGTTTTAAGGATAATTACTAACACGGCAATAAGTGTGAAGGATCATGAATCCTGAAAAAGTATTTAATTTTGAATTTTTGAATGCTCGGTTGATACAAGGACAATCGGGACGAAAGTGGAATTAACCTCAAATATTCCAGTGAGTTCGAATGCCGGTAGGTCTGCTTGATTAAAATTCTGTTCTAGTGGCATATTGCGAATTATACATGTTGAGAGAGAAAGGGACGAACACATGAATATAGCGTATCAGGAAGAGAGCAGAATGAAGATTCCGTGGTGGCGGCGCTCTGGTGATTTTTACTTTTTTTTGCAATCGTTTTATCATCCGAGACATGATGATGCTGTTGGGTATCTTTTGCATCCTTTTCCTCTAGATTATTAAAGTGCGATTCTACAGTAGTCGGCAGGAATGAAAAAATGTAAGGAAAATATATCAAA
Organism: Sabethes cyaneus; assembly: GCF_943734655.1. NCBI lineage: Eukaryota > Metazoa > Arthropoda > Insecta > Diptera > Culicidae > Sabethes > Sabethes cyaneus. Next base: position 59,213,780 of record NC_071353.1, on the reverse strand, counting down.
AGCCTCTCATTTTGCCGAGGTTTGTGAGAATGTTCAATAGCCTGCAGACAATAGGTTTCCTAACAGAGACAATAGAACGGTGTTGATGTGGATTCGATCTATTGTCGAAATTTTTACGGTTATTTGTGAACAATTGTAAACGCAGGGCGTAGACCAAGCGATATCATTAGCACGTAACCACGAGTCTGGAAAGTGATATCAGATACATACAAGATTGTGTTGTAATCACCTAGCAGCGAAAAACTGAAGTGTGTAAATTAATAAAGTGTACATTGTTGACCAATCGGCATGCCAATTTCGTTGCGTATGTTTATCGAATTGCTGAAACTAAATGTTTACAATTTTTATCCTGCCTGTTTTCATAGTTTTTGATAATATGCAAATGGCTTTGAAGTGGTTTTAAATGCAGATGCAGGTACGATTGTAAAAATGATTGTAAATAGTAAATAACTTGATTATATTGATAATTTGGCAAATATTTGTGTCTGTATATGTGTTTCGTTCCAACAATATTTTATGTTCTCACTGTTTTCGGAAAATGGAATTTTATTTGTTACGATTAGTGAACAACCCGTCCTTTAAGTATCAATTATGTTGTTAAGTAAAACTTCTCATTGTTTTTTAGATTATTGCAGAAGGATGGATAGTCCTGATTTTTTTTAAATTAGCGAATAGAGTTTATAGATCAATGAATGATTGAAAAATAACGAACATTCGTGGTTACAAGTTTCGCTGAAACAAAAACAGTTATAATATGCCGATTTATTAGAATTTATTAGCAAAATTTCAAACGAAGCTTGCAATGAATAATCTCCTGGCAATGGCAAATAGTTCAATTTTTTCTGCCTCAAAGTGCTTAATGATTCGGTATGGTTTTTCAATAATACCAGATAAACAACAAATCGCGTATCTTCAGATTGGGAAGTAGTTGACGTATAATTTACTGAAAAATTTGACAGATTTAGGAAAATAATTTTTCTTTACAATTAGTCATTACGTCTTGGAAAATCAAATTTAGGAAATTCTAGGAGACCTCGACCTTTTTTGTACGATTGCAAAAACTATCATTTGTTTTTCCTGGTGAATAACCCTCTGGGTTAAAACCACTCTAATATTATAATAATATCATTTGTTATATTTAAATTATAAGTCACTATTATAATTAAAATGATTTTAATAGTCAACAGATTGCGGGTAAAATAACTGTTTATTCCGATTAATCAGACTAGTTGTGTTAAAAATCAAAACAGTCTATTTTAAAGCATTCCGCGACCGCTATTAACGTTGCTACTTTTCTAGCTTACTGTGCCGTATGAAATTTGTTTTTATATTCTAAATTCACTATTTTGTGTCTAACGCATCCAGCAACAAATGATTGCATTCCTTGAACAAATCATTCCCCGAATTGATCTCAATGCAGGATATCGTCTTTTTGACCTTCTTGGCAACATCTTATCGTCGAAAATGTTCTTTTCTTTTCTTCATACATGGGTTACACTCGTGTAGATGATATAGACTGTATATCCTGGAGGACGAAGATTAACGTTTTACGAACAAAATTTCTAAAATAGTGGAAAAGAATATACATATTACAATTGATAGCAAATTATGCATCATACACGATTATTGGTACTTTTAACGGTCTCATGTCATAGTTTTCAACAGGTGTTAGCAATATGCTGCAGAACTTCACTTTGCACTGTGCAGAATTTTATTGGCTTTAAAGCAAGGTAATATGCCGACGGCTTTACAATACCTTTCCGACAGTGATAAATGCAGCAAGAATGGTGACCAGAGGGCCAACAACGTGGTTTCACGCCTAGTTTGAGAGCGTCCTTCTTTCTCTCCCATTTGCAAGCTTCGCTCTTTTCTATGTCTGCAGTATGCTGGCTCCTGATTGTAGTATCGTCCTCATAATGTACATACTGCTATCCCGACGTGTATATGTACTCACATACACGTGCTACATGCAAGACATCGTCAGTAGCCCCAGTGCTAGAGGTCGAAGAGAATCATATGTAAATTATGTGCTGCCAAAGGTTTCCTAGCCATCAGTGCTTGTCTCGCATGTTCCCATGAAAGTATTTTCAAGTTGAGCTTTAGCACAAGAGACTATATCGGGTTTTCCACGATGGACATTTTCGAATAGGAACTGGTCGGTTGGCGTGTTAAATGCGTAGTATTTAGTTGTTCGTCTTCTTCGTCCGTGCATATAGCCGTACATCCTTTGCCTGCTTCCGTTGCGTGTCTCGTACTTTGTGCAACGTCAATGCGCGGGGGCATCTTCTGTGGCGACATGCGGAATTTTCGACTCAATGAGAAATAAAAGAAGAGTAAAACGAAAGTAGAAAGCTTCTAGAGTAAATTAAAAACATTCTTTTGTAAAGAAGCAATTGCAGAAGGCCTTGGAATCCTGGAGTCTCTCCGCGAATATAGCAGTGAAGAATCCGTTTTGTACGAAACTCAGCTTTAAGGACATTAAAGCGTCGGACGTGCGCCTGCTGAAGTGATCGAAAAGAGAAGCACGGGAAGTGAGTAACTGTGTACTGTATGAAGGAGAAGCTTTGTATTCTCGAAGTGAAACCTACAATAACGGGAGAAAAACTGACGCTGTACCGGTCGGGAGAGATGCCCTCATTGCAACAGGTGAGTTGTTTAACTCTGCGGAGTCGTTCTAATCATAGAATTAGCAAATTAAATTATGCCGGCTGTTAACATGAAAAGGTGGTTAGAAGCAAAGGACTTCTCATCGCAAACCGTTTACTGGTTTGAATTTGATAGATTATAGGGGTACCTGGGGCAATAAGCACCGCCGAGGCAAAATGCACCCTCTTAGTTTCTAAGCTAGCACACATTTTAAAAACAAAAAAGGAATTCTCCCAGTTAAATCGATGTATGCTTTGGCTGCTGTGTCAATTAGGCCGTTTTAGCTGATAAGGAAACGTAAATAATAACAAAAATATGTTTTTTATAAATAACCTATAACTTTTTGCTTCGTTTCGCTAACAATTTTAACTGCACCAACAATATTGACCACCGGTAAATGTTATAATTCGAATAATTATGGTTGGAACTACACAATTCTGATTGAACATCGGAAGTTTTGACATTTAATACTTCCGTTTTAACCAGGAACACTTTTTGTGTAAGTTTGGGGCAAAATGCACCCTAAGCAAACATCCTTTATTCACTTTGTTTCTTTTTAAAAATTGTGCCGCTTTGAGTAAGAATATGAGACTTACTCAAGGTGGCTTTTCCCAATCTAATCACAATTCATTAAGACTCACTGTCGGATGAAGTAAATAAATAAATAAATAAATAAATAAATAAAAAATAAAAAATGATACGCAATTACGTCCGAATATCTAATATGTTTTCTGGTACTATTAAATAACTGCAGTCAGCACTGGCGTGTCTTAAATGCTGTGGCCTCGCTTAGGAAATGTAATCACAGCATTTGGTAAAGACCAGAATCAGCATTGTCAGTTAGCAAGCACGAATTGTATTACAGTTATTGAATTTATTGAATAAGTTCCTATTAATTGATACAAAACATGCATGGGTGCATTTTGCCCCGGCTAGTTGCGTTTTCAGACCTTTGACTCAATATCAAAAATCACTTTGCACACCTTTTTCGCAAAGGTTTTTTTTGTATAATAGCTCCTAAAACTTTGACCTAATATTCATGAAATTATGCTCAGTATATAAGATTGGTATTGGCTTTAAGCTTTAACGAGGAAATACCATGATTTCCTTAAACGGTGCATATTACCCCAGGCTACCCTACAGTCATACTACATACTGCATAAAAATTCTCATGTACATATAGTAGAACTTGATTTTACGTTTTTTGTATGAAACCGACAAATATGGTATGAACCATTTATTCGTTGCTGTTTCGGAGACTGCTTGTCTAGCCGAAACAGTGAAAACAAGTGGTGACAAAATCGAAAAAAGTGACTTGTAGACAGATTTTGCAAGCTAGAGCATGTTGGTACTACTAGATATTTTGAAATAAAAATGTGTAACGAAGGCAAGTTTTATGTTTTAGGCACGTGCTGTTTAGCTCGTCAACAATGCATATAAGTTTCAATAGCAGGCTTTTGCAATGCATTCAGTATTTCTAACATAACTGCAATTATCGTCTCAGTAATCGAACCCTAATATTCGCAAAATTGTGTTTGTTTTATATTTTGACCTAAAAATGCTGACATCGAAAGCTTTTACAGCTAAACTAATTAAAATGTGTTATTAATGTACGAAATTTGTTCCCATAGCGATTCTAAATTTGACACTATATCTGTTCATTATTGCCCTATTACAGCAGTCGACACGACTCTGTCGATCATTACATATCAATCTGTTGCATGATTGGGACTATTTTTGTTAACTGTGAAAGACCGCTGATATATCTGGAGTAATTATATCCTGTAGTGCTATAAACCTTATCCTTGAAAAAGGAGTTAACTTATTCAAGAACATCATACATCGCATAAAGATGATGTTCTTGAATAACCTAGCAAAATTAAATGGATGAAATATATTTGTTCTCATCTTGAAACAAAAGATGGCGGATATTTGATTGACTATGAAACTAACGCATTTTTATCAATGTTTGAGAATACAAAATACAAATATATGTACCTTCGAGCATTTCCCTCTCAAAAAATGTATCTGCATTCAGTTATAAAACATAAGATTACGTTGATCATGTTTATACCAATAAATACTACGACTTTGTTGTTACCGAAAATTGAGCTTCAGATATAAAAGCAACCTACTACAGTGAGATTTCGAATATGGCATGGTTCGATTTTGGCATGCCTCGATTTTGGCAACAAAAATATCCGTTTTTGGCAACATTTAATATTTCCCTTCCAAAAATATGCTTAAATATCTCTCAGTTTCCGCAAACATGCTTTAAATAACCAAAAAGTTATGCCCTCAGTGTGTTCTTGAAAAAAAGTTTGCGGTTATAGAATATTTCGAACAATAATATTTTTATTGCCGTAGGACTACGTCTGACCGCAGGCTGCCAAAAACTTATTTGCACCGGACGGATAGCTCTTTGCGGGCCTTTTAAACATAAAATAATTACAATCGTTGATTAATAATATTTTCTCAATTTCTAACGCATTTACATTCAATTTTTTCGTATCGAAAAAGGGTCTCGATTTTGGCAACATAGGCGTCACGCATTTGTTGCCAAATTCGAAATCCTACTGTACAGCTCGGACTCCCCTAAAGTTAGAAAATTCCTTTCTTACGATTTTTTTCATTGATGATAATAATGATGGCTGATCGTGATGATGGTGATGACGATGATTTTGATAATGATGATGATGATTTTTATGATGATGATTATTTTGATGATGATGATCATGATGATGGTGATGGTTTTGTTGATGATGATGATTTTGTTGATGATGATTATTTTGATGATGATGATGATGATTTTATTGATGATGATTATTTGGATGATGATGATGATGATGATAATGATGGTGATCATGATGATGATTTTGAGAATGATGATTATTTTAATGATGATGATGGTGATGATTATGATGATGATGATGAATTATAAATCATATCACACAATTTAAAAATTGGTGCCATTATCTGCATTACTCGCTGTTAAAAACACACAGGAAAGGAATTTCATTCCTTTAGGGAGGTGAATCAGTATTTGTCATGCTAGAATCATTATCTAACATGAAAACTATAACATTTGTGTTTAAAATAAATTATTGAAAAAAATGATTTTTTTTCACCTGGATAATCGAGTCTAAAAATCCTGATAATTGAATCTCCGGATAATCGAGTCCGAACAGTATAACGCCAATAAAATTTCTGGAGTGAGCGCTATAAATTAAACTGCTCTTTCTTAACACGTTTTTCACACTTTCACTACCAAATACACTCAAGTCGCTTTTTACGCAAAGAATACTTGCCGCGTAAATCAAAACTGCATAAATTCCGAAATTCGCGTAAAAAAACCGCGTAAATTCTGAAATTCGTGTAAAAAACCGCGTAAATTCCGAAATTCGCATAAGAAACAAACCGCGTAAAAAGCGACTTCAGTATATATAGTTGTTGAATAGATTTAGAAAGCACGAGTTAAAAAAGCATATAAATTTATATCTTAGGTAAAAGCAAACTACAGGTTATATCAATTACCACATCGAGTCACTGGATGCGTAAATTAAGAGAGTTTATCTATGTACAACAGTAATCGAATTCGTTTATATTTTATAATATACAGGCCGGACTCGATTAACCGGGGATTCGATTATCCGGGGAATCCATTATGCGGGTTTTTTTAGACTCGATTATCCGAGAGGAAAAAAGAAATATTTTTTTTTCAATGATTTATTTTAAACTTTAATGTTATAGTTTTCATGCTACATGATGATTTCAACTTGAGAAGTATTGATTCACCTCCCTAAAGCAACAAAATTCCTTTCTTATATCCCTTTTATCGGCGAATAAAGCAAAAATTAATCCTGCGATAATGGAATCAATTTTTTTACTTAAAAATCATCATCATCATCATCTTAATCATTAGTAAAAAAATTACAAAAAAGGAATTTGTGGACTTTAGGAAAGATTGATCAATAATAAAAAAAACATTTATAATACCTAATTATTGAGAAACAGAACATACAAAAAGAATATTGTACCAAAAAAAAAAATCATCAGTGGAAAAAATGGCAAGAAAGGAATTTTCTGACTTTTGGCAAGATAGATAAATAATAAATAAAACATTTCTGAATTTGTACCATAAATGATGATTCGATTATCCGGGTGATTCGATTATCCGGGCTGAAAATAAAAATGAACACCCGGATAATCGAGTCCGGGCTGTACTAGCTAATCCGGCAATCTTAAACTGTGCAGTAAATCTTGGATTTTGTAAGTTTCTGGGGAGTTCAACGAGGCGATAGGCGATAGGCGATAGGCGATTCATTTTGGCAGATACATAGCTATGAAACCATGAACCCATACACAAATTTTTAAATTTTCCTCACAGTAAAGTAGAAAACAACTCCCCCCATTGGTACGCGAGATAAAATAAAGCTGATAGCTTTTAAATATTCGCCGTGGTTATATAACATTTCGCCGAAACCAAATTCTCGGTGGATCATAACGCGAAACATTGTATTTCGCGGAATACCATTTCGCGAAAAATCTTTTCGTTATACAAAAACTCCTGCATGCTAAATATGGTTTCATTTGCTTGATTAGTTCTCAAGTTATGCAGAAATGTGTGTTTCATTTGTATGGGAGCTCCCACTTCCTGAGGGGGGAAGGGTCTCAAACCATCATAGGATCCTTTCCCGGGCTCAAAAACCATGTCATACAAATTTTCACACCAATCGGTTCAGTAGTTTCCGAGTCTACATACAGACAGATAGAAATTCAATTTTATAGGATAAATTAGCTGACCCGACAAACTTCGTATTGCCACAAATTAAACTGTGTTGTACATAAATCGTGAATCTCGGATGACCTTTGTTACAATCTCGAGTTTTGCAAGTGTCTGAGGAGTTCGTGGATGTTTTAATATACAAATTTTCCTCACAGTAAAGTAGAAAACCACTCCTCCCATTGCTTAGCCTGATAAAATAAAGCGGATTGCATTTAAATATTCGCCATCATTACAAACCATTTCGCCGAATTCCGTTTTACGGAACACCAATTCTCGGTTGACCATAACGCGGAATATATAGTTTCGCAGAATACCATTTCGCGAGAAACCTTACGTAGGATGTACCATTTCACGGAAAATCTTTTCGTAGAAAGTACCATTTCGCAGGGGTGACCCAACTGAAGGAAAGTAATAGAGGTCAGTAGATCTAGGAAAATAAATAAACCTAGATAGAGATGATCTCTACGGGGAGCTGTCCCCCGCAGTGGCGCAGTAGATCTAGGAAAATAAATAAACCTAGATAGAGATGATCTCTACGGGGAGCTGTCCCCCGCAGTGGCCGGCACTTCCGACGGAAGGTCGCCGGCAGCACTCACGGCCTGTGGTCGTCTCGCGCTGAATTATCTAATGTTACCATTGATAGTTTTTGGTGGTCTTGTTATTGACTAATGTTTTATGAGAGTTTAAAATTTTTCGAGTTCGATTAGTTTTTGATTTACGCAAAAACTTCTGTTTAATTTGTATGAGAGTCCTTATCTCCCTACCACATTGCCGTCATATGCAAAAGTGACGTTAATCCATTTTACACATTTTCCAGTACAAGCAAAAAACGAAAACCCTAGGCAATTTCTAAGAAAAACCCAATTTCGGAATTTGTGTTTGTACAAATGGTTTATTTTGATGTACTTCAGCTAACCATCGGTGATTCGTTAATTATTTTGTTGATAACGTGAAATCCAAGCGCTAACGTCACTTTTGTGTGTACAGTAGGATTTCAAATTTGGCAACAAATGCGTGTCGCCTATGTTGCCAAAATCGAAACCGTGCCAAAATCGAGACCCTTTTTTGATATGAAAAAATGGAATGTAAGTGCGTTAGAAATTGACTAAATGTTAGGCCATTACAAATATTTAAAAAAGTTTTTGTCCCTCCGGTGTTGGGCTACTGAAGGGGGGTCGAAAAAAAACAAAGAGAATTTTTTAATCGAGCCAAAAAAATGGATTTTAGCCATTTTTAATTTAAGTTTAAACTTCAAAACCAAATCTATTCTTGCTTTTAATATATACGTTGTTAATTTTCATGCAAAAATCTACGAAAAAAAGACAAAAACGAAAGATAATTTTTTTGGCCGATTTTCGGAAATTCCGCTGTTTGAATTTCCATTTCTATTTCATGCTAGAAGCGTTAACTGAACTCGTACACTCATTTTCCAAGTTTTTCAGGCTGTAGAGCCCACAGACAATTAATTTTATAAAAAAATTTAACTCATATCCTACAAATTATTTTTTTGCCCCCCGATTTTTCAAGCCAATTTCCAAGGGGGGGGGGGTGACAAAAACTTTCAAAATGATTTGTAATGGCCTATTAATCAACGATTGCAGCCTTTTTATCTTTACAAAATCCGCCAAGAGCGTGCAAGTAAGTTTTTGACGACCCGCGATAAGACGTAGACTTACGGCAATAAAAATATTATTGCTCGAAACATTCTATAACCGCAAATTTTTTTGGTGAACACACTTAGGGCAATATTTTTTCGTCATTTAAAGTATGTATGCGGAAACTGACTGATATTTAAGCATATTTTTGGAAGTACAATATTTTGTGTTGCCAAAAACGGATACTTTTGTTGCTAAAATCAAGGCATGCCAAAATCGAACCATGCCAAAATCGAACAATGCCAAATACGAAATCCCACTGTAAATGCAAATTCAATTTTTACGTTTCGCTGCAAAAGTGACGTCGGCGAACAAAACGACAGGGCCAGCATGCAGATGTGGAATTTTACACGTATGGTGTCTTTGCATAAGTTAATTAAAAAAATATGGTACATCTTTTTAACTCATCATGGTGGTCATATATCCACCTATTAGGGTGATAAAAATCGATACAAAAAATATGGCATCTTCATAAACAATTTGGAACACATTAGAATAAGCAACTTTGATGAATGCTTCAAATCTTTTGTAAAGTATAATGACTTTGAAAAGCCCTCATTGTATAACAATAACTTTGCAGATACTTTCCTCTGAGCTTTCAAATGTTCTAACGAGTTATTCGTTATGTTAAAATACATACTTTTTCTGACGACTGCTTATCGTTAGGATGCATCCGAAATCCCAAAATCACTTATAGGCGAATGTTCTTTCTATCCGACATTAAAATACTGATTTTTAAAACGTTGCCGAATACATTCACCATATTGAAGCTTTTTAAAAATACCGCCCAGCTATCTTCGAGGTACGATGCGGGTCCAGCTAGTTGTCGTATGTTCGAAACTCGGCTAGGCGGTGCTGCTAGATAGGCAGTAGGATTTTTGCACTAGCCCCATATCTGTCCTGTACTCAAACAGCCGGCTGTGAAGTCTGTCGATAAAGAAGGGTCAAGTATTAGCAAGGCGTTTAAGCCCAAGGCTAAAAAGCTTTCTAAAAAGTAACTCTGAAACCAACTTTTATAGAGACTGATCATATATAATATATATTAAATTATTTCAATGTTGAATTTTTTACGCACGTACAATTTGTTCACAATACTAAGTTTGTGGCATAATCAAATCGCTGTTTTGCAATAGTTTTAGATATTTTGCACATTACCCGAGAGGAAATGACCAATTTCCGATCCAAATCCCGTTTTGCGGGGTATCAAATTTGTTGTTTTAACTTACTTATTGGCAACCATCACATGCATTTCTGGCCATATTGGAAAAATTTGGATGTGTTTCGGATGTGTCTTAACCTGAGTAAACATTAAACAATCAAAATATTAGACTAATCTCAAGTTTTTAGTCTTGACCTTGAAATGAGGTCATACATATATATTAATATTTTTTTGAAACGATGGTTCTACAATTGATGAAGGGACGGTAGGGGAAAGAAATGAAAATGTTTGGTGAATGTGGGGAAGAGCGGAAAGGAAGGGGGGGGGGGGGGGTATTGGTAGCTATGCTTAACAAGTAGTCATTTTGACTCCTACCTTTTGTCCAATGCTGGAGGGTGCATGAGTCGAACCAAGCTGTAATCTAAGATTACAAGATATACATGATTTGGCAACCGACCTGATCTACTCATGGGGCAAACGGAGTGCGCCGTTCGTGACTACCGGGACTGTAAATGGGAAGCTATATCTCAAGGAGTGTCTACAGAAGCGTCTGCTTCCTCTGTTGAAGCAACACGAGAGCGCTATGATCGTCTGGCCGGATCTTGCTTCGTGCCTCTATCCTGGCCTCTATTCTGGAGTGCTACGAAGCCAATGGGGTTACTTTCGTACCCAAGGAAATGAACCCCCACAACGCACCGGAACCAAGGCCCATCGAAAAATACTGAGCTATTATCTAGCAGGCACTACGGAAGCATCCCAAGGAGGTCAAATCTGAAGAAGACCCGAAGAAAAAGTGGATTTCCGTACATAAGAAGCTGCAGCCAGATGTTGCACAGAACCTTATGAGTGGAGTTAAGTATCAAAGTTGAATGAAATAAATATGCCAAAAGCAAACTAATAGGTTATATTTTATTATCTGAAAGTTTGAAAAGGATCGGTCAACTAGGTAATTTTCTACAGCGTTTCATCCGTGGTGAAATTTGATGTGGGACACCCTTTATTTGGAACGGTTCTGATTTTCCCTGCAGCCCCTGATATCTATTATAGAATTTTCAACAAAAATGACTGACGTTTGTAGGTGTGTGTGCGTGTAAGTGAGGGACAATCTGCTTGCCGTTGCTTCGCCGCCTTTACCGTTCGCCGCCGTAATTCCGTTTGGTCGTTGTCGACCGTCACGTGTTCTGAGGTCTATCTGTCAGAACCAATCCACCCAGCCAGCACCAACTCGTATATCATTGTACGAAAATTATCGTAAATATTCGATTCGAAAAAACGACGACTGACTTGTTGGACCAGAATCGTACCCCGGAGCTAACTGGCCGTCGTCGATGGTTTCCGATGCTACAGTAAAGATTTGTATAACGCGGTGGGTGGTGCTGTACGCCCATCGCGATATCTCAGCTGTCCATTAACCAATAAAGTTGATTTTTGGTAGTTGACTGGGTTATACCACATGCTAACAATGTACCAAAAATCAACTTTACTGGTTAATGGACAGCTGAGATATCGCTATGGGCGTACAGCAACAAACACCGCGTTATTTCACCTCGATTTTATCATTTCTTTTAATATTTCTTTTTGTTAATATTTTAGTAAAGTGTGAATATTTTGTGAGTAATGTATAAAATTGAAAAAACAAAGTGACGTAACCACCATTTTGCTGCAAATGTGACGTGATAGTGTTAATTGTTGATGTTTTCATTGAAAAAGTGACTCAATTCACCTAAAAGTGCGATCTTCATTTTCTCATATTTAGAAAACAATATTTTGAATAATATTTTTTTGAAACGATGGTTCTACAATTGATGAAGGGACGGTAGGGGAAAGAAATGAAAATGTTTGGTGAAGGTGGGGAAGAGCGGAAAGGAAGGGGGGGGGGGGGGGTATTGGTAGCTATGCTTGACAAGTAGTCATTTTGACTCCTACCTTTTGTCCAATGCTGGAGGGTGCATGAGTCGAACCAAGCTGTAATCTAAGATCCAACTGGATTCGAACCCACAACACCCGCCCTGGCGGGTTCAATTTTCAATTTTATATATAGTTTTCGATGAAAATGCACTGTGAGTTCTCAACAGCACAAGCAAAAGCACTGCATAAAACACCATTTGGCAAAATAAAACCATTTTTGACCAATTGGCGTTTACGTCACTTTTGCATCTGACGGCAGCACAGGGGTGAAGGGTCTCAAACCATCATAAAATATTCCTGCCTCCAAAACCCCCCACATGCCAAATTAGTTCTGGAGTTATGATGAAATTTGTATTTCATTTGTATAGGAGCTCCCCTCCTCCTAAAAAGGTAAGGTCTCCTATTCATCACAAAAAAAATTCTTGCCTCCAATAACTTTCACATGTCAAATTTTGTTCCATTTGCTTGATTAGTTCTCGAGTTATGCAGGAATTCGTGTTTCATTTGTACGGGAGGACCCCTCTAGCCATCGTAAGAAGCTTCCCTGGCCCCAAAAGCCCCTATATGCAAATTTTCACGCCTACGTTTGCTATTTTGCGATGCAAAATACACACCAGTTGGCCAGTTGGACCAGTTGTACATACGATTGTTAGCTGGAGGAAGTTGTTTAAAACATAAAATATTTGTTAATAAAATCGCCACTTGCTGACGAATCTCTCCTCTGCGCCGGCGAGCATGTCCTCCTCGTACTCGCGTTTTTTAAGGTAGTGGGTTTTTCCGCAGCTGTAGTCTCTCTATACCTTTCTCTATTTTGACGTGTAGTCGCAATGAGCATGTGATTCCTGGCCTGATTCTTCTCAACTGTCATTCTCTGGCATTCGGTATTAAACCAGGTGTTACGCTGTCTTCCACGCGGTGTGCCTACCACCCCTCTCGCAGTTGTTTCAATGGCACCGTGGAGGTTCCTCCGCAGCCCACTTCCTTTCTTCCCGCTGTTCTGCGAGTCTTTGATCAAGCTTTCTGGAGAGTTCCGCTGTCACCGTTTTCTGCCATCAAGCGCTGGATGTTGAAACGTAGTGTCCTCACAGTGCGAGCATTCGCCGTGTTCGACAACCTTGCGCGAATTTTACACACGACGACCACAATGGTCAGAGTCGATATTTGCTCCCTGAAAAAATCGTACATCGATGACATCCGAAAAGTGTCGACCGTCAATCAAGACTTGATCGATCTGAGAGTTAGAGTCCCTATATGGATCCCTCCAGGTGTGTTTCTGAGTATTCAGACGTGGAAAGTAGGTGATGGTCGTGGAAAGTAGATGAAGGCTATGTCTTCCAATGACAATGACTAGGTAACATTGAGAAACTCTCTTTGGTGTCCCTCTCTTTTGATTATAGCGGCGACATAAACGCATTTTGACCAAAGTTTTTTTTAACGAATAGCTAACTTGTGACGCCAGCAACCGATTGATGCAAATCTGATGTATTAAAGTGCCTTTGCATCGCCGTGGTAAGCGAAAGAGAACAGACCCGAAGAGAATCTCTCATTGTTACTTAGGTCCTTTTGAAAAGTTTCGCGAGAATTCCTCCCTCTTGATCTGCGCATTTGCATTATGTTTTGGGTACTCTCCATAGGTCCTATCATAGAAGTCCATAGGAGTATTGTAGTACTCGCCCTTAGCATAATCGGATTTATTATTTGTCGGGACGTATACGTTGATTAGGCTGTAGATGAAGAATTTGTCCTGAATTCTCAACACACATATACGGGGCTCCATTGGATACTCGTTGGTTTTGCTTTCTCAACACTAAAAAACCGTATTTATATTCTGCCTTGCTACCGCCATTGTAGTAGATGAGATACATGAAAGAAGTGCTTGATATGGTCTACTGCGCGGAACTTCCTTTCTCCGGAATTTGGCCATCGAACTTCCTGAATAGCAGTGATCTCCACTACGAGTTGGTGTAACTCTCGTGTAAGCAAGCTAGCTCGTGCCGGTTCATTGAGAGCTTTGACATTCCAGGTACCAATTTTCCAATCATTATTCAATAATTGTTTCCTTGTACTTTGCCGTGTCCTAAGCCGGTTGATCGGTTCCGTATTTCCATTTTCGTTTTTCGTGGTAAATGGTTCCGGTTTACTACCTTATCGGGGTCGCGATACCTACATCACGTTCATGGATCTAACATCTTGGATGTAGCTTGCGGGATACATCGTTTCATATTCAGTCACTCGCTCCGAGACAGACGCTGTTTCAGCTGTCCTTGCCTGGGGAACAAACGCTCCACTATGTACATGAAGCATTTCCACGTACAGTCATCGTTCGTCATCATTGACTAAGATCTTTCGTGGAGGCGCTAGGTAGTGAGTCAGAGCTATTTTTGATGCTCCTTCCAGATAACTTTCCCCATTTCATACCCTAATCCACATCAAATGTAATCTTCCTGAATTGAGTACTGCATTTATTTTTCCATATATGCTACGAACGTGGCCTTGCGACCACAGAGCCTCCCAAAATTGAGTTATAAGATCGCCTTATCTACCTAGGACATATTAAAATAAAAATATTCACACTTTACTAAAATATTAACAAAAAGAAATATTAAAAGAAATGATAAAATCGAAATGAAATGACGCGGTGGGTGTTGCTGTACGCCCATAGCGATATCTCAGCTGTCCATTAACCAGTAAAGTTGATTTTTGGTACATTGTTAGCATGTGGTATAACCCAGTCAACTACCAAAAATCAACTTTATTGGTTAATGGACAGCTGAGATATCACGATGGGCGTACAGCACCACCCACCGCGTTATACAAATCTTTACTGTAGCATCGGAAACCATCGACGACGGCCAGTTAGCTCCGGGGTACGATTCTGGTCCAACAAGTAAGTCGTCGTTTTTTCGAATCTCGAATGGGCGGTGCTGCTATATTCAGTAGAATCGTTGAATTAACCCACGTAATGGCCCTGTACTTTAAACACCGGTTGCGAAGTCTATCGAAGAAGGGTCAAGTTCTTAAAGACGTTTATACCCATGGCTTTGCTTTGCTTTGCTAGCGACGTGGTACCTATTATCGAAAGTGGGCCACCCAGCTAGTATTTTTATATGTATATTAAAGTTACAAATGAGAATCACGTACCGGTATATATCCAACTTAATCTTATTCAACACGCAACAACGCTTATCCGTACCAATTTGGGGGTCATATATGCACTGAGCAATAATTTTAAGTGATACACTTATATAGGTATTTCTATACGATAAGAACCGATCAAGCTTGACTAGCTTCTTAGAGCTATACAACTTTGTGCTGAAAATCGTATGTATTATAAGCGATGGAATATCAACTTGTGCGTGCTTTATTAGGGTTTATTTACGATTCCGAATTTGTTTGAAGATATTTACGATAATTTTCGTACAATATATACGAGTTGGTGCTGGCTGGGTGGATTGGTTCCGACAGATAGACCTCAGAACACGTGACGGTCGACAACGACCAAACGGAATGACGGCGGCGAACGGTAAAGGCGGCGAAGCAACGGCAAGCAGATTGTCCCTCACTTACACGCACACACGCCTAGAACGTCAGTCATTTTTGTTGAAAATTTTAGAATGGACATCAGGAGCTGCAGAGAAAATTAGAACCGTTCCAAATAAAGGGTGTCCCACATCATATTTCACCACGGATGAAACGTTGTAGAAAATTACCTAGTTGACCGATCCTATTCAAACTTTCAAATGATGAAATATAACCTATTAGTTTGGTTTAGCCATATTTATTTCATTCAACTTTGATACCATAACCGTATGCTCACACTTGACGCTTAACTCCACTCATAAGGTTCTGTACAACATCTGGCTGCAGCGTCTTCTGTACGGAAATCCACTTTTTCTTCAGGTCTTCTTCAGATTTGACCTCCTTGGGATACTTCCGTAGTGCCTGCTAGATAATAGCTCAGTATTTTTCGATGGGCCTTAGTTCCGATGCGTTGTGGGGGTTCATTTCCTTGGGTACGAAAGTAACCCCGTTGGCTTCGTAGCACTCCAGAATAGAGGCCAGGATAGAGGCACGAAGCTAGATCCGGCCAGAAGATCATAGCGCTCTCGTGTTGCTTCAACAGAGGAAGCAGACGCTTCTGTAGACACTCCTTGAGGTATATCTTCCCATTTACAGTCCCGGTAGTCACGAACGGCGCACTCCGTTTGCCACATGAGTAGATCGGTTGCCAAATCATGTATTTCTTGGCAAACTTTGAAAGTTTCTGCTTCTTTATTTCCTCAGGAACATCAAACTTGTGCTGGGCGGTGAAGAATAGTAGCCCCGGAAGTTGCCGAAAGTCCACCTTGACGTAAGTCTCGTCATCCATGATGAGACAATGAAGCTTCGTCAGCATCTGGGTGTACAGTTTCCGGGCCCGTGACTTTCACACCGTATTTTGCCGGTCGTCACGATTTGGAACCTTCCGCACTTTGGGCGTATACAGTCTCCCCCTGTCCTTGGACTTGGACAGATTCAACTTTTTGGCCACATTCCTGACCGAAGTATTGGGTTTCTCCTTAAACGCTTCCACGACATGACAGTGATCCTGATCACTAATAGAATAGCCATTCTGACCGCATCTCTTCTTCCGTTCGATGCTCAGATGCCCACAGCGTTTCTTCCGTTCTACAGCGTTTCTTCCGTGGTGCAATTTGATGTGGGACACCCTTTATATACGAGTTACCTGCTATAAATGTGATCTTATTCCTTAATTCTTTGCTTGTCTCCGGCAATGTTGAGCCGACACTGAGAGCATTTTGAGGTATGTGTGACCGACCAAAAGCTAGTTACAAATGTCAAAAAAAATCTTGAAAACTAAGAAAAAACTTGGACACTAGAGGGTGTAATCTCTCCAAATTATATTGCCAAGTAGAATATTTTCATGATTGTATTCAACTGTAGTATAATATTATTCTTATTTTTCAAAGCAAGAAAAGATTACTAGTCACAGTTGGATCGACATCTTAGGTTCTGTCCAAAATGTTGTCCCGACGAAAACAAAACAAAGTAATTGTACCTAAATTTCAACACTTCACGAAGTAGACAAAATCCAGTTTGTTTTTAACAATATAATTGTATTAGGACTTGTTTTTTCAAAAGGATTTGTATTGGATTAAAAATAAATAACACCTTTGAATGAAAAGTACAGTATATGTGTTTTCAATGAGAATTTAGCATTGATGTAACAATAAATATGTGGTTTTATTTCTGTGCATGGTTCGTTCGGAACCCTGGGGGAAAAGAGGGGCGTGGGGTCAAATCCGGTTGTAATTACTCCTATTTTGGCTTGGTTCGATCCGCGGATCTTTGGTAAAGCGTAAAGAGGGTAAAGAGGAATGTTACACAAACTTAAGAAGCGTTGCTTCAATGAGCCTCCCTTATCTAATTTTGCGCTCTTTCCCCTTGTCTCCCCAGAGATACCGTCATCCGGGGATACTTGCAACACTTTTGCACTTTGACTTGTCATAACTTTCGAAGTGTACCGTTTAGGTCCAGGTGTAAGTAGCCAAAACTTGTATAGTGGTCAGTACTTTTGATTTAGGATTATGAGAAAAAATATCAACTAAATGAATCTGTAGAATAAACCGAAAATAGGGGTGTTGTAAGTTACCCAGTAAACGGGGTTACTTGCAACACTTTTCTGATTTTACGTTTCTTATGATTTTAAATTTAATTTCAAACCGCGAATGACTATTTTAAGATATTTTGAGTGTATTTCTAGTAAAATAAGAGATGCTGGAGGCACGTTTTGTTTCCCAATTGGAAGTTCCCAAGTGGAATTTTTCACAATTTTAATTTTTTCTGGAGATGGCGATACACAAAATAATACCGTACAGATGCAAATTTTCTTTGTACATACTGTCTATTACGATCATTATCTATTTAACAAGTGCTGCAAGCCGCGCCATATTGGAAGTAAAAACATGTTCATCATTTCTTCTCCAAGTTAAACAAAGCTCAAAGTTGCTATTTGTTAGCTTATATGATGCACTAATTGTGTACAGGAACCAAACGATAAAGAATAATTTCATATCAATTAACTGACGCAACTTTGCAAATCCATTTCTCCTACTCTGAAAGTAAAATTACTTTCCAATCGTAAAAACACAAAACAATGATATAATGGATTAAACTTAACTAAACAATAGGTAAATGTCGCTTCTTTTAAACGGCATTCTCTACAAATGGTTATGTTAATAAACAAATGCGTTAGAGCTGCCAAAAGCGCGATGCGCAGAAGTGTTGCAAGTAACCCCGGTGTTGCAAGTATCCCCAGATGACGGTACTATAAACACCTTTGTTTCATTACTTTCTTCTATCGTTTCCTCCATCGATTGTAAAAAAATTACCGTTATAAAAAATTAATTAAATGCCTGACCTTATTACAAAGGGCAAGAGAAAAACACGAGGTTGGTCTAATAAATTTAATTCTTGAATTCTACCATGTGTGGAATTGGAGCATATTTCTCCGTATTTTTGCTTATATGATTTCGTCAACTTTCGTCTCAAGGGCGTCCATGGCAGCAAGCTCATGGACCACGCTCGTTCTCGTCCAGGGTGGCAGGTTCAGGATCATTTTCAAATATTCGTTTTGTACGCACTGGAACTTCAATGTGTGTGTCCGAGCACAGCTCGATCAGATGTGTTTAAGTTGTGCAATCTAGTCTTATAAACCGTGGGTATTCATTTTTCCTAGCATGAAACAGTTATAGAATGACATAAATATAATTATCGATATTTTCATAAGTGTACAAGTAAATATTTCTCAAAGCAAAGAAAACAGGTTTAGAAGCATTGTGATTCTTTTGACAAGGGGCTTTATAGAAGTCTCAGATTTCGACATTTTTTAAAATGACAGAATTAAACAACCGATAGCACTTTCAGCGAAGCAATCTCCTATCGTATCCGCCGCATTCCTATACTGAAGACAGCATGAATTGTCTGTTTGGCACTGATTCGCTCTCGGCGCCGGATGAAAGGCAAATCATGCAACGAGAGCAGTGGAGAGCTTTTTACCGTTTGACAGGATCCATCGGTACTGACAATACAGCATACTTGCTAGCTGGTATTTCTATGTATATCTATATATGTGTGAGTGGCTGTACACGTGAATGTAGCTGAGTGAAACCGGCGCATTTCGTATTGTCATCTCGATTCCCGTGCGGCACTTCAACTGTTCGACGCAAAAGCGCATAAAGTTATTATCATATCAAATGCCTAGCACTCGCTGTTTCGTGGTGGAAATAGTTCTATTAAAATGTACCTATTCTATCGTTGGAAATGCAATGAAACGAAAGCATTTTGTTATGCGTTTTACCTGATTTAGTTAACTGACAGTTTAGTTGTACACCTGATGAATGGAATGAATGGCACCGTGTCTCTACACCTACACAGCAAATTTCCGACTGGTATGGTTGAAAAAAGATGTGACACCTTGCTAGGACATGATGCACATACGGTGTTCTGTGTGCGAGCGTCGTACCAGGCAGGAATGATATTTTCATATTCTGTGTTTTGCATCCTTTCCAAGTAAGGCGTTTTCCTCCCACTCGATTTACATAAAAGTTTGCTGCTACTGTTTCACTCGGCACAGCACCGATATGGTTAGCGGAAGGGCTGTCTAACATCCTGTTGCACTTCGTATGAAAGGCATCTAGCTAAGTTGAGTACTGACACTGTGAACTATTTCAATTGGAATTGAACAAATGATATCAAGACTATTTGATACGCAAATGTTTTACAAATAGTATTTAATAGAGTGGGTCAGCCAGCGAAACGTGTTCGACTCAGCCTATTCGTAGTTGATGTGAGTAGATGAATTATCTGCATTAGATATAGGTAACTACTATTTGTT
Organism: Sabethes cyaneus; assembly: GCF_943734655.1. Classification (NCBI taxonomy): domain Eukaryota; kingdom Metazoa; phylum Arthropoda; class Insecta; order Diptera; family Culicidae; genus Sabethes; species Sabethes cyaneus. The sequence goes on along the minus strand of NC_071353.1, from coordinate 59,193,729 downwards.
TCTTCATCTTAATTCGATCGATGGCATTTGATGGCTTGAGGTGTTGTGCAGCTTTTTCATGCATTTTTATGTACTAATTGCAGTTGTTCTAAGAGCAATTCCAGCCTCGTCTAAAAATGTGGAACAGTCCATTTTCACAAGCTAGTCTTGAAGCGAATTTATCAGCAATATCATTCGTCGATCGTCGTAGACAGAAACCGACAATAGCAACTTATTGCCAAGTCCGAACTATAACATGGATGCATAAGAAGCTACTAATCAAGCTTTCTCAAATGTGATGTTATCCTAATAAAAATCTTCTAAATAATTCGTTCCTTCAGATGGTCCAATTATTGACAAATACAGGTCTGAATTTAGAAAAAAAAACAAATATGTTTTTAATTGAACGAAAAAATATGCGTTTTAAGGATTTTTACTTAAAGTTTAAACTTCAAAATCAAATCTATTCTTGCTTTTAATATATACGGTATTATTTTCCATGCAAAACCCTACGAAACGTAAGACAAAATTCAAAGCATTTTTTTTTGCAGTATACGGAAAATCAATTGTTCGGATTTCTGTTATGTTTTATGCTAGAAGCACAGACATAATACTCGTTTTCCATTTTTCGTACCAGTTAAATCGTCATTTCAAATTTGGGCTTAGTTGGGAATGTCTCCGTATTCGTGAAAGTGGCGCTTTCCAACGGACGGAGGGGAATATCCCATAAATAAAAATACCAAGCTCGAGGAATACTCCTGTTGCTATTTGATACTTGGGAATGTCGATCAAAGATGGTAAAATGTATGGTACAATAATCTTTTTGATTTTTCTTCCAAGTGTTATGTCTGTTTGTCTGTGCTAGAAGCATTAACACTCCGTAGATTCATTTTTGGGGTTCTTTAGGCTGTAGGTAAAAGCAAAACATCATGCGTCTCACTTGCATTCTCACAACGTCATTTCTTAAAAAAAAATACAATTTTGTTTAAAATAATTGCAGTGGGTGTTTGAATAGTTGAAAAGTTCAAACAATTCTTTGAGATTGCATGAGTCAATATCTTACTTTCAGTTGAAATTTCTTAAGAAATTTTTTATTTCCAACAATATGTGATTTAATCATATGAAGCTATATTTATGATCATCAGTTTGACAGAACTGATTCATATGCATATTTAAATTTTTTTAATGTTTTTACCAATACATTGATAGATGTTCATTTTGGATTCAGTATCTTATCACCTTTAACAGCGCTCACAAAGTTCAACTCATGTTTTTTGTCAAAGAACATGTGTGCCAAGTTTGATAAATAACCGTCCAGAAATTTAGGAGTTATGACCTCCCCCACTTGTTATGAAACTCCTTCCTTTTTGTCGACCCCCCAGTACAGATTTCCTTATATCAAGGAAAATGTGTGCCAAGTTTGGTGGAGATCGGCCTAGGCATTCTGGAGTTATGGTGGAACATACAAACAAACATACAAACATACTCACGCTCACTTTTAAATAATACTAGCTGATTACCCGATCTTACTCGGGGCCCCTTTGCCTTTCAGTCACTTGTATATCAGTTATTGTAACCGAAATGTTTATAATGCAAAAATATAACGCTTGCTCCTCTTTGGGACATTCCTTCCCATTTGTCAGCTTCCCCTCTTTTGTCTACCCTTCCACTTACACATCTGTTTTCTTTACGGAAATCCCTATAAAACTCTATACAGAAAAAGAAGCAAAGACATTTATCCTATTTGCACCTTCTAGCAATGACCACCCTACCCATAGTTTTGTTATTGTACTTTTCAAAAAAAGTAGAACGTGCAAGTGTTTCTTCCATGGATACATAAAACCTGTCATTCCTTTCATCTCACTTCAAGACAAACTTGTTTGTAAACAATGTTTTTAGTTTCACCACCAGAAGCAAGTATGCACAAATTATTGGCCGAGCTCACTCTGGAACATGCCACCCTGTGATTCAAATAGAGTCGGCCAGCACTAATGGTCGAACACTTTTTATACGGGTCACTTTGATTCAGCGCATAATTACACTTGACAAATCTACAGCTGTGAGCATTGCCGTTTAGTGTTTCGTGTTTTGATTTTTCTGTTGTACGGATAAATTGTTACATTCATGTGGGCGTTACTCCCCCTTCCTGTCAGCAATCTCCTGTCATCAGCTCCCTCTTTTGTCCCACCGTCACTTAAGGAAGAACCGTCCAAACATTTCGGAGTCTTCCCCCTGTTACTCCCCCCTCTTTTGTCAACCCCTCAATTCTAATTCCCTTATATCAAGGAACATGTATGAAAGTTTGATAAAGAATGGTCAAGGTGTTTCGGAGTTATCGTCTCCCCCCCTATTAGTCCCTCTCCCCTTTGTCAGCCCCCGGTGCTGATTCCCTGATGTCAAGGAACATGTGTTCCAAGTTTGATAAAGAACGGTCAAGGCGTTTCGGAGTTATGGTGGAACATACAAATATGCAAACAAACATACAAACATACAAATATACTCACGCTCACTTTTATATATATATATATATATATATATATATATATATATATATATATATATATATATATATATATATATATATATATATATATATATATATATATATATATATATATATATATATATATATATATATATATATATATATATATATATAGCTGATTACCCGATCTTACTCGGGGCCCCTTTGCCTCTCAGTCACTTGTACATCTGTTATTGTAACGAAAACTCTCATAGTGCAAAAAACAAAACCCTTTGATTTTCATTTTAATTTGTCTACTCTTTTTGTCAGTTTCCCTCATGTTGTCCCCCAGCCACTTGTAAATCTGACTTCTTCCCGGTAATCTCTATAAATTGACAAAAAACCGTTTTTGAACCTTCCCTTTGCTAATGGCCACCCTATCCCTCCTTTCAGAGATCCAACAACTTGTACAACTGCTACCGTTCCAATTGCAAGACAAACGCACCTCTTTACCCATTTGAAACTTTCTTTCCCCTTGTAAGAGACCATCTCCCTCTTTTGTCAACCCCCCTGCGATGATTCTTTTTTGCCAAAATACATGTGTGACAAATGACGTTTAATGAAGAACAGTCCAGAAATCCTGGAGCTCTGGCGAAATATACATTCATACTCACGTTCTTCGTCCCCCTACTTGTCGATTCTTTCCCAGTCAGCTCCCTCATCTGTCACGTAGCTAATTACGCATTGGTTTGCTCTCTGAAAATCACTAAAGAGTAGAGCGGGGCATAAGTGCGATGTTTGAAGTTGTCATCAATTTTCGCGAGATACAAAGAAGGACAACAACAAAATATATTTTATTGTGATGCAGCTACTCAATGTCTTTACATTCAACTATAAATCATCTGCAATAATAGTGTTATTGAAAATAAATTCTTCATTTTTCTGATCAAGTGCCGATTCGCACTTTTACCCCACTAGCGGGGCAAAAGTTCGAATACCGCGGGGCAAAAGTGCGAAGCTCGAATCCATGAAATTAGCACAGCAGTAGCTAACAAAACCATATTATCGTCAATCTGTGGTATGTTTCGGTAAGGAATATTCTCAATTTACAACTTTCCTATTTTGCGCTGGTGTATTGCAGCCTCCGTTAGATCGAAACTTTCCCAAACGTTTGTTTTTTGTTTCATCAGCGGAAAAACATTGTTTTCCATCGACCAACATTTGTAGAGCACAGTTTTCTGCAGATCTTCCATTTCTAGTATCTGTAATATAGTGCCAAAAGCTGTATACAAGCTATACATTTTTGCATCGTCCGTGAATCGCAATTTTGCCCCGTCCGTGAATCGTACCTTTACTCCACTGACGGGGTTTGATTAAATTAAGGAAAAGCGAAATATATTTTGTAAACTCTTTTCACCGTATTTTTAAAACAGATATGCGAGTGATGTAAAACACTGCTACAAATTTTCAACAAGTAATATTCTCCTGTTGATATCGTATTACCCGTATAACAAGAAATTACATCAAAACCGCCCTAAAATAACATTTGCACATAACTCAGCAACTATGCTAAGCAACCAAAGTTTTCGTTAGATTCAAGCAATCAAAGTAGTAACCCATTAATGCCAATGTAGTCAATTTACTCGGAATCTGCACCGATAAATCATTAAATCGCATCCTTACTCTATAACAAAGGTAAAAATGAAGTTTCAACCACATTTATGATTGTTTTACGCACAAACAGAAATTTCATTTCGTTTCAAACGGATATGTATGATTGAAATGAAAATATTTACATCGAAAACTCAATTTGACAATACTTTATTTTTAATTCAAAACTGTTATTTTCTTGATTCAAATAGCATTTCGTTTTGAAACAAAAATATTTTTAGGCTGTTATAAAAATTTCGTTTGAAACAAACTGGAATTTTTTCGCTCCGTGATAGAAACGAAACCTTTCCCCCGAACAACCCCGTTGAGAATCGCGGCTATAATACTGACGGACGAACAGCGTTGCGCGCAGTACCTTTCAAGTAGGGATGTGCGATATTTTATCGATACCGGAGGTATCGATATTTTCATTCGATATATCGAGTATCCAGCATCGATATTTTACCATGCGATATTATCGGATATCGATACCTTTTCATCCGATATTAGAGGTATCGAAAGCTACAAAAAGACCAGTTCTTCACGCATAACTTTTTGCTAAATTATCGAACTCGCGTTTTTCAGTTCTCAAGCTTCCAAACAGGTGTGTCTAAAAGCTGAACCATACTGCATGCCGCATTTGAAAAATGCTACAAAGTTTATTTGAGGCGGTACGCTGCTGCCGTGCCTGATAAAATGAATTGCACGCTCAAAAAAGCAACCGCAACCCGTTTCGGTGTTGTCTTTCAGACGCCGGTTTTTAGCATTTCGGTATCACTCGGGATTACGTGTGCTAGCTTTGTAAAAGATCCTCGGATATATGCTGGATGTGTGTCTTTTTGCTAGCGTTAGGTTTTCGTATTCCCTTATCTATTTCATTGACTCACACGGCCAACTGAAATAAATATGAAGCACCTCCATGTGTGTTTTTGCAAACTTGAGAATACTCTTCTACGGTGGATGCCGATATCAACGGATTGTTAGGTTAATTGTTTCCTGAAGCCACCACCGAATATCGTATCGTTGCAAGCGCAGATTGATTTGCAAGAACCATTTATACTGTGAACTGTGAAGCGAGCTACGTATGATTGCTTTAAACCGATCCTGCTCCTGATCAGTTATTTATATTTTCTGTCTAAAAATGCGAATCTCATAATCCAGCCATGCCTTGTATCACTCAAAATATTTTAGAAAATCGAAAAACTTTTTTATTACTTAACATTAGTTTATTAGATGCTTCCGGATATATAGGGCTTTACCGAAATTAACTAAAAGGAGAGCTTTCAACTTGGACCCCAGGACCAAATATTTCGGCTTCACTCAAATTATATGCAGATGGCAGTCTTGCCGAAATCAGTTAACTCGCGTTGGCCGATATCAGATAACTCGGAAATGTGTTAACTGGTCCTAAAAGTATGACAAATTCAATACCACCGATAAATTCCTAGCCACACTTCGTGTTTGTTTGCATGTATGAAAAAGAGATGAACTTGATTGCGTCGTTTTAGGAAACGGTAACGACCGTATAAGCTACGTTCGGTGTTTTGCCAAAGTCTGATTCTAATTTGGAATTTTATTTCTTGAAATGTGGATTATCTTTAATATTTTCCTCCCTAGAATAACACAATGTGAATAAATAATGTGAGAAGGTAAACTTATGCGAATCTAATTTACATCCAATACTTTTCTGATTATAGGAGTTAATGTAAGCATTTATGATACTACTTCTGTTGAAATATAACAAACTATGCAGCAAATCAGCGGGGTTTTCAAAATAAAATCTTGCCAGGATATTTTGTTGCATTTTAGACCAATCTATTGAAAAATTGTTTGAAACTGATCAATTCTAGTCCTGGTGCTTCTAGTTAAAAAGCGCCCGCCTGACCGATAAATCTGCAGCGAACATTGTCGAGTGGAACGTATACGGTATCTTGGAGGTGCGGAGATGCCGGCGACATAAACGAGGCAGGTGGCTGCATCGCAAGCCCGTGACGGATCGTATCTGAAAACTTTCTGAATATTTCGGGTTTCGATATCGGTGAATATCGAAGTATCGATATTTTGGTTGCGATATACTTATTACTCAGTATCGGATCGGTCCGATATATTGCGATACCAGATATCGATACTTTGGCTTTCGATTCCCATCCCTACTTTCAAGTCGCAAGGACTTGCATAGTGTCGTCGTCCCGTCAGTAAAATGAGTTAGATTCTTGATCCATGAATCGAACTTTTACCCCGTCAATAAATCGAACTTTTGCCCCGCTAGGCGCTTGACGGGGTTTGATTAAATTATGGAAAAGCAAAATATATTTTGTAAATTCTTCTTACCGCAATTTCAAGAGAGATATCTGAGTGATGTAAAACGCTGCTATAATTTGTCAATAAGTGATATCCTCCTGTTGATATCGTATTTGCCGTACAACGAAATATTACATCAAAACCGTTCTAAAATAACATTTACCCATAACTCAGTAACTATGATTCGTAAACAACAAATGTTTATAATAGATTTAAGCTGTCAGAGTACTCACCTATCCATGGCAATGTAGTCAATTTACTCGGAATCCGCACTGATAAATCATTGAATCGCACTTTTACCCGCATCGCACTTTTACCCCTCCTTACTCTAATGGAAAATAAAACAAAGGTTAAAAACCATATATTCCTCTTCGGGAACTCCCTATTTTTTCTAAAAGTTATTTGCACAACTGCAACCGGTTTAAATGCACGAGAAACGCATCCCCTTTTACATAGCCCCTTGTTAGGGCCTCCCTTTTGGCAACCTCCCAGTGCTGATTCCCTTATGTCAAGTGTGCCAAGTTTGATGAAGAACCATCCATACTGAGTTAGGGCCTTCCCCCCTTATGTCAACCCTTTAAGATCTCAGTCCTTTATGTCAAGGAACATATGTACCAAGTTTGATGAAGAAGCGTCCAGGCGTTTCGGAGTTAGGACCTTCCCCATTTTACGACCCGCCCCTGTTACAAGCCCCCCTGTTATGAACCCCCCCGTGTTGTCAACCCCTTCAATTCTGATTCCGTTATGTCAAGGAACATGCGTGCCAAGTTTGAAGAAGAACCATCCAGGCGTTTCGGAGTTAGGGCCTCCCCCTGTTATGAACCCGCCCCTTTTGTCAACCCCCTTAGTACTGAGTCTCTTATATCAAGGAACATGTATGCCAAGTTTGGTGAAGAACCGTCCGGGTAATTCAGAGTAATGGCCTCCCCCCCTGTTACGAACACCCCCCCCCTTTTTATCAACCCCCCAGTGCTGATTCCCCTATATCAAGGAATATGTGTGCCAAGTTTGGTGGAGATCGGTCAAGGCGAAACGTCAGGCAATATAAAAATGTCGTTCTCGATATAAAACTGACTGGAAAGCCGAAAATCCACAATACAATATGTTACATAAAATTTGAATAGGGTAACCAACATATTTTGGACCCCATCAGCAACTATGCATAATTTGGACACTTCCATTTGATTTTGCTGTAAGTGTCCAAATTATGTACAGTTGCTGATGGGGTCTAAAATAGGTTGGTTACCCTAATATCAGAGCACCTTATAGTCCTGATAATAGTTAAATTGACAAAGGTGAATAATGATATTGTCCTAATCAAATGCAAGCGAACATTAGGCAGTCTTGAAAATAAATTTACGAGACTTTCGTGTTGACGTTTGCAGTTTTGGTTTTAGAATCGACTCAATATAATGTTGCATTTTGTAAAAGTATTTGGTGCCTTTCGAGAGTCAATCTGATAAAAAAGTTTCTTGGGGACTGACGTTGTATAGCTTCGTTGTAATTTTCCCAAGGAGAAGCATTTTTATACGCACTGTTTATAAATTCATACGGCATATTTTCGAAAATATTTGAAATATCGATTTTCTGTTTATCATAAAGAACTAAGCCACATATCGGTATAGACAAAGGCTGAATTCTTTAGAACAGTGGTTGGATGTGCAGATGAAGGGAGAATAAGTGCAAAGTCATAAAAATAGGATCATCTTTGTAGAAAACAATAGCAGTAAGAGGAAACTGATGGTAATTTCTCTACAAGTTTGAAACAGTTGTGGGGAAGAATGATTCTGCCAGCACGGGGTCTCGTGGACAGCGACTGACAGTATGAAGGTACAGTACAAAAGAAGGAAGTTCATTTAACATTCCACAACTGGCATTACATAGCTGCTGTAACCGTTACTGTGCTTGTCTTTCCAATTGTTGTTATTGAGCTTGGCGAGGAGATGGCGAAAGGCCGTTTGCCATCCACAATAACCAACCGAGCGTCACCATTGCCATCGTTTTCATTGTACCTAGTCGTTATGTTGGCAGATTTTTCCCATCAAATGAGATGATAAGTTAGGATGTAGTTGACCTAGGATTGTGTGTTTTTCCGACAGCAGGTAATAATCACCGTGATATTTCAGAATGCTGCATGCATGTCACACTTGTTTTTTTGTGACTAGGTGAAGCTGAATTACAAAATTGTGTAGTGTATGGGCAGCTTCGAACTAAATTAACTTTGGGGGAAAAAGCATGTGGAACTTGTCAAATTAACTGTTCATTGAATTTTAAACTATGTATATGTCTAAAGATTTGCTTAGTTTTAAACAAGAATTGCATTGAGCTCTTAATGAGAAAAACAAGTTCTTTTTATTTTTTATGAGAAAGCCGATTCTGGATGTCGACTGATATTAGAAAAATATCACTGCCAAAGCATTTTCTCAAGTATCGTATATTTCTCAAGTATGGCTTATGACTTTTATGGAGAATTTCTCGTGTTAATGCCGTTGACAATATTGACATTGATAATATACATTGATATATTAAGCTTCTGTAAACTAACCAGCATCAAACGTCAAAGAAAGGTTAGACCAACTCTTTCTTTGACAATGCAACGAATATCTACCTAAAAATGAATGCAACCGTCACTGACGTTTCGTACCATTGTCGACGAGATCCGATTACTTTCTGTTGACGGTAACTGGTGGTTAATCCGAAAAATTAAGCTCCTATAAACGTTTCGCCGAAAATTAATTCTATTATTAAAGTTAAAGTATCGAATAGCGCACATCGATTCAAAATTATGAAGTATTGCAGGTAGTATCGTAATGTCACTAATCAAAATGTTTTAATTCTACGTGTTATACATCTTCGGAAAGGTATTTCTATCGTTTATACGGGAGAAATTGCAGAGTATTTGAGTAACCGAGTAACTGAAAAGTTGATAACACTTTTAAGAATACTTCATTATATACTGTACACATGCTTCAACAATATAGCAAAGTATTTTTTACATTGCATAGCGAATCACTGTTTCTAAATAGAAAAAGTAATTTTGCTTTTGGTTTTACCTTCATAAAAAATGGAGAGTTGCTTGCTTTAAAACGCTGTATCTTGGGATCATTAAGAAAAACCTCGTGACGGTTAGTGATTCTTATGTAAAATAACAAAGGTAAAAATCTGGGAAATACGATGAAGTTGAAATTTTTAGATCAAATTGTACTTATTAAGAGAAAAATGTAAATTTAGTTTTCAAATTGAGTTCAAAAATATTTGTCAGGATTGGAGTTCAAAAATAATATCTTTTCCGAATTCTCTAGGTAATTTCCTTTGAAAATGTGATAATACAGTGGGATTTCGAATTTGGCTCGGTTCGATTTTGGCATACCTCGATTTTGCCATACCTCGCTTTTGGCAACAAAAGTGTCCGTTTTTGCCACCACAAAATATTTTACTTCTAAAAATACGCTTAAATATCAATCTGTTTCCACATACATTATTTAAATGACGAAACATGATGCCCTCAGTGTGTTCATGTAAAAAAGTTTGCGGTTATAGAATGTTTCAAACTATATTTTTATTGCCGTAGAACTACGTCTTACCGCAGGTTTCCAAAAACTCACTTGCATGGGACAGATAGCTGTTGGCGGATACAGATACAGTCGTTCGAAGTTTTCACCTTCTATTTTCACGGGAAAGCTTGCATTAAAATTGATTCCCCTCTGGCTTAATTACAAATTACGAAAGTTACTAACTGAAGCAATTACATTCAGATAGCTGCAGCAATCTTCTGCAAGCGAGTTTGGATTCATCAAAGTGATTGTAACGAAGCCTCGACCTCTTATATTATGACAAAAACCAAAATAAACTTTACGTAAGTGTAGTGCGAGAGAAAAGGATCACGGTGGTTGGTATCACATACCATGTGCACAAACAGGCACCGCACCAAACTACCTTCCCTGTAGATTTGACCATAAACTAGCAAAGCATCAAAATTTCAAATTAGCTCTGACGGCATTATTGCTCTCGAATCATGGACCGTGAAAATTTATACAAAACCCACGAAAAACACAACCAGTATGGCGCAGGCCTTGCGGGTGACCGGCATGACGCGAAACCGATGCTACTGGGACTTATTAAATACGTGAGTTCGAGTTGCGCCGTAGAAAATATTTTGCGATCGTCTGACTTTCACGAACTCTTTATTTTTTATGTTACTTCTTTCCCTCGGGTGAAACCTTCCTTGTCTCACCTGCTTTTATCTGCAACTTTTGACACATTTTGTGTTCATCCCATTTTGATGGTGAAAACAGTTACTTATGAGCTGTTCCGTACCGTTAATGATTGTTCTAGCAGTGTTATATTTTTCTAGAAAAGACCGTTTTGTGAGTTTGAAGGTTTCATTCATCTAGGTATATAGAATTGCAGCTAAAAATTGGTTGTAACCACGTGTAGCGTTGTAAATGAATAAATTTAGGCATAAAACTTTTTAAAACACTCTTTATGATGACAGCTTTAAGGTTTATGTGATAATTTTGGCGATTTTGTAAATATTATTTGTTAATTTTAACCGGAGACTATTTCTAATTTCGTATTGGCAATATTTTTGATCTTTGATCTTGTGTTATAAACGAAAATGTGTGGAAAAATATGCTAAACCTTTCGTGGTTGACGTGCTGACGTTTTGACGATTATGCTGACGAGGCAGTTTGCTGGACACCTTCGTTCAAGTACTTGTTACTAATGAACCAACCCCCTGGGGGTTGCGCAGTCTCCTTTTGTCCAGCGCCTCCATGGTTCAAAGGTACACGGGTACCAGCGAGCCACACGCCATGGCGGGTGTTGTGTAGGTCAAATCCGGTTATAATCTCTGATCATAGCTTGGTTCGACCCATGCACCTTCCAGCATTGGACAAAAGGTAGGAGTCACAACGACAACTTGTTAAGAGTTGCTACCTATTACCCCCTCCCCCTCCCTTCCTTTCTACTCTTTCCCCTCCATTCCCAAAAATTTTCATTACTTTCCCCTACTGTCCCTTCATCAATTGTAGAACCATCGTTTCAAAAAAAATATTAATTATTTGGATGTTACAATAACAAAACTAGTTATTATTTAAGTATTTGTATAACATTTTGAGCTATTATTTTAGCTATTTTACCTGCAATTGTCCTGCATTTTAACAGCTGGCTGCGAAGTCTGTCGTATAAAAAACAGAAGGTCAAGTTTCGATAACGGAATGTAGCACCTAGGCTTTGCTTTTACCTCTTATGTCAAGCTCGTCAATATCAAATTCAGATACGCAGTTACTCACCAAAAAATATCTGGATCAGGTATTCTTCAGTAATTTTCTCCTGCTTGGGGAGTGCATCCCCTTGCTTTAGTTCATCCAATGTCATGAAAGCGGCTGATGTCTCACCAGCTATTCTGACGTATGATTTTGCTCCTTCCAGCTAGCACGAATGAGCGTAATTAGTTTCGTCGGAAAACCATGTTTTAGAATTATATGCAAGGATGGTTCGATCACTTTGACTCAATTTGGATTCATTTAACAGTACCGTCTCAGCCGAGCAAAATTTGATAAAGAAATGTATGGGACATTTGTAAAACTGGTTATTATCTACAATTTTGCTGAATAAAGTTTTGCTGTATCTTTTGTAATTACGGTTCTACAATGCTAGTATCTCTTTAGTAACTAAATGAACGTTCATTTAGTCACTAAAGAGTTACTAGCATTGTAGCGCCGTAACTACAAAACATACAGTAAAACTTAATTCAACAATTGTAGATAATAACTAGTTTTACAAATGTCCCATTTATCACTTTGTCAAATTTTGCTCGGCTGAGGCGGTACTCTCAAATGAATCAAAATTGAGTCAAAGTGATCGAACCATCCCTGAATATATTGCACAGCTTGTTTCGTTGGACTGAACCGTACGCCACCTTAAAATTTCCCAAACAGATGATGAGACCGCAAGTTGTACTCCCGGAACTTGTCTAGTAACTGACGTAGGGTAAACATCTGATCCTTCGTGGAGCGACCCTCACGAAAGCAAGCTTGGTACTCGCCGACGAAGGATTTCGCTAACGGTGTCAGTCTACAGAACAGGATATGAGAAAGCACCTTATAGGCAGAATGTATCGATAGGCTTTACACTCGAATCGATGTCATTTTTTTATAAAAAAGGGCAAATGGGGCCATCCAACCACTCCTCCGGCATTTGTTCTTTCTCCCAGATCCTGACAATGATCCGGTGGATTGGTTCGTACAGCCGCTTGCTCCCCGCCTCTAGAAGTTCAGGCATACCGTTTTTCAGCTTACTGATTGCCTTCTTAACTTCTCCCTGTGTTGGTGGCACCACAGCTTGATCATCGCTCACAATTCGTATCCTGTTTCTTTTGATCTCCGTGTTTACCTCTTCATTCCACAATATTTGGAAGTGCTTCTTCCACCTGGCTTCTACCGTTGTTTTGTCAGTAAGCAGGTTACCAGCACTATCTCTGCACATCACAGGGATAGCATCATTCCTGCACCCCACCGTTTTGTAGAAACTCCGTGTGTCGTTGCTGGCGATATAATCTCTCCTATGCGACGGCGAGCATGTGCTCCTCATACCTGCGTTTTTAGACGGCGGGTTCTTTTTTTCCGCAGCTCTATTCTCTCTATCCCTTTGTATGTTTTGATGTGTCGCCGCAATGAGCACGCGATTCCTGGTCTGATTCTGTTGCAGTCACCTCTCTTAAAATTCTAACTGACGATGTCGGAACGTGGCAAGCGAGCGTAGGAACTTTATCATCGAGGGCAATATGCAGAGGAGGATGGTACTTAACACTCTTTACAAGAGGGGAAGGCGATTTACAGATTTTCGGTGCATAATCAGAGCAGCTCACAAAGTAGAGAGTAGATTAAAGCTGTAGCAGTTAATCACGCTGTTGGAGTAAGCATCCAATGTGAACGCTCTGAATCAGGATACAAAAAGCCGTCTGCAGTAAAACACCATTTCAAACAGGTAGAATTATAATCACCAATCTCTATAAATCTGTAATCTCTATATATCTATAAATTGTAATCATTTTTGCAATCTCTATGGGAATATTTATGTGTGGGTGTATGAGAATCGAGTTTCGAGGAAAGTGATATTTCTGTTGCAGTTGAAAACCATAGTAATCGACCTGTGACATTCGGCTTTATTCTGGTTTACACACAGTCGACAAGTACGATGCAAGTAGTGCGCTGTTATCGCACAGTGAGGCCAGCGACGTACTTCCGACACACAAAACAAGAATAAAAGTGAATGTCGCACGTCGATTATTACGGTTTTAGAATATAGAATTATAGATTATAGATTATAGAAGAAATAAATATAAAAATCGTAGGGGAACTGTGGACAAGACGAACAGGTTAAGAAGAACATCTAATATAATACAGAGAACTTATGATTTATAAAACCTAAATACAGTTTACTTCAGTTCAATATATTGTTTTCAAAAGCAGCTAGTGAAATATTTAACAAAGAATGTTTTTCAACGTGTATTTTGGATATTAAAAATGGTCCGAAAAAGTGAACTTTTTTAGTGCTGCGGGTGAAACGGACAATGTGTGGGGGGAAGACGGATAGGTATTGTAAATCGTCCCAACTGAGAGCATATAACACTATTTTTGATCATTCACGGTGTGACAAAAATTTTTTTTAATATACTTTGCAAGCGACCTAGCGTACGCTGTTAGTCGCACCTAGTACATCATTAAAACACATATGACATCATCCTAACACCCCTAAAATTTCAAGTTATTGCAAAAAAACGTGTTTTGGCTAGGTGTACACATACTATCATGAATAACTCAATAATTTTTCAAGCAATTTTAAGTATTTTATACATTTTTGGAAAGTTTAGAGGACAAGCTTTCAGAATATATACACGTTCACTATGGTTCTACTAAAGCTAGATGAGATTTTTTCAATTAAATATGAAATTTAACTACAAAAATGAAATTTTTCTCTCTTTAGGGGTCCTTGAAGTGACCTTAAAAATGACCCACATTCCTGGGTTTAACATCACTTGTTTTATATTCAATCCTAAGACTTTGGTCAAAATTTCAGCCAAATCGGTCAACGTTTGCAAATTTGAGACCATTTTTAAGAGTTGTAGAATTTGTTGCATCTAAAGTAAATTTAACGCTTTAACTTCAACAATAATTATAATCATTTTTTAGCAGCAAAGGTACTACTTTAAAAAATATATACATTAATTTGTAGTCAGTGGTTGACGCAGCGGTCACCAATTAAATAAATAAAAACGCTTCACCGCAAGCTGTATGATGTTTGATACAATTGCAGCCCATACAAGATTCTATTTTCCATTACTTCATATATCTCTCGCCGGAATAGCTTTCCACGGTATCCTGTTTTGAGAGCTAAATAATGAACTGAAGAGACGGTTTCTGCAAACGCTCTTGAGGGCATTCAGGAGACCTTTTCTTACCCTACAAATGTGGCTTTTTAATTGTTTTATGGAATTGATATCATTTTTTCATCCCCCACGTTGATAGTTTTTCTGCATTAGCTCCGAGCGATGAATGAATGGAATCAGCGTGAAAAGCCTGGCAAATGATACTTAGTTTTTTTTTTCCTTTTTGAGCCAGTATTGTTTTGCTGCCTTGAATGAAACTTCCGTTCTCGCGGTTCACTAGCAGAATTCGCTGCATCCTTGGCTTACGGCATTGTGGATGCGCCTATACTGACTTCAACTGGTTTAATTGATGTACTTACTAAAATGGATTTACGTTGATATTAGTGAGATTATATAATTGCAATGCACGGAATATGATTTGAATCGTTAATTGGCAAGTATATCAAAGCTTCTTTGTTTAATATTTCTTTACAGACTAGCTTTAAGGATTGGCCTAGCCCAGACATCGCTCGATCGCTGACGGGTTCAGATATTTTGCAAAAACATTCAATTAATTCCTTGTTACTGGAGCACAATGAAATAATTAGCCGAGGATTACCGTCTCCTATCGAAGGTGAGTATGATAAGATTGAATTCCAATCAAACATTTCAATTCAATCAATTTCACTTTAAACAAACAATGAAAATAAACGAACTGTTCAATCAGTATCAAATTATAATATGGGTTGCGGCTATGTTTGTTTTACGTTTAAATTTATTTGTGTGTCTTTGAGAACGATGCTCTTAGAGACTAAATAAAACTAAACATAACATTATATAAACGGTTTAGTTGTACTATAGAAAGCCGCTGCAGTTTTCATTATTGCCTGGATGGATTTAACGAATAATCCAATAGTTCTTGTACTGATTTGAATCAAACACAGTTACCTTCCGATTCGTACACTTTAATTTCATTAAAAATTATTATTATAAGCATTTTTCATAGAAATTACGCAACTGCCTTTATTTCTCAAATTCGTAGCACCGTTTTTAAATCTGTCCATTTAAATTTTCCTTTGTCCTTCGTCCGAAAGTTGTAACAGTAATACTAGCTCGAGGTGCGCAATGGTGCATCATCCAAGGTAAATTATAATTAGATTTCGTACTTTCTCACTCTAGGAGCAAGATAGATATCAAAAAGCAGTAAAACATGTACACACTTAAAAAAAAGTGCCGAAGTCAGCAAAATTTTGCCGAGATTTGGACAGCCGAGCGTTCGGTAAAATTTTTTATGATGCCAAACGTTAGTAAAGATCCGTAAACGTCGAATTGCAAAACTGAAATTTTTACCGAACGCTCGGTTGTCCAAATCTCGGCAAATTTTGCTGAGTTTTTTAAGTGTGTAGAAAAAAAGGTAAAAACGTGCTGTGTTCTTGGTGGCATGTAGCGCCGTCTTGTGGAAACAGCATACCACTTCAGCTGTACTAGAATATTTCTCAGGAAAGTCATTACGTAATGATTACGTTACGTCATTTAGTAATACTCATTATTTACGAGAATATCATATAAGAGGTAATATTGTGAAGCGCTGGGAGGCGGGACTGCAATTAAGTTAGCAATGTTAAAGCATAGACTAACAGATGTATGTTGCTGCTTCGTCGTAATTGCCTATTCCCGTCCTATCCAACACAAATTATTAAAAATATCAGCATTTTAATGACACACAATGCAAAACTAGTTATTCCCTGATATTTTAGTTTGTAGTCTATCATACGCGATCAATCAAAATGAGCTGAGATCTATTTAAATGCTTTTTATCATTAAAGAAGTCCTACCAGCCAAATTTCCTACGTTTTTTCGTGCTTCGAAAAAGAAAATGTCGACTAATCATTTTATTTTCCATCATTCATAAATGTAAATAACTCACGCAACGCGTTGGCGTTATTCTACAGCCAGGAAAACTTGCCTGACCTGCAGACATTTGGCAGAATAACATTTGTCATGCCATTCCACACAAATACATGCGCGTTAGCTTCGTAAACATTGCTGTGAAAGTTCGGACGATGAAAAATTTTGATAGATGGATTTTAAAACGGTACCACGAATTTAAGAAATAAATTCAGTTGCGTAATTTCAATAATATGCATTAATAATCGCTTTTCAGTGATTTCAAAGTTCATGGATCGGAAGGTAATTGTTTTTTAGTCAAATCAGCATAAGAACTTTTGGAGTATTCATTAAATTTATCCAACAACTGATGAAAATTAGAATGGCTTTACTTACTACGACGGGAATTAGAAATAAACCCTATCACTTGCAGGTTTCCAAAGAAAACATCGATTATCATACATGATAATCTTACATCTCGCAAAAAACACTACCTTTATCTGGTACAGTGCTTTACACAGCGGTTTGCTATATATTTAATTTGGCTATATGCTTGGGTACCATCTGGTGGCAGCGCTAGGGAATGGAAAAAAATTCTGGCGCAGTGACTAGTCTTTAAGGGTACCACCAGACTAAGGGTACCGCCAGAGTGCAAGCGACATGCGACGCGACGCGACATTTCTTGCTGTAGTTATACGCGCAGCCCTTTTTCGCCCGAAGCAGGACTGTGAATTTAGAAACATGAGAGCGAAGTCGTGTCGCGTCGCTGTCGCGTTTACTCTGTACGGGGCCTAAGCGCGACTGCAACGCGACGCGACTTCGCTCACATTCGTTTAAATAGGTACGTTTTTCGCTGAAAGCAGAGCTACGTATTTAAACTAGTCGTAATTATTTTTAGAGTCCGTACAGAGTAAAAACGACTGCGACACGACGCGACTTCGCTCACATGTTGCTAAATGCACAGCCCTGCTTCGGGCGAAAAAGGGCTGACCATAAAACTGCTGCAAGAAAAGTCGCGTCGCGTCGCGGGTCGCTTGTACTGTGGCGATACCCTTACTCTGTACGGGCCCTAAGGGTACCGCCAGAGCGCAAGGGACCTGAGATTGAGACGTGACGCGACAGCGACGCGATGTTGCTAAATGCACAGTCCTGCTTCGGGCGAAAAAGGGCTGCGCGTATAAATACAGCAAGAAAAGTCGCGTCACGTCTCAGGTCGCTTGTTTTCGCGTTATCGCGTTATTTCTGTTAGTTTGTGGCATAATGTAGCTTAAAACAAGTTTTCGATAATCTGAAAATTGTTATAAAAGCAACTACTTATAAAACTATTTTGAGACTGTAATCACCTACCCAGATAACTACTTGGAGGAACTCTTATACTACCAACCATCATCATCTACAACGCTAGGGTATTCAGTTAGCAAAAGGAATCAATAATGTCAGACATGAGCGCATTTGACTTGCGCACGTGTCCGGCACGAGTGAATCATATTTCTCTTCATTTCATTCGTAAAGGCGAAATACATCAGACGCGTTATTATTTAGTCGGAAGACACGATTGCTCAGCCAGCCGGGGAAAAGCAACAATTCTAAATCTGTTGCATGCAAGAAATCTTCTGCATGATGCTCTTCACTGCTACATAGCTGTTTGGTCATTTACGGTTAGTTAGGCGCCGATTATGATGGTATTGAACATTTTTCATATTTTTTCTTGCTTCGATTGAAGTTGGATGGTTTGTCTGTTGCATGGACTAGGTGGAAGCGGAATGGGTTTTAGTATCGGTCCGTACTCCTCTTATCAGGGGAGAAAAACTGCATATTAGGTATCGTGTGTCAGAACTGAGAAACGGATATTGAAGTGTAAGGTGAAAAGGGGGCATTAATGTTAATAGTAGTGAGGAAGGGAAATCATTGTTGGTTCGTTCGGATTTGAAATGAGTACAGAAAGAAAAAATATGCCTGTGTCCATATGAGCGTGAAAAGTAAAAAGCCCAGTTCGAAAAGGTATACATACACCGATTCTGAGTTATGTCATTCGAGATATATGCGTCAGCGGCGGTGAGTTATTAGTGTTTCACTATAAAATACGTAAATTGAACAACATATTGGAAATTTGCACTACTTCGGATGCCTGCGAGTGCTAGTCGATGATAGATGACAAACGCTACAGCATCGGGGAGTAGCATGGTGATTTGTTTCTGTATTATTCGAGCTTGTGCCAGAGAAAACTGCAGTTAAATTTGCAATTAATTTGGTCATTCAAAGACCAAACGCCAATAAATTAAAAGATGACTAAACAAATGCTTGCATCTCTGGCAGAAACGCAATAAAAAATCAAAAATTGCTCTATGATGCGCTTGCTTCTCCAATTGTCAATTGTTCCTTTCTTGTGCCACGCGAACAATTGATGTTAGTCTGGCGCAAGGAGGCTGCCATTCCTTGGAAGTGGTAACAAATCATCAAAAATGAGACAAGACAAGAGAAATATTTCCTCTAATTGCATAAGAACTATAATAAGCAATCATATTTAAAGATGCTCATCAGCGTCTATCTGCTAGAATCGTTTTGGTTTGAAATTTTGAACGAAACTTGATTTTAACTTGTGCGAATCATCGTCTAGGAAATATTACCAGTGTTATGTTAATACTTTAAACGAATAATACTTTAAATTTATGATTAATCAAAAAGTCAAGGAGATCGAGGAGGTATTATTTAGCTTAAGATCCATAGGACATTTCAATGACTGCTGCTAAGTCATTAACCAGAACCGAGAGCTCGTGTTGGCACTTCAATCCACAATCCAGTGCTAAACTGCACTATCTCAATTATGCTTTTACCGGATTCTAAAAGATCTCTAGCGTTTTGGATAGCAAAACGTAATTAGGAATTAAAGAATTAACGTCTGAACTGGCTGACAAACGAAAAGGGAAATGAAGGTTTATTCTACATATGATAACATTATTAGTTTATTATTTAATTTTGCTTCTAAGCGGCACAATTTCAGCACTTTTAGTAGTATAAACTTAGTAGAGTAAGGAGGGGTAAAAGTGCGATGCGGGTAAAAGTGCGATTCAATGATTTATCAGTACGGATTCCGAGTAAATTGACTACATTGGCATGGATGGGTGAGTACTTTGACAGCTTAAATCTATCATAAACATTTGTTGTTTACGAATCATATTTACTGAGTTATGGGTAAATGTTATTTTAGAACGGTTTTGATGTAATATTTCGTTGTACGGCAAATACGATATCAACAGGAGGATATTACTTATTGATAGATTGTAGCAGCGTTTTACATCACTCAGATATCTCTCTTGAAATTGCGGTAAGAAGAATTTACAAAATATATTTTGCTTTTCCATAATTTAATCAAACCCCGTCAAGCGCCTAGCGGGGCAAAAGTTCGATTTATTGACGGGGTAAAAGTTCGATTCATGGATCGAGAATCTAACTCATTTTACTGACGGGACGACGACACTATGCAAGTCCTTGCGACTTGTGAGGTACTGCGCTCGACGCTGTTCGTCCATCAGTGTTATAGCCGCGATTCTCAACGGGGTTGTTCGGTGAAAGATTTCGTTTCTATCACGGAGCGAAAATTTTCCAGTTTGTTTCAAACGAAATTTGTATAACAAACTAAAAAAAATTTTGTTTCAAAACGAAATTCTATTTGAATCAAGAAAATAACAGTTTTGAATTAAAAATAAAGTATTGTCAAATTGAGTTTTCGATGTAAATATTTTAAATTTAATCATACATATCCGTTTGGAAAACAACCATAAATGTGGTTGAAACTTAATTTTTACCTTTGTTATAGAGTAAGGATGCGATTTGATGATTTATCGATGCAAATTCCGAGTAAATTGACTACATTGGCATTAATGGGTGACTACTTTGTCTGCTTGAATCTAACGTAAACTTTGGTTGCTTACGAAGCATAGTTGCTGAGTTATGTGCAAATGTTATTTTAGGGCAGTTTTGATGTAATTTTTTGTTATACGGGTAATACGATATCAACAGGAGGATATTACTTGTTGAAAATTTGTAGCAGTGTTTTACATCACTCGCATATCTATTTTGAAAATACGGTGAAAAGAGTTTACAAAATATATTTCGCTTTTCCATAATTTAATCAAACCCCACCAAGCGCCTACTGGAGTAAAGGTGCGATTCACGGACGGGGCAAAATTGCGATTCACGGACGAGGCAAAAATGTATAGCTTATATACAGCTTTTGGCACTATATTACAGATACTAGAAATGGAAGATCTGCAGAAAACTGTGCTCTACAGATGTTAGTCGATGGAAAACAATGTTTTTCCGCTGATGAAACAAAAAACAAACGTTTGGGAAAGTTTCGATCTGTCGGAGGCTGCAATACACCAGCGCAAAATAGGAAAGGTGTAAATTGAGAATATTCCTTACCGAAACATACAACAGATTGACTAGTGATGTCCGAAATTTTCAATTATTCGATTACCGATTAATCGGCGAGCGTTGTCTGCACTAATCGATTAATTCAACTATTCGTGCTAGTGGTATTCGATTAGAAATATTCGAATTTTTTTTCATTAATTCGATTAATCGAACGATTATGAACGATTAGCGGCCATTATTCGAGGATTATTCGCATTCATATTATTTCCTTTGAACTATTCGATTAATTCAACTACTCGTACTACCAGTATTCGATTAGAAATTATTCGAATATTTTTATAATTATTCGATTAGTTGAATTAATCGAACGATCAACGGACATCACTAAGATTGACGATAATATGGTTTTGTTAGCTACTGCTGTGCTAATTTCATGGATTCGAGCTTCGCACTTTTGCCCCGCGGTATTCGAACTTTTGCCCCGCTAGTGGGGTAAAAGTGCGAATCGGCACTTGATCAGAAGAATGAAGAATTTATTTTCAATAACACTATTATTCCAGATGATTTATAGTTGAATGTAAAGACATTGAGTAGCTGCATCACAATAAAATATATTTTGTTGTTGTCCTTCTTTATATCTCGCGAAAATTGATGACGACTTCAAACATCGCACTTATGCCCCGCCCTACTCTAATGAGTTGAATTAGTCTCATATCGGTTGTCATAACCACTTTGTAAAAAGTAGTAGTTTGTTAGTAGGGGAAGTTTGAAAAACATGATTCTAAAGAAGCGGCGTTAAATTACGTCGAGTGTATTCCGTCGGATTACAAAATTATTACCAAAATAAGAGGACAAGTGTATAGAATTGAAATCTAAAATGAAAACAGCAATTTTTCAAAAAATTCTCGACGGCCATGCCTCTCCTTGAACCAGTTGACCAGTTTTCGACCTTGGTGAACGGTAGGGTAATGCGTATTATAGACCCCATAGTGGTTCATAGTCTCTTATGCAGCAACTGCTATCCTTACCTCCTCGTGATACTAACCGGCCTCCCAGTTGGCCTCGAGGTAAGACGCTGGTCTAATAAGCCAGTCGTCGTATGTTCGAATCTTGGCTGGGAGAGGCTGTTAGAGTCAATAGGATCATAGCATTGACCCCGCACTGTCCTGTATTTTAACAGCTGGTTGCGAAGTCTGTCGCATAAAAAAACAGAATGTCAAATTTCGATAACGGAATTAGCGCCCAGGCTTTGCTTTTTTGATACTAACCGGAATACGAGCAACCTTAGCGGGTACCTGACTCCGGTGGAAACTAAGGTCGTATACCGACAGGGAAGGAGACAAAGTGTTGTTTCGGCGCTATAAGATGGCTGCCCCATCTCGAGGTTAGGTAGCGTGGCCCTAGTAAGGTAGTCTACCTAAATCAAACCACTACGAGCATTTAAGCAGATACGAATCGGAGTATTCGGCATTGACCTAGGCGACGAAACAAGGACGACGAATGGAAACTCGGTACTTGGAATTGCTGATCACTAAATTTCGCTGATGGAGGCCGGATGCTGCTCGAACAGCTTGAACCTCGTAAACTCGGCATTGTGGCTGTGCTGCAAATCTGTTGCAAAGAAGAGAAGGTGTGGAAGATACACGGCGGAAAGGCCCAGTTGCACCAGAGCGGTGGCACTACTAACGAACTAGGTACGGGCTTTGTAGTGTTGGGCAGAATGCAGGAATAATGGATTGGAAGACGATCAAAAAGAGAATGTGTCTATTGATGATAAAAGGCCATTTCTTCAATTACAGCATCATTAACGCGCACTGCCCGCGCGAAGCTACCCGACGATGAGAAGGAAATGTTCTACGCGAGACTGCAGGCAGCGTACGAAAGCTGCTCGCCACGGGACATCAAGATCGTCATCGGGGATATGAACGCTCAGTTGGGACCGGTGATGGGAAGGGAATCCGTAACCTGCACACCGATAACAACTGAACGATAACGGCCAACGATGTATGAACTTTGCTGCTTCCCGAGGCCTTTTTTCCCACACAAAGATATCCACAAAGCCACTTGAAGATCACCTGACCAACGTACAATGCACCAGATTGACCACGTTTTCATAGATGGCCGGTTCTTCTCCAGCATCACGAATATACATCTCCTACGGAGTGCGGATATAAAAATAAATGCGTCGTAGACCAAACACTTTTTAATTTGAACCCCGCTAGTTTGAACGACGTACAAATTAAAAATGGTTCAAATATCATAGCAGGATGGAAGTTTCGGCATATTTATGGTTGCCAATTCTTCAAACTGACCCCTCCCTCCCCTATGTAACAATACTCCCGTACCTCAACATTGAATTAAAATGGCATAAACCGCATAATTTTTAACCCTTAAATGCACAATGTTGCTTTACAACAACATAGTGAAAAACATCCCCAAAGTAAATTATGTTTACCGCCTTTAGATAAGTAAGTTTTTTTAAAATGATTTTTTTCAGCGTGCGCATTTAAGGGTTAAGGAATTTAACCAAATTAGCAAGAGCTTCATATTTAAAACAATAATCAGGCATCGGCCAATGTTAAGCTGAAATGGTCTTGAAGCGTAAAACTGGAAATTTAGTAGGATTATCTTCATCAGCTACAAACCGTAATTTTGTATCAGAATTTTCCTCAGTATAAACCGAACTGTTTTCCACCTGCAACACGTCTCTTCCTCGCTTGGCAACTGCCTTTTTGGTATTCATAAATTTGTTACATAACTATTCTCATGACTCCCCCTTCATCTTTTGTAACAACAAGTAACGCAAACTCGCATCCCTTCCCTCCCTTCTAAGCGTTACGAAATTTGTGTACGAAGCCTAAGGGTATTTTAATCAGTTGAAAATAAATAAGTTTAAAATGCAGTATTTAGTTTATATTTTCCGAACCTTTTGACAAGAACATCATCTTGAATAACTTAACCATATACGTAATTCATACAAACACAACTTACTGTGTTTTCGACAAGAAACAGGGTATATTGCTAAATCGTCGTAATTGCCTATTTCCGTCCTATCCAACACAAATTATTAAAAATATCAGCTTTTTTATGACACACAATGCAAAACTAGTTATTCCCTAATATTTTAGTTTGTTGTCTATCACATGCGATCAATCAAAGTGAGCTGAGATCTATTTAAATGCTTTTTATCATTAACGAAGTCCTACCAGCAAACCTACGTTTTTTCGTGCGACGAAGAAGGCAATGTCGACTAATCGTTTTAATTTCCGCCATTCATAAATGAAAATAACTCGCGCAAGGCATTGTCGTTATTATACAGCCAGGAAAACTTGCCTGACCTGCAGAAATTTTGTAGAATAACATTTGTCATACCGTCCTACACAAATACATGCGCGTTCGCTTCGTAAACATTGTTGTGATTTTTAGTTCGGACGATGAAAAATTTTGATAGACGGATTTTAAAACGTCACGACGAATTTTAGAAATAAAGTCAGTTGCGTAATTTCAATAATATGTTTTAATAGTCGCTTTTCACTGATTTCATAGTTCACGGATCGGAAGGTAAGTGTGTTTTAGTCAAATCAGCACAAGAACTTTTGGAATATTCATTAAATCCATCCAACAAATGATGAAAATTAGAATGGCTTTACTTATTACGACGGGAATTAGAAAAAAACCCTATGATAAACTAAAAATTATTTTCCAAAAAATTTACATTTTTTCAGCCGCTGAAAAGAATCGTCCCCACTGAACACTGATTACATCATTTCTAAAAGTCAAGCACTCAATTTTCATATACCATATTGCAGTAGACATGTGAGCATTTGCGCCATGGTCGCCAGCTTTAACAGTGATAATTTGGAGCAAGTTTGCAATAAGGACTGCTTAAGAAAGCACCTGGGTGACTAAAATACGTTCCGCCTGATTTAGCTTAATAATAGTGACTTTCAGTGGTAACAGATTGAAGAATTAAAGTTAACAAGAAGTCAACCCATCACTTAAAATAAGGTAAAACAATCAATGATCCATTTAGACTGCTTAAAATTGGTTCCTTACCCTACGCGTTGTTAATTTTTGGTTATAAAGCATTATTTTTTGATATACAGTAACTGATGGTGCTGCATGGTAATCGATTTGAAGAATCAAAACTGAAACTGTGATTTGACATTTGTTTGCACTAAAACCACATTTCTGTGCAGGTATCAAAACTGCACATCAGTTAAAACATTATAATCAACGTTGGTCAAGAATATGTGAACCTATTGCATCTCACGGATTACCCCGCTTCTCAGTGAAGCAGATCCGTTTCCAGTTAACACCATTCACCACACGGTTGAAGGGAAAAGTAAAGCACAGATGAAGAGCGCTGTAAAAATAGGAAGGAAAACACTGACAAGAGAAATTTAAAGAAACACACGAAGTAGTGTTGATATGGGTAGTCAGCGACCGTGACGTTCATCATTCACGGCTTCCGGAGGGAAGTGTATATTAAGAGTGATCAACGAGTGGTTCTCCCCTGCTTAGCGTGCTCTTCCCAAACTTTATTAGCACCACATACTGTACGATTTTTACGTCTAGCATTATAGTGAACAAAAAATGTTTTGGCCAGTGTGCAAGTCTACGCGTTTTCCGCGTGTACTAACTATATCGTAGCACATCAAGTTCCGCGGTGGTGGAGGAGAAAGGGGCTTGCCCAAAAGAAAGACCCCCTTGTAAGGCTAACTGCTGTGATGCGAAAAGCGGTCTTGCAGTAATAAAAAGCTATATATTGTACTGATTAATTAATTAATTACACGGCTAATAATGAAACAGAAAGCTTAAGTTGATAGGTGAATGTATGAGTGCAGATGAGTTCACAAATATCATAAGGCATATTGGCGTAAGGGTGCTTAAAACTGCGCGTGAAACAGGTGTTTACAGTACAGTGTATTTAGAAGGGTCATAGTCCGCATCCGAAATACGTATACCTACTTTAAGGCATATTCGTTTGGCTTGTTGTCAAATTTTGTGAACTATCTAATTGCTGATTTGTTGTATAAACAGATGCACTAATAGAGGTGTTCTACAGTAGAAAACAGGACTATTAACGTGCATCAACCGAAAATGGACACACCGTTGCATTGTTTTGATCAATTGAAGTCCTTAAAAAATAGATTCAGATTTAGTTCAGCCTTACGCATTTCGAGATTATATGAATGCATTTAGCCAGGGATTTTCCGATCAGTGACCTATATAAAAATTGTAACACGACTGGGTCGTAGCGAGAAAATTTTCTTGGGGGAAGTTAACCAACTTTAACAAGTTTAATAAAAAAGGGGGACATTACTTTCAGTAAAAAGCTTTTTCAGCTGAATTTTAGAATAAAATAAATCTAAATACTACTCAGTTGACACAAAAAATGAAATCAAGTAGGGGCAAGCAGTCAACAGTGAGACAGCAGGAACAGTGAATCAACGGGACCATGAAGCATTCAAGCTTACAGTTACAATTCGTTACAGTTCGAAACCAGACACTGATGAAACCTGCAAGTCGTAGGCGAAATACTTGTCTGTCGCGAATAAATATTAATAGTGGAATTTAATTTTAAAATAATTTTGAAAGTTTTTTTTTACTTTTTTTTAATTGGAGATGTGATAAAGTGTCTAAATAAAACAATTAAAATGAATTAGTTCTAGCTAATCTAAAGCTTAAACATATGAGTAACTTCGCCAAATTCAAAAAGATTAATATTCTAATATCTACCAATTAACTGGTTTTGACACGACTTATTCGATCTGTTTTGATGCCAAAAAATACAGAAATCAATGAATGAAACGGCAACATATGATACTATATACCTTATCACAAACGTTATAAGTTAGAGCTTTATCACTCTGACGAATCGCATGTTTCAATTCAACACTAACCTTTACTTTCATTTGATCATGTTACGTTCCAGCAGAAAATGTGTCATTTTCCGATATTTTGGGCACTTCACAATCATCGCAATCTACCTCCACCTCGTCATCTCTGGGCGCGAACAGCAGCAACATCAGCAGCGGCAATGGCCATCAGCCATCATTGGCATCATTTTCGTCGATCTCCTCCCTCGGTTGTCCAGACAGTGCTAGCATATTGGGCTCGAGCCTGAGCGGACCAAACACGGCTTCATCACCCGTTATCAACACCAGCAATCCGTTCAACTTCTCCGGGTTGTCCTTGTCGAGCTCTAGTTTAAACTCGCCAGAGATCAGCAGCAATGGTGGCGGTGGCGGAGGAGGAGGAGGAGGAAGTGGTGGTGGTCAATCACCAATTTACTACGGCAATGTGCACTCAGCCAAAAATTATGACGACTTTCGGGTAAGTACTATCTGCAAGAAAACTTCTACAACGAAAGTCAATTATGAAGGGGACAATCAATTGAAACAAAAAGGTGATTAAAGAGTGTGTAAAATTAACTGCTTGGCAAGTAATGCAGGAAAGTTTTTCTTGCTTGCTTTCTTTTCCTCGTTTTTTGGAACAAGGCCAAAGCCGGAATAGTCGAAAATAGTTTTCTAATTTTTATTATTGGAACTGTTGCGTTTATCGACCACCGTGGTACAACGGGTGGTTATCGGTTAGGGAAAGTTTACTATGGCTATTTTTATTTTACCTCGGAGGACATGTTGTTGATTGTTGGTGCTTGGTGTGATTTGTTCATTAAATTTTCGTTATTCCGGTTTCTTTAATCCTGATAATAAATGTTCATTGCCATCTAGAACAATGACGTCGTAGCGGAAGAAATACCGGAATGGGTATTCCAACAATTATGTTGTAACTATCGCACCCTTGAAAAAAGTTACCTTTGATTTCTATCCTGTCATCTATCTGTTATTACTAATACTTAATAATGATTTCCAATGATTATTTAAGATTATCATTGATTATTATATTGCTTATCATTGATTACCTAATTATCACGTAAAACATTACAAAAGTAATCTCTGATTACTATGCACTTACACGCTTTACTGGAAATCACTTGGATAGCGCATTCTATCTACCGCAACTGTTGCTTATGTGTTGGTTGCACTATATTTTTTATACGAAAAGCTTTTAGTCACCTTTCTAGCCGCAAGAGGGTGTTACTTTTGTATATTTTCGGATATAGGGCATTGGATGGTATTTTCGGCATGTTTCTAATTATTGGGTCTACTTTGTTTTCATGTACCAATTTCTCACTACGAAACGAATGTACAACCTTTACATGTTCCCTACAGTGTATATTGGTAAAAATTAGTGATGATTTCTCCCCTAGGATGTGGAGAACAGAGTGTAGGCCTAAAATAGAAACAGGCTGAAAAACTGATGCCGCAACCCTATACGAGATGTGGCGAAATGAACTAAATATATTGTTAATATAATATATTTGCCTATACTTCCAACAGCTCGCTACAAAGTCTGTTGAACAAAAGCAAAAGGTCAAGTTTCGAAAACGGGATGTAGCACCTAGGCTCAGTAAGAACTGAAATAGAGATTTTGTATTTATTTTACTTCACATGTAAATTATGTAATATATTCAAGTCGCTTTTTACTCAAAAGATACATTCCGCGTAAATCAAAACCGCGCAAAAATAAACCACGTAAATTCCAAAACTCGTGTGAAAAAAATCGTCGAAATTCCGAAAATAGCGTAAAATTGATCGCGCCAAAGTAAACGGTGTAAAAAGCGATTTCAGTGTGTACTGTTTTATGTTTTTATTTTAATAAGCATATAACAGTCAGAAGCGCATATGGATATTTATCATTTTACTTATATTTTTATTTTTCTTACATCCACCGTGCAGTATGACAACGACATTAGCTTATCTAGCTCGAACAGCGCAAATAGTCTGACGTCGGAGACGCTTAAATTGCTCCAACGCAACATGAGTAGTTATGACTGCTCTCTGCCGACATCTCCGAATGCATCTTCTACCGCCGGGGCAAGCACGAGATACTTCCGTGGATCGCAACAACTCAGCGACCTGAATCATAACTTCGAGCCTAGCAACACCTCTTCTCTTTTCGGAATTAATCAGTCGCTGTCACGTTCCAATTCACCGCCCGACAATGACGCCAGTTTGCTGTCCAACTTAGATAGTACCAACATTTTGGACATGATCAGTTACCTCACCATCAGTCAGCAGCAGGGTGCACATAATCTGTATCAACATGGAAACAATAATAACTCTGGCAACAACAGCATCAACAGCAACGGAAATTTACAATCACAGTACAATCAACATCCGAACTCAAATCACTTTTATCAGCAGCAAGGAAGTTCGTTCGGAAACGGCAACTGTAGTAGGGACACATCTAGTGGCAGTTGTAATAATTTAGCGAGTAATTATGAACGACTGCAAAATTTGCAGGCTTTAAATGCCTTGCGTCTTCTGCAACAGTCGCAACAACTGTCTCAATTTCAACTCCAGCAGTACCAATTTAATCAGCTGTTGCCGCACTATAATGGCTCCCAGGTTTGTATGATGAAAAAAAAAAAATGGACCGGAAACATTATTTATTAATAAAGGGCAAACACTAAATTATTGCAACCCAGTAAATTTACTATCAATTCTCTTGTATTTCAATTCACATAAATTGGGTCAATAGGTAAAAATACTGGAAACTTTCACTTAACGCCATCCATAAGAGTTTGTACAGACGAATCCGGTACCTTTTTTCTCATTTTTTCAGTTAGCATGTCCTTTGCATTTTTTACTTTCTTCTTAGTCTTTCTGCAATCCCGCTTCATTATCACGGCTATTCTATATTTCGAACGACTTGGTATTTCGAACGAAAGTTCTTTCGAACAAAATTTCCACCAGCAAAATCAACGTTTTTCACGATAAAAATGCGTTTTCTCAACAATCATGATGCTGGTCGTTACGTTGACTATGCATCCATGGGCAGAATATGTATCAAGCGAACGTAGGGTGCAGGTTTCTGGATGAGCAATGTTGTGGAGATAGCGAATTGCAGGTCGTTACAGTCAACCGCAACGAACATTGAATGGAACAATGGATTATTGAAGAAAGCTAGTTTTAGACAAGCGCTTCAAGACAATTTATTGTACATGAAACAAGATATTGTCACTGCAAAACTAACTATCTTCAATGATCCACGGCTCAGGATTGCTAATAAATTTATCAGAATATTTAACAAGTCAGGCAAAAAGTACTAATCCGGCTTCATATGTTGGAAAACCGGCCTTTTTGCCGGATTGACCAGCCACCGGCGTTGTAAGTGAAGAACCAGTCGGGCCGCTCAAAAACCGGCCACTTGGCAACCCTAACCTTGACCTTTCCTTTTGTTTTCCTGCAATCTGCTCCAGGTCTGCGAACCAATGTCAATTGATCCTTCAACCTTTTCAACGCTCTTGATATGGTTGAATTGCAGATATTCAGCTTTTTCCCAAAGCACGATGTGATAGCTCTGGATTTTTCATATGCGCAAACATTATTTTTCACGCATCTCCACTTAACTCGCTTCCAGTAGAGTAAAAGTTACAATTAGTTGTAAGTGTTGCAATAGCTTCGTGTTCGCCCTTTAGTTATTGACGTAACGTAACTAACCTATACTTGTAGGAGACGCTACTCCATTTATTGAAAAGCAAAATTTTATATCTTATCTCTTTGTTAATATAACTTGGATCTGCTCAGACTCTTCTAGATTCGTCAATTTTCATGGCAGTGCATGAGTTACTAACATCTAAAATTGGTATTAATTTCTTCGTAGCTCAAGAACCTGGCTCTACAGAATTCATCATCACCCTCAACGAATAACAGTGGCAATGATATTAATCTTGACAGAATTGCACGATTTCATCGTTCATCTGCCGGTAATACATTTTTGTCATTTTTCTTACTATATTTTAATATTAAAAAAAGTTAAAACTTGAAGTTTCACTCCAAGTGACGAACCGTAGTTTACCTCATTTCCCACACCGTTGCCTGTCAGTCGTGTTTGTATTTTATTATTTTACTATTTCATTATTGATGTTTAATTTTCATCACACGTTCTTTATGCAAGCACTGACGTTGTTTCCAATTTATTCACAACAGCCCATTATGATGCAACATGCACATGGAGTGGCGTGCTGCCTCCTCGGTCGCATCGCCTAGTCACTTATTCTTCGAAAATCTTTCTGGGAGGTATGCCTTGGGATATAAGCGAACAGTCCTTAGTTCAAATCTTCAAGCCTTTCGGGTCCATTAAGTAAGTAAAAAATAACTAACAATGAAATATTACACATTGGAAGAATAAAATCATTATTTCACATTCAGAGTCGAATGGCCTGGTAAAGAACAGCAGGCAATCCAACCTAAGGGATATGTGTACATTATTTTCGAATCGGATAAGCAGGTTAAAGCTTTGTTACAAGCATGCACCTACACCGACGCGAATAGTTATAATGGATCCAATCGTGGAGGAACGAGCACATCTGGAACTTTGACTTATTCATCGTCCGGAAGCGATGAACAACAACTTCAATCGATTCAACAATCTGGACAGCAGCTGCAACTATACCAACCGAACAAGCTTCTCACGCCTCCAGGAGCTAAAATTAATTTCAAAATTTCGTCTAAACGCATCAAATCTAAAGATGTTGAGGTGATTCCTTGGAACATTGCAGATTCCAACTACGTGAAGTCCACCTCACAGAAACTTGACCCCACAAAGACAGTGTTTGTTGGAGCCTTACACGGACAGCTGACTGCTGAGGGCTTAGCCAAAATTATGAACGATCTCTTCGATGGCGTTGTGTATGTTGGGATCGATACGGACAAGTATAAGTATCCTCTTGGATCTGCACGTGTTACCTTCAACAATTCTCGTTCCTACATGAAAGCCGTAGTAGCAGCGTTCATCGAAATAAAAACAGCCAAATTCACCAAAAAGCTTCAGGTGGACCCGTACCTGGAAGACTCGCTGTGCTCGATGTGCGGAGTACAACACGGACCATACTTTTGTCGGGAAATAGTCTGCTTCAGGTAAGTAAATTAAAAATTTATATTATACTTTAGTTTATATGAATAGTTTCTGCTTTGTGCCCTCCACATACACATGATTATCACCTCCGGGGATAGAGTTTACTTCAACCTCAACGCATATACCTTTTTTTCACTCGCTTGGCTAGGCTCTGTATACCTGCTTTTCCCCAGATACCCCGAGCTCTTAAAGTAAGTGTTGCATTGTTTGTAGCTCGGTGTACGTAGCTATATCCATGATTATTCACAGCTTTTTTTGGTTGATGGTATTATATGCAGCTGTGAAGTCAACGAACAAATGGCGCGTGGGAATTCTGTATAAACGGTCTTCTCGGAGGATCTACCGCAGTGTAAATGTTAGTTCCATAGTTAATCGTTGTTCAACAAAACCGGCCTGATAAATTCCCACAAATCTGATCGCAATTGGCGATAGTCTGCGGAAAATGATTTAGGACAGCACCTTGGCGGAATTGAGAACGGTGATCGCACGATGGTTCTCACAGTCCAACTTGTCGGGTATATAATCATCGTTCCACTCCTCCGGTAGCCGTTCTGTATCCCGAGTTCAAACAATAAACCGATGCAGACAAGCGGCCAACTTTTCTAGTCCCATTTTAATAAGCTCCGCTCTGATCCATCTTTTCCAGCCGATTTATCGTTCTTTAGCTGCATGATAGCCTCCTTAGCTTCGCCTACCGTTGGGACTCCGCCTCCATATATCGCACCGTCGAAATTGTTTTCCTTGCCACCATTGCGCCTGGGCGTGCCATTCAGGTGTTCATCGAAGTACTGCTTCCACCTTTCGGTCATCTTACGATCGTTTGTCAAAATACTGCCATTCATATCCCGACAAATTTCGGCTCGCGGCACACAGCCTTTGCGGGATCCGTTCAGCTTCTGGTAGAACTTTCGTGTTTCCTAAGAACGCTCCAACTCCGCAACTCCTGCTCTCCCAGTCAGCGCCAGTTTTTTCCCCGGAAGTTTTGGGTTTGCTGCATCTTCTGTTTGTGTCTATCCATGCTCTGTTGTGTGACACTGCGCAAGTCCTCATTCATCACCCTCCTACAATAAACTTCAAACTAATCGTTTCGCTAAATCCGTGTCACGTGCACAATGGATTGATGGTGTTCCAAAAGCCTTCGAGAGGGGCTTCGTCCAGCAACTTCGAATGAAAGCGCCTAGCTTACGGCGACATCTGGCTGCTTCAGCCACGCACTTTAATCATCACTAGGTAGTAGTCCGAGTCTGAGATTCTGTTTGATTAGGTGATCTCAAGGTGTACTTATATAGGAACTCTTCTTTCTCAAGTAGAGCAAGCTCTGCCCGGATGATGTCTTGTCTTCGCCAGTACCCGGGCAGCGGATCTCGCTCAGGTTTAGGTTTAGGCGGCTAGCTAGCGGTAATTTTAATTCAAAATTGAAAATTCAAGGTCGCTATCCCGCTGATAGGACCGCCGTCTTAGATGTGGCGGGAGCCGCATCTATGAAGAATGAAAAAAATTAAAAAACTGAAAGTTCCAATGTAAAAACCATCATTTTAATAAGGCTTTAAACGCGAAAACAAGAATTTGCAACCTTTGTTTTAGAAATCAATGGAGTCCTTCCCCCGTTTCTTTTCGAATGTCGCCTTTCCTCCATCTCTTGCCCTAGGGCTGCCCTAATCCTTTTTTCGCACATTTTTTACAAAATTCCGCATAAATATGCAACATATTATTTTTCTTTACAGATATTTCTGTCGATCTTGCTGGCAATTTCAGCACAATCGAGACAGTTCTCTTCAGAACCATAAACCACTAACGCGCAATTCAAAATCTACTGCAATAGTGGGCGTTGGACCGCAGTCGGGAACTGTAACTCAGCCGCACCATCATGCTCAATCACAGGTTCACTATCATCACAATCATCAGCAACATCATAACCACTCCCAGCATCATTCCTATCATTCGATGCATGGTTCGCCAAAATCGCCTTCTCCGCCGAGTATTAGCAGTAGTAATAGTTCGGCAGATTCATCACCGGTCACCTGTCATGGCCCGGCCAATCTTCACCAGCAACTGCAGCAGTTTGGGAGCCTGTAACTTGTGAGTTAGAACATTTTGCTAGAAGATCTTGGGCCAATCGTTTAAATACCGTCTTAAAAATCACAGATCTGATACTGCGTGTTCTGCAGCCAGCTGAAACCGGATTTATATCGATCCTTGTTATTCCCACTTATAGTGTTGATCGTTTTTTCATGATCCAATGAATTTTTTCAACGTTTTACCCTTTTAAAAACGTTCGCTGCACCTGTTCTGTACATTCCGAAGAAAGCAGCTTGTTAAAAACTGAGTCATCATTCCGTCAGATGGCGTATGTGGCTGAAAAAACACCTGCGCGGAATGGCTTTGGGATATTTCCACGCATGAAATTTCCTTTATACTAAAGAATTCTGCTAGGCGGATATAAAACAACAAAAACACTACAATCCGTATCATTTCTATTACGCTCAGCATTGTACGCTCATTTGGTAATAATAGCTAACTATTATTATATTCAAATGTTTGTTGAATAAGCTCGTATTGGCTCAAGTACAATAATATAGCGCTGATTAAAAAATGGATTTGAAGATTCGTCCTTTGGGCCAGCCGTAGAGAAATCGAACGAATTGTTGTGAATGTCAAATATTACACCAAACAGAAGAATCCATCATCGTAGGAAAAGGGAGTGAGTGGTAGATGAGAAGGACTCTGCCACAAAAAAGAGCCATTATAGGCTTATAATAATTACGATTTTGATTACTTTTAAGCGGAATGCAGTTTTTAAGAAACCAGTTAGATCGAAGAAGGCATAAAAGACAAAAAACAGCAAAACAAAAAGCAACAAAGAACTGTATGGAAAAGCTACTTTTATATACAATTTTAAACATTGAATGTCGGGTCGGTAGCAGAAAAACTACGCTGGATATATTGTTTTTAGTTAGGGTGATAACATATTGTTGCACTTTTTCGCCTAGCTAAAAATCAAAAACGAAAAAGAACTTGAATGGAGGCAGTTAGGTTTTAGGGAACTTCCAGGGAAATTATTTTTTCGAAAATTGTCTCAAGCAATCAGCAATTTATATACTATATTTCATAATTACTATTTATTATTTATTTATTGCTTTTGCGGTAGCAGAAATTTGTTTAACGATAGGGAAATTTGTAGTCTCTAGATGAGGTCTTCCTCTTTGTAGCATAATTTATCGTTCGATTACCGATGAGACGGTAACATGTTATCTTAATATTTGTTTGATTGCATTTAGGCTTCGTAAAATGCATTTATATACTTTTCTATCAGATATATAATTTTTTGCGACTTGTGCAATAATTGTTTGGCTTGTGTACATGTTATTTATTGTTATAATTGTAATTCATATACTATCGGAATAATTGTTTCTGGTATTCATTTATTATTATATAAACTTTGTTCGTCAGCACTTTGATTTGATTTTTTAATGGTTTTTAAATCTTTTTATGCACCAAACTATACTATCTCGGGAGATTTTTACCAGCAACGCTGTTTGTTTTGTCCTTTTAAACATATGTAATATAGTTTTGACTTATTTTATTCTCGTTTTATGTGTATTTTAACTAGAGGAATTTTAGCATAGTTTGAGAGTTTTAGATATTCCATGGCAATTTTACCCTTTGCTCTCTGTTATGAAGTAAGAAATGTATGTATTTTCTATACACCGGGTAACTGCCAACATTTTAATGCTTTTCAGGCTTAACCAATTGATGCTAAGACTTTAACTGGGTCACAGAGTATGAGCACATTGAAATCATTGTTTTTATTTTAAGTCGATTGAACACTTAGATGTGACTTTTATACTTAATCTAAATTTAATTGCTACTAACTTTCTCTGATTATTCTCATATTATTTGAAATGCAGCGTGCTGTATTTTTAATGCATCATTAATAGTGCAAGTTTTTTGAACAGTGCTAGTGAAAATCCATAATACAGCACATACGGAATTTCTTCATAACAAGCAGCCATTCAAACTCGAACAAATCTTCGAGAAACCAAACTGGAAAGGGATATTTTCTACCTTTCTAGAACTTCCCATTAATTAATACATATACAATAGAATATAACCAAGTATGGCTAGTAATAAAACTTGTTATTTCTGACAATAAGTAAAAAATGAATACTTTTTTATGATCATTCAAGAGTCTGGATCAACGCATTATTACAGCCTTGATACTTACGCCTTTAAGTTTGTTACGAACATCAATTTCATTTTGATAAAACATTAGGTATATTTACTATTTCCTTGCTACTTACAAAACTTACTACTAATTTACTAATAACTAAAACATTATACTATTTGAAATTCGTCAAACTTTTCAGATTTATTTGGATTTCCTATTTCGTTTCATAACAAACAAATTTGTCGAATAGTTTGACAAGTACTCTAGGGACCCAAATAAATTGATTTTAAACCAACTAGAATATTATAGATTAGAAGTATTGTCTCAAACTTGTATTCTTAAGCAAGTTGTGTATATTTTTATATTTGGCTGACTCGTATTATAGCTATATATTCGTTATTTATATAGAATTCATTGATGTATAATGAAAATAAAACAAAATGATAGGAAATAAATAAAAAAGCTTACAAACGTAATGCACACAATAAACAATATAATCTCTGATGGACTGAGGATCACATAAAATTGCCAATAAGTGAGGACAATAAGCACAATGTCGTTCGAGTTTTTGAAACGCCAAAAAAAAAAAAACAGATGAGGTCATCGAGATTCCAAAAATTTCAATCCATTCATTACTATGCCATTATAAAATATCCAGCTGTAATTTCAGACAATGTTTCAAAGCCCTGTTTTAATCTTTTTTGACTCAAATTTGCAAATTCAAATAAATGAAGCAAGCAATCGTTTTAAAACTATGCTCCACAATCAAACTGTTCAGTTTGAATGAGTTCAAAGTTTTCTTTTAAAATCAGGGGTATAGTTGGGAGCAAGCTTTTGAATTAAAAGTCTATATAAAATAAAAGTTAAACGCTTGCTAAAGTGCTGCCGCGTAGCAGCAATTCAAACCAGCCAAATGAAAATAATCGAGCTTCATTAATTAAACGATTGTTTCGAAAATCGTATCAATAATAGCAGGACAATGATTCAGAGTTTGTAAAACATAAAACTAAATGTATCACGCATTTACCAACAATATATACTGTATGAAATGAGGAAAATGTGCCTAGCCTATTTAAAATTGAAAATAAAAGATAATAGCTATTTATTACAACTCTTCAAATATAGGTGTACTCGTCAGAAGAGTTCTGTGCATATAAATTGTTAGGATTGGAAAAGCGATAAAGCATGCGACTGAAACAAAAATCAAACGTAGTGATCTTCACTGCAGCAACCTATTGATATTACATAATTAATTGAAACAATGTAATCAAATGAACCTACAGGTTTTTCGTTTATTTTACAATATAGCAATAGTGGCAACTCCAACTTATCTTGGATATATTGGTTTTTCACATAGAATTCACGGCGACAAACAGAATCATACTTATCATCATCCCAAAATTATAGTACTAACTACTACTAAGCATCATTTCAACGTTTTATGCTAAGCAATCCTACCAAAATCAAAACGGTAATAATGGAAATTTTTTAACAGTTTATCAATCCAGGATTGATAAGATAAGATTGTTTATTATTTTAATTGGTCAAAGTTGTTAAAGTAGACAGAGTTAACTTTTAAAATAGGCTTTTGTTGTACATTATTACTGTGTAAGGTGCTTATATCATCTGTTTATTTTATAGAGTTTTAGAGATTCACACATAAAAGGTGTATGATAAAAGCTAAAAAACAATTGTGAAACGTAGGGTTGATATAACCGATTTTTTGTTTTTGCAACCGGTATTTGAATCAAAACGCATTGGAATACAAGTAATCTTTCATAAAGAGCAATACGTGGAAAACCATAATTATAAAATGTAAACAAACCAAGCGAAAGTTAATTTTTCTATGCTAGTCCTGCAAACAATAACTTAAAGTTGGTTTGTTTACACTACACTTGGAGTTCACGAAAGGCTATTCAACTGACGTAATATAAACAACCTTGACAAACAGGGATGGGTCGATCACTTTGATTCAATTTTGATTCATTTGACAGTACCGTCTTAACGGGCCAAATGTGACAAAGTTATGTATGGGACATATGTAGAACAGGTTATTATCTATAATTTTGCTGAATAAGGTTTTGCTGTATCCTTTGAAGTTACGGCGCTACAATGCTAGTATCTTATTAGGGACTAAATAAACGCTCTTTTAGTCACTGATGAGTTACTAGCATTGTAGCACCGTAACTACAAACGATACAGCAAAACTTTGTTCAGAAAAATTGTAGATTAGAACTAGTTCTACAAATGTCCCATATATAACATAGCCATATTTGGCTCGGCTGAGACGGTGCTGTCAAATGAAACAAAGTTGAGTCAAAGTGATCGAACCATCACTGGTTTGTTAATCGAACGTTTGTTTGTTAATAAACCGAAGAGTTTGTTAATTACAATTTTCTAATTTTGTATTGTGGGTGAAGTGAGCAGGAGTGACTGGTAAAATGAACAAGTGAAAAATTGCCGAAATAATAATTAAAATTAGTTCTATATTAACAACTGCCTTCTCCAAGCTGTTTAAAACATTTTGGATAAGATGCCAAGTGCGCTAAAAACGAATAAAATCAAAAATAAGCGCTAAAGTCTGTATTCTCGCTAGCAGCAAATAAGCTTTTTCGGCAGAAAAATGTAAATCTCAACTATTATTGATAACATTCAATATGGTATATTCCCGGTATATTTTTCAAAAATTGTAACCATTTTTTATGAACGATAAGTTTGAGATAAGCACTACAAAATAATTAATGTTTTGGGGGTAAAACATGAACACTGCGTTTAAAGTTCCTTCTTTCAGTTATCTACATACTGTCAAGAAAGTGTTCCAACTGTGCTACAGTTCTTAATAAAAATTTCTGACTAAAAATTACAGATGAAATGAATCAAAATCAGATATTGAACGTTACGAGGATACATTATGATAACTTTGGCTTTTCTGTCGAGTGGTGGTTTTTATTCTATTACATTGCTGTATTAATTTGTTCCATTAATAATGAAAGAATGAAGGAATATTCCCTTAACGGGAAATTAGCAGTCATTAGCTTTTCGCAAGTGAGCCCAATTTCGGGAGCAGTTTTTAGGCTCAAAAGCGGGGTTCTGTTTATAGAAATATATTCACTGCAATCTTCTTGCCAATCTGAAAACAGCGAATATATTTTCATGATCAGAATTTTTGTTTCAAATAAAAAAACTGCTTTTGAAATTTGCAGAATCGATGGGCTGGTACCGAATGGCCGAAATCCAAATGGCCGAATTCCAACAACAGTCTCAGAAGGCCGTATCACGAAAGGCCGAATCACGAATGACCGAATCACGAATGGCCGAATCACGAAATACCGAATCACGAATGGTCGAATCACGAAAGGCCGAATTTTCCCGGAATGCTTAAATCCACAAAAAAATCATTGCTCATTATGTGAGACCTTACACATTTTGTATAAATTTTTTCATCTATTACTCTCCGCGAATTTGAAACATTCCCCTGAAAAACCTCTATCTTTTCTCCTCTATTGCCTTTTGTTTCACGCACAGCTCTGTGATGAGGTGAAGGAATAAAGCTTTTCGTAAAATTCTCTAGCTGTTTTCCCCGAACCCGTGAGCCGAACTGTGCCGATGCTGTTATAATCTGATAGATCTGATAACCGTGCGAGATGATTTTGACAACTGGCAGTGCTCCCATTTCATATGTAAAATTGAACCGGAGGTGTGCTGCTTGATATCTCTGGAGTGCCGCGGCACAATGTGCAAGGTGTCCGACTCCTTGAGTATAGATGATTGAAAGTTGTTCTTCTCCTAAGCGCGAATGAGTTACGTTTATTAGCGTGCGAGGCCTATTGATCGTGTCAGTAGCAAATGTTTCCTAGATGGTTCAGGGCGAGACGGCCGCAGGCCGCGAGTGTGCGCCGGTGACCCGCCGTCGGAAGCGCCGGAAACCACCACTATTTCGGTGCATACATTTTCCTAGGTTTACTACTAGTCAGGGAACTAAGGGATTATCCCTTAGTTAAGTCCGAACGAGCGGCAGCGAGTAAGAACAGCGTATACCCAACATTTGTGCAGGCTGAAGGCCGTGATTATTTTCGGCCGAATATGACGTTCAGTCATACGTGTTTCAGCCTTTTGTGATTCGACCATTTGTGATTCGGCCGTTCGTGATTCGGCCATTAGATATATTATGCCATTTGTTATTTCGGCCATTTGTGTTTCGGCCATTCGTGATTCGGCCATTTGTGTTTCGGCCATTCGTATGTAATCCGAATCGATGACGACTAGTTTCACCTTAAATTACACCTTTTTCTAAAATTCAGCCTTTATAAAACCATTCAATTACCTTTACTTATTATTATTATCAATTAAATGATAAATTTGTTTGTAATAAATATGGAGAAGTACGGTATTGTTTTTGCATTACTTTGAAAACATAAAATATCAATTACTTAGTCTAAAAGCCCTGGAGAATATTTAGAGCTTTTGTTGAACAACAATAATGCATAATTATTATAATGCAAAATAGTACTCAAATTATCTTTACTCTATATTGATTTTATTTTTCAACGGCATACTTATCTTACTTTACCCTCACACGTAGTCTCGAATTTTGTGCTTGCAAAAATCAATGAATAACCATTTCTTTTAAAACATTGCTGTATTTTATCATGTAGAATATAGGTAAATTCAAGATTGTGTTGGATTTTAGAGAAATAAACGATCCAATTGCTTAGGATGTTAATTTCTCAAGGAACATTTTTGTTGAATAGTAGTTTATCAAACGCTTATTCCATTGATTTCAGTTATACAATAGTTGAATAAGCTACTCTTAAACAGTTTCCGTAACATGCGTTCATACTTTATAGTTGTTACACCATTTTTCATTATTGTGCCGCCGGTTCTCCTAAAGTCCTTCTGGAGAAGATGGAGGTCATTCATCCTTGGTTATCAAATCAAACAAATTTTCGTGCGAACAATATGGCACCAACTTTGCTGTATGCGAAGGAAAACCATGTGAATGTAAACAACAATGTTGATCGCCAAATAAATCATTTGCTTGAGGCAGTAGCTTTTAAAACTGCTTTGACAAACCGCTTTGTTTTTCGCACTTTTCGCCATCTAAGAAAACAACAGGTAATTTTCCCGCTCCCTCAGTTGTGTTGTTTTTTCCATCACAAGTTTTGTACTCCATAGCTGCATTCTCTACACGATCGTTCTGGTAAATTAAAAATTAGTTTGAAACAAATCTGCGTATCGTGAACTTTTACATCATTTGTGGTTTGTTGCTTCAGAAACATCAAGAATCAAACTTTTTTTTTCTTGATTGACTTGCACAAAACCCAAAAAACTCACGACCTCTGAAAAGTGTTATGGAATAATATACATACTGTTTTCAGTATTCAGTCATCAGCTGCTACGTTTTTTTATTCGCTGGTGCCGGTATCTGCCTTTCGGTATTTTAAATTTAATAGTTCCATCACTTTGATAAAGCTTTTAGTTTTTTATGTGATATGAAGTTGCCGAGGCACCCTAATTGTCCCTCGTACGGCCCTAATTACATTAGGTGAGATTGCTGGCTGCTAGCAAGCGAGTTTGTGGGCTGGTTGTAAACTAGCCCAGTGTCATCATGTCCACTAGTTGGAGCTAACAAACTCGCCTGGTGTAATTTAAGCTTCATTGATATTTACACTTTTGAGTTATTCAGCAAGCTATTAGAATTATTCGAGCAAACTTTTAGATATTTGAATCCTACTTATAAGATGTTGCGGCGTTTCGTCGTAAACGACAGAGACTGAAGAAATAAAAATAAACAAACTAGATTTTTGAACTGGCTCTTTGAATTTAACCCAAAATTTACATCGTCATTCTTTACAATCAAATATGTTGTTCAAATGTTGTTGTTGCCTTTCTGGTGGTTTGAAAACTGTTGTAAAATTCAATATCCAGGCGTTTGAATATCACAGAAGATATAGGGGAAACCTTTTTTTGAAAGCTAGTAAAATCTCTTTAAAAATTAAGCTTACTTGAATGGAGACTTTGCGCCGAACTAATAAATCGCAAGAAAAAATTTTGACTA
This sequence comes from Sabethes cyaneus, assembly GCF_943734655.1. Classification (NCBI taxonomy): domain Eukaryota; kingdom Metazoa; phylum Arthropoda; class Insecta; order Diptera; family Culicidae; genus Sabethes; species Sabethes cyaneus. The sequence goes on along the minus strand of NC_071353.1, from coordinate 59,151,485 downwards.
AACATTCATTTCGGTTAATCCATTTTCATAAACACCTCAGTATTACCTGCATAATTTATATGTTTCTCTCAAAGGATAAGTAATCGAACCACATTTTGGTCAGCATACAATCGCAGAAAACTTGTTTTTGTACTTTTTTGCGGTACTTTCGAGTGTTCGAGTGTTTCGAGTTTTCGAGTAAATTCGCATTTGCAGGGTTTTGAAATTTTTATAATTTATATAACCATTTTGTTAAGTTAGTGGGGAAATTCAAGATGTTCTAGCGCACTATATATGAAAATTCTCGGCTAATCCCATATGTGTTATAAACTTATTGATTAATATTTTATGAAATAGAAGGATTAAATAATCTTTCACTAATTATTCCGTTCATTCCATAAATCATCTTGACTTAAAACTAACTCATAGAGGGATTAATCTATTTCGTATAGAGCGTTACGCACATATATTTCGGACATTTGCAGCAAAACCAAATGGAAATGTCTAAAATATATACGTGTTACGCTCTGTCCAAAATAGATTAATCACCCTATACATAAGTATCGAGGCATGCTGAAACATAATAAAAGGGTTTCCTTTCTAAAAAAAATGCAGTCAAATGCACTTTTGACTTTAGTTGTTTTGTATGATTTCTCTAAATTTTGCTCAAGAAATCTGTATATCTGACATTGCTTGTTTGAACTAGATTTTCACTGCTAAGTTATAAAAATAAGTATTTGCGGGAAAGGTATAACACATAGTTTAGAAATCAACCTTACAAGAGAAACATGGTAATTTATTTTAATGTAAGACCATACGAGATTTCAAGTATTGTATTATTTTTAGAATCTAATTATTCTTAAAAACTGTTGCACATTTACATACATTTCAAGCAATCAATCATTTTCTAACATCAACGTGCAATACTCTATTTATAATATTTATTGATTCTAAATAGCTAATAAGATGGTTAATTTTTACAGTAAATTTTGTTTGTGGTGCTAAATAGAATGAGATTGTTTTTAAAAGAAAGGTTTTTATAGCGTTTGAATCTCATTTTAATTAGTGAATTTCAGATTAACATTCGCATTGATATCTGGTTGCATTTTAGCCAAGCACATCAATGCATCGTAATAACAGTAATATTACTACAGATATAAGTGATTATATTTTGTATTTGGAAGCAATATAACCAGTTTGGAACCATGAAAAATTGAAGAGTTGATTCACTATTATTAGCGATATCGGTGAATAGTCTACAATATAACATGTTCAATAATTTTACTGATGTATGTTATAATATGCTTATTGCTGAGAATAAACTACAAATATAACGAGATCGAGAGCACGGGGTGCGACAAATTCACTTAGGACCAATAGACGAAAATCAAACCGATAGCCTGAAGGGCACAACGTTCGGTGAGCCATCTAACGAAAGAATCAAAAACTATTTAACAAAAACATTTGTCGTAGATGGTAGCAAAAGTAAAAAATAAAACGAACGAGTTTCAGCTACGATAATCAAATGCAAAGCATATACAAAACTATTTATATTAATTCATATATAGCCAAACAAGTTATTATCACAGAGATAAAATACTCAACAACAAACAGTATAAATTCAAAATACGTAAACGAGATGACACAATAAGCAACCAAACAATAACGTCTGAACTTTCATTATCGAGAATAAATCGTATCTTGAATCCATTATCAACTACTACCAGTGAAATTCAATTTATTCTCAACTTAAACAAAAACTTTCACCAGAGAGAAAGAGTGCATGACAATAATATTTTACAGGAAAACGACTGACGTATTTTATCGGTACGGTAAAAGGCAGAGAAGGTACCATTAGTTTGTTTCATTCGTTTGCTTTTCAATTAGGCTACCGCATTATTCAATTATTCATTGTGACTACACCAGCTGAAAATACTGTTTAAAGTTGAGTCGCTAGTTCAAGAATGAGTTATAACTCAACACAAAATCGTATCTTATCGGAATTTAAACAATGCGATTACCGAATAAAACAATAGAACATCAAAGCAGCTGCATCGAAACTACTCTCTCTAAATATGAGTTTTGTAACTAATAACTGTCCACCCTACAATTGATTGATATATCACATTCCCTTATTGCTACATTAATGTTTTGTAGAAACGTGTGCTTGGCTACCCGAGTAAAACTGAACGGTAAACATATTTCAAAGTCGTTCCTTGAGTATTTCGCTGTTAAAATCTAGTTTTGTTATCATCTTAAAATAAAATCTGGAGCATGTACTCTAAATTTGCTTTTATTTTGTTTTTTCATTTCAAATAAAAAAAAATGTTGATATATTTAAAGATATAGGTGAGAGACGTCTTTTTTTATGATAGCTACCAACGAGCTCTTTAATCCATTTGAAAGCTATAGGTCACCAACGTATTTTGGACCCCATCAGCAGCTGTACATAATTTGGACACTTACAGCAAAATCAAACGGAAGTGTCGGAAACAGCTGCTGATGGGGTCCAAACTAGGTTGGTTACCAAAGGTTGGAAAACTCGCAAAATGAACATATACGCCGAGCATCGGCAAACGGTTTACGGTTTTATCATGATAAAACAGCTACGCGAACGGTTCAATTCGCCTATAGCATGAGCCACATACATTCACGCTTTATAGCATCGCTGAATATACGAATATCGTGAGCAACGCAAAAGTGCGAGTTACCGCCTTCTGCTGCTTGTAAAGCCACTAACACTACTTTAAAATATTCCCTTTTCGTGGTAATATTATTTTGAATACTTTCCGACGTCCCCGGGCATCCTATATCCGCTAAATCCAACACGCTCAATGTTCAATATTCAATTTTTGAATGAATTCTGATCTTTTCGTGATTGAAAATTCAAAGCTGATGCGTGCATTATCAGCTAAGCAGGCGCGAATTCTCCAACCACTGTTCGTTACCCTATCCTATCCTTCTATCGGAAAAAAAATTCAGTCGTTTTAGTTATAAGCCAAATTAGTTACAATCATAAATGTGAAAGTGTAATTTTGTCTCACTGTTAACCAGCAGGTGGGAAGAGTGAGACAACGAGCATTGCATACTGAGACACCTCATCATTAATTGGCCTAACGTCTTACGGGAAGGCCTGCGCAGTATAATTTCTCCATCTATTTCGGTCCATGGCAGCTGGTCTCCAGTTCCGCGGGCACCCAGTGCTCACCAGATCTCGCTCCACCTGGTCTTGCCACCTCGCTCGCTGTGCCCCTCTTCGCCTTGTTCCAACCGGATTCGATGCGAAAACCATTTTTGCAGGAGAGTTGTCCGGCATTCTAGCAACATGTCCTGCCCAGCGTATCCGTCCAACTTTAACCACTTTCTGAGTACTGGGTTCGCCGTAGAGACGGGCGAGTTCGTGGTTCATTCTTCGTCTCCATACACCGTTCTCTTGCACTCCGCCAAAGATGGTTCTTAGCACCCGCCGTTCGAAAACTCCGAGTGCTCGTAGGTCCTCTTCTAGCAGTGTCCACGTTTCCTGCCCGTAGAGGACAACCGGTCTAATTAGCATTTTGTACAGTGTGCGCTTTATAGGGGGGCTCAGATTGTTCGACCGCAAGTGTTTGTGGAGTTCTTAGTAGGCCTGACTTCTGTTGATAATAATCTCACAGTTGGTATTGTTGTCCTATGTTGCCAGCGAGCCAAGGTAAGTATACAAACTCGCCGACTACCTCGAACTCTTCCTCGTCGATTACTACGGTACTGCCCAAGCGAGCCCTGTCGCTGGTCGCGCTCGGTCCCGCCCGTCAGCATATACTTCGTTTTAGACGTATTTATCTTTAATCCAATCTTGTCTGCTTCGCGTTTTAGTCTGGTGTACTGATCTTCCACCGCCTCAAATGCTCGGCCGACAGCATCCACGTCGTCAGTGAAGGAAATAAATTGACTGGATTTATTGAAAATCGTGCCTCGCATGTCGATCGCCGCTCGTCTTATGACCTCTTCAAGCACAATGTTGAATAGTATGCAGGAAAGACCCTATCCTTGTCGAAGTCCCCTGCGAGATTCGAATGGGTCCGATAATCCACCCGAGATTTTCTACTGGATCCCATCCATCGTAGCCATAAAAGTCTTGTAAGCTTACCCGGAAAGCCGTTTTCGTTCAAAATTGTCCATAGCTCGCGTCGGTTTACACTATCATATGCGGCTTTGAAATCGGTGAACAGGTGATGTGTGGGGACTCGGAATTCGCGGCACTTCTGGAGGATCTGCCGCAGGGTGAAAATTTGGTCCGTTGTAGACCGATCCAACACGAGCAACACGGGGGCCCTACGAAGTACGAACTTCTGGACGGATCTAGCTTCGTGCCACTATTCAAAGGATGTCTAGGAGCGGTACGAATCCAACGGGGTTACTTTCGTACCCAAGCACATGAGCCCCCCAATCGCACCGAAACTAAGGTTCATCGAAAAATACTAAACTATTATCAAGGAGGCACTACGGAAGCATGCCAAGGTGGTCAAATCGGAGGAATACATGAAGAAAAAGTGGGTTTCCGTACAAAAGAAGCAGCATCCAGATGTTGTACAGAAACTTATGAGTGGAGTTAAGCGTAAGGTGCAAGCATACGGTTATGGCATTGAAGTTGAATGAAATAACTATGTCAAAAGATTACTAATGGATATATTTTATTGTCTGGAAGTTTGAAAAAGTCGGTCAACTAGATAATTTTCTACAGCATTTTTTCCGTGATGCAATTTGATGTGGGGCACCCTTTACTTGAAAGCGACAAATACTTTGGTGAGATGTAACACTGTGATCGACTGCTGAGGCTGTTTAGAGAACAAAATCTTGTGATCCATGCTAAAGATTCACTGTTTGTCATGCACTGATACAGATCGTGATCTGTGCATGGGGTGATAACTGACAGATTTGATCAAAACCGCTAATTTTCCATCGCTGCACACACTCGATCAAAGTAGAAAGCACATAGAGTTTCTCCTGGTGCTTGTCACTACAGTTCCGTAGGAAAAACACATGAGTCATATAGTTTAATGGTAAAACACTTAGAGATTATCTAATATTCACATCAACTTCTCGTGAAAGCCACATTAATTTCAAGTAGAACGACATGCGAAACGCTTTTCATAAGAAATACCCTTTATTCAAACGTGTAAAACCAGTGTAATATTTCTAATAACTCACACTATAATTCTATATGGATTGCTATAGGATAGGATCTAGTGGTAAAACACGTTGATTTGTAGTGTAAAAACTTTGACTGCTTTTAGTGGACTGCGAGTGTGCTGGAAAACATGGTCGTTGAACGTGTTTTTATTTCACGTTAATTCGAAGGGAAAAGCTTTTGAAACCCAAATGATTGGCATATGAAACAAAATTAACAATATTTGCACATTGCAATTCATGTGTAGATAAGTTCACTTGGTAAGACCGTGTCTATTTTTATCGGTGCACTGTTGACTACTCTCCCCTATCATTTTCTTCTTCTGTGTGTTGGTTTATACGAGATAACTCAACCAAAATGAAATCACACAGTGTTATCAATATCGACGACATCAAGATATAAAATTTGGTTTTCAATCGTCTCTTGAACTTTGCCCGGTTAAGCATCGGTAGGTTCAGTCGGACGGTTTTTTTACGGCGATGCACTGTGGTACCACCATAGGCCAAAAAGGGAAAACAACTTGTTTTATTTTTCGGCGTCGAATATATTTTTCTCAAACTTATTATGATCCTAAAAAGGCAAAAAAAAAACAATGTATTATTGTTGGCAGAAGTAGACCCATGGCCGTCCCTGAGGACCTTTGAGTCGCACACGGACGACTGGAAGACAAGAAGAGGTCTTAGGAACTCAAACCCAATTAGTCCCCAGAGGTTCCACCAGGGAATAGGAGCTTTGGCAAAAACCCCTAAGGGCAAAAACCCCGAATATAGCGTAGCTGATCACTAAAAAATGTGTAATTGAAGCTAGGTGATTTAACTGTCGAGCATAATAAAGTAAGCATTGGCCTAATATAAATTTTTGCAACCCATGGCAGTACGGATATGATTGAATAAAGCTTCTTTATGACTACTGACTAGAATTGTAATTTATTAACATTTTTTTAATACAGACATTACCGAAACTAACCCATACTCCAGACATAGAGAATGTTTCACAACCTAAATTTGATACTTTTAATATTAGCAATTACTTTTAATATGTACAAACTTTGATTGTACGAAAAATAATATTACAATGTATTTAAAGTTATCTCTTCTCTTTATCTGATGTTAAGCTTGGGTTAAAAACAAAGCAATGACGTTGTTTTTTCTATGTGTAGACCGTTGTACTCTATAGTTTCTTCTAACACTTCAATAGTATAACCGATTTTTTTACAAAAATAACTTCAAACTTTAAATTATATTTGAATTAAACAAGCCAGTAGATATTTTTTAACACAAGCGTTGACGGATTTAAAAGAGATTTAGAATGCTGCTTGCATTTGGATGAAATCACGTAAGGAACTGTCAACCTATATGTATTTAACACATGCCCTAGTATTGCTATGGAATCTGTTCTTACATCGTATTTTTTTCGGTCGCCCGTAATTTTGATGTACTTCGAAATAAATAAAATTTCAGCTTTGCTGACAGATTTAAAAGGATTTCTTGAAAATTAAATTGTGAATGTACTAAAAAATTGCCGGGATTTTTCCCGTTCTAATCAGGATATATAGGACTGACGATTCTTAGTTTCGCAGAAATTTTGCAAATAGGTATTAGTTGCAGGCTCGAATGAATCAGAATCAGAATGAATCGTTTCATACCTGTTTGTACCCGTTTATTTCATAAATGTTTGTCAAACGGCGATAAAATGATCTTCGCTAAGACATATTTACTGAAAGACTGTCATATCTTTTTCCTTTTTTCCTTTTTAATAAAGCGATATTGGTTAATTTAAGGTGAAATAAGTCATCATTGATTTTGTGAATTTCAAAAGCAAATTTTTTTTTTGTTTCAAACAAAAAGTTTCTTCATGAAAATATATTCTCTGTGTTCAGATTGGCAAGCTGAATGTAGTGAATACATTTTTAAATGTTTTGAGCCAAAAACTGCTTCCGAAATTGGACTTTCTAACAAAAAGTTAATGACTGCTAATTTCCCGTTAAATAAGCTTAGAAAGCGAAGCGAGTTTTTAATGATGATAGCTTGCGGCACCAAAATATTGGAAAATTGAAGCTTTTACGTTCCGACTCGTTCACTCAAGGAGAGAATTTTGGTTTTTATCGATCGTACTAATCTATGCATGGTATAAAAGATAGATTAAGTTTTCCCCTTTAAATTGAGCTACACAGCAAACAGTAAATTGTTCAAAAAATATTTACGCACATATTACATATATACATTTGAGCTAAGTCGCTAGCATTTAGAGGTGCATGAGACTATGCTCTAGAGACTAATTCTGCGTTTTTCGGCCAACAAACATAAAAACAGTTTGAAAAATATATTGTGTAAAACAATAGCTATGTAAAATGCAAAAGCCTTCTCTGTAAACAAAAGCAAGCTACTGATAGGGCATGCAGTGAGACTTTTAGGCCTTTTACTCCCGGTTATCCCTACTAGCACAGTCGTAAATAAGTTTCTTCAACAGAAAGTGCCAAAAGTGTGCTGCTTGGGATCTCTGTTCTCTGTGGATCTAAGTTATCACATCAAAAAAGTGTTTTCACCGAAATTATAGAAAATTAGGTTAGGCACTTGCGATTTGCTTTTAGTTAGACACGAGGCGATGCACGCAAGCTCAATTAGTGACATGCGATTTTTTATATTGCCTTTAAAAATTTTGTCCACACGTGGGCTACACTCTAAATAATCGACATGTCCAATTCACGTGAAAGATCATGTGAACTTCTGTACAGCAACTTACTTCATGTAGTAGTTAATCGGAAAGTTGATCAAATTTACCGGGATCGCACGTAAACGGGTTAGTATGAGTGCGAGTTACTAATAATTCACATAAATGTTACATGAAAAGTGTGATAGATGAGAATTACCTATGTTTTCACGTAAACTTGACGTGCTGATTTTTTTGTACATTAATACAATTTTTTATTTTATATATTCACCGAAAAAATCCATACGCTCGATCAAACTGGAAATCACACAGATTTTCCAACCAAATAAAACATTTTGAGATGATCTGATATTCACATCAACTCCTTGTGAAAACCACGTGAAATATTTCATTTCACATTTAATCGAAGGGAAAAACTTTTGATACCCGAATGATTGGTATACGAAACAAAATTATCAGTATTTGCACATTGGAATCTTGTCAATTCTTCTGGTAACGTCGTGTTTTTATCGGTGTAGATCGGCTGACTCTCATACACGGTCAATGTGATATTTCATATTTGTGAAGGATGCAAATTACAAATTGTTAATTACTCTAAATGCTAACTACATAGATAAATAACACAACTGTGATTTCATCACACCAGAATGAACGAACATCGCTAGCCATATCAAAGAGGTACCACATTAACAATTTCACAAAAACTGTTATTTCAATGCAAGTTGCATAAACATACTTCTGCCACATTGCATTGTTCTGGCTACCCTCCATGCAACAATTTCCGCATTATCGATGCCGATATGTTTTATGCATTTAAAAAAAAAATCTTGTGGGTTAGAAAATTTGAGTTTGAATCTTGATTCTTGTATACCAATTTTAGAAAAAAATCATTGGTGAGAATAGGTGTCTGAATCCTCGGAAAGGAGAAAAGATATTCCCAGATTTTAATGTTTGGCAGACGAATTCTGCAAACTCACTTTTTCGTACATTTTTGTAATCATCTTAGTAATAAAAAATAAAAATAAAACTGATTTTTGAAACCATCGACACTGTTCTTCGTAATAAACTATGCTCTCTTATAACCTGTATCGGTTTCAGTTGATCAGATCAGCTGAGAGAAGGCATAAAACACGGCTTCTAGTCGCTTATTGCTTTGTACCTACAAATCGGTTATTCTATTTCCGATGTACCACCCAACTTACCAGTTACCAAATCGAATAAGAGGCATGGTAAATTGAATGACACAATCGGTACATTCCTATTTTAGATCGCCTATCATACGTCAGAAATCCAGTTATTGCAACTTCTATCTACACCATTTTCTTGTTTGTTAGTAGTTTACAAGTTAAGTCTTTCCATTTCCACAGCTTTTGCCTAGGAGCTTTTACTGATAATTCTTTTTTTGGCAAAGTATTGATATAAACCGATAAAAGACGAAATAGTACCTATGAGACCGACCTGCCACGATTCGAACTTACCTCCCCAAAGCATTCCGCTTGGTAGGGTGCTACCGGCATGTACTAAATCCAACGATAGTCTGACAATTGAAATAAGTTCCATCCGTTGTTTCATCATCAACATTTTGTAAGATTGACTGTAAATGCGTAGGAAATAAAAAGTATCGAAGTTTAAACAGTTGTCATTGATTTTCTGGGTTTCAAAAACAGTTTTTACGCTCGTTATAATAATTTTGTTCACTTTACTTTACACCAGGGATGGTTTGATCACTTTGACTCATTTGAAAGTACCGTTTCAACCAAGCATAATTTGTAAAAGTTACATATAGAACATTTATATAATCTATTATCTATAATCTTGCTGAACAAGGTTTTACTGTATCTTTTAAATTTACTGTGCTACAATGCTGCTACCTCGTTGGTAGTCGTTATTTTGGTTACCAACGGGATAGCATCCGTACAGCAATATGAATACAAAAGATACAGCTTAGCTTTACTCAGTAAATTTATATATAACAACTAGTTCTATCAAATGTCCCACACATAACTTTATTAAATTTTGCTTGGCTGAGACGGTACTGCCAAATGAATCAAAAATAAGTCAAAGTGATCGAAACATCCTTGCTTTACAAATGTAGCTTACCTGGTCTCATTCTCTGATTTGTCTATGTGTGATTTATGCTGCTCCATAACAGTATAACTTCGAAGTGTTCTGTAAATTCAAATATATTAGTGATTGTCAATTGCATCTAAATAGTGAGAAGTTAGTTATTGAATCAGTTCAAAAATGATGATGATTCCGACGAGGGACAAACAAATTTTCATTAGAAAACAGGTATCAAAGAACGCTTCTGCGAAACTGACAGTTACAAAAATGCGCTTATAATTCATTGATGTAAAAACTAGCTTTAAATTGTGCAAGAAGCTGAACGTATCCCATCTTTGAGCCGCAAGCCGAAACATGTCGGGATAAAGACGGAGGAATCTTGTCGGATGAACGTGAGGTGATCGAAAGGTAGAAGTAGCATTACAATGAGCACCTGAATGGCGCGGAGACGGAATACCAAGAAAGCAGGGAAAATGACTACATCAGTAAGGCGGATAATGGTGATGAGCCGACCCACACAACAGGTGAAGTGATTGAAGCCATCAAACAGCTCAGTAACAACAAGGTAGCGGGCAAAGATGGTATCGTTGCGCAGCTTATCAAGATGGGCCCAGATAGGTTGGCTACCTGCCATCCTATCGGTTGATCGGTTGATAGTCAGGATCTGGGAAACGGAACAGCTGCCGGAGGAGTGGAAGGGGGGAGTAATATGCCCAATATACAAAAAGGACGACAAGTTGAAATGTGAGAACTACCGAGCGATTACCTTTCTCAACACCGCCTATAAAGTGCTTTTTCAGATCATCTATCGCCGTTAGTAAGTAGATTCGTGGTAGGTTATCAAGGCGGTTTTCTGGACGGGCGATCGACAACGGACTACAGCTTTGCGCTGCGTCAGATCCTCCAAAAGTGTCGCGAATAGCAAGTCCCTACGCACCACCTATTCATAGATTTCAAGGCCGCTTACGATACTATCGACCGTACAGAGCTATGATAAATTATGAACGAAAACGGCTTTCCAAGTCCTTTTTAAACACGCATGGGACTCCGACAAGACGATGGTATTTTCTGTCTCCTGTATTCAACATCGCGCTAGAAGGTGTTATAAAACGTGCGGGTTTTAACATGCGGGTAAGATCTTCAATGAACCTAGCGAATTTTTCTGTTTTGCTGACGACGTGGACATTTTCGGAAGGACGTTCCAGGTGGTTGCTGAGCAGTATACCAAACTGAAACGTGAACCAAGATTAGTGGTGAAGGTTAGATTAGTGGTGAATACGTCTAAAACCAAATACCTGTTAGCAGGAGGAACCGATCGCAATCGAGCTCGATTAGGCAATAGTGTGTTAGTCGACGGAGATGAGTTCGAATTTGTATACCTCGTGTCCTTAATGACGTGTGATAACTAGCAGAGAAATACGCAGACGTATTCTTGCCGGGAGTCATACTTACTACGGACTCCACAAGACCCTGAAGTCTGGTAAGCTTCACCCTCGTACTAAATGTACCATGTACAAAACGCCGAAAGCCCTCTACGGATACGAAACGTGGACAATGTTTGATGGGGACTTGAAAGTACTGGCCGTTTTTGAACGTCGTGTGCTTAGGACCATTTTTGGCGGTGAATGAAGGAGAAGGATGAACCACGAGTTGGCGCAGCTCTTCGGTGAACCCAGTAACCAGAAAGTTGCTAAAGCTTGAAGGGTACAACGGGCAGGACATTTTATGAAAATACCGGCCAACAAGCTCGCAAAAATGGTGTTGGCCTCGAATCCGACTGGTACCAGACGCAAACGTGTGCGGCGTGTTCGATGGTAAGATTAAGTGGAGCAAGATTTGGAAAGTATGGGACATTCGAGAAATTGTAGACGGGCAGCTATGAACCAAGTTTGTTGGCGAAACATTATTATGCAGGTGAAATCCTAAAGGACGGACATGGCACCAGGATAAGCATTTCTGGCTTTTCTTTAAATAACGGTAATTTTTACAATCGTCAGAGACGATGGTAAACAAAAGCAACAAAGGTGTTTATAATGTCCAAACAGAGTGGGACAAGAGATGATGAGAAAGGAGCGGCAAAATAGGTAAAGGCAAAATAGGTCATTGAAGCGACATTTATTAAAGTATGTGTACCGTTGGGGGGCTCCGTAGCCGCAAGGTTACCGAGTCTGCTTTGACAAGCGAGTGGTCATGGGTTCGAATCTTAGTAGAATCAAGCCATTCGATGTCAAGTGACTTTATCATGGGTTTATTCTCAGGCCCCCCTCGTTTACCCTTCCTTCATGCTGAATTCTATGTTTTTCCACTGAAGCCTCTTGACAGTGCAAAAGTCCCTCCTACAGTTAAGTGTACTGGTCAGAGGAACGAAGTCCTCGCCAGGGACGGCTATAATACTGGCAGTGAGGAATAGGTGGGTAAGGTAGATTAAGCTTTGAAGGAAGGGTAAACCCCAATACACACAAGCACGCATAAAATTTAATAAGCATATCGACCATTCAATAGCGATTATAGCAAAAAGAAATGCAGTGCAGGTTATACAGCAAACACCCGGGCGATATCACAATAGATCATCTTTACTGGTCGCAGTGATGAGTCCACACAGGAAAAAAAATGTGTACCGTTCCTCTTCACTCAAGCTGGTGAATCGGCTGATCGAACCAAGTTATAACGGGAGCCAATTGTGTGTAACCGGATTCCAACCCGATTACTAAAATATTGTAAATTAACAAGCCCAAACAAAAAAATATTTTAAAAATTTTCAAAGAAACAGAACATCGTTTCCATCATGGGAATATTTAAATATTTGAAAATATTTTTTTTAAGATACATACACACTTTTAAATTGGTTTTTCTTTTTTCACCTGGAGCAAACTAAACAACTTCCAGATGGAAGTGCTTTTTTTGTCTTCAAAACAAAAAAGTTCCCTTTGAAGAACTCAGTAGAACCCTCAAAAAAATTGATTCAAAAATGTATGATTTATAAAATATTTATACAATATTTAAAAAAATGCTATTTTAGTGTGTTTTTTAAATTTTGTGAAGGCACTATGTTTTAGCGCTATGTTAAAAAAATCAATGAACACACCTCACTTGGAAAATTAGGCGTTTGCACGCCATAGAAAACCATCGCGTTTTTGATGGTTTCGTTCCACTGTGCACTGATTGCTAGAGTTTGGAATGATTTTAGATGTTATCGCTTCCACTGCAAATTTTACAATCATGATATAAAGCGTAAAAACGCGGTTTAGAGAGATAAAACATTTCGGTAATCCTTTTTTGAGACATATTTAAATCCCATATGAAAAAATTAGTTTACGACCGACATTGACAATGAATTCTTTCTATACCAAACAAGTTTTTATAATTGCTGCACAAAACATAAAGCAAGATAACAGTTGACCACGTGTTCCAAGCGCTAATTTTGGTTTCTTGTGATATCTACTGATATGAATGTTCGACAGTTACGCAGGGGAAAGTTCATTTAATATCATTTTTTAATGCATACGATGTCAGTATTGCAAATAAAATAAACATTTCAGATTTGTTGAACAACGAAAGATTAAACAGAACCTTCTAATTTCAGTAAAAATGAGATTTTTTTATGAAATTTTGTACATCGGCCTAGTTTACGGAAGCATCAGCAAGCTAAAAACATTTCCAAATTTCCATAGAAAACTCTTTCAATCGAACATGCGCCGTCGTAATTCATTACCATTAAATTATCATCACTAGAAGGCTAAACACTGGATACTGAATTTTGATTAAATAAATGATGTCCGAGAAAATCTATAAACAGCCTTTGAAGTTTTCTGGGATGATAGAAGTCATCGAGTTTTCTAAATATAATTTTCCACTATCAGGCGATAAAACAATCCCGTGTAAAGAATTTCGTAAAATTTTGGGACTCTTCAACGCAAAGATGTACCTTAATTTTAAAAATTTTGTGGGATTGAAATAAGTAAATAAAATTCGATTGTAAGCCTAACCTCGTGTTTTTGTGTTGACCTAAAACAGACATAGTCGAAGCAAATCGTAGAATACAATGAAACAGAAGTGTATATAGTATCCATAGGGTAGGACCATTGGCGGAACCAGGGGCGGGGGGCAAAGGGGCTAAGCCCTCCCTAGAAAAGATTTAGCCTAGAAAAATTGACTAAGTTGGAAAAAACCAATAGTTAGATAACTGTAAGTAAGAGAAACTTCAGAGTAAAGTTTATTTGCATCACTGTTATAAGATTCCAGGCATTAATTTACATTTAATTTTAATATGCCGACGAAATAAAACGGTTGAAAAAATTCCGGGGGCTATAGCCCCTCCTTAAAATGAAAGCTAGTTCCGCCACAATTGGTAGGACAAGACATGAAGGGGAAAGAGCGAAAAATTAGATAATAGAGAGTCATTTGTAGCATGTTGTATTTTGCCAAGCTATGACATCTCCGGGTGTCAAACGGGGTTATACATGGCCGTTTACTACCGGTTTGAAACGCAAAGGACTTGTATATTAACCTAAGGTTTTCTATATGATTTAGCGGTATTGTAACCCTTAAACCATAGGAGTTTGATAAAATACATACACTATAACCACTATATAAACGCGTGACACTTGTTCAGATTCAGCTATTGTTGGTTGGGTTGGGTTATTTTTATATATTGTATCTAAAAACAATATGATTATGTAATAAACGATAAATAGTTAACACAAAGACACTATCTTGTGTCTATCAACTTGCAATAATTTTGAGTGCATCACTTGCTTAGCAAAGTTGACCTTATCTAAAATCTCTATCAACCGTCTTCAAAAAATATGTCAATCTAATCACAACTGTTCTCTATGTCGAAGATTAATTAAACTTTACAAATGTTGACCAACATTAGAAAACGACCAATAAGCCCAACGTCAGACAAACCGAGTGAGTGTTTTTTGCTGGAACAGCAGAGGAAAATGAACTCTTACTCGGCTTATTTGACGTTTTTCTAATGTTAGTTCATAAATACTCCGTAAAAATATTCAAGAGTAATCAATTAGACCGTAATACATTTCAAATGCAAGGAGGGGTACTCAATTTGGCCAAGGAGTAAATTGGTAAATTGATAAGTACGCGACATTGTTTGGAAAACTTTAATTAGCGACGTTTCTTCTATGCGGGAGCAAAACTATAGGCGTCGAGAAATGGGGATAAAATTGGTTGAGTTTGAGATATATGTATATCAAATTTTTCAAGTCAGTGAAACCGTTAAAAGCACATAGGTAGCAGTAAATAATAAATAGTATACATGGCCCGAAACATTCAAAACCTAACAGATACCAAACTAATTATGAAATTCAGTTTTTTCAAGATTTAGCTAAAATTTGCATAACAATAATTCTGTCCACTTACTTCATCAAATTAAGGTAGATGGAGGCAACCCAGAGTATCGAGTTCATAGTGTCCCACTTGGTAGGATTTTTCACGTTAAGAAGTTTGTGTTCAATCATCCAGCAAATTTTATCCACAGGATAATACACGTGATCGATAATGTTCGTAATAAATCCTATAAGGCCCATGATTCGGTCTGCTTCCTAGAAACGAATGTGGGTACTACAAATGTTACGGTAAATCGTAAGACTATGCAAAAGTTCAAACCTTGCTACCAGTTCCATAATTCAACGAATAGCTAATCATAGGGAGATCGTCCAATAATCGCAATGTCGCTCGTGTTTGCGACATTTTAGAGCTGAATATGGCTAGCTTTTTGGACAAATCGGGATCGTTGCTGACATACATCCCTGCAGCTAGCTTCGTTGTATAACATAATGTCCTTACAATCTGAAAATAAGCATCAAATGTGTACGTAAATAGAAACTATGAAAAGGTTATCTTGCATTTGTGTTTAACGCGGAAACCCAAACCGGTATTTTGCCAAATAAACTTGATCCCTGCTTATGTGGTGTTTTGGCTGACGTGTTGAAAGTGAAAGTTGTTCTCAAAGACGTACTACGTGGATTACTACGTACCTTGTCCCGACCCGTATAGGTATCCAACATTTCACACACTTCATTTAAAGCTTTACTCATCTTGCAAATTAACGTAATTGCAAATAACTTAAAAAATTCACAGAAAACTGAATGTCGAATGTAAACTTAGTACTATTGTGGAGAACTTTAAATCGAAGGCGTAAAACTAACACGAATTAATAGGGAATTGAAACGGTTTCGAGAAATGAAGAGTTCTTAATAATGCAGCATTGCTAAAAACTCCAAAACACGAATATTCACTGTTGACTGCCGTGAAACGACTGATTCTTTAACAATCTTTCAGTTTTGTTTACCACCCCATTGAAACGATAACCATACTGCTACTACACAAACTTAAGCTATT
The DNA here is from genome assembly GCF_943734655.1 of Sabethes cyaneus. Classification (NCBI taxonomy): domain Eukaryota; kingdom Metazoa; phylum Arthropoda; class Insecta; order Diptera; family Culicidae; genus Sabethes; species Sabethes cyaneus. The sequence continues at coordinate 59,135,245 of NC_071353.1, read as the reverse complement.
GGTTGTGTGATTGCGATTGCAATGAGTGAGGAGCACGATAGATACCGTTGTATTTACAAATTTACCATAAAGCGAAAAGGAGAGGGTGTGCGTGCTAGTAGTAAAATGAGTAAAACATATGACTTTGACATGACGTGATGCCTCATTGGCCATAATCTCTACACTCAAAATAATCCATCATACAAAAATCTATACACTTACGTGAGGAAAAATCACGTAAATTTTACTACACATCAGAGCTGCCATAAATACAGATATTTGTGCATGCATAAATTTGGAACCCTTACCGTTTTCTCCGGAGTACAGCAAAGTTTCGTTAATTGGTGGTTCGTTAATTGGGCGGTTCGTTAATTGGGCGTTCGCTAATTGGGCTATGTGACAACTTGAATGTCAAAATTGTATGGAATTTTCGAGTTTAGAATTTTCTAACAACTGTCAGTCGGCCCAATTAGCGAATCAGCTGGAGTGCAGTCGTGGCCCAATTAACGAATTCAGGCTGTATTTAATTTTCTCGATCTAAAATCTAAAAGGAACATTAGTAGAGCCAGAAACCACAGCAACTGAAATAACTGATGGGTCCCTAATTTATGCATGCACAAATATCTGTATTTGTGGCAGCTCTGTTACACAGGGAGCTACGCGATTTTAACTTGAATATTGTAGAAAAAATAATAATGCCATGTGCCCCCGCTGGTATGACTTTCTTTAATCTGAATATTTTTAATCTGTACCCTGGTGGTATGAATGCGTTCACATTAAAAACCGATCAAGCATCATACACAATTGACGTTAAAGTTGACCGGGTAAATTGAAAAAAAAAAGCAAAAAAACTTAATACGTTTCCTGTTGCTCAAGAACTTTGGCAATATAGCTCATATGGAACTTACCTCTCGCCAGAACTACCCAGGTAACCAATAAGCATTAAAATAAGCTGTAAATCAGTCGTTTATTAGCATCCCTGGCGTTTTATACTGCAGGTTGTTGTTTATCAGCTTTTTGACTGCATAACTGTAGTAAATTGGCATCCACAATTCTATTTAAATTCTTCTTGTTGGTAACTAGCAGCGAATAGGCATTGTCAGCATTATAAGAGGGCTAGCAGTAAAGTAGCCGCATATTTTGCCAAAATAGCATTTAAGTAGCATTTAAGGCAACTTAAATGCTTATTGGCTTGCTTTTAAATTGCATTGGAAATGCTTATTGGTTACCTGGGTAAAAATAGAGCATTTTTGTCGAAATTGCCGAGCCAATTACCTCTTCTACAAACCGGACGTTTAGAATTCGCGCATGTTTGAAATGTTTTCAAAACGTTTGTTTTCGTCAAATCAAAACAACAAGTTCATAGGGTGCGCGTCTTGCGTCTATGTGAAAATGAATAGAGTTACCAAATATTCAGATTAAAAATTAACTCGTCCAATCTCAACGAGGTTTTTTCATATTAGCGGGGGTTGAGTGTACCTATCTAGTTTTCACGTAAACGCATTACAATGTGCTTTGTGTATAAGTTAATTTATATCCAGCTTTTTACGCGCTATAATGGTGGCCGCTATAAATTGTGTTCGTAATATGCGAACAATCTTTTTGACAACTCTGCATACATCAATTCTGGCACTCTTCTCTTGCAGCACTACCGTGCTCTTTCTTTCGTTTACGTCAAAGAAGGAAAGCAAAACTGTGCGAAATGTAAACAAAACTATTGCCTTCCTTCTTTTGCGTAAACGAGCAACACTGCCGTACAGGAGAAGAGTGCCCAGTTTTGATGTATGCAGAGTTGTCAAAAGATTGTTCACATATTACGAACACAATTTATAGCGTCCGCCATTATAGCGCGTAAAAAGCTGGATAGAAATATTAAAAATGTCTACTTTCTTCATTACATACGTGGCGTTTGTAATGTAACTATTGTAACAAATATCGTCCTATAGACACCTATATATATTTTGTTGTTTGCAACCGAGGGGCAAGACGCTTCATAATATTATCATAATATTAATATATTAGGCTCTATTAAAACCCTATAAATGTATAAATAAATGTAACTTTATAGGGCTTTCGGTTATATTATGGGTGGGAAAGGTCAATATATTAAGGTTGGAAAAATATTTCCATAGGGAAAAGTAATATATTTTCGACAGTGTCTTGCCCCTCGTTTGCAACCTTAGTAGTAAACAATACGAATATGATCTGTAAAAGAAACGCTCTATTTATTGTAGCAAAATTAAAATGAAACGTTTTCCTGAATGCCTCGTTAGTTATAAAGAAATAAAATCGAAATAAAGAAGTGTGATTACCCAGGTAACCAATAAGCATTAGTATTAGCAGTGAATCAATCGTTTATTAGCATCCCTAGCGTTTTATACTGCAGGTTGGTATTTATCAGCCTTTTGACTGCATAACTGTTGTAAATTGGCATCCGCAATTCTAATTAAATTCGTCTTGTCGGTAACTAGCTGCAAATAAGCATTGTCAGCATTAGAAGAGGGCTAGCAGTAAAATAGCCGCATATTTTGCCATAATAGCATTTAAGTAGCATTTAAGGCAACTTAAATGCTTATTGACTTGCATTTAAATTGCATTGGAAATGCTTATTGGTTACCTGGGTATGCTTCTGTGGCCTTCACCTTCGGTATAGAATAGTGGCTCAATTTTTGCCCATTGTTAATGTTAAAAATTCTTCGATAACGATGACAAATTTTGCACATATGACACCGCTCATGCCATAAAAACACCCAGATAACACAAAATCGTAATAGAAAGTTCACATTAAATCGTTTTCATGTCAATTTCACATTGGAATTGTATAATGCTTAAAGTATGTCAAATCGAAGTGAACAATAAGTTGTTTTGCAGTCGTGCGTGTCTTCATATACAATTCATGACTGTGAATTATAAAGTAGGATAGACAATTGCAATATTTGATTATATCTTAATCATATATTCAGGAGTATTTAGTTGCGTGTTATAAAAACTGCGCAAAATAGAATTACAAATAGTTGTCAAAATTTTCGCACGTATATCGCCTCCACTTTGGTACATATATGTTCTTATATGGCGTGAAATATAACTTTTTCGTTCAGATATGATTTCGTATACCTCAGTTGCAATCGAGATATACAAACCAAATGGTTTACTGGGCACTAGTGCTGGGAAAACGATATTTTTACCTTATACCATAGACTCACAGACGTAACACTTCGAACAAATTAGGAACGAAAAACACGAAATTGATTCGAGGTGTGTGTGTGTTTTTTTTAAAATGAGGAAACGTTCTATGCCTGGTACACTAATGATAGTAATCATCATGTAGCTCGGTGTGGGACTCTAACCCACAGTTCCAGGTACCAAGTTTTCATTCCATATCCTTATTTCGTCGCCTTGGTCCATGCCGAATGTATTCTGCAAAGTTTTAGAGCATATTACTGCAAGAAATTTTGCTAAAGACAGTACCCAGGTAACCAATAAGCATTTCTAATGCAATTTAAATGCAAGCCAATAAACATTTAAGTTGCCCTAAATGCTACTTAAATGCTATTTTTGTAAAATAAGCGCCTACTTTACTGCTAGCTCTCCTATAGTGCTGACAATGTTTATTTGCAGCTTGTTACCGACAAGAAGAATTTAAATAGAATTGTGGATGTCAATTTACAACAGTTATGCAGTCAGAGGGCTGACAAACAGCAACCTGCAGTATAAAACGCCAGGGATGCTAATGAACGATTGATTTACTACTTATACTACCCAGATAACACAAAATCGTAATAGAAAGTTCACATTAAATCGTTTTCATGTCAATTTCACATTGGAATTGTATAATGCTTAAAGTATGTCAAATCGAAGTGAACAATAAGTTGTTTTGCAGTCGTGCGTGTCTTCATATACAATTCATGACTGTGAATTATAAAGTAGGATAGACAATTGCAATATTTGATTATATCTTAATCATATATTCAGGAGTATTTAGTTGCGTGTTATAAAAACTGCGCAAAATAGAATTACAAATAGTTGTCACAAATATAACTTTTTCGTTCAGATATGATTTCGTATACCTCAGTTGCAATCGAGATATACAAACCAAATGGTTTACTGGGTACTTGGAATGATTCTCAAAGTACACTTGTCGAAAGTTGGGAGAGTACGATGGCTCGGTCACGTCGCAAGAATACCGGCTGACCATGCAGTGAATATGTTCTCTTCTAGACCTCCATCGGCCTTAAGGGCCCCATACACGTAAGCAGGGCTGTCCTGCACTCAGTGCGCACTTTGTTGCCTAACTTTTAAGTTTTAACACTGTCTTTGAGCACACTGTTCCTTTTATTCTAGGCCTTACTTTTAACTTTAGCTCTAGAAAAACTAATCACACAAAAATAATTTAGCTAGATTACCCTACTTATGGTACACACTTTATATAATAATTAACTTTAATTCCCGACGCGCACTTCTATTCGGGTTCAGAGTCAAGCACGGAAAGAAAGCATCCCGTTAGATGCCAAGCCTAGGAAGCTAATTCTTGTAGTTAGATGGACAAACTGTCGAGTTTTGACATTTTGGTCACATCCGTTCCGTAACATATCCCTTAGTGACGTCGGTAGTGAATGTCTCGCTACCAACTATTTATTTATTGGAGTATGTTCATACCCTCCTCCCGAAAACTGTTCAGTGTGGACGAGGCTTGTGACATCTACATTGAGATGCGCACTCACCGCTCTCGCAATGTTGACAATCTGGTCAGGGGCGTATACAGGGTGTTGGGACTCGAATACTCTGATCAAGGGAAAAAGGATTTGAACTTGGGATGGAGTCACAAGACTATGCTGATTGGAACCACCGGTTGCAACATCCTCAGAAGAAACCGCCAAGTACCACGGTAGACGTTAGCTCGGTATGTGAGAAGATACAAAGCGGTTATGTCAGGACAGGGAGTGGACCAAATTGGTTCTTTCAAAACTGTTTTCACTCCCGCTGGTGGACGAGGGCGGGTGGACCATATTTAAGGATATGGAGGTTTGATGCTACGGTGTAATAACCCGTGAAATCAGGAGCCTCGTATACCAGCTAATGGAGGGAAACGGATAAGCTTATGTTTTCAGCAACAAAACAAGTGTCATCCGAAACTTTCTTTATGTGCTCGAGAGGCAACCATGCGGCTCGATTGCAAGGGTGCAAACGGGTAGCGGTCAATAATTTGTTCGACGTTTTGTGTTTGTGTATGTACGTATGTATATATATATATATATATATATATATATATATATATATATATATATATATATATATATATATATATATATATATATATATATATATATATATATATATATATATATATATATATATATATATATATATATATATATATATATATATATGTATTTGTGGATGTGTGCTAGTATTACTTGCATACACCTCCCAAGCATGTGCTCATAAGAGTGCGCATTATGAGTCAGCGGGTGCTTATTTTGCCCCATGCATGAACTTAAATTGCAATTTTCATCGTCATATCAATTCATTTTCAATTTTACTGTTTACAGATTGCCATTAATTATCGATAGAAACTAAATTTATGTTTTGCAATAACGACACTTTCAAAAATCAATCTGTTTGAATGCTTAAAGTAGCCAACAAATTAGGGTGCCCATTATACTCCTATTTGTAATTTGTTGTAGTTGTTGTTCTTTATTAGCGATACTTTACACTTGATAGTGCATTCGTGTTGCCTGTTAGTAATGATTCAAAGGTAATAATCACTTTTAAAATTTATGTAAGGACTTTCACATAAAGAACATAAGCCATTTATCCGATTCAGCAAATTATAGTTTGTAATAAATATTTATATTTTTTTAAAATGAGCTTCTAAATAATAAAATTATAATAAATAATAAAAATAATGAAAGATGTTAATTGAGATGTTGAATAAAAGCGCTTTTGCGATTGTCTGCTTTCGCTCATCTCCATCATCATCGTTACGATTACTTTCGCTGCCCATTGGAGGAATAATATGGAAATGGTAGTAGAGAAATAATGCTTCCGACTTAATCAATAGTTTTGAACCGTTGATGTTAGCAATTTTATTCTTCTTCCTCTTCTTCCTCCTCTTCTTCCTCCTCCTCTTCTTCCTCCTCTTCCTCTTCCTCCTCCTCTTCCTCTTCTTCCTCCTCTTCCTCAACCTATAGAAAAATTAAAATATTTGTATTTTATTGAAAATAAAGAATACCACGATTACTTACCACTTCTTCGACGACCTCCTCTTCGACTTCTTCGACTTCCTCATCCTCAGGCTTGACCTCGTCCTCGCCTTCGGGGGTTTCTGGATCGCCAGCCTTCTTGCCAGGTCGCTCGCCGAACCATTTGGGTAGTTTGGCTGTTAAAAGAGAAACAAAGTTATGAAATGCGAAAAATAATTGCAACCAATTATTTTTGGTAACATTTATAAATTGAAGATCTGCAGATACTGTACAAGTAAAGTGCATATAGTGAATCAGAGTTTTTTGTCTCATTGTCGCCTCAACTCAACACACAGAGCCAACTGAAGCATCGCAACGTTGGGAATCAAACTCAAATTATCATTGTAATTGACGAAACCCTTATAAAGTAAAAATAAATCCAAAATTTCGCAGGTAATAGAATTTAAAAAAGTATGAGTAAGCGTTTCTTGAAACTGTTGGGTTAAAACACATTTTATTTTGCCACGACACGCGCAACAGACAAATGTGAACCACGTAAACGTACGTATGATGATACTTACACTTTTGACGACCGGCATACTGTTCCTTCCTCTCTGACCATTGCTTCTCGAGAACTTCCTTGTTCAGAGTGTCAAAGCCCTACACACGTATTTTGTTACGATAAACAGAAAATATACATAAAACACCCATGAGTTGTACAAGAATGATGCGTGCAGATGTAATTGAAATAGTTGGTAATATTGTGCTATATTTTTCCAAAGTACGAGATTTTGATTTGACCAGCACTTCCTTAGACTGAGTGTTGTTGTGAACCGAGTATGTTTTATAAGGTTGCAATTAATATGAAAACATTTACCACTTGTGATTAGGCACATATTTACGCGTTGTACTAGAAAAATTGTGGATAAAATATTCTACCTCTACTTCTATTATTTTACAAGTTTCTCCACGAGTTCAAACACAACGGTTAACGCCGTACGAACACAATTGGAAGGAACACAACATTAAATATCGAACGCTTACATTTGGTTCGTGCCATCCATAATTCCTGTCGTTGTGTCCATTTTTTATTCATCTTCTCTAGATAGTATGTGCTGTAACCCTTTTGGGTTTTAGAAATTGGTTTTAGATTAGAACAATTTTGCTTTACAGACAGGGTTGTCGAAACGTGGAAAAATATGAAGCATTCTTCATTAAATTGTGTGTTAATACTTACACCTTCGAACAGTTTTTTCTTATCATCGTAAGAGCGGGTGTCAACACGGCGTTCATATTTGGAGGCGACTTGGATCTTGGGCTATTTTCAATAAATTTAACGTTAAATTGTTTTTGACAACTCAATAAAGCAAAATTTACTACTAACCGGGTATTTGCCAGTAAGGGCTTCTGGATCAAGACCCTTCTTCAAGGCTTTGTGTCTAAGCTGCTGCTTTTGTCTTTCCTTCAATTCTTTAAGCTAGGGAGGGAAGTTGAAGAATTAGTCACAATCATGGTTGTAAATGAAATTAATTTTACTGACATCGTAGTCCTGACGTTTTTGCCTTTCCTCCAAATCGTACTTTTCCGTTTCCAGCTTGACAATAGTATCCCACAACTCTGTGGCCTTTGTACGCAAAGCATCAGCACTGAGGCCATCGATTTCCAGGGGCTTAATACGGAAGGATAACGAGATTTTCTTTTCCTCTTCAAGCTGTTCCTTAGTCTTATTACGTTCCATTTGGGCGTTGGACATTCCGAACTGTAGTTTGAATGGGTAAGTTACGTAAAGTTTTGAATGAAACATCTTTTTATACTTGAACTTACAGAGCTGTCCTTCTTGGTGATAGTGAAGTTCGGTCCCTTCTTGTCCTTGTCCTTCATGGCCTGCAACATCGCTTGACGTTTCTTCTCAGCCTCCTCGAGACGTCGCCTCTTTTCTTCCACTTCGCGTTGCTTTTTCTCCTCAATTTCGCGAACGCGACGCTCCTCCTCTTCTTTCTTGCGTTGAGCCATACGCTGTTCCTCTTCAGCTCGAGAAACTTTGCGCTTGGCTTGTTTCTCCTTGAGCTTCTTGAGTTCATCCTCTTCCTTGGCCCGCTGTTTGCGCCATTCGTTGATGTATTCCTTCAACTGTTCGTCCAAGTCCGAGCGCTTCTGATCCTGGCGCTTGATGAACTCGGGATCGTCACCCCTAGTTATGTAAATTTACCAATAAGGTAGGTTGTTGAGGATGTGCGAGAAAATAAGAAAGATTGTCGAAAGAAAGAAATAACCATCCGATTAGTATGTATCCAAGAATAGTCTTGAAGTTGAAGTAATTGTTTACAGAAGCGTTTATACGTGTTTGAAATTGTATATATATCCTCGCCATTCGTTGAGTCTAGCAGCCACGCCGAGAAACTTAGAAAATATCCATTCATTGTAGACATGCTGACAGTACAAAATACAAAATTTTACAAAAATTAGTAGCAAAAAACACGAAAAATGTGTATTGTTTTCGGCGTCCTTTCGATAATTATGTATGTAGAATCTGAAGATTTGTGTTTTTACTCGAAATGTATTATAATTGTGTAGAATAATTGGAAAATGTTGGATTAGAGTGGATTGGGAACGAGATAATGTCTTTGAATGAATGAATTAGTGAGTACTCTAGCCGTGGTTATTGTGTAGTTAATTTATTTGGTTAAACTTTTTGAGTCTAGATATAAACTACTCAAACTACATAGCTCTGTCAAGATAGTTAGGTTTTCTTTGGATTCTATTGAATTTTCAGTTAATTCATATAGCCTTTCGGAGTGTTTGGAGTATTCAAGTTCGAAAATTGATCCATGCCCAAAAAGCATTTTTGCTATATAATGCTGTTGCTGTTTGAATATCGGCTATCTATATGAAGCTAAACAACCCACTATTCAAATAAAAATGTTTGTTGGGTGGATGCTGTGTCATAGAATGGAACTTTATCAAGATGCTTGGTTTTTCGGCCATTCACAAACCTTTAATAACACTTATTAGCACTAATATTTTTAAAAATTTATTCATTCATTGTTCCAAATTTGTTTACCGTGTGCATAACTCTTCTTGATCAATATCATATAAACTAATCGGATTAGGTAGTAAAAAATTCGAATAAATATTTACTCATATAATCACCGCTTTACTGCAATGTAAAATGCAGACAGCATATTGGTAAAATAAAAAAAGGTGTTCGAATAATTTGTCATTTTCACTCAAGCTTGCGTCTCTAAATAATACATATTGTAAAGGGTTCGCAATTTGTTTGTTAAACCAAGCTTATTTAACCCTCAATTGATCAACCGGGTACAAATGTACCCATGTGGAGTTTTGGAGTACCAATTTGGACTATTCCTTTTGAAATGTCGTCAAAACGTTCCAAATTCTCGTTATTTCTTCAATTTTTCGTAATTTGAAACTTTTATATTTATAATCGGGTGCTCCAGCTACTCGAATTTGGTCTAATTTTTCGGTCAGTCAATCTAGGGTTAAATATACACAAGTCTGCAGACTGTTATTGGTAAATTTATTTCGGTTAAAGCGAGAAAACGACCAGATGGACCTCGTTGTTATCATAGAACACGGTACGGTTCCACGAAGCCATTAGCAAAAGATTTGTAAATTGCTTATGGCCTTCCATTTTCCGCATTTTTTGCAGTATACATTAGGTATATGTAGCACGAGTTTCATCATAACACAGGTTGCTGGAGCAACTAGCAAAAAAGGTAGGTTAGTTTTCCATTCACTTGCACAAAAATCGGAAAGTTGGCAGAAAGGTAGGGTGAAACAGGCTACTTTCGAGCAGTTTAATAGTACCGGGAAAGTAGTAGATTAGTGGCGCAATAGGCGCATATAATGGAAATAAGCAATAGAGTTTTGCTCATAGCAGTAGTGTGTGGTGTATTTTCTGTGCGTGGTGTGAACAACGAAACGGTACAACCGCCTGTTGCCTTCTTCTCACTTACTCGGGCTTAGCTGCAGGCCTACGGTTACAGGTAATGATTTGTAATATTTTTGTATGGGTTGTGGCGTGGATTTATGTTCAACAAAAACAACACACGATTTGAGTGGTTGGTGGTGATGGTTGAATGGATGTAATTTTTTACATAACATGGACCATTGTCCAGGGGAATACCACGGACGCACAGGATGGTTGATGGTGGTAGTAACAAAATGTTTGTTTTGAATGTTCACGGTTTGGTTTCGGTCCAGTTTGGAGGGTCGACGACGAAAAACACAAAAAAGGAAAAAAAGTCAAAAACAAATCTTTTAAAATCCGTGTTTCAAAAAACGATGGAAATGGTTGGGTACCTCTTAAAGGAATATGAGAAAGGTTCAAAATATGACACCATTTTGTGTTCGCTTCTATTTCGCCTCAGTAAAATCACACATAATCAGCTTAAATACTCTTCTTATAGGCGTTTAAACACATGAGTGTTAAAAACCACAAGATTTTGGGATAAGGATTTCAATTGGTCATCATTGTTATGATTTACTGGCGAAGTTATGATCGGATTTTTCTCGTCATATTTTGAATTACTTTCTTAGTACTTAATATTAGATTACTGTGGGTACTGTAAGTGGTTGTAGCAATATTTTTTGTACAAGATTAGTACATTATAACACAGAGCCAAACTTTATATATATAGTTATTAGTGATATTTACAAATTAATGGTTTGGAAAAAGGATGCATAGCCCATAATAACTTATATAAACAGTACATCTTAATAGCTAATATGTTTGGAGGCCTACGGACGCAGCATGTTTGAAAGACTTGCAAAATTCGCGTTTCAATAACTATAAAAATACAATAACATATTGCAAAGAGTGTTTTTAACTGTTAAGAATATTTAAAAAAGATCAACCCGCGAAACCTAATGAGAATTCATTTTCCAATGCAAACTAAGCAAAGACTAACTTCCACCATTTAGTATGGCGAGTGGCAATAATCGTCGAGATGTACTGTTTTCTTATAATTTTTTATGAACGCTTAAAACTGATTGAAGACGAGCTGACAAGAGGTAAACTTGCAACGATGTCCTGATTCTGTTGCAGATTTGTACTAGATAACAACAGAAAAACTAAAAATGAATCTGTGGGAGGCAAAGATAAGCTGTTTTTTTTTACTGCAGCTGAAAACATCGCTCCATATATGAACCAAAAATTGAAATTGAAATTATTTGTTTCCAATTGAAAATTTTAGTTGTGCTTGAGCACAGGTTCGTCTCAGTAATATTAATTAAAAGCAAATGCTGAAGTATAATTTCATTGCTTTAAAGCCTGAAAGTTATATGTAGAAATGGATGGAAACTATTGCAAAAATAATGGTTATGATTCAAGTAAAAATATAAAAAAATGTTACCGACAAAAATATTCGTTTTTATAATCGTTTACCACAGCTCGACTTTACTCTTACAATTGCTTTCCAGACAAAATTCGTTCGGTTGCTAATGACCTATCAACAATCATACAAGGCCTTTTTTGCTTTACATGTTAGCTTGTAATGGTTTATGCAAAACATTATATATTCTGTACATTGCTACTAGGGATGGGACTAGATATAAACACTTACTTCCTGCAAAAGAAAAGAAAATTCTACATTTAGATTTAAATACTTCGCTTGCTATTGTTAAGAAAACTTAAAGTGAACGGAAAACTCATTAGAAGCAGTGGTGGGCTAGTTTTTCGTAACTGCATAAGAATACTTCCTGGCCCAATTTCTACAGGGGTCGTTATAATGTACATACACACAGAAGCGAGCATTTTTCCGGACTTTAGACAAATGTTTAGGCTGTTTGAGCTGGTCAAAAATGAATTGAATGTAACTTTGTGTTTGGTGAAGCATCTAAGATATTTTACATCTGATTTTATTGATTTTTATCTGTATGTTCCACAGCAGGTGCCGTTCAATGCAAATTAGATAAACCATTGAAAAAGCGTAATTTACATTAACGTATATGAATAAGATTTGTTATGTGAAAAAAGTCCTACATTCGCATGTAGTCATGTTTAGGAGCAAATTATTTAGTAATCTTGAAAACCGCAAAAAATCTTAAAACACCTTTACTACTATGCAAAAATTGAAATAATAATTGCTTTCTAATGAAACTAGCATATATTTAGCATACTTGTATTAGAAAATACTACTAAATAAGGGATAGGTAGACTCAGTCAGTTTTCACTAGGTTTAGAGCTTATTTGCACAATTTCCGATTTTTACGAAAAACACTTACTGTTCCTGTGGTTCGTGTTGCTGCTCCTCGACGACCTCCTCTTCAGAGCTAAAAAACGTTTAGAAACATAAATTAATAGGATGGGGTGGGGAAGACAATCACGGATGTCGGGCTTCGCTATTACTAAATACCTAGACGCGTGGCAAGTGCTAAAAAGAATCTCTCGTCGATCAAATGCGGCGTTCCCCATACACCAAAAAACTAATGAAAAACCAAAACGGTAATCTCAAAACTGCAGTAACCTGTTCAATTCGATAGCGTTGTTCCGTGTTTTAATGGTAACATAAATATGCATTTATTTTAGTGCAGACAGGGTAGAAGCTAGAAGCTTCAGATTGATGTAGTAAAACATGTAACAAAAAGCTAGGAGTACGCTCAAACCAATTGGTAATAATAACAGGTAAAACAGTATAACAAAGTAACAAAGCAAATATTGTAACAAAACTTTCACTCAAAAGATGGTGTATATAATTGTCCCGTTTTACATTGTCTTAGCGTTAACCTACGTTGACTTTCCAAGATAGTGGTTATCAGGAAACAAGAAACAAATCACAATGAAACTATCATACAAAATGGTGATCGCTGAACGTCTGATGATCGTGACGGGCGGGGGATGTCAAAATTGTGTGGGATTACTTGACAGGGACTTTGCGCCAGAGTAATTCAAAAAATATAATAAAAAATTGTGAACAAAAAACAAGTAACAAAAAATCTGGTATCATCATATCGAAGATATAGTAGCAAAAATTTTCCTCGATAGCAAAAAGTGATTGTCTATGCGCGACAAACAATACTTACGAATACTCTTCATCGTCAGACATGGTGGTGGTGGGTTGAGACTAGACCTGTAGAAAAGTATATACGATTAGTCAAATTGAATATGGGTGTGCTTTTAAGTTCGAGACAAAGTGGATTTTATTCTCAATTAAAACATTGCCTAAGAGTTGATTGCAGAAAAAAAATCAAAAAAATGGCTGGTAAAGGTTTTCACAAAATTGTTTATGGTAGTGGAAAAGTCTATAACCGGGAAAATTGTGTGCCCCCTGGATTTTTTTTAGCCAAACTAGGGAATCCCGGATTGAACCGGCTTATAGTACAATCCAAATTAATACTGGATATAAACCCAACAAACTTTATCTCTCATGCAAGATTGGTTTGTTAATCGTTATGTGTGCAACAGGGTACCCGGGTACCTTTTCAGTTTTAAAATAGTTATTACTCATTCAATTTAAAACATACGTCATTGAAATTTTGCGACATCGTAAAACTCGTTGATCTTAAGTAATTGCGGTTTTCTTGGTGCATATCCATAAAGGGGATTAGCAATGGGAGGCACTTGAATTTTTTTATTACGTAGGAGGGCGACAAGGGTACCCGGGTACCCATGATTTGCTATGTTCATAGCTTTGGCTATCTTGAACGGATTTGGACGAAACCAGTGGCATTTGATTCGTACATTTATCTAGTTTTGATTAGATAAAGCATTTGGCCATCAAATGACATGTAGCTCCCGGGAATCGGTAATTCCGGAGCAACGTCCGGTAAAACGTAGGAAGCCGCTTGTTTTGAAAGAATATCAGCTTTCAGCATAGCTATTAGCTTTGAACTTGACATTGTGGACCCTTTTTTCATCTTATTATATAAATTGGTGACTTCAGATCGCATTGGCCATTCCAGAATTGCGTTCCTGTAGGGTTACAGATGGCCAGTTGGGTGCCTAATCCAGTATTAGAATTGGTTTAGCAGATCTTTTAGATGTTTTGAACTGATATGACCAGTTTAGTACTGAATAATAATTTCGGAACTGGTTCCAAATGTATAACGGATGGTTCTACGTTTTTAACTGTTCTGATAATGCTAAGCATTATCTTGAGTCCTGCGGTATCATCTGTGACCCCGTAGAAACCATTTTCGAAATAACCAATCAAAATACATCGAAATGTAAAAAATATCACCTACCGTACTAATTACAAGAACTTTGATACCCATATTGCTACGTTTTACCTCCAATCCTAGACTGGCCACCCATGGCCCCACAGGAACCTACTCCGGAATGGCCAACCTGATTCATGTCACTATATGAAATAGTTCATTGTATGAATTTTTAGAGTTTTTATATCCGCATGACTGATTTTCTGACTGCAATACAATCAGTTCTCTACCTCACAGCGGACACTCTGTCGGAATTCCGGATTTTTGGGCCGCGTATGTCTTTTAATGGCCAAATGGCCAATAATTCAAAACTAGATAAATTAACGAATCAAAGGACACCTGTTTCATCAAAATCGGTTTAAAATTGTTTATGTTATAACAATATAAATTTTGGGAACCCGGGTACCCTTGTCGCCCTGCTAAAGGTGTTTTTTTGTCGCACACTTAACGGTTAATCCTTGGCCCATATGAGGACTAGTGAATCTTGACCACCACTGGTTGAGTTGATTTTACTTGTTTATGCTTCCGAATACGACAAGTTTAATCTAGTTTGTATTCTAATCTAATCACTGTACAGCAGACACGTTATTTTTTCAATCATAACTCAGAAACAAAAGAGAAAAAAAACAAACTCAGTTATAAAACTTTTATCACTAAACGAATAAAAATTGGCTAAAAATAAGTTGAAAATATCTCATGATGGAGGTTTCGACCAACGTAGAAAACTTTGCAAAATCATTTGCTTGCTAATATTTTCCTACACTACCCAGGTAACCAATAAGCATTTCCAATGCAATTTAAAAGCAAGCCAATAAGCATTTAAATTGACTTAAATGCTATTTAGACAAAATATTCGGCTAATTTACTGCTAGCCCTCTTATAGTGCTGACAATGCTTATTTGCAACTAGTTACCAACAAGAAGAATTTAAATAGAATTGTGGATGCCAATTTACAACAGTTATGCAGTCAAAAAGCTGATAAACAACAACCTGCAGTATAAAACGCCGGGATGCTAGTAAACGACTGATTTACTGCTTATTTTAATGCTTATTTGGGTAGTTTACTTTACTTATATTTCCATAAAAATTTGTTTACAATTTCATATTTTTGAATTTGCTTCAAGAGTTATGAAATAATGTCCGAGTAAACCGAAAAATCTCCGAGCAAATCGGAAAAGTTTTCAGGAAAAGTTGTTATCCTCGTTTTTACCTTTGTTATACTATAACAAAGGTTTAAAAATTGGTCGAAAAACACGAAATTGATCCGAGGCCCGGAGGGCCAAGTCACATATACCAATCGATAGGGTTCGACGATTTGAGCAATGTCTGTGTGTGTGTGTGTGTGTGTGTATGTATGTAATGATTTTTTCTATCGCCTGTTTCTCAGAGATGGCTGAACCGAATGGTTCGCTATTACTTTTGTTTGAAAGGTGTTATTGTCTAGTAGATCACTATTGAGTTGCTTCGTGATACGACGTTTCGTTTAAAAGTTATAAGCAAAAATGTGAAAAATACGTGACACGGGTTTCTTCGAAACTACATGACCGATTTCATCGATCTTAGTATCAAATGAAAGCCCTTATTAAAGGTAAATTGTTCAGGAATTTTTAATTGAAAACAAACAAGTAGTTTAAAAGTTAGCCTTAAAAAACCTGTTTTGACAAGGTAATAATTATCGCCTGTTTCTTAGAGATGGCCAAACCGATTTATGCGCTATTAGTCTCATTCGAAAGATAATATATCCCAATAGATCACTATTGAATGGTTTTTTGATTGGACGTTTAATTTGAAAGTTATGAGCAATCGTATACACCACACCAAAATTAACAATAATTTATAATGATTTAACCAAGATAATTTACCTAATTTCAATTATTTTAATATCAAACGAGAGGTTTTGACACTACGAATATATTTGCAAAATTTCATAAGAATTGGGTTTACCGGTTAAAATATATTAACCGTCGAACACTCGCGCCAACTTTTGTAACACGGTTACTCGCGCTCAAAATAGCCCCAAACCAAAGAAAACGTGTGCACTAGAGTTTTGACTGGGAAAACTTGGTTCTAGGTTTATCGAACCTTTGGAAGAGTTTCTTGAAATTGAAACCTCTATCGTCTGGTGGAATTAAAATTTTGATTAATCCCCCTAAAAGTGAAATAAAAAAAATATTTTTCTTCAGTGTCAATATAACACATTGATGTGTTCTACAAAGTTATAGAGCATATTATTACAAGAAATTTTGCTAAAGACAGTAACCTTCTATCTCTGCAGCGAAGATAGAAATATCTTATTTATTGTATATGAATTTGTAAAATCAGTTTTTCTATTTTTGCTCTTTTTGTAATTGTTGTATGACTTTTTCATGTACTACAAAATTGTACAAATAGTAAAAATACACAACTTTGCTGAAAATAGTATATATTTATTTTGAAACGATGATTCTACAATTGATGAAGGGACGGTAAGGGAAAGTAATGAAGAAGGATTTTTTCAGGAATGAAGGGGAAGGGTGGAAAGGAAGGGGGGGGGGGTAATAGGTAGCTATGGTTAACAAGTTGTCGTTGTGACTCCTATCTTTTGTCCAATGCTGGAAGGTGCATGGGTCGAACCAAGCTGTAATCAGAGATTATAACCGGATTTGAACCCACAACACCTGCCAGGGCGTGTCGCTCACTGGTACCCGTGTACCTTTGAACCACAGAGGCGCTGGACAAAAGAAGTCTGCACAACCCCCCTTATTAACCATAGCGCGACATGGGTTGTTCTATTTTTAGACACACAATGTGCCTCTTCCTACACCTACTGTAGAAACCACCGACCGAGAAGTTTTAGTCTAACGTCTTTTTACTTTCAGGACGACGACACTATGCAGGCCCTTACGACTTGCAAGACTCTGTGGTTCAAAGGTACACGGGTACCAGTGAGCGACACGCCCTGGCAGGTGTTGTGGGTTCAAATCCGGTTATAATCTCTGATTACAGCTTGGTTCGACCCATGCACCTTCCAGCATTGGACAAAAGATAGGAGTCACAACGACAACTTGTTAACCATAGCTACCTATTACCCCCCCCCCTTCCTTTCCACCCTTCCCCTTCATTCCCGAAAAAATCCTTCTTCATTACTTTCCCTTACCGTCCCTTCATCAATTGTAGAATCATCGTTTCAAAATAAATATTAATATATGCCTGACCGCATTTCAAGGACTAAAGTCACGAGTTTGGTCAAATGAAAATAGTATACCTGTATGTTTGCTTGTTTAGGAACTGTAGAACTTTGATTATAAAGAATACCCTAATTTTGACTCCGAATTACTCGACTACCAGCAGACGGATACATTTTAAACATTTTACATTTGCTGATAGTTTTGCTGCATACATTTTCCCAACAATTTAAATTATTAATGCATTGAATAATTATGACGTTTTGCTCACAATAAGTTTGTTGAAGAATATACGTTAGTTAAACAACGATTTGTAACTTTACAACAATATGGCGTTGAAAAACCTACACGTGTTGTATAAAATACAACAGCGTGAGTTCATAAAAATTGATGAAAATTATTCAAGAAAACTCTATTGATGTGATTCAAATAGAATGGCATTACAGGAAACTATGCATAGTTGAAAAACCTATCAACTAGACCTTTACTAGACAATGTATATGCTAAAGGATAAGATTTCCTCTTACAACTTACTATTATTTGCACTTACTCAGATTAATAACAACTTACTTATCCTTACTCAGCAATTTCATGAAAAAAGGATCCATCGAAATTTAAAAGTGTTCCTATTTTGTTCAAATTTTGTAAACTTTTTCAATTTTCAAAAATTTTATGTAAACCAGCACACTACGCAACGATAACCAATAGATGAATTATGTTCCGAAGACGTGTCGATTTCTATCTCAAATAGCAAGTAAGACCGCATAACAAAGGTTCCTTTCACCACTAGGTGGATTAAATCGGGTTTTTTTAATATTATTTTCTCTCATAAATTCATAAGCTCGATAAACTATTTCCGTGTTCAAAACTAAGAGATTCTTTGGTAGGATTTATGGTGTATCGCAATGAATGTATTTTAGAAGCAAGAATATGAACGTAGCACAAGTATGGCTTGGCCTCTAATTTCAGCGACTTTTTTCCATCCATCCATTTCCATTTTTTATCCCCTCCTCCTACGTAACTAAAAGACGCCGTCAAAACTGTACTCAACTAAAACTTTTTTGAAACATCATGAAACAATTATTTCAGTTTTATCAATCTATTTAAACTTCACGCAAGAAACCGGATGAATGATTCATCATGATGTTAATGGTGAAAATATTTGCATTCCAATGTAACGCACACCGGCACCGGTTCAGCGAAGGATAGCAAAAAGCAGTCGCCCACATACGAACTAGCTGTGTACTTTTCCGTGAGGTGTTTAAAGGCAATTTAAGCTCGAAAAATTCATTCACCAAATACAAAAGTAAATCGGTCTCCACTGAAGTCCGAGCAAGCTCCTCGCAAAACCCTCCCAAACCAGAATTCAAGCGAAAAACCTATTTTTAATATTGGACCATAGCGCAGTGATTTGCGCAACTCTGCTTTTTGCGTACGAAGCAACAGGGCGCATGTGTTGCTCCTAGCCATCAACCAAACCATTGCAACAAATGTGTTGGCGATGCGATTTTCTTATGCCGTACGTTTACATATCGGGAAAGGATCTATTTTTGGAGCAAGAAAATTTCGGTTGCAAAATATTCATCGCATTTCTACATGGCAAGATCTTACCCCTGTAGGTGTTCACGATCGATTCAATACACTTTATCTTAATATGGTGTGAACTAATTTAGCAGAAGACGTGTGCGTGGCTCAGAATTGTGTAAAACTTTGATTTATATATACACGGACACTGAATGCATGACTTCACCTAAAGCATGTTCGTCCTAGTTTCTGTTACTCAATTAGTGATCATGTAATCTGCTACAAATCTTTGCAGGTGGTTGACCTTGTAAAATATTTAAATTTGGTTTTTACTTTGAAATTTAAAAGTTATATGTTTAGAAAAGCCAACTTCAGTCTAATTCCACAGCTAATAAAATAATATTGCTCCTTTGCAGTTACACGTTATTACTTTCCATTACTGCTTGCTGCTTTACAGCTTAGTGCAATGAAATTTCGAACATCGATTAAGGCTTAAAGTAACAATAATGATCGAATACTAACCATTTCAGCGGCAATTGAACAACAAAGATTAATTAAATGAAATAATCGTAAATCAGCCCCGTTGTTCATTTATTTCAAAAACTTGAATCCTGAATTTTAGATACCAAATGGTGTGAAAATACATACTTCTTGAAAATCTGAGGATCCGCAGATTGTTTGTGTGGTAAAAGTATGTTTTTGATTTAGTATACTTTTTTATATTCCACACTTTATTTTTCCTTATTTTTTGTTTAACTTTAAATGTTTACTTTCTCGGGTATAATTCCCAACAACCTAACAATATATTTTAGCATTCAAAGCCTGCCAGTTTTTCCAGAGATTTTATTTTTAAACAAGATAAAAAACTGAATTCGTATTTTTATTTGCATTGGTTTTTTACCGTGATGTGAATGTATTAATCAATATCCAATAGAGCCATAAATTTTGTATTGAGGGTTTTTTCAAGATAATAAACAATTTGTAAATGATTTTTGAAAATTTTTCAGTCCATACATACAACACAAGTGCTAAGGTAGTTGGTTCTCGATCTAATTTTAGCATCTAGTCTGTTGGTGCTAAAATTGGATTGTGTAATTTAAATTCACCACCACCAAAATTCTGCAGAAATGGGGACAGAAAACTTTTCGTTGTTTTTACTGTATTAGGGAACTACAACTTATTATTGGTAATACTGCAATTTTTTACCACAATGTTCCACAAAACCCCAAATGCAACAGGTAGATCTATCGCTTCCCGTTATTATATAACTATCATCCACTGTTCAATTGCAAAAATAAATTATTAGGTGACTGAATCCCTCTCAAACATAATGAAACACCAACTAGATAACTTTTGGAAACATTCCAGCCACTTTGCACTATGTTGGAGTGAAATGAACACTCTTTTTCTCAAACAGAAGAAAGCACATTTTCACTGACCAACCAGAACAGCAGTTGAATAGGTTAAAAACTAGGGAGGACTTACTGCTCTACAGAGAAAATGAAAACACGCACTGATCCGGCGACTGTCGTCGAACTCAGTGTTGCTGCCAGCGATGACTGAATCGAGGAAAACCAGCTGCCTCTGAAAAGTCCCAGTCTGAAAACTAAATTTTCCGACACGACACGCACATACAGTTTCATGCATTATGTAGTGTGAGGTTGCCGAGTGGGATCGGAAGCGCACGATCGTTGTATATAGAATTCGCGATTTTCTACACACAGATGTAACGATTATCCTACGCGACCACATATTTTACACGTTTACACACCGCGTAAAATGCGAAAAGCAAATTTTCCTGCCTTAATTCAACATTTTTTTAGAACCTCTACTTATTTCAAGCAAATAGTAAAAATCATGCTTGAGGAGGTTAAATAAATGCTATAAGCTAATAAATTGCAATTATCACGTATTTAGGTACAGAAATAAAACTTATCCCAGCGTATTCGTTAACACACTTCTAATTAGTGCAGGTATAAAATACTTGTGGTACCAGCCGGAATACGTGCAACCTTAGCGGAGATTTGGTAACCAACTCCGGTGGAAATTAAAGGTGTATACCGACAGAAAAGAAGATACTCATGCGAACGCTGAGAGTAGCCGAGGATGCCTGGTGATTTTTAAGGGGACACAAACGACTAAAAATTTTGAAAAAATCATTATTTTTTTGTTTCAGATTTTAATTCTGCAGTCTTTTCCGCTTATTTTGATACCAAATTTGTAATAATCCGACCACGGGAAGTGGCCGAAAAACGATCATACACATAAGCATTCCAGTGCAACGTGGAACAACTTCGGCGGAATAAAACGCCGCTCCAGGAAAACTATGATTTTCAAACTTTATGTACCTTTTTTTCAGAAACTACACAACGTATTGAAACAAACATTTTTTTTGTTTTGTTGGTAGTAGCTTGGCATACACTTATATAACTTGGCAAGCTATGGTGAATTAGGACCCCTTCCCACTTTAGGAGGGGGGCTTCCATACAAATGAAATACAAATTTCCTCATAACTCGAGAACTAATCAATCAAATAAAACCAAATTTGGCATATGGAGGTTTTTGGAGGCAAGAATTTTTTCTATGCTGAATTAGGACCCCTCCACCTTTTTAAGAAACACAAATACAAATACCTCCCCCATACAAATGAAACACAAATTTCCTCATAACTCCAGAGCTAATGAAGCAAATGGAACCAAATTTGACACGTGGGTGATTTTGGGGTCCCATTTTTTTCTATGGTGAATTGAGACCCCTCCCCTCTTCAAGATGGGGGTGGGGCTCCTATTCAAATGAAATACAAATTTCCCTGTATACCATTTGGTTTGTATATCTCGATTGCAACTGAGATATACGAAATCATATCTGAACGAAAAAGTTATATTTCACGCCATATAAGAACATATATGTACCAAAGTGGAGGCGATATACGCGCGAAAGCTTTGACAATTATTTGTAATTCTTTTTTGCGAAGTTTTTATAACACGCAACTAAATACTCCTGAATATATCATTAAGATATAATCAAATATTGCAATCGTCTATACTGCTTTATAATTCACAGTCATGAATTGTATATGAAGGCACGCACGACTGCAAAACAACTTATTGTTCACTTCGATTTGACATACTCTAATTATTATACAATTCCAATGTGAAATTGACATGAAAACGATTTATTATGAACTTTCTATTACGATTTTGTGTTATCTGGGTTCCTCTTAACTCGAGAACTAATCAATTTTTTTCTATGGTGAATTAGGACCCCTCCCCACTTTAGGATAGGGCTCCTATACAAATGAAAGGAAGGGGGGCTCCCATACAAAGGAAATACAAACTTCCTCATAACTCTAGAACTAATCAAGCGAATGGAACCAAATTTGGCATGTGGAAGAGGGGAAGCTCCCATACAAACGAAATAAAAATTTCCTCATAATTCGAGAACTGATCAAGCAAATGAAACCAAATTTGGCATGTGGGGGTTTTTGGAGCCAAAAATGTTTCCTATGGTACATACAAATAATCCGTTTCATCCCGAAACGCTGTTTGGGTGGCTGCTGCCGATTCAGAATCAAACGTTCCGGCGATCTTAAGAACCGTCGATGTTTCACCAGTTGCGGCAGGATTTACCAAGCTATTGCCATATTCTGTTCGCCGCCTTTTACAGTTCGCCACAAAGGCATCTAGTGGATCTTCATCCGCACGTCTTTTGAGGCAAACAATCGCTGCCATTTTTGATCCAACGATTGTAACTGTTACTAGGGATTGTGGTTACTAGGTATAAAATAATCTTCATGTTTAGTTGAAAATTTTCGGTGATAATATCGCGTAACGTTTCAGCCTACTGCTCTTCAGCTATCGTCTGACGCCTGCAAATGACACATTCCAGCGTAACGCGACACCACGAGGAGCCGACTTTTATTGATATTTTGCTCCCTTGCAAGCGGGAATTACGTTTGTAACTAAGTTATTAAATAGGTGTTAAATTATGCTTATTAAATGTACTTTCTGATGTGGTATTTACTTTTTGATTTGGATTGTTATTTTGGTAGGTATAACAAGTTACATTTCGTACCGCGACATCATCGCAGAAATGACGTTTTTCGATTATCAGTGATTCAATTACATATTTCTGCTCTATTAATAGTTTTTCGGTCCTAGTTTGTTCTAAAGACTTTTTCTAAATACCAAACAGAATAGAACTGTATACTTGAATATTCGAAAAACTAATCGAGATAAGAAATATTCTTAATTCTATTTCGTAACAGGGCATCATGGGTTTTACTGAAAACAGTTTCTTGCAAATGGTGTCCCGTTACGAACACTCAAATGTGGAAATCATTTAAATTTTCAATAGAACGATAACAAACTAATCAACAAGTATGTCAAATGTAATTTTAACCCTAAAGGAGATTAAATGGGTCGTCCATAGCTCTTTTTTGACTTTTTTTTATTGACTATAGCTTCTTTGTTGAGTGTTGAGCAGAATTTGAAAATAAAAGAAGCTGAATCAGACACTGATGAAGCCTACATGTCGTAGACAAAAATGTATATCTTCATTTGTAGCCAATCATTTGTAGACCATATCACAACGCACCGCATTATATTAAAGCAGATCAACTCTAGGATCAATTCCAGGTCTCTCTTCTGTTGGTGTTCGTTGACTTCGAAAAATCTTTCGATCGACACAGCCAAAAAACATATGGGCGTACTTAACGAGAAATTAGCCCTCATCATGTATTCATGACTACCATGATTGCTTTGAGTGTGTTAGTAAATAGGTCTCAAAGGCTCTTTAGTTGCAATTTATTAAATGTAGTACAGTAGATTCGCTAGGATAAATGTTTATTTGTCTCACATTATCGATAATCTTCAATATGCAACTCAGTTCCATCGACAAAAATGCCATTCTGACGAAAAAACTGCTTATGAGCACATGCACTTCAAAATCATCTCAGCATAAAACATAAAGCATAAAACACACACACAACACTAACTTCATTCACTTGAAATGCAGAAGTTAGAAACAGTTAATCGTAGCACATCAATATCTGGCTCACTTTCCGTCAATATACCACCGCAGTTGGCAAAAATTTACAAAATATGAAAGCACACGAGCACCTAATCTACATTTGCGCATGCAAAAGACACTCTGCATGCACTATGGAAAATATGTATGTACAACTGGCGTAAAAACTTGCGCAGCTTTCATCCATCGAACTTTTCACCAAAAATTTGCGTTTTAGCGACTTTTACTCATAGAAGCCATTCCTTCTAAAAAGCCAAACATAAGACGAAATGCATGCCGACTGCAAACCAGATGTTTCCAAAATCATTCCGGTAAATGAACGTATCGATTTTTCAGAGTGCAGCTATTTCATGCGGCAGGGGGATTATCGTATTTTTTCTTTTGTCTCTTGCTCGTAGTAACCCAGTGGTGCCATACAAAATACTAAGATTGTGGTTTTTTCGTCATGTAGTAAATAAATCTCGTAGTGAGTAAGATTCGCGCAAGGCTGTCGAACACGGCGAAAGCTCGCACTGAAAGGACGCTGCGTTTCAACATCCAGCGGTTAACGGCAGACGGCGTAACAGTGGAGTACGCCAGGAAGCTTGACCAGCGAATCGCAGAACAGCAGGTAGAAGAAGAAGATATAAATGGGCTGTGGAGGAACATCCATGGTGCCATCCAAACAGCAGCGAGAGAGGTGGTAGGCACGATGCGTGGAAGACAGCGTAACAGCTGGTTTGACGCCGAATGCCAGAGAGTGACAGACGAAAAGAACCAGGCCAGGAGTCGCATGCTCACTGCGGCAACGCGTCAAAACAGAGAGAGTTACGGAGAGACTAGAGCTGCGGAAAAAAGAATCCATCGTCTAAAGAAACGCGAGTACGAGGAGCACGTGCTCGCTGGCGCAGAGGAGCGATACACCAGCAACGACACACGGAGTTTTTATAAAACGGTGAGATGCAGGAATTTTGCCATGCCTGTGATGTGCAATGATAGTGCTGGTAACCTGCTTACCGACAAAACGGCGGTAGCAGCCAGGTGGAAGGAGTACTTTCAGACACTATTGAATGGAGAGGTAAATGCGGAGATCAGCAGGGACAGGATAGAAATTGTAAGCGATGGTCAAGCTGTGGAGCCATCAACACAGGAGGAGGTTAAGAAGGCAATCAGTGAGCTGGAAAACGGTAAGGCTGCTGGGAAGGACGGTATCCCGGCTGAACTTCTAAAAGCGGGGAGCGAGCGGCTGTACGAAGCAATCCATCGGATCATTGTCAGGATCTGGGAGGAAGAATAAATGCCGGAGGAGTGGTTGGATGGCCTCATTTGCCCAATTTTCAAAAAGGGTCATCGAATGGAGTGTAAAAACTATCGAAGAATTACATTGCTCAATTCTGCCTACAAGGTGCTTTCCCGTATCCTGTTCTGCAGACTGAGACCGTTAGCGGAGTCCTTCGTCGGCGAGTACCAAGCTGGTTTTCGTGAGGGTAGCTCCACGACGGATCAGATGTTTACCCTGCGCCAGTTGCTAGACAAGTTCCGGGAGTACAACTTGCAGACACACCATCTGTTTGTGAACTTTAAAGCGGCATATGATTCAGTTAAACGAAATGAGCTGTGGCAGATAATGCTAGAACATGGTTTTCCGACGAAACTAGTTACGCTGATTCGTGCGACGCTGGACGGATCCAAATCATGCTTTAGAATAGCGGGTGAGACCTCAGCTGCTTTCGTGACGTTGGATGGACTGAAGCAAGGGGATGCACTCGCTAACCTGCTATTCAACATTACCTTGAAGGTGCGTTACGAAGAGCAAACGTGGAAAGGAATGGAACTATCATCACGAAATCTCACATGCTTCTTGGTTTTGCGGATGACGTCGATATCATCGGAATCAACCGTAGATCAGTGGAAGAGGCCTTCAGGCCATTTAAAAGGGAAGCTACGAGTTTCAGACTTACCATTAATACCGCCAAAATGAAGTACATGGTTGCTGGTAGGGAACGTGGGAGCTCAAGTGGTGTTGGTGCCGAGGCGGAGTTAGATGGGAAACGATATGAAGTAGTGGAGGAATTTATATACCTTGGTACACTCGTGACATGTGACAACGATGTAAGCCGCGAAGTGAAACGACGAGTTGCAGCTGCGAATCGGGCTTTCTACGGATTACGTAGCCAGCTGAAGTCCCGTAGTTTGCAAATTCGCACAAAACTGGCGCTCTACAGAACAC
This sequence comes from Sabethes cyaneus, assembly GCF_943734655.1. Classification (NCBI taxonomy): domain Eukaryota; kingdom Metazoa; phylum Arthropoda; class Insecta; order Diptera; family Culicidae; genus Sabethes; species Sabethes cyaneus. The sequence continues at coordinate 59,108,981 of NC_071353.1, read as the reverse complement.
TAATCCTCCCGGTGGCCCCTTACGGACACGAATCATGGACGCTAAAGGAAGCTGATCGGCGAGTGCTTGGGGTTTTTGAGCGTAAAATTCTGCGATCTATACTTGGTGGCAAAATGGAAAATGGAGTGTGGCGCAGACGCATGAATCACGAGTTGTACCAAGTATACAAATATGCTGATATAGTGAAGGTAGTGCAATGTGGCAGGCTGCGGTGGGCTGGACACGTGGCCAGAATGCCCGATGAAAGAGTAGCCAAAACTATTTTCAGCAGAGAACCAGGAAGAGGCCGCACCTGGTGGGTGTGTGCTGTCGAAGACGATGCACGTTCAGCTGGTGTTCGTGGGGATTGGAGAACGGCAGCCCAGGACCGACGGTACTGGAGGACCATAATTCGTTCGGCGCAGGATCGGTAACGGACCGTTGCCACTAAAATAAAGTAAAGTATAAGTAAGTAAAGAAATCTAACGGAAGATATGGCAACATTACGTTGGGTAAAGAATACTAGCGAATTTTGTGTTAAGTTCTCGCGTGACTTTAGCTGAAATGTTCATCATATGTTATACAATACTCCCGTTTTTTTAATAACATTGCTCGTCAAACTGCCTGTACACTGTAGAATCAATATATATAAAATGCCAGTGTCGCTGTTTTTCTACAGGACTCATTGTGGTAAACACGATGCTAACAATCTGTATCAAGTCTGTGCATCGAGAACTTCATTGTCAAAGTTGCTCATTGTTATTTATCTGTTCTTTATCTGTGCGCTGGTTGCTGCTGTCATCAGTGCGCTCTCCGCTGTGTTTTATGCCAGTGAAATGGTTTTAAATGTCTTTTTCTTTTCGTCCGGATGAATAGAATCCCAAAACTACGCCCTTTTGCACCGATTTTTTCAGAAATTTGAAGCAAGCGAAGTTTCCAATCATATTACTTGGCAGCCATAGATCATTTTGCGATGACGTCATTTTGCCGTCAAATGACACCACTTGGTGGTTTGTTTACATGTTTTTTGTCACATCCAGCGGTTTCGATTTGAAATTTCGTGAAGGATTACTGCATCAGGGGCTTTAAAATGCATGTAAGGTACTTTCTCTTAAATAAAAACTATAATTTTTTATCATTATCTGCCGGACAAAGATAGAAAACTCAATTCAAACTTTAACACCATGTAAACATACCACCAAGTGCTGTCAAAAAAGTGTGGTTAGGAGCTCCCGTGTAATGATCTATAGTTGAAATTTTAAACTGGTTGTCAAAGTTTGACAATGAGATTCCCCTTTTGATGAATCTCAGACACACACACACACACGTTTGCATATATATTGTAAATACATTATCTGAACATGTGTGATGTTTACCACGCGCACTGCAGCGACACTGGTATTCTACAGTCAACCAAAAAAGTATTCGGACAGCAGCGCATAAAATTTTCTTTTAGTAATTTTGCACAGTATTTTTGCAAAGAATGGTAACACATATTTTTTAAAACAATGTTTAACTAAAGCATATTTAGATGCACAACAAAAATTCGGGTAAAAGCTTTCCGTTTTGAAGATAGGGTACATATAGTTTGAATTGCTCAAAAATGCAGCCAAAAAAATATTCGGACACTTAACTATTAGTTGCAACAAATGTCCTTTTTCGCTCAACTACTACCTTGTAGGACCATTTACATTCTTGATGACCTGTTTTAATCTATTTGGGATAAAATTAACAATTTCCATCCAGTTCTATCCAAAAATATATATCTTTGCTGCCTCGGAGCTTTCCATGCACCCCAACAAGGTATGACATCAACAACCCTTATGCAAGAATAACTAAAAGAGAAGGATTACAAGAGAAAACTCACTCGTCAGCAAGTAAACAAGCAATGCGGTTAGTGCCATACCTTGTTGGGATGCATGGAAAGCTCCGAGGTAGCAAACATATATATTTTTGGATAGAACTAAGTTTAAACTCAATTATTTGAACAATTTTAGGTGAAATTAAAGCAAAATTGTAATTGTGCGGTACATACATATTGTACCGGAATGTTGAATCTAAACATAGGGGCCGTGCACTAATTACGTAAGGCATTATGGGGGGAGGGGGGGTTCCGCGAAATCTTACAAAATCTTATTTGGGGGGGAGGGGGGCTTAATCATTTCTTAAGTAAGATTTTCAAACACGAAAAAATTATGAAAAAGTCACATTTTTAATAGCAACTCATATTATTTGTTACAAAAATTTTTAAATTGATGAGGTAAGTTGTGAAGTGTCGAAATCTTTCATGCTGCAAGGAAATGCATAGCAACCTGCTGAGTATTTTAGCCTTGTCCACTCAAGGAAACAGCAGTTGGCCTACTTGTTCCAGAGTCTCTGATGTCATCGGTTTATGCTATTATTTATAATTTATAATTTATTCGTATAATTCATAGGACAATTTGGGTCTAAATGAATACTTAAAAGTTACTTAATTGTTAGTATTTACATTGTCAAGTGCACGAATTCGTTAGCGGTAAATGCGTGATGGTTCGTCAAAACTAAAAAGGTCAGCAAAGCAGTTGAATTGTCTGATCATGGAAGCGATGGGAGAGTTGGCAGCATATTGCGTTGTATAGGAGTCTGCCTGTAGAATCATTCTGGGTCGTAAGACTCTTGAAGGTGCGTAGAGTCCGATTTGCGATAGGATGTCCGGTGCATCATATTCGCCAGTTAAAAGCTTGCAGCCAAACAACGATTGCGAAACCTCTCTACGTCGACTTAGCGTGCTAAAACCCAACAGACGACAGCGGTCTTCGTACGGTGTTAAGTTTTGCTGATCCCTCCACGGAAGGTGACGAAGTGCATGTCGAACAAATTTTCGCTGTACGTTTTCCAGTCTGGCGGACCAGATAAACTCGTGCGGGTTCCAAACGATGCTCGCAAATATCAGCGTTGACCGTACAATAGAGCAATAGAGAGCTTTGAAGCAGATCGGGTCATTGAATTCACCAGCAATCTTAAATATGAACCCAAGACTACGATTGGACTTGTCAACGATGGCAGAAATGTGGGACTTCATGGTGAGTTTCTCGTCAAGTAATACTCCAAGGTCCTTCACCTGTTCTACCCTATTCAATTTTGATCCGGAAATTTCGTAATCGAACTCTATTGCGCTTCTAGTGCGATGGAAACTGACGCAACATTTCTCCACACTCAGTAACAATTGATTCCTTACGCACCAGTCACTTAACAAGTCCAGAAGCTTCTGCAACATTCTGCAGTCCTCGATTCTTCTGACTTCAAGATAGATTTTCAGATCATCAGCGAAGAAAAGCCTTCCATCTTCATTGAGTAGTAACGCTGCATCATTTATGTAGATACAGAATAGCAATGGTCCCAAATTGCTACCCTGTGGCACACCAGAACCATTTGTAAACGCGGCGGGCCGGCAGTTGCCAAGTTGAACGAAGAGTTGCCTATCCGTAAGGTAAATTTCCAACCATCTGCACAATCTTGTGGTACACCCAAGTTTCTCCAACTTGCTTAAAAGAATAGTATGATTAACGGTATCAAAAGCGGCCTTCAAATCAGTATAAACTGTATCCACTTGCGCTTTGGCGCTCATACTATTTATGCAGAACGATGTGAAATTCACCAAATTCGTTTCTACAGATTGCCCGGAATCATTCCAACATATTTCGTTGCAATTTCCTATCTCAATCCCGCAAGGCAGCCGCAATCCCTTATGATATCACGAGAAATATTTTTGTTTAAAAGTAGTTTACACAATTAATGTATAGCTGTACCAATGGAACAAGTGCAGGATAAGCTACTATACAACAAAAATGTTTCTTGGGATATATTGTTCTTCTGTTCCCAAATATCTTGCCTGCCGTATGTGGCCAGAGTGGGGTCAGTATTTTGCTTCGAAGGAAACCGCGGTCATTACAGATCTGTACATTAGACGCAACGCAGTGCCAATTCCAACATAAGACCATGTCGCGTGTCATCTAGAAGAGGCAAAGAAGTTCTTTGTATACTACTTGACGAGGACACGTTTTCAGACGATTTAGATTGGATCAATGCGAATTAAGTGAACGCTAGTGAGTTTCTGAGCATACACCAACATTTATTGACAACCTCAATGGTGAAATACGTTCTGTTCGTGAGGGGATTAAGGGATTTACAATAGATAATTGATATTATTTGTTTTTTTTTTTATAAATTTGTTTGAACTTTGTTGACTGTTTCAATATTCTTTCAATGTCTATCTTTTTAAATAAAACTTGAATTTTGATGTTTCAAAAAATCTTACTAAGAATTTGTACGGGGGGAGGGGGGATTGGCCAAAATCTTATAAAATCTTATATAGGGGGGAGGGGGTTCAAAAATGAGGAAAAAGGCCTTACGTAATTATTGCATGGTCCCATACTGTCGATAATTGTAAGCTGTAGGCACCATACAATTGTCCTAGAGCTATCGAAACATCAGCATTCAGTCTAGATTTGAACCCTTTTGAAAATCTTTTTATATAATTTCATTTCTATAATGAGAAATCATTCGATTTCTTATCAAACTGACTTTAACCGAGCTCTTGCAAAAAATGGTCAGCATTTCACAGAGGGATATTTGAAAAATTGTTAATTTTATCCCAAACAGATTAAAACAGGTCATCAAGAATGTAAATGGTCCTACAAGGTAGTAGTTGAGCGAAAAAGAACATTTGTTGCAACTAATAGTTAACTGTCCGAATACTTTTTTGGCTGCATTTTTGAGCAATTCAAACTATATGTACCCTATCTTCAAAACGAAAAGCTTTTCCTCGAATTTGTGTTGTGCATCTAAATATGCTTTAGTTAAACATTGTTTTAAAAAATATGTGTTACCATTCTTTGCAAAAATGCTGTGCAAAATTACTAAAAGAAAATTTTATGCGCTGCTGTCCGAATACTTTTTTGGTTGACTGTATAAGTATTGATTATACTATGTACACATACAATGCTTTTGGCTATTTGTCGCTTACAGTTTCTATTCTATTCGCAAAACAATACAAATATAAAATGATGATATCTTAATGATCACTAATTTCACCTTAAGCGTATAGGAGTTCCAGAAAAGCTAATTCATCTCATCGAGGCTCAGTACGAGGCATTCTAGTGCAAGGTGTTGCACAATGGCGTCACAATCTGAGACAGGGCTGCATTTTTTATTACTGCTGCTGTTTCTCATCGTTATGGATGAGTTATTACTTGGAGCGAAAGACAGTAGACCAAATCGAGGATTGCCTTGGTATCTTCTAACGATGGAGAGCCAAATGATCTCGACCTAGTCGACGACATTGTCTAGCCCGCACAACCCCAAATCGATATGTAGAGCAAGTTAGATGACCTCTCCGAGAGCTCCCAGGCAGCTTGTCTCACAGTCAATGTAGCAAAGACTATGTCTATGGTAGTGAACACTGACAATCCCACCAACTTTACAGTAGTGGAACAACAGGTTGAGCAGATGGAAGCCTTTCAATATCTTGGTAGCCGGCCAACGCCCAATGGTGGTACCAAGACTAGTATAGCTACACGGATCAGAAAGGCCAGGGGTGTCCGTACACTCAAACTAATCCACACGTCCTTTCCACGTGAAAAATCACGTAAATTTCTCTACAGGGAGTTACGTGACTTTCAGGTGATTGTTATTGGAAAAAATAATAACATCAATCTGATTTTCACGTTGACGCATTAGTATGCGTGCGAACTACCTGAAAATCACGTAAATAGTATAGAAAAAGCTGTATGGAAAATATTCACATAACTTTTCCTATGATTTCGATTTCGAAATTTATTTTGAGTGTAGGTCTGCGAAATATTAACCGCTCAAATCAGATCACTCTATAGGGTACGTTAACCTATAGTGGACCTTTTACCTATGATGGACCTCGTGTACAGTTTCGGCGTTTATTAGCTTGTGCTTCTTATTTCCGAGGATATATGACATGAAATAAAAAGTACTAAACATACCACACAGTTCAGATTATAAAATTTCAGCTGAATTTAATGATTAATGCCTTAGAATCGACATTTTAAACAAGCTAGGGTCCATTTTATGGTGGACAATGCGAAATGTCGCTGTTAGTGGACCCTCTTCATGCAAAATACACTAGAATTCCTTTAATGGACCCGGTCGCTATCCTATTGTATACCATAAGGTCCATAAAAAGAAAACGGACATTTAAATCTATTTTAAAAATATGTAAAATATAGAGATTTGCAACATAAATTGATATTTTTTTAGGTTTAATCGAAAATTAATCGTATTGTAAGTGCCATCGGTTGCGTCTTTAGCGTTACCAGTTTAAAATAATTCGTGGAAGAAAACTACTCAAGTACTAACTGGTTAATTGGTAATGGCACTAATGGTTAATTTACCCTATACCAAAACTCGAATTTTCAACTCAAACGTTTAATCCGTATTGCTGTACAGGAACGAATGAGATCTGCAGAGTAACACTCGACTGGGGTATGGACAACAAAGAAGAGGTAGATCAAGAGGCTCATAGCGACGCAGTTTAGCCACAGAGAACAAACGTCCAAGCGAAAGGTCCCCACTTGAATAAAACTTATGTCAAATTAGTTGGGAAACTATAGGGATGATGTCGCTAAAGGCGCATAAAATTCTACACTGAACTCACAACATCTAGCTTCTGGCGCTAGCATAACGCTTGTAGTCCATATATACTAGCGCCAGAGCAGCCCAAGGTTGTCAGTGTGCAAATCAAAAGAATCATTTAGTTAGGAAACTATAGTGTGCTATAGTGGTGGTGACGCTGGCATATTAGATGATTTTAATTTGAAATTTTATCCGAGAATTCCCGAAAAATTTGTTCCTGAATGGATGTCTGTTCTCTGTGGTTTAGCCAACGACATCCGGGCAGTTGACGAGAACTTATCCTGGCGACAATTACCCTGGGTGGGTAATTGTCCGCAGTGGAGATCTGTCATGCCATCCTTTTGTTCTGTCGGACCGACGGATATGGACCAGTGAGTAAGTGAGTTAGCCCATCCGATGTTAAATGACTTTAGCATTATTTTTTTTCTCTGGTTCCTTCATATTCTTCCTACCTGCCGAATTCTGTATTTCTGCAACATTCTGTTATCTCTTGGCAGCCTGTTGACCATGGGCAAATTATAACTTGTTCCGCTGCCTGTTTCTAGGAACGAGGTTGGTGAATTCTTTATTATTGAGGTCGACAGAAAACAGTAAAGCAAACATTATTTGCATACTTTACTATCATGCTCTGTGACGAACATCGAGAGCCAGTTGGACAACTGAACTGAGAGCGTTTACTAAGAATAAGGCCATTAAATCGCCTTCTCTCTTGCACCCTTCCAAATTGCAATGATTAATTATGAAGGAATTTTATTTAAAATCACATTTTTGTGACACTACATAGGTGCGGTGAAACTGTTCTAGGGTATTCTGCAATTGAATTTCAAAATGCTGAGTTTCCGCGTTGGGATGGATACTGTAAAATTTTGGAGATATGAGAAAGATGAAATTTGCTTGATTTTTAAACAGCAGCAACTATGTTAAAACACGTAACCTGCGCCTACGTTTCGGATTTAAGATTTAGCTTAGAATAAAAACAGGTCGCTTGTTGAGTTTTCTATACCAAAACGCACGCATGATTCGACTGCTAGGTATTATGCGGTAGCCTGGCAATACATATAATGTGGGCGTTTGCTTCGATCAGCGGCATCTAAAAATAGCAACAAGATAATGAAGATCAGTCTGGCCGTATTTTGGGTGTGCCGCACGGGACTTTTGTACTTAGAATGACATCACACTTGTGTTGGATTAAAATATATATCTAATTTGATCTGATTCAACTGAAACTCAACAATTGTATCAGTTTCTTTACTGGTTTTTATGTATTATTATGTACATTGTATTTACATTTTTGTGCAATGTAGTTTACCGTGAAAGCATAGTCGCTGCGCATGATTTACAGCCGCGCGCATTGGTCTGTATTTCCATTTATTTTAGTGATTTGAGAAAAAACACTTTATTTTATGTCCAGCCGGGGCAGGTTTCAAAGGAACTTGCCCAAGACCTGGAGCTGGGACCTCTGAGAGACATAAGACGATCACCAGTGATTTTTTTGTCGATTGTTGATGTCATTGTTGTTTTTACTATCGACACTTTACATTTTGTCGATATTCTGCTCAAGCTACAATCCATCGATGGATCGAAAGGACTCGGCAGATGAATTACCTCCTCTCTTTGTTAAACAATGTGCTAGTGCTCTTGCATATCCTGCTAGTATTTTGTTCAACCGTTCCATTAATGACAGGTACTTTCCTACGCTTTGGAAATCTGCCTTAATTTCACCGATTCACAAAGTTGGCTCGATCAACGACGTGGAAAATTATCGACGGAATCTCCATCCTCAGCTGTCTGCCTAAAGTTTTTGAATGTATGGTGCACGATATATTGTACCAATCTTTCAAATCCATCATTTCTACAGACCAACACGGCTTCATGAAAAAACGCTCGGCCACTACAAACTTGTTAAGCTGTGTCAACTCTTGTCGATAAGATGAAAAAACGACAACAAATCGACTCTGTATATGTTGACTTCGCTAAAGCTTTCGACAAAGTACCACATATTCTAGCGATTGAAAAGTTTAAACGAATAGGGCTTCCGGACTGGCTGACCCAATGGATTCAGTCGTATCTCATGGGACGCAGCGCATCAGTGCAAGTTGGCGGAGTTTATTCTATCCCGTTCCCTATTCTGTCTGGTGTACCCCAAGGCAGTGTCTTGGGGCCTTTGCTTCTCATTCTGTTCTTCAACGATATATGTGTGAAACTGAAATCATCAAAACCTCTATACGCTGATGACCTCAAATTTTACCGTGTGGTTACGACTTTGACTGACTACTGTGCACATCAAACATACATCGACACGCTCGTAGAATGGTGCACTATGAGGGAATGTAAACGAATGTCAATAAATGTTGTGTGATTTCATTTACCCGATCGCTTGCGCTGGTAACCTTTGACTATACTATGGCAATAAAAAGCTTGAAGCGGAGTGGCACATTGAAGGATTTGGGAATTCTCATTGATAGCAAATTGAGATTTTTGGAACACATCGCTACAGTTACGGCCCCGGCACCGTATCACGCTGTTCACATAAACCGGATTGAACGTATGCAAAAGTATTTCGTCCGATAGGCTCTCCGAAATCTTAACTGGAGGGATAGAACAAACCTGCCACCGTATGAAAGCCGGTGCATTCTGATCGGCCTGCCGACGCTCTCAGGCAGGCGGATATTCCTTCAACGCATGTTAGTATTTGATACCCTGACTGACAACATCGACTGCCCCGAAATACTGGGAAAACTGCGATTCAACATCCCGACCCGAATGAACGGAATGAACAACCCGCTAGTAATAGGTAGTAATCTAAATAGGTGGAATCTCTGGATCTCCGGTGGAATCTAAATAGGTGGAATCTCCGCAATATTAGGCAGCTTATTTATTTAAAAAAACTTATTTATTTATTCACTAGGAGAAAGAAAACTCTTTCTCCTAGAATACAGCCGGATACAGTACGGCTACAGTGGTTCGTTCTAAGGGTCACGATGGGATCAGAGCTAACAGAGGCCTTGTTGTGTGCGTCCCGGTCGAAATCCGATAGCTGGTATTGGATGACTGGACTCTAGTGGGTTCGTAACCATATCGCTGCGGGCAAAAACATTTCAGGGGCAGTACGATTTGGAGGTACAGGCTGAGGAACCCCTGCCTCGATTCCAACCACAAGACCGGGACGACTTTGATGGTGGGATAGTGCTGTAGCTATTCATCCTGAGGGTCATGATTGTGTCAAAGCCGACATGGGCTTTCATAGTGCCTTGTAGTATGCATCCCAGCTGATCTCCGATAGCTGACCGGCTAATATACTCACGACACCGATCACAAGACTGGGATGATATTGATGGCAGGATACAGTACGACTACAGTGGTCCGTTCTGAGGGTCACGACGAGATCAGAGCTAACAGTCCGTAGAAAAATTTACATCAAATTTTATACTATAACCAATGCATCTACAACAGTTTTTATTGTAGACATTGAAACTTATGGTAAATTTCTTGTAAAAGTGTCTCAAATTCAAATTTTTTCATGTTATTGTTTCTAATCTTATGCAATAGAATTGGTCATATTTCATCACAAAATTACTGCTTTCTAAAATAATATTTTATTTTATTTACCATAAAAGGACGATAACTTTCACTCACAGAAACACTCTGTGCTTCACTGTAGATGAAAATTTTTGTTCGCGAAAAAATAGATTTTTTTATTGTTAAGATACTTAACAACCCGTCAGTTTTATGGTAAAATCAGTTATTTATTTATTTATTTTATTAATTCATCTGACACTAGTCTACATGAATACAATTACTTATAACAAATTGCTATTTCTTAGTTTCGGCACAAACCTATGTGACGGCTGTCCGAAATCGAATAATTCTTCCATTCTCGTAAATGTTCTAATGCATGCCGTAACTGGCTCGTTATATCCAAAAGCGGTGCGGTGAAACGGTGTATGCAGCAAACCGGTCGTTCTTTAGGTTACGTTGCAAAGCGCGGAAATTCAAGAGTGACAAAAGGCAGTTTTTAATAGTTGATTCTCACCATTGAAGATTTTTGCTACAAAAACAGCCTGGTGGGTTTTACGCGGCAACGGTCATAGTATGGTGGTAAGTCCTGAGGATTATTCCATGGTAGGTGCCGTAAGGCAAGCCGGATAAACTTCCTCTGTACTCGTTCAATACGCAAAGTCCACGTTAGTTGTTGAGGACACCATACCAAGCCACAATTCTCAAGCAGCGGTCGAACAAGGGCACAAAATATAATGATTTGGGACAGTAGGGGTCCTTGAAGTCCCGTTCAATTTTCGAGATAAATCCGAGCTGACGCAATGCTTTTGAAATTATTATAGATTACAGAGGCGTCGAGACACTCAAAAACCGCTAAATTTTGAACGAAAGTGGAGAGTTACCTTTATTTATGACTAGCTGAGTGCCCAATCTTACTCGAGGAGCCTTTGTCTCACAGCCACTTGTACATCGGTTATTGTAACCGAAATGCTTATAATGCAAAATCTAACGCTTGTTCCTCTTTCTGACGTTCCTCCCCATTTGTCAGCTCCCCCGCTTTTGTCTACCCGGCCACCAGCACATCTGTATTCTTTACGTAAATCCCTATAGACCTTTCCATTCTTGTGTGTTGGTGCCTGAAAATGAGGCAAACAAGCATCAGCCCTTTGCCAAAATGAGGCAAACATCATGTATATACACGCGTTTTTCGTGTTTGCTGTGTGGGTGGTTGAGCTGTCAGAAAGCTCTATAAAACCCTATAAAGAAAGAAAAACAAAGCCGTTTTTCCTATTTGCACCTTCCGCTTTGAACAATGGCCATCCCATAGGAAATGAATAGTTTTGTTATTGTACTTTTCTAAACACAGCTTTTTGTTTATTTATTATAGCGAATTCATAAATTAACCTGGGTTCGTGCTAACTCGAACCCGAAATTTATGAACGATACGGGCAGTTTGACAGATCGACCCGTAAACCGTAATGCTAGACAGTTTTAACCTGCGCTTCAAACTGAATGCTGTCAGTTTAACCGAGATGCAATCTCGGTTAATTTATGAATGCTTTGACAGCACTTCGATTAAAACTGAGTGCTAATCGACCTGAGCCAGGTTAATTTATGAATTCGCTATTAGTTTGGTATTACATGCTGTCCTAATAAAAAAAAGTAGAAGGTGCAACAGTGTTTTTCCATGGATACAACAAACCTGTCATGTCTTTCGTCTCACTTCGAGACAAAACTTGTTTGTAAACAATGTTTTAGTGTCACCACCAGGAGCAAGTATGCACAAAATGGTGTTCTCAGATGAACTCCACGCTGTTCGAATGATTGCCCCTGTGGCTTAAACAGAGTCGGCCAACAACAATTAGCACTAATAATCTAACACTTTTTATACAGGTCACTTTGATTCGGTGCATAATTACACTTGACAAATCTACAGCTGCGAGCATTGCACCCCCCTTCTCGTCTCGTACAGCATCCTCCGGTCATCAGCTCCCTCTTTTGTCCTACCGTCACTTATGGGAGAACCGTCTAAACATTTCGGTCCCCTTTTTGTCAATGCCAGAGGTTGGAAAACTCGCAAAATGAATAGATACGCCGAGCATCGGCAAACGGTTTTTATCATGATAAAACAGCTACGCGAGTGGTTCAATTCGCCTATAACAATGAGCAACATACACTCACGCTTCATAGCATCGCTGAATATACGAATATCGTGAGCAACGCAAAAGTGCAAATTACTACTTTCTGCTGCTTGTAAAGCTACTAACACTACTTTAAACTATTCCCTTTTCGTGGTAATATTATTTTGAATACTTTCCGTGGTCCCCGGGCATTCTATATCCGATAAATCGAACACACTCAATGTTCAATATTCAATTTTTGAACGAATTCACATTGAGGTTCTGTTCGTGATAAACTTCAAAGCTGATGCGTGCATTATCGGCGAGGCAGGCGAATAGTGTGTGTTCATGAGGGAGGTTCATCGATTCAAACGATCACTTTTTCGCGAATTCTCCAACCACTGGTCAATGCCTTCAGTGCTGATTCTTTTATGTCAAGGAACATGTGTGCCAAATTTGATGAAAAACGGTCAAGGCGTTTCGGAGTTATGGCCTTCCCCCTCCCTATTAGAGACCCTCCCCCAACTATTAGGGAACCTTCCCCCCTTTTTTGTCGACTCCCCAGTGCTGATTCTCTTATGTCAAGGAACATGTGTGCCAAGTTTGGTGGAGATCGGTCAAGGCGTTCTGAAGTTATAGTGGAACATACAAACATACAAACATACTCACGCTCACTTTTTTAAGGCCCCCATACACGTACGCATATGTTGGGTTGGTAATGAACAAAATGTTGGAGGGTCATTCCGGTCGAGTGGCGAGCCGAACATTTTCTTCTGTCAGCTTGGTTCGTGGCACTCACACACCGGCGAACGTGTTCGACGAGCATGAATTCACCAACATTTTCGGCCAACATGTACGTACGTGTATGAGGGCCTTTATATTGTGCTTCCCGAGAAAATATTTCGTTTTTCAGCTTTATATAATTGTGCGCAAAGGTAAATAATGTATTATTGACAGTGTAAGCATGTGTAAGTTTTCTATGTTTATGCTCTTATTCTTTGCTTAGATAACTTTTTTTGTTCTATTACGTGCAGACTTACAAACAACACAGTTACAATGTCGCACGTTAACCGAAAATGATAAAATTTAAATGCGGATTGCGTTTGTAAAAAATTTGTCCATGTTTGAACGGGCAATCACGAAGCTGTTGAAATGAATTACCGCACCAATTTGTCGTTCAGTGTAGCAGGGAAACTGTTATACGGTTCCAGCAGAATGCCGGCTGTCAACATAACGTCAGCTGTCAAACGACTCCAGCTGTCAGACGACGCCAGCTGTCATAAACAACTCACTGGCCTTGCCAGCGTTGAAAAAGATTTCGTAGGCTGCTCGCACTTACAGGAAATCTCGTGCCGAACTGTCAACGCGTGAGTGTTGACAAAAGCAAAAATACTTCCCTTTCTTTTTTTCTCACGCAAAACCCTGAACAATATCAGCAACGCTGGCAAGGCCAATTGTAGGATCATGTGTTTATAGAATTATAAGTATTGTTTCCATATCAATCGCTATTATAATGTAACCAAGAATCATGACCTCGATACATGTTACCAATAAACTTTACCTTTTACTCAGGCTAGATAAATAGTAGTGTTTCTATTAATCTACCTAGGTCCAACAGGTTATGGGCCCAGCCAACCTCAAGATCATCTAGTGGAGACTAGAGTTTTTGTGGATTAGGGTTACTAATCCTAGGAAGAAATTCCTTTATTTAAAAAGCTAACCAGTAGTCAGCTGGTAGGCCAGACCCAGTAGGTAACTGGCAGTTCACGAATCCACTAGTAAACTGGAAATCCACTTACCCAGTCGTTAACTGGAGATACCGGCGCACCTAGCGGCAACTGACGGAAGAGCAGCCAACCGGTGAAAGAGGTTCAATCTGGATAGTTCCCGTGCTCAATTTACTTGCGGGACTTCAGGTTTTTTGACACTGGTGCAGTACTGCTGCTGAACGTGATATTTTCGGTGGTTAACCGGATGGTTCCCGAATTCATTTTACTTGCGGGACGTCACATCTTTTGATTCGACTGTGGCAAAACTGCAGAACGTGACATTGTCGGTAGTTAACCGGATGGTTCCTGAGTTCGATTTACTCGTGGGACATTGGACACTTTGGACGTGATATTTTCGGTGGTTTACCGGATAATTCCTGAGTTCACTTTACTCGCGGGACGTCAGACCCTTTGATCCTGTTGCAGCAAAACTGCTGAACGTGTATTTTCGGTGGTTAATCGAATGGTTCGAGTATAATTTACTTACGAGACTTTACATCATTTGATCCGATTGCGGCAATACTACTGTAAGTGGTTAACCCGGTAATTCTCTGCATACTTCGATTCTGCCAACATGGCGGATAGGAACAACGGCGGCAGCGGTCGACGGAACGGTGGCTACGAGAGGGGCACTCTCGAGTTCATATTGCCGTTGACTGCAGTACGAGGCTTCGATCGGGTAACAATCTTCGATGGCAAACGAGCCACCTTTCCAGTCTGGAAGTGGCGTGTGGAGCATCGTCTGGCAAAAATGTCTGATACACACACTGCTGCGTACGCCGATGGAGGAAACGTTCTATAAACCAGTAGAAGGAGCTACTCCTGAGCAGGAGGCAGCAAGAAAGGAAAAGCTGCAGAAGCGATTATTTGAAGACATTGAAGCCATGGATGAAATTATTATGCTGATCAACAACGAGGTGTTGAACAAGGTCATCGGTCTGGAATATGCAAGGGAAGTCATGGACGTTCTTGTAAAGTCGTACCAGAAAGCCGGTACAGCCGCAGTAGTAAATATGCGAGACCGACTTTTCGGCATAAAGTATAAGAATCTGCAGACACTGGAAAAGACCTTCGACGAGTACGATTTAGTGATAAAGGAGCTAGATCGTATGGGTGCTAACATCTCGCATGCAGAGAAAGTGCATGCTCTACTAATTGCTATACCGACGAAGTACAAATTTATCAAAGGGTCACTAATGATTCAATCTCATGAAGAGCTCTGTAGGAAAACAATCGCCGAATTAAAGCAGGTATTCCTGGACGCAGAAGTTGATGAACCCGAAGAAGAAAAACGTCATAACTTTGCATTGAAGTCTAAGAAGTTAACCAGCAGATGTTTTATATGCAATGAAATTGGGCACTATAAAAGTAATTGTCCACTGTTGCAAAGGTACGATGAAAAAGAAATACGTTTGCAGAATAAGACAGAAACCAAGAGAGCATACGTGATGAGAATTGACAGGAACATCAATAGGGCTAGCAAAATAATCAGAGCCATAGCAGATTCAGGGGCATGCGACCACAGAGCGAATGACGAGTCGCTGTCGGAAAAAGAGGAGTTGCGTAAACCAATCAAGGAAACAACTCCAAAAGTTAATGGAAACCTTTGGGCTACGAAGCGTGCATCACTTTCGATAATTAAATCGAGTGAAGATAATAAAAGGGTTACTTTTACGAACGAAAAGGTCATTTTCGAGAACGAAGTTGATACTTCGGGGAAGTTTGTCAATGGATTGAACAAACAAGAAATCTGCTCAGCATTGGATAGATATCAAGTGAGTCTTAATACTTGGCATAAAAGACTAGCGTACTTGACAAATCCGGGAATAGAGATGCTAATCACGAAGGGAATGGCTGAGGGTATCAGCTGCACTTCAGAAGTGATAGAGATAGCAAATGAATGTAATGGTTGTTTGGCGGGGAAGCGGGTAGCTTTCGAATTTCAAAGCATGAAAAAGCCAATATCAAAGCAACCATTGGAATTGGTAAAATTCAGATATTTGCGGCAGCATAGAGCAGTAAACCTGACACTGTTATCGTTGTCTAATAAACGATTGTCGGAGGAAACCAAAAAGAAGGCAATGGTTGAGGGTATCAACTACACTTCAGGAGTATATACAGAGAATGTATTTTTGGTAAGGAAGCGAGCAGCTTTCAGATTTCAAAACTTAAGAAAGCCAAGATTAAGACGATTGTTAGAATTGGTCAAATTCAGACGTTTATGGAAGCATAGAGCAGTAAACGTACGATTGTCGAAGAAAACGAAAAGGAAGAAGGAAATGGTTGAGGGTATCAACTATACTTCAGTGACAGATACAGCAGATCTACGTTTGGTAGGAAAGCAGCCAGCTTTCAAATTCCAATGCTTTATAAAGCTAAGATCAAAATGGTTATTAGAATTTGCAAAATTCGGATGTTTACGGAAGCACAGCGCAGTAAACATGCGACAACTATTATCTTTTGAAAGATTTTCGGAGAAGATAAAGAAAATCAACATTCAAAAGAGGAAGCAAATGGTTGAGGGAATCAACTATACGTCAATAAAAAATGCAGCAAATGAATATAACGGTTGTTTGGCAGGGAAGCAAGCAGCTTTTAAATTTTATCTTTGGAAACAACCAAGACGAAGCCGAATATTAGTACTACTACATTCTGACGTTTGCGGAAGCATAGAGCAGGAAACAAACGATGGCTATCGTTGTTTAGACACCTTTAAACATAACTACATGTACTTTGTCAGATTCGATAATGGTGGGGAAGTCGAGAATTATGATCTTCGAAATGATCATAGAGAGCAACAATCATTACGACGAAGAAAGAAGGATAAAAGACAACGGTTCTGGTATCAAGAATTTGCAGCCAAAACAGCCACTATGACTAAAGAGGGGATACCTCAGAGAATAGAAGAACTAAAGAAACTCAAACACTGGCAAGAATGGAAGCGTGCTATTCAAGAAGAAATAGATTCGCTACATCAAGATAACACCTGGACAGTGGTCAACTGTGTTCCAAAAGGTGTAAAGACTGTCTATTCAAAATGGACATTCTCGGATGCACATACCGACAATATTTTGCTCATTGCCAAGGTTATTGGTGATAGAATATGGATTAAGAAAAAGCTTGGAAGGTTATTCCAAATGGAAGATTTATTTAAAGTTAAGCATTTCCTAGATAAGGGAATAAATCGCGACTTTGAAAAACAGATGCTAGGGATTTTCCAATCTCAATACGTAGAGAAACTGCTGAAGAGATATGGAATGAGCAATTGTATGCCAGTGGGGGCACCATTGGATACAAATACTAAATGGTTCAAGACCGGATTGTAACTTAGCCTTTCGTTCGTACCAATCAAAATCGTTCGTATTTGGAACTCTGTGGCAGTTACAGCAACTCTAGTGGCTTAAGCGCCACTTCCCTGAAACAGAGAAGACCACTAGAGCACGTCAATGTCCGGCCAGAGACTCTTACCACCGGGCGGGTGTAGCAGAATTCAGACCACAAAGCCTACCAAATTACTACGAAAATCGTATACTGACCCCAGACCAAATCAGAACCACGTTAGCTTTTTTCACGAGGGTGGAGGCGCACTATCAGGAATTATCTCCGAGCGAAATATTTATCGAGCAGGGCGAACAGTAACGAACCGATCAAAATGCCTTTATTACTTTTCTCGACTGCACTTTTGTTTTATTCCACTTCAACTTCCAACTTTCGAACCGTTTTCAAACCAACAATTTAGATTTGTGCAAATTCTAACTAGCTTTTCTTGGGCCCCACTAACTTGCTATCTGATGCGTATACACTTCTTATTGGCTTTATTCTTCTCACGTGAGTGCTTACCGAGTCCGGAATTACGGGTATCCAACGGCGGTCGGGAGCTCCCACGAGGTTTCTAGGCGAGCAGAGTGTCCAGTGGCAGGTCGTAAGCGCTGGATGGCGGCACCGCAGCCGATGTTGACGACGGCTAATACTTCCTCGGGGTAAATGCGTCCCCGGAATACTGTCGGTGGAGAACCAACGGCTTGCCAAACAGCACGACCACAATCCACCCTCGAGTTTTCAGCCTAGACTAGCACCCACGTTGAATTGGTGGGTGTACCTATTCAACGCACTCACGTTAATTTTTCGCTTTCAGCTTAATACATTTGAGTCTTACCTGAATCGCACAAATTTAAATTACAAACTGACTTATTTTTTCAAGTCGAACTTAATTCTGAACGCGCACTGCAATGAATCGAAAAAACTAATTTAAAGTCCATTTTGATCGTCCAATATTTCATCGAATCACACTTTTTAAACTTACAATCTGTTCAGCACAGATGCACACTACACGCGCGTTAACTAAGAGCTTTTTTTTTAAAAAAAAATCACTGCTCGAACGAAAAGCGAACTAAACTCGAGTACGGTCTCCACCAAAGTGAAAGAGTCGATCACGTTTTCCAACTCAAGTGATCGAAAGGTATTCTCGTGCTGTGTTCTGATTGGTCGTTTTCTATGTGCCTATATACCTATCTGCTTATTAATTAATACTCTATGGAAAATTTCTAGAACTTTCCCGAATGATGTCATAACGTCGGTACAACGTGGCAGAAATACGCCTCAATTTATACCATCCAGTAACACTGTGTATTCTGTCTTATCTAACGTTTTACTATTCCTCGCTAGGTGTCGCTTTATCTTATATGCAACGATGCAAGTCGTACCCACACAACGTTTCATTCGAAAATTTTGTAACTTATCATTTGCTAACTCGAACTTGCACCTAAATTTCAACGTACATAAACACATGTAACAAGGTATATTGTTACAGGATTGAGCGGGACAAAGGAAGCTGAACTGATTGCCTTGTGTGCAGCAACAAAAGAAGGTATGTGGTTAACAAAGCTTCTGGATGAGTTGGGGATACCAATAAATCCTTTCACAATAATGGAAGACAGCACACCATGCATCAGCATAGCAGAGGAACCCCGATCACACCAACGGTTAAAACACTTGGATATAAAGTATCTGTTCATCAGGGATCAAATCAAGGATGGCAGGCTAAAGCTTCAGTACATACCCAGCGCAGAACAACCAGCTGATGCATTCACAAAGGGGTTACCTAAAGATACACATAGAAGGTTATTCAATGTGTTGAACGTGCAAATTGCGGGGAAGTGTTGAAATGAATTACCGCACCAATTTGTCGTTCAGTGTAGCAGGGAAACTGTTATACGGTTCCAGCAGAATGCCGGCTGTCAACATAACGTCAGCTGTCAAACGACTCCAGCTGTCAGACGACGCCAGCTGTCATAAACAACTCACTATAAGGTTTTGCAAGGTGACGTCACGAGTGAACCGAAATGAACGCAATTCACCCATTTGACATCCACTCGTGGTTTGTTTACTATTTGTTAGGCGAACACGATATGCATAAATTGGAATTAAACGTTTTGAAAGCGTATTATGCAGCAGTGTCACCCTCCAAACTACTCGGAATGGCAGTTCATGTGCTTTTCTGACTTGCCGCTAAGGCCTTAAGCAATATTCAGTTTCAACCATGTTAACCCATGTTCCAAGTCCATGTAAACAAACCACTGATAGACGTCAAAGAAGTGAGGTTATGCTCGCCCGTGCAAGACCTTATTGTAGGATCATGTGTTTATAGAATTACTAGCTGACCCGACAAACTTCGTATTGCCACAAATTAACCTGTGTTGTACATAAATCATGAATCTCGGATGATCTTTGTCACAATCTCGAGTTTTGCAAGCCCCCCAGTGGGCGGCGCTTCCGACGGCGGGTCACCGGCAACACTCGCGACCGTCTCGTCCTGAATGATCTAGTGTTACTATAGATAGTTTTTGTGGTCTTGTATTGACTAATGTTTTATGGAAGAGTCTCGAATTTCTCGAGTTCGATTAGTTTTTGAGTTTCGCAAAAATTTCTGTTTTATTTGTATGAGAGTCTATATCCCCCTACCACAGGGGTGAGAGGTCTCTAACTATCGTAAAATAAATTCTAGACTCCAAAATCTCCCACATGCCAAATTTGGTTCCATTTGCTTGATTAGTTCTCAAGTTATAAGGAAATTTGCATTTCATTTGTATGGAACCCCACCCTCTTAAAGGGGAGACGGGCCATAACTCGCTTTCTAAAGAAGAGAGGGGTCTCAATTCACCATAGAAAAAAATCTTGCTTTCAAAACCACTTACATGTCAAATTTGGTTCCATTTGCTTGATTAGTTCTCGAGTTATGAGGAAATTTGTTTTTCATTTGTATAGGAGCCCCCCCTCTTAAAGTGGGGAATCCATAGAAAATATACCAAAGAAAATATTCTTGCCTACAAAAACACCCACATGATAAATTTGGTTTCATTTGCTTGATTAGTTCTCGAATTATGAGGAAATTTGTATTTCATTTGTGTAGAAGCACCCCCTCTTAAAGTTGGGAGGGGTCCTAATTCACCATAGAAAATATTTTTGCCTCCAGAAACCTCCACATGCCAAATTTGGTTCTATTTGCTTGATTAGTTCTCGAGTTATGAGGAAATTTGAATTTCATTTGTATAGGAGCCCCCCCCCCCTCCTAAAGTGGGTAGGGGTCCCAATTCATCATAGAAAAAATTTTTGTCTGCAAAAACACCCACGTGCCAAATTTGGTTCCATTTGCTTGATTAGTTCTCGAGTTATGAGGAAATTTGTATTTCGTTTGTATAGGAGCCCCCCCTCTTAAAGTTGGGAGGGGTCCTAATTCACCATAGAAAATATTCTTGCCCTCGAAAACTTTCACATGCCAAATTTGGTTTCATTTGCTTGATTAGCTCTCGAATTATGAGGAAATTTGTATTTCATTTGTATAGGAGCCCCCCTTACTAAAGTGGGAAGGGGTCCCAATTCATCATAGAAAAAAATTTTGTCTCCAAAAACACCCACGTGCCAAATTTTGTTCCATTTGCTTGATTAGTTCTCGAGTTATGAGGAAATTTGTATTTCGTTTGTATAGGAGCCCCCCCTCTTAAAGTGGGGAGGGGTCCTTATTTACCATAGAAAATATTCTTGCCTTCGAAAACCTTCACATGCCAAATTTTGTTCCATTTGCTTGATTAGTTCTTCAGTTATGAGGAAATTTGTATTTCATGTGTATAGGATCCCCCCTCCTAAAACGGGGAGGGGTCTCAATTCATCATAGAAAAAATTTTTGTCTCCAAAAACACCCACATGCCAAATTTGGTTCCATTTGCTTAATTACTTCTCGAGTTATGAGGAAAATTGTGTTTCTTTGGTACAGGAGCCCCCCCTCTTAAAGTGGGGAGGGGTCCTAATTCAACATAGAAAATTTTCTTGTCCTCGAAAACTTTCACATGCCAAATTTGGTTCCATTTGCTTGATTAGTTCTCGAGTTATGAGGAAATTTGTATGGAAACCCCCCCTCTTAAAGGGGAGAGGAGTTATAATTCCCCTTATAAAGAGGGGAGGGGTCTCAAATTACCCTAGAATAAATTCTTGTCACCGAAAACACCCACATGCCAAATTTGGTTCTATTTGCTTGATTAGTTCTCGAGTTATGCAGAAATTTGTGTTTCATTTGTATGGGAGCCCCCCCTCTTAGTGGGGGGAGGGGTTTCTAACCATCACTAAAACCTTTCCTGGCCCCAAAAACCTCTACATGCAAATTTTCACGCCGATTGGTTCAGTAGTTTTTGATTCTATAAGGAACACAGGACAGACAGACAGACAGACAGACAGACAGACAGACAGACAGACAGACAGACAGACAGACAGACAGACAGACAGACAGACAGACAGACAGACAGACAGACAGACAGACAGACAGACAGACAGACAGACAGACAGACAGAAATCCTTCTTTATAGGTATAGATAAGTATTGTTTCCATATCAATCGCTATTATAATGTAACCAAGAATCATGACCTCGATACATGTTACCAATAAACTTTACCTTTTACTCAGGCTAGATAAATAGTAGTGTTTCTATTAATCTACCTAGGTCCAACAGAAGCAAGCTACCCTAGCATTCAGCTGATGAGCGAGAGAGAAATATTGTTGCTTTTCTCATCACCCTTGCGTTAACAGTTTCTTACGAGATTTCTTGTGAGTGTAAAAGAGATACTTTGACTGCGAGCAACCAGAACAGAGCTGCGCGCAACTGTTAGGCGCACAACTAAACCTACGAAAGAAAAATTTTAGATAATAAGCGCAATATATAGATGGTACTCTCCGTTTTGTTTCAAAATTTAGCGAATTTTGAGTGTCTCTGCGCCTCTGTAATCTACTTTTCGTTTCGAATCGAGCACTCACACATATGCACAGACAATTTAAATACATAATTTTCAAATGTGTGATGTTTACCACGAGCACTGCAGCGACACTGGCATTCTATTTATATTGATTCTACTGCTACAACTGAGTGATAACTATTGAATTTGCTTGATTTTTAATTATTTTCGATTTTTGTGGTTGGACGTCCGAAATCACGTAAACCCTTCCTCCCCCATCAGTAGTCCGATTGTGTCCATTGTTTCGAAACCCCACCCGCCTGTTCGTCGGACATCTTTTGTGCATGACGCCAAAGCAAGTGGTTTCCAACAGCAATGATTACTACGCACCTTTGAAAAAAGTTACTTACAGTACAAACGGTCTGTCAAGGAACCAATTCGGCTTCCGAAAAGGCAAATCTACGGTGGATGCCATCTTGTCTGTCACTAGGACAGCCGAGGTGGCAATCCAGCCCAAGAGGACAGGTATTCGTTATTGCGCAATTGTCACGCTCGACGTGAGAAATGCGTTTAATAGCGCTAGCTGGGACTCCATAGCCAGCTCGCTTCGGAACGTCCAAGTGCCGGTGTCGCTGTACAGAATTCTGGAAAATTATTTCCAGAATCGTGTGCTATGCTACAACACGGAGGAGGGTCAGAAATGCGTTCCAATCACCTCAGGGGTTCCGCAAGGTTCCATACTGGGCCCGGTGTTGTGGAACGTCATGTATGACGAGGTGTTGAAGCTAAAGTTCCCGGTAGGGGTGTGTAGGGAACATGTCAGGCTAAATGAATTAGCGAGTTAATGAATCTGGATCGATTGTATCATTTGTTTCAGTGCAACTGAAATACATGCATGCATACGACATTCCGAAAGTTCGAAAGAACGAGAGAACGAACATACATTGTGTAATTCGAATCTCACTGGTTTCGTGAGACGAATAGTACGACAAAGAGGGAGATCGGAGATCGTCCGAGGTCCGAGACGAGACGCACGGATATCAGAGTATGAATATCGTTCCCGAAACGAGCGCGTCAGTTTTTGGACGAACGTAGATTTGGACGGACGTCTTTTGGTGCGTTGTGCGTATTTCGGAAATTTGGCGTAGAAAAACGACCAGACACTACATTGGCGCAAGTAACGCTCTCAAAGTGTGAGTATAGTTTTCTCGGCAAAATATTGTGTGCTAAATCGTTACTGAGCTGCAAATTAGAAGCGGCTTTGTGTTGTAAGCGATATAGCATGTGGTATTGAAAAATGAACGGATGCTTGTGCGCATCTGGTGACTTTTTAGACTGTCTCTAGAAGGTTATGAAAATGCGCCTGTGTGCGCGGTTTGAATGCCTCTGAGAGGGCTACGAGTAACGCGCTTGTGTGCGCTGGTTGAATGCCTCTGGGAAGGCTATGAAAATACGTTGTTTGCGCTGCTTGAATGCCTCCGAGATGGCTACGAATAATGCGCTTGTGTGCGCTGTTTGAATGCCTCTGGGAAGGCTATGAAAATGTGCTTGTGTGCGCTGCTTGAATGCCTCTGGGCAGGCTATGAAAATACGCTTGTTTGCGCTGCTTGAATGCCTCCGAGAGGGCTACGAATAATGCGCTTGTGTGCACTGTTTGAATGCCTCTGGGAAGGCTATGAAAACGCGCTTGTGTGCCTCTGAGAGGGTTACGAATAATGCGCTTGTGTGCGCCGTTTGAACGCTCTGGGCAAGCTATGAAAATGCGCTTGCGTGCGCTGTTGACGTTGATAATTTTAATGATGTTGACGATTTTGAAGATGATAATTTTGACGGTTTTAATTGCCAATATGCCAATATAATATAATAGGCGATATCAAAAAAGATGCTTGTGCGCGTCCGACTTTGTAAACTGCCCCTGTGACGTGAGGGCTACATCTTTAGCATTTCCAACTGCTTGCATGCATGATAGCATGTTGTGCAATTGCGGGAAGGCAGAATCCGTTGTTGAAATAAGCTAGTACGCGTTGTTTGAGCGCCTCTGGGAAGGCTTTGAAAATGCGTTTGTGTGCGAAAGGTGTGTCCTGAGAGGGACACCTAGTAACGCGCTTATATGCCTCTGCGAAGGCTATTTGTCACAACCATTTGATTGTGCAGACATTAGGTAAATATCTATTAGTTATTTACAGAGGATGCCAAGCTTTGGTTTATGTATATCAGTGCTACGATTCGAGTATTTAGGAAGGATTGATTACATTGATTACGATGATAGCGATGACTTTGATAAGGTTGACGATTTTGATGACTGATGTTGGTCATTTTGATGATTTTGGTGGTGTTGAGAATATTGATGATGATGATTTTGGTTGAAGAAGTTAATAGGGTTAGTGATGTTGGATGATGCTGCCGTTGATGATTTTGAACGTTTTGAAGATATGAGGTTTGAGACGTATAATTTTGACGATTTTGTTGATGTGGATGGCATAGATGATTTTGATTGTTTTGAATAGGATTGTGATAATATTGATGATGATGATATAGATAATTTGATAATGTTAACGATTTTGATGTGTTGATGATTTTGGTATCGATAATGCTGATAATATTGATGATCTGCGTGGCATTAATCATGTTGATGGTGTTGCTAATCTAATACCGATTATTTTGATAATGTTGACGATTTAGATGATTATAATGATGTTGATCATTTTGGTGGTGTGGAGGATATTGATGATGATTTGGATGATTTTCAGGTGTTGATGATTATAATAACGATGTTTTTGATTATGTGGATGATATTGATTCATTGATATTTTGAATTTGTTGTTGCTCATGATGAGCACCAGAAAATGCTGAAAATTTTGATGTGTTCAAGATTTTTGTATTGTTGATGTTATTGATTTTGATGATGTGGATGGTGTTGATGATATTGATTATTTTGATAGTGTTGATCATTCTGATGATTTTGATGCAGTTGAGGATATTGATGACGATAATTTGGATGGTGATGATGTTCATAGTGTTTAAGATTTTGATAATGTGGATGGTATTGATCAATTGATGGTGATGAGTATTTTGATGAGTTGATGATTTTGATATCGATGATGTTGATGACTTTGACGACTTTGATGATATGGATGACGATGATTTTGAAACTGTTGATGATTTGCATGATATATGATGATTTTGATAGAGTGGTAAATTTTTATGGCGTTAATGATGATGATAAAAAATTCTAGATCGATGCCCATTAAGGTAAAATGAGTCGTTTTTTTCATGACAATATATTTACTGTGTTCAGATTGACAAGAAGAATGCAGTGAATACATTTTTAGATACAAAACTCCTTTGTTGTGCTCGAAAACTTTTCGAAATTGGGCTTTCCGAAGAAAAGTTAAAGACTACTAATTTCCCGTTAAGGACACGTCGTTTCTGATGTTGGGCTCAGCGTGTTCGTTCGAAATTTCCTAATGAAATCTTTGCAGTGGCGTCGAGAATTTGCATGTAAATAATGCTTAAACGCCAGTGACATCCACCGGGCTTTAGAGTCGAGAGTCTAAACGAAAAATTTGGCTGATTTTATATCTGTCATCCAGGTGATCAAAAGGGTGATTAAAACCGGAAAGACTAAGGAAATTGATTTCGTGTCATATTTATCAATAGAGTAGGGGAAGGGGTGAATGTAGGGAACATGTCAGGCTAAATGAATTAGCGAGTTAATGAATCTGGATCGATTGTATCATTTGTTTCAGTGCAACTGAAATACATGCATGCATACGACATTCCGAAAGTTCGAAAGAACGAGAGAACGAACATACATTGTGTAATTCGAATCTCACTGGTTTCGTGAGACGAATAGTACGACAAAGAGGGAGATCGGAGATCGTCCGAGGTCCGAGACGAGACGCACGGATATCAGAGTATGAATATCGTTCCCGAAACGAGCGCGTCAGTTTTTGGACGAACGTAGATTTGGACGGACGTCTTTTGGTGCGTTGTGCGTATTTCGGAAATTTGGCGTAGAAAAACGACCAGACACTACAGGGTGGTGATTGTCGGCTTTGCGGACGATATCACCTTGGAAGTCTACGGTGAATCTATCAGAGAGGTTGAGTTGACGGCTGCCCACTCTATAAGCATTGTTGAAGATTGGATGCGATCCAAGAGACTGGACCTAGCGCATCATAAAAGTGCAAATAGGTTATCGTGGTGAACAACCGCAAGTCGGTGCAGCAAGCAAATATCAGTGTCGGCGACTGCACTATTTCGTCAACGCGGTTCTTAAAACTACTTGGAGTCATGGTCGACGACAAGCTCAAGTTCGGGAGCCACGTCGACTATGCCTGCAAGAAGGCTTCCACAGCTATTTCGGCATTGTCTCGTATGATGTCTAATAGCTCTGCGGTATATGGCAGCAAGCGAAGGCTTTTAGCCAACGTGGCCCAGTCCATACTCAGGTATGGCGGGCCGGTGTGGTCATCGGCGTTAGGTACCAAAAGCTATCTAGCCAAGCTGGAAAGCACCTATCGTCTCATGTGCTTAAGAGTGGCGAGTGCGTACCGCACAGTTTCACATGACGCAATCTGCGTCTTAGCGGGTATGATGCCTATTGGTATCATCATCAGCGAGGACGTAGAGTGCTTCAACCAACGTGGAACTAGAGGCATACGGAGTACCACAAGATCGCCCTCGATGATCACATGGCAGCGGGCATGGTCTGATTCCACAAAAGGCCGGTGGACACATAGACTTATCCCGGAACTATCCGGATGGGTCAACAGGCGTCATGGCGAAGTCAACTTCCACCAGACACAGATTCTGTCAGGGCATGGTTGTTTTAGACAGTATCTGCACAAATTTGGGCATGCGGAGTCCCCCGAGTGTCCCGAATGCGCGGACGTTGAGGAAACTGCAGAACATGCTTTCTTCATATGCCCTCGTTTCGCGGGCGTGAGAAGCAACATGATGGCAGTTAGCGGACAGGACACTACTCCGGATAACTTAGTCCAAAGGATGTGCTCTAGCTCGGACGTCTGGGGTGCGGTCAATGCGGCTGCTACCCAGATCGTACTTGAGCTGCAAAACCGCTGGAAAGCCGATCAACGGCGAATAAACAGCCTAACTACCATAGTCCAGTAGTTATCTAAGAGCGTGCGTTAAGCACAATAGCCCCTCCCTGAAGTAATACCGATAAGGTGGTTCCAGGGGGGATTGAGGCTGGAGACTCGAGTAGGGTTTTAGTGGGTCTGGATCCTCACGCCCCAGTAGGGGGGTCGGGATACCAAACCCCACTCCCTGAGTTGTCTTCTCAGGTGTCTGATAGCAGATTTCCTTACTCGTTAAAAAAAAAACACGTCCTTTCCACGTGAAAAATCACGTAAATTTCTCTACAGGGAGTTGAACATTATTGAAAAATACAATAACATCTATCTGATTTGCAAGTAAATGCATCCATACTAATGCAAATTAGGTGAAATTCACGTAAATAAATAATTCACGATGGAAAATATTCACATAACTTTTCCCGTAATTTCGACGTGAATATTATTTTGAGTGTAGGACAGGACATGACAGCCATGACATGTGACTTCTTCTTCTTCTTGTTTTGGCGATGCCCTTTCAAAATTTACTATAGATCATTACACGGGAGCTCCTAACCACACTTTTTTGACAGCACTTGGTGGTTTGTTTACATGGTGTTAAATTTTGAATTGAGTTTTCTATCTTTGTCCGGCAGATAATGATAAAAATTTATAGTTTTTATTGAAGATAAAGTGCCTTACATGCATTTTACAGAAACTGATGCAGTAATCCTTCACGAAATTTCAAATCGAAACTGCTGGATGGGACAAAAAACATATAAACAAACCACCAAGTGGTGTCATTTGACGGCATAATGACGTCATCGCAAAATGATCTATACGGCAAGCGAAAAGTGTTTCCAAGAATGCAGCTGCAGTTTATGATAGAAGCCACTTGTCCTAGTTGATCCCTCATTACACAAAAATAGATCCAATTTGATCGAATAATACTTACATTTCTATTTAGTTTGTTTTATGTTAACACACCACGATAAACAAACTCTTAAAAACCTAGTAACGTGAAAAACTTGATTGTTTCTGGGTTTGCTGTGGTTTCTAGCAACACTTTTGTGCTCCCCTTGTGAATTTTTGTTTCTACAGTTGCACGCATGAAATCAGCTAATCATGAAGCTGGCTCTTTTTTGATAGCAAATTGGCTCTTTTGCGATGCAACGTGTCATGTCCTGTCCGAGGTGATTACTATATAAATTAATCATGATTACCAATGATTACTTATAGGATTATCATTGATTACCTGACTTATTCGTAAACAGAGCTGCCACAAATACAGATATTTGTGCATGCATAAATTTGGGATCCATCAATTATTTCAGTTGCTGTGATTTCTGGCTCTACTAATGTTCCTGAATTTTAAAGTAGTCCATAAACTATTTATGTTATTTAAAAGATTAGATCGAGAAAATTAAGTACTCCGGAGAAAACGGTAGGGTCCCAAATTTATGCATGCACAAATATCTGTATTTATGGCAGCTCTGTTCGTAAATGATTACAAAATTAATCTCTGATTACTAAGCATTATATACCACCTGACTGGAAACCCCTTGCGCCAAAGTGAACAAATCTAAAACCCTACAATGTCTCATACTTTATAGCGATCTAGGTGACAGTCGTCAGTCGTCACTCGTCGATCCAAACGAAACTTAACCTTTCTAAGTACAGAATTTTTCAAAATATAACCTGCAGTGAACGAGAAATTTATTATTGCGATATTAAATAAAAATAAAATACTTTTGGCTCTCATATAGTGTGATAGTGTGTTGGCATCGTTTCTTGAAATCTATTCCAACATGAAAGAGCGTTTGTTATCCAATAGTGAAAAATTATTTGTACAACGAGCTGTGCTCGAGTCTACGGTACATTACTATTGTATTTCAATAATCTATATAAATAAGAGATTCATACTTTCAGAGAGTTGATGGTCGTTCTATAGACGAGTTTCGTAAGTTACGTATTAATTTCGGTTCCGAATGGGGCAGTGTTCATGTGTCCCTAGGTGAGACACGAGTTCTAGCACAGGTCAGTTGTGAGGTAGTAACACCAAGAGCAACAAGGCCCAACGAAGGGACACTGTTTATTAATGTTGAATTAGGCCCGATGGCAGCAGCTCATTTTGAGCCGGCTCGGCAGTCAGAAGCCAGTGTTCAACTAAACCGAATCCTGGAAAGAGCCATTAAAGACTCTGGTTGTGTGGATTTAGAGTCACTTTGTCTCGTAGCGGATGAAAAAGTTTGGAACTTGCGAGTGGATGTAAATGTCCTTAACCACGAGGGTAATATAATAGATTGTGCTTCTGTTGCAGCGCTAACCGCTTTAGCACACTTCAAAAGACCTGATGTAAGCTTAAATGGGGAGGAAGTTGTCATACATACAATATACGAAAGAGATCCAATTCCAGTTAGTATCAACCATTTCCCAATTTGCGTAAGCTATGGAATTTTTAATAAGGGGAAAATAGCAATTGCCGATCCAACAAATTTGGAGGAGCGCGTAGCAGAAGCTAAAATCGTCTTTGGCATGAATTCCTACGGAGAACTTTGTGGTATTCATTTGGGAGGAATCACTTTGACGAGCTCTGACGTTTTACTGAGAACGGCATCCAAAGCTGCTAAACGTGCTAGAACGATTGTCCAAAAAATTAAGGATAACATTCAAGAAGACGCTGATAAACGTAAAAAGAATGAGCCAATCGGATTCAGTGAATGCATACGGCATAGTGAAATAACAGCGTTAGTGCAAGATAGGCTTTATATTCGTCTAAAGAGATTCAAATTAGACAAAAATGATCAGAATAGCGAAACGGAAGTAATGGAACAAAGTTCTCAAGATGAGGATAAAAGTGACGAGGATGTTGTAAAAAAATCTGAAGCCGAACAGGAGGACGAACAGATGGAAGACGAAACAATAGTATCTCTGCCCAATAACTCCGTTGTTTTGTTGCCTAAGGCATCAGATGCAAGTAACCAGTGGATTCCAGAAGATGAGATGGGGACTGAAGAAAATGCGAGAAAATCCATTAAAAAACAGAATAAAAAGAAGAAAAAGAAAAGGTCAAAGGAAGCCATTGCTCGCATGAATGACATTGAAGGCTCAAGCAGCAGCGAAGATGAAACGTGTATGCTTACTTCAGATGATATCAATCGATAAACTTTACTTCGGCGAAATATAAGTTTGATGAATAAAGGCATATTAGCAAAATATTTGCTTTCCATCATTACTTAATCATTGCAATCGAAATTAAAATTCAATCCGATTATTTTAGACTTAAAAACAAAAACAGAACAAGCAGGTGGGGCTTATATGCGAGTACTGATGGGTACTTCTTCATAAACTTTAACGTTTAACTTTAACGGCACAGAGCCCCACGGTTTAATTTTGACCATAGTTGGTACGGTGGGGATGATGACATAGCAGTTTATAGTTACGCAGCTGCCTGTGAGGGACATGTATAAATATATATCTATATGTATAAACCTATATCTGGCTAAGAAGAGGGCTGCAGTCAACAAGCGTAGATTTATTGTACCGTTCCACGGTATTAGGATACGTATCTAATCTAAAGTTATAAAGTTGGTTGGATTCTATTTTATTCCCATACACAGCGTAGTAGGGTGCCAACTGCCAATACAATAACTCCATACTCAAGAACGCTCCGAACGAGTGCGCAGTATAGCTGGTTTGGGACATGGGACTTTATGCGAGTCCTTTTTAGTATTTTTTGTATCCTGTAGAAAACAATATGTCAATTTTAATGCTTTAAAAACTATACTAAAAGTAATTGTTTGTTATTCACCCAACTCAAAAACGGTATAGAAATCGATATGGGAGTTATCTGCGAATATGGGTCTCTTGTGAACTCAACACGCTCAAAACAGATAATAGATTAAAATGCAGTTTTCATGAATTCAAACCCGATTTGTGATTCAAAACTGCTAAGATATGCGCAGATTATTTAAAAAAATATAAGCTGATTTTGTATTGCTTCAAATGGTGAGTTGACAACCTGGAAGGAGCGTCAAACACAGCTCTGGTCCTCACAAGCTCCCGCCTCACGCCTCCACGAGTCATATGATACCAAATGCGGCGTAGCCTGGGCAATGTTGTCAATCTGACAATAGCGAAGTGAGGAGGTGCGATGCGAATACTGGCGCGGTAACCATAGCATGGCGGTAGAGGAAATGCTTCGTCAAACACGAGCGTCTGTTCACCAAGGAGGTGCGGCTCAAACAGCGTCTGTTCTCCATGTTAGGGGCGGCTGAGTATTATACTCGTCCTTATGCCAGCAGGGACTCTAAACAGTGCTGTGCACGATGGTCCTCCGGCGAGACAGGGGGTTAGGGGCAGGCCCAACAAGCCGCCCTGGAAAACTAAAAGTTACCAACAACGAAGAAGAAAATAGGGATCGGAACAATCGGCGTCGACCCACGCGACGAAATAAGGACTACGATTGGAAACTCGGGACATGGAATTGCAAATCGCTCGGCTTCCCGGGTTGCGATAGGATAATATATGATGAATTACATCCCCGAAACTTCGAAGTCGTAGCACTGCAGGAACTTTGCTGGACAGGACAGAAGGTATGGAAAAGCGGGCATCGAGCGGCTACTTTCTACCAGAGCTGTGGCACCACCAACGAGCTGGGAACCGGCTTTATAGTACTGGGAAAGATGCGCCAGCGTGTGATTGGTTGGCAACCGATCAACGCAAGGATGTGCAAGTTGAGGATTAAGGGCCGTTTCTTCAATTACAGTATCATCAATGTGCATTGCCCACACGAAGGGAGACCCGATGACGAGAAGGAGGCGTTCTACGCGCAGCTGGAGCAGGTGTATGATGGCTGCCCGCGACGGGACGTGAAAATCGTCATCGGTGACATGAACGCGCAGGTAGGACGGGAAGCTATATATAGACCGGTAATCGGGCCAAACAGCCTGCATGCCGCAACGAACGACAACGGCCAACGATGCGTAAATTTTGCAGCTTCCCGCGGAATGGTAGTCCGAAGTACCTTCTTCCCCCGCAAAGATATCCACAAGGCCACCTGGAGATCACCAGACCAACGAATAGAAAACCAAATTGACCATATTCTAATCGACGGTAAATTCTTCTCTGATGTTATAAACGTTCGCACCTACCGCAGTGCGAATATAGATTCGGATCATTTCCTAGTTGCAGTTTGCATGCGCTCAAAACTCTCGACGGTGCATAACACGCGTCGAAGTCGTACGCCGCGACCCAACATCGAGCAGCTACGAGTCACCGGAGTTGCCCAGGAATACGCGCGGCAGCTGGAAGCAGCGCTACCAACGGAAGAGCAACTTGGCGCAGCAACTCTTGAAGATGGTTGGAAAGGCATTAAGACCGCCATCGGTAGCACTGCACTAGCGGCACTAGGTACAATGAATCCGAACCGAAGAAACGATTGGTTCGACGGCGAATGCGAGCAATTAGTGCAGGAGAAGAATGCAGCACGTGCGAGGATGCTGCAATACCGTACGAGGGCGAATGTGGATCGATATAAACAAGCACGGAACAGGCAAAACTCAGTCTTCCGGAGGAAAAAGCGCCAACAGGAAGATCGGGATCGCGAGGCGATGGAAGAACTGTACCGTGCTAACGATAAACGGAGGTTCTACGAGAAGTTAAACCGCTCGCGCAAAGGCCATGTGCCGCAGGCCGATATGTGTCGAGACTCAGACGGTAATCTTCTCACGAACGAACGTGAGGTGATCGAGAGGTGGAAGCAGTATTATGACGAGCACCTTAACAGCGATGTAGCTGAACATGGAGGTGACGATATGGCAATAGATCTTGGAGCACGTGCAGAAGACGACAGAATACCAGCCCCTGACCTCCAGGAGGTAGCAGAAGAGATCGGTCGGCTGAAGAACAATAAAGCGGCTGGGGCTGATCAGCTACCCGGCGAGCTGCTGAAATACGGTGGTGACGCACTGGCTAGAGC
This sequence comes from Sabethes cyaneus, assembly GCF_943734655.1. NCBI lineage: Eukaryota > Metazoa > Arthropoda > Insecta > Diptera > Culicidae > Sabethes > Sabethes cyaneus. The sequence goes on along the minus strand of NC_071353.1, from coordinate 59,075,695 downwards.
GCTGCACTGGGTCATTGTCAAGATTTGGGAGGATGAGCTACTACCGGAGGAGTGGACGGAAGGCATCGTGTGTCCGATCTACAAAAAGGGCGACAAGTTGGATTGTTGCAATTACCGCGCAATCACACTGTTGAACGCCGCCTACAAGGTACTCTCCCAACTTTTATGTCGTCGACTATCACCATTTGCAAAGGAGTTCGTGGGGCAATATCAAGCGGGATTCATGGGTGCCCGTGCCACCACGGACCAGATTTTCGCGCTTCGGCAAGTGTTGCAGAAATGTCGCGAATACAACGTGCCCACGCATCATTTATTCATCGACTTCAAATCGGCGTACGACACGATCGATCGAGATCAGCTATGGCAGATTATGCACTACTACGGATTTCCGGATAAACTAACGCGATTGGTCAAGGCGACGATGGATCGAGTAATGTGTGTTGTTCGAGTATCAGGGGCAGTCTCGAGTCCCTTTGGATCTCGAAGAGGGTTACGGCAAGGTGATGGGCTTTCATGTTTGCTGTTTAACATCGCTTTGGAGGGTGTGATAAGAAGAGCGGGTATAGACACGAGTGGCACGATATTCACGAAGTCCGTCCAGCTTCTTGGTTTCGCTGACGACGTTGACATCATTACACGTACCTTTGAGAGGATGGCGGAAACGTACATCGGACTGAAAGCTGAAGCCAAACGGATAGGACTTGTCATTAATGTATCAAAAACAAAATACATGAAAGGAAGAGGTTCTAAAGAAGTGAATGCTGACCTCCCTCCCCGAATTCATTTAGACGGTGATGAAATCGAGGTGGTAGAAGAGTTCGTGTATCTGGGCTCACTGGTTACCGCAGACAACGACACCAGCAGAGAAATACAAAGACGCATTATGGCAGGAAATCGTGCCTACTTTGGACTCCGTAGGACGCTGCGATCGAACAAAATTCGCCACCGCACGAAGTTAACAATCTACAAGACGCTGATTAGACCGGTAGTCCTTTACGGCCATGAGACATGGACTATGCTCGTGGAGGACCAACGCGCCCTTAGTGTTTTCGAACGGAAGGTGTTGCGCACCATCTACGGCGGAGTGCAGATGGAAGACGGAACGTGGAGGAGGCGAATGAACCATGAATTGCATCAGCTGCTTAGGGAACCACCCATCGCTGCCACTGCAAAAATCGGTCGCCTGCGATGGGCTGGGCATGTCGTGAGGATGTCGGACGACTGCCCGGTTAAAAAAGTTCTCAATAACGATCCGACTGGAACGAGACGGCGGGGCGCGCAGCGAGCAAGATGGATCGATCAAGTGGAAGGCGACCTGCGGACCCTACGTAGACTACGTGGCTGGCGAATTGCGGCCATGGACCGAGTAGAATGGAGACGACTTCTTCGTACAGCAGAGGAAACCACGGCCTGGAGCTGATTAAGTAAGTAAGTAAGTGATTTTGTATTTTTGTAGTTTTAATTTTAGTCGGCAAACCCGGCAAACGTTTTATTCGAATTTGGTTCATTTGGAATCAATTGAAAGTACAGAAATAAATTTGGCATCCCTGTAGGATGAAACAGATGAAACAAAACGATTGAAACGCCTGAAAGTGCAACGAACACTGTTTTTTGTTCTGAGCTTCTGACTGACTAATTGATGACACATATTTTGTTATCATTCATAAAATCTTATCGGTTGTTGATTGTGGTCTGTGTTATAGATATGCTAAGAAGCACGATCAGCTGTTAATCGTTGTTGGTCAAAAGTTTCCAAAATTAGAAGCCATGGTGGTTAAAGTTTCTTATCGTTGATGGATGACACACTTCTGTTATCAATTTTTGTACTGTTCGACAAAGCATTGTGAATAAATTATTCCCAGTCTGAGATGTACGATTGTTGGTTTATAGACCTTGCAATTCATATAAAGCAGAATTCAAAGAACTCAGCATTCAGTAGAAAGTTACACTTGAAAGTATTCGTCAACGTTTGCAATTGCTTTTTGTTATTCAAGTGTACATACATTGAACGAATAAAGACAAACGATTGAGTGACTTAACTATTTTCTGTGTGCCTCTAAACTGATGAAACTAGTTTTGTATTTTATCCATTGATAAACTGAAAGTGACTGTTATATTAGAATATACAGACTAAGAGTTGAACCAAGTGTAGTAATGGCATCCAAGCACAAAATTATTCAATTTCAAAACTGTCGTCTGCTGCGCAACCATCGATTGACTGTGGATGATCTCTGGGTTCGTGCAGGAAAGATTATAGATCCTGAAAAAGTGTTTTTTGATGAACAGGAGCAAGCAAGCTTACAAATAAATTGCAACGGGGCCATCATAGCACCAGGCTTCATTGATCTGCAGATTAATGGTAAGTATGGTGTCAAATTTCAATTACTCAGCTAGATGGTAAATTATTCAGTTATTTAGACATTTGTAGCACACTCCGAGATACTGGATATCCTAACAAATGTACTTATATTAAAAAACTACGAATTAATGTACAAATAAGCTAAATATGTAGGTCTGTGGAATTGTCTGTGTTAATTTGGGTGACCATATGGGTTTAACTAAAAATCAGGGCATTTTCTATTCGAAGCCCCGTCCTTCTCGGGTTAGGCTTAAGAAGGTACAAGTTAAATCATACAACGCTCAGTGGGGATTTTTTCGAAAAAAAAGTATCCCCGAACTCCGAACTAAATAAGCTATCTTCAAGAAGAATTCGACGACATGGTATTTGTTTACGACAAATGGTTGTGTCTTGTTGTTTTGGTCGAATAAACGGCATTTTTTTCTAATTTTTTCAATGATTATCAATAAGAGTGAACATTTCAGTATTTCGCTGGCATAATTTTTTTTTCTCCTGAGTTTCTTGTAGTTTTGGTCAAATAATAATCATGCTAGATTTGGTAACGTTAACTGAGAGTAAAAGTAGGAAGGTAAATGAATAAAATTATTGTTTTTGCGCGATCAAATACCCTGCAATCGGAATTTACATAGAGTTAGCTTTCTTGCGGCGAAAAAAAACGGTTTTATCCCAGCGGGTTCCAGTGTAATTGATCAATATATCTCTGTACTCCTATAGAAAAGAAGGGTAAAATCCCCTTTGTTTGGCCCAAACTGTTAGGAACAGACGCGTGCCGTAAACAAGAATCACATCAATGGAATCCACATAATAATACCTTCCGTTCGATATCAAAACATTGAATGTAGCCCAGCGGCATTTGGAGATAATGATATAAAGGACTTTTTTGACCCACTGTGCAATGGTTCGAAGTAGAATATGATTATCACATATCGAAGTACAATTTGATTTCTTTTGAGGAAAGTTGTTTACGGTTCATTTAATCGCTCCTGATATAGTAACCCAACAAACATTTTGGTTGCATAATATAAAGCATATAAATTGTTTGTTTCCCGCATATTAGTCAAGTTAGAGGTCAAATAAGCAGCTACTTTTTAAATGAATCTGTTGGGAAACTTTCGAGCGGTGATTCGTGAGAAAGAATTTCAGACAATCTCAAATTCTATTCTTTTCAGACAGTATTCCATTAGGCCGAGTTGTCCCGAAATGAAAATATTACTAAAATACGTTTTAAACTGCAGGTGGTTATGGTGTCGATTTTTCCAACGATGTGACTACAGTCGAACAAGGCGTTCGAAAAGTTTCAAAGAATCTGCTCGCCCATGGTGTTACATCGTTCTGTCCAACGCTGGTTACATCACCTTCCAGTACATATCATACAGTGCTACCGAAAATTTCCAAAAAAGCTGGTGGTCATCATGGCGCCACGATTCTTGGATGTCACGTGGAGGGTCCTTTCATCAACAGCGATAAAAAAGGTGCCCATCCACTGGAGTGTATTAAGGAATTTGAACAAGTCAGTTTTATAATTTTCGAATAGGAAAACAAACAGTATACACTAAAGATCTATCTCCTTAAAGGGTTTTAAGACTGTACTCGAAATGTATGGTTCGCTTGATAACATAAGCATCATTACAATTGCTCCCGAGAAGGAAGGGGCTTCAAATGTGATACGGGAGCTGAGTGAGAGAGGTATCACTGTTGCTGTTGGTCATTCAATGGCAAATCTTAGTGATGGAGAAGTGGCGGTACAACATGGCGCTAAACTGATAACGCATCTATTCAATGCTATGCTGCCGGTAGGTCATTTAATAATAATCTCTTATTCATAACGCAATGAGCTATCCTTATTCATTTTTTATAATAGTTTCACCATCGTGACCCAGGCCTGGTTGGCCTACTGACTACCGATAACATTCCACCGAATGCTATGGTTTATTTTGGAATCATATCTGACGGAGTGCACACCCATCCAGCGGCTTTGAGGATCGCCTACAAAACACATCCAGATGGTTTAATTTTAGTTACCGATGCGATATCTGCCATGGGTCTAACCGAAGGGCGTCATAGAATAGGACAACTGGATCTGGAAGTGCGCAAAGGACGAGCCTACATCGCTGGTACTGATACATTGTGCGGTAGCATTGCGCCTATGGATGAATGTATACGATTTTTCCAGAAAGCATCCAGTGAGTGATTTCAAATATATAGTGTTCACGTGGATTTCCATATGTTTTATCGTATTTCAGATTGTTCAATCGAATATGCCTTGGAGGCGGCTTCTCTGCATCCTGCTCGTTGTTTGGGAATAGACAAGCAGAAAGGAACTCTGAAATACGATAGCGATGCTGATTTTGTCTTATTGGACGATTCGCTGAATGTATTATCGACCTGGATTGCTGGAGATTGTGTTTTTGAACAAGATATTGCCAGTAAATCTCATAAATCGAATTATACAAATGGAGGTTCTTGATTTCATTGGATTTCCTGCCATAAAGTATAATTAAAGGATGTAACAAATATACATTTTATGACTATTTTATGTCTTCAAAATATCAAATTATGAATTAAACGCTGGCTGCCAGTTTTTCTTTATAGTTGTTAGACTAATAACTGATGAGTATGCCTAGAGCACAGAAATGTCCTTGAGCGTTTTCTCTCTCTCTCGCTCTCTCTCGTGAGAAGCACAATGCTTGGATCTCAACAATATCTTGTGTCGATTTGGCAGTGCAGAAAGTGGCTATTGCGCAAGGTACAAGGTCCATAATCCCGAGAATATACCCATGCTAGTGTCCGAACGACGAAGTGCTGTTCGAAAGTAAGCTTGGAGTCGAGCAGTATACCCAGTTCCTTATAACGCAGTTTTCGCTACCTAATAGCATATTTGACAGCCTGTATTCAAAGACGAATAGGCTCAACTTAATGGATAATGTGATGAATTTACACTTGTTGGGATTTATTAGCATGCGGTTGTCGGCACACCATTTCTCAAAGGTCGATCATTCTTCCTGAAGGACAGCAGCGTCGGACAAATTCTCAACTGGAGGTCTTCTGCTTAGATGAGGAATATTAAAGGACTAAGGTGGCTGCCTTGTTGGACTCTTGAATGAGCAGTGAAAGATCCTGAGACGGCCGTCGCTATTCACCTTTAGATGGCTATCGGATAGGTATGAGCGGAACCAATGCAGCAACGCCATCAATGCCTAGCTTATCCATTTCGATGCTGAAGGAAAGAAACCTCAGTAGACGGATAAGCTGGAAAAAATTTCTCAATGGAGGGGCTAGGGTGTGGATGCAGTCTTTCAGGAAAATAGATGATATACCGTTCGGTCCAATAGACCGGTAAAGTTTCAACTTCACGGCGTTGCTACTATCGCCAATATATCGCTTAGTTGGCCTAACGTCTTATCACAGAACAGAAGTGGAAGTAGAAATCCAAACACGTACATGCTACTTTCTACAGGTACTAGCGAACCTGGCGGTAGCGATTCACTTTTTCCCACGAAAACACACGAACGCATACGAATGCACACGAAAACATGTGAAAGCTGCTATGCGATTGGCAGCGAGCGTTCTGCTTATATTGCTGTTATTCGCTTCTCTGCGAAAGCCTTCCCAAAGAAAAAGAAAAACAAAAAAGTCTCTGTTACCAGTTTTGATCGCCGAATCGTTCGGACTTCCACTTCTGTTCTGTGGTCTTATGACAATACCTGCATAACGTCATTCCTTCATCTATGCCGGTCCATGGCAACTGGTTTCCAGTTCTGCGAGCACCCAGTGTTCGCCAGTTCTAGCTCCACATGGGGCCCTATTCTCGCAGTCACCTCGCTTCTCTCACGCGCCCTATTCTCACCTTACAGGCCCCATTTGATTGGTACAGTCATCCTCAGAATCGCAAATTGTGCTCTCACCCAAAAAAATTAGGTGAGGTGACTGTGCGAGTAGGGCCCCAGATTATGCCACCTCGCTCCCTGCTCCCTCTTCGTCTTGTTCTTTCGTTCCTTGTTCTATGCGAAAATCACTTTTGCAGGATAGCTGTCCGACATTCTAGCGACATGACTTGCCCAACGTATCTGTACAGCTTAGCTTAGCTTCCTGACCACTGGGTTCGACGTAGAGACGCGCGAGCTCGTGGTTCTTTCTTCGCCTCCATACATCGTTCTCTTGCATCACAGGGCCAAAGATGGTTGTTAGCACCCGCCGTTCGAAAACTCCGTGTGCTCGCAGGTCTTTTTCTAACAGTGCCCACTTTAAAACTATGCTCCAATTGATGCTATTTAAAATATTTAGAATAACTCCGAAATCAGCATGGGCGATATCGTATGAAGACGGCCAGTGGTGCAATATTTACGTTACAGGGTACTTGTTGACTAGTAGTAACTAGCAGAGCTGGATGATGCTGAACGTGCGGAACATGGAAAGGTACCATCGTCACTTTTGGGACCTGACTGTGAAAACTAGCAAACTATAGATCAAGGAGTCGCCCATTTTCGTTGGGTATATCGTTTACTAGTTGAACGGATACAGTATTCTAGTAACCAAGAAATTCAATTGTGCTTTGGTGATAAAGTTGACGAATCAAGGTCAGCGTACAAGTACCCATTCCCACATTCACGCCATTTAACGCCAGGCAGATTGAAATTGCCCAGAATAATAATGTCATTCCATGTAGATGCTGTAGATGCTACTCCATTAATCGAATTAATGCTTAGATTCAGAATATTAAGGTCTCTGGTGCAATCAGGATGTAAAAAGATTAAGCTTAAGAATAGGCTGCGGTCTGAAAGTTTAACATTGACCCACAGATATGCACAACGAAGTATCCAATCGACGTTTTCGATGCTGGAAGCCTCATGGGGCTGCTCTTCAAATAAAACATTTGTTGGGAACTCCTGCACACATACCTGCTTTATGGTTAGGATGAATGTAGAAAGACTAAAGTTTGGTAGTTGGTAAAAAACGTTGGAGTCCATTGGTGTAAAAGAACGACGATACTGGACAAGTACCTACAAGGTATATTCCGCCTCCGACGTACTAGGGTTGAAATTGTGATTTTGCATAAAACTTATTGTTAATAAAAATAATTTATTTTCATAATTGCGATTTGACATGTCAGTTTCACATTTACTACACGGATTAGACTACAAAAGTATATAAATTGGGTCATGTTGTTTTTGTTTGTTATTAGCATCGTAAGTATTATACCTGGGTTAAAAATCGAGCTTTAAACTTTAAAGTTTTAATATATTATTCTTTTTTCGAGATTTGTAAATTCAAGGCACAACAGTAAAAAATAAGCTGACCATGTATCAGCCACGTTTTGTGTTAATCTGAATGAAAAATGTAAATAGCATAAAATGTTTACTACATTCCTTTGCGTTTTGGCCATGCAGTTACAATACTCGTTTGCCGGTGAACGGGCTTGCATGAATCATGCTTTCAGCAATACACTCGTACTTGACGCTTCAAGATAATGATCGTATTTAGTTGACATTCTTTTTTAACGTATTCTCGTGGGCAATGCGCAAGCGACGTCGTAGTTCAGCTGGGAAGCGCTCGTAGCATTTCTTGCATACCGGTTTTTCATCGTATTCGTAAAATTTAGATTTTTGATCCATTTTGTTGTCGCAAATCGAGCATGAAAAGTGGTGAACGCACCATGCTTTATTCAGAGCAGTAAACACTAGCAATAAAGAAAGCAGCATGAATCAATTGTCTATATATTTTGTCTTATTATTTAGTGCAATACACTTACCGTCACCAGCTATAACCTGGTTGCAAACAAAACAAAGATTACCAAACAGCTGATGGTAATGCGTTTCGCAATATGCTAAACCGCGTTTTTCATAATGGCGGTGCCCAAGGAAAGGTTTCTCGCATTTGGCGCAGACGAAATGCTGTAACAATATTACAATGTTATTTAATCCGAATTGAAGAAATTGTTCCTATTTTACATAATGAATTAACTTTAGAATAGAAGCTTTACCTCCACATGCCAGTGTTTGCCTAGAGCAGTAACAACGCGTTCTTCGATCGGACGTCGACAAGCACCACAAATCGGAATGCCCATGCGATCATGACACCGCAAGCAATACAATTCGTTCATATCATTGGCAGCATATCCAGTGCGATTCTTGACTTCTCTGGCAGTTGAATCCAGTTCCACTCCACAAGCAGTACAATTGAAATGGTAACCATGGTATACCTCTCCACGAAATCGGAGAGGAGCTTCATCAATTATACCACTGTAAACGATTAACTATAAAGATAAGCTCAACCTTATTAGCTTTGGTAATACTTACTGGCACTTGTTGCAAATATGCTTTCCCAAGCCGACTTCCTTTTCTTTGCGGTTGCAATCGTGGCATAGTGCGCGATTTTGGTTTCGAATAAAACCGGAATCGGCTAGCGGTATATTGCATCTCTCACACGTGAAACACTCCGGGTGCCAGTTGGCGGCCATCGCCTTGATGACGCGCCCGATAACGAAATCATTACACTTGTTACAGCACGGAGCGAACAGAATATGGAAGTCTTTTTCGCAGTACTTGCGACCCTCGAACTCGTAAAAGATTCCATCCTGGAACTGACGAAAACATTGTGCGCATCTACGGTGTAAAAACATACAATCATTTCCGATAGCTTTCTGTAAAATGTCGAAAATACGTACACGAAGCATTGTGTATGCCACAATTGTCCGTTCGAGTTGACGATCCGCTCGTGTGGTTCGAAGCCTTCGTCGCACCTGGTGCACATCATGGTGCCAAGCGACATATTGGCCGAAACTCTGTAAAATGATACAAGCACAAGTAGCTGAGAGTTAAAGCTAAATTTAAAAAATACTATTAACGTTCTAAGCAGTTAAGATTTAGTCACAGTCACACTATTTATTTAGTAGACATTTATCATTACGTTGCCTCCCGGTTCACCTCGAGGTACGGCAGTGGTCTAACAAGAGTTAGAGTCAACAGGGTCTTAGGACTGTCTCCGCAATTGTCCTGTATTTTCCAAACGAAGTGACAGAAGTCTGTGACATAACAACAAAAGATCTAGACTTGAAAACGCAATGTAGCACTTGGGCTTTGTTTTGCTTATCTATACCTATAAAGAAGGATTTCTATCTGTCTGTCTGTCTGTCTGTCTGTCTGTCTGTCTGTCTGTCTGTCTGTTTTGTGTTCCTTATAGAATCAAAAACTACTGAACCAATCGGCGTGAAAATTTGCATGTAGAGGTTTTTAGGGCCAGGAAAGGTTTTAGTGATGGTTAGAGACCCCTCCCCCCACTAAGAGGGGGGGCTCCCATACAAATGAAACACAAATTTCTGCATAATTCGAGAACTAATTAAGCAAATAGAACCAAATTTGGCATGTGGGTGTTTTCGGTGACAAGAATTTATTCTAGGGTAATTTGAGACCCCTCCCCTCTTTATAAGGGGAATTATAACTCCTCTCCCCTTTAAGAGGAGGGGTTTCCATACCAATTTCCTCATAACTCGAGAACTAATCAAGCAAATGGAACCAAATTTGGCATGTGAAGGTTTTCGAGGGCAAGAAAATTTTCTATGTTGAATTAGGACCCCTCCTCACTTTAAGAGGGGGGGCTCCTGTACAAATGAAATACCAATTTCCTCATAACTCGAGAACTAATCAAGCAAATGGAACCAAATTTGGCATGTGTGTGTTTTTGAAGACAAAATTTTTTTCTATGATGAATTGGGACCCCTCCCCTCTTTAAGAGGGGGGGGGGCTCCTATACAAACGAAATACAAATTTCCTTATAACTCGAGAGCTAATCCAGCAAATGGAACCAAATTTGGCATGTAGGTGTTTTTGGAGGCAAGAATGTTTTCTATGATGAATAAGAACCTCTCCCCACTTTAGGAGGGGGGGCTCCTATACAAATGAAATACAAATTTCCTCATAACTCGAGAACTAATCAAGCAAATAGAACCAAATTTGGCATGTGGGTGTTTTCGGTGACAAGAATTTATTCTATGGTAAATTGAGACCCCTCCCTCTTTATAAGAGGAATTGTAACTCCTCTCTCCTTTAAGAGGGGGGGCTGCCATACAAATTTCCTCATAACTCGAGAACTAATCAAGCAAATGGAACCAACTTTGGCATGTGAAGGTTTTCGAGGGCAAGAAAATTTTCTACGGTGAATTAGGACCCCTCCCCACTCTAAGAGGGGGGGCTCCTGTACAAATGAAATACAAATTTCCTCCTAACTCGAGAACTAATCAAGCAAATAGAACAACATTTGGCATGTGGGTGTTTTTTTTGGTGACAAGAATTTATTCTATGGTGAATTGAGACCCCTCCCCTCTTTATAAGAGGAATTATAACTCCTCTCCCCTTTAAGAGGGGGGACTTCCATACAAATTTCCTCATAACTCGAGAACTAATCAAGCAAATGCAACCAAATTTGGCATGTGAAGGTTTTCGAGAGCAAGAAAATTTTCTATGGTGAATTAGGACCCCTCCCCACTTTAAGAGGAGGGGCTCCTGTACAAATGAAATACAAATTTCCTCATAACTCGAGAACTAATCAAGCGAATTGAACCAAATTTGGCATGTGTGTGTTTTTGGAGACAATTTTTTTTTCAATGATGAATTGGGACCCCTCCCCACTTTAGGAGGGGGGGTCCTGTACAAACGAGATACAAATTTCCTCATAACTCGAGAACTAATCCAGCAAATGGAACCAAATTTGGCATGTAGGTGTTTTTGGAGGCAAGATTTTTTTCTGTGATGAATTAGGACCTCTTCCCACATTAGGAGGGGGGGCTCCAATACAAATGAAATACAAATTTCCCCATAACTCGAGAACTAATCAAGCAAATGGAACCAACTTTGGCATGTGAAGGTTTTCGAGGGCAAGAAAATTTTCTACGGTGAATTAGGACCCCTCCCCACTCTAAGAGGGGGGGCTCCTGTACAAATGAAATACAAATTTCCTCCTAACTCGAGAACTAATCAAGCAAATAGAACAACATTTGGCATGTGGGTGTTTTTGGAGGCAACCATTTTTCCCATGATGAATTAGGACTTCTTACCTTTTTAGGAGGGGGCGGGGGGCTCCCATTCAAACGAAATACAAATTTGCTCATAACTTTAGAACTAATCAAGTAAATGGAACCAAATTTGGCATGTGAGAGTTTTAGATGGCAGAATTTTTTTTCTGTGGTGTATTACGACCCCTTTCCCTTTTAAGAGGGTGGGCTTCCATACAAATGAAATACAAATTTCCTTATAATTTGAGTACTAATCAAGCAAATGGAACCAAATTTAGCATGTAGGAGATTTTTGAGTCTTGAATTTATTTTATGACAGTTAGAGACCTCTCACCCCTGTGGTAGGGGGATATGGACTCTCATACAAATAAAACAGAAATTTTGGCGAAACTCAAAAACTAATCCAACTCGAGAAATTCGAGACTCTTCCATAAAACATTAATCAATAACAAGACCACAAAAACTATCTATAGTAACACTAGATCATTCAGGACGAGCCGGTCGCGAGTGTTGCCGGTGACCCGCCGTCGGAAGCGCCGCCCACTGGGGGACTTGCAAAACTCGAGAAGTGATAAAGATCATCCGAGATTCATGATTTATGTACAACACAGGTTAATTTGTGGCAATACGAAGTTTGTCGGGTCAGCTAGTAAGACATAAATATGTATCTTCTAAATGAAAATTTTAATCTTCAACGTATATTGTCTGTAATAATTGGTTTAGGTGATTCGACAATATTTATAAACTATAGTTTTGCTTACTCTCCTACCATTACACTACTATTCCGTTAATTTGAAATCAATAAAATTTACTTAACTTTTTTTAAATATTTTTTTACCGATCAACCTAATTCTTGTTTTTAGCAGATAGCATAAACTATTTCGGTTAAAATCAACCTATTGTAATGTGTCTACCCGATTGCTCATAGCTATGAGGTATATTACCTTTCAAATGAGACTAATAGCGCACAAATCGCTTTAGCCATCTCTGAGAAACAGACGATAATTAATTTAAGGGGGACCCTACTCTGGAAGGTCGAAAAATAATTTCGTAATTTTTTTTTTTCGGATGCTGGAATTGAAGTTAAGTGTTGGGGTAGTCTTTACTTAACCAATGCAAAGGTATATTTAAAGATGTATTTTGTATTTTATAAATGCCAAAATAGTAATTATTATGCTGGTGGCAGCTGAGCGCGCGGATGTTCTCTACAAAACAGTTGCTTGCTGGCGGCACGTGCCGGGAACCAACGGGGTATCGAAGAACGGATTTAAAGGATAATTTTAAAGCGTTAGGTAACGGTTTTCGAAAAATTGCGAAATTGACGCAAATTTTTCCAAAAAGAGGTGTTTTTTAATCAAAATTCGCCAAGTCGCCAAAAATTGAAAAATGGAGATATCAAAAAAACGGCTACGTAGCAATTTAGATAATTCATTTTTACGGGCTGGAAAAAATTTTCAGCCAAATCGGACTACTGAACTCTGAGATACACGTACCGCCAGCTGAACAAACATGGTATCGAGAAAAACGCGCTTAAAATTTCGTACAAAGATGCACTTCTCTTGAGGTGACCGCACAGTTTTTGTCATAACTTTCCAATGAGATCTGATATCAAAAATTCTTTTTGGAATAACATTTCTGAAGGCATAAGCCTCGAAAATACAAAAAAATAAAATTCGATTTTTCTAACTTTCCAGAGTCCCCCCTTAAGCATAACTTTTAAACTGATGGTTTGTTCTCAATATAACTTCGTGATTTCAAGAGACACGCACGATATCGTAATGCATTTCATCCGCCCAAGTCTTCTCCAAATGTTGCTTAAAGGCATCCACAATCGATCCTTTGGTGCGCCCTAGTTTGCCTGGTATGTAACTCCATGCATAGAAGTCGAGAGGATACAAATCAAGCGAAAAGGAAGGTGACTCTTTCAAAGAAATAAATATGCAGTTCCAATTTGGGCGCCGTACCAGGTGGTGCATGTCGTTAAGTTGGAGCGAGTGCAAAAGCAATTTATCCGCTACGCACTACGTGGACTCCCATGGAATGACCCAGTAAATTTGCCTGACTCACTACCCTTCCCGTTGTATGCTCATTGGTCTGGAAACTTTATCAGCACAGCGAAGACAACTCCAGCAAATGTTTGTATTCGACATTATAGAAGGAAATATTGATTGTTCTGAGTTGTTGTAGCAAATCAACTTCAACGTCCTTCGGAGAAATCGGAGAAGTTTTCCTGCCATCAACTTATCCGTCCATAGAACCAGTTATGGACATAATGGTTCATATACCTCCTGTTTAAGAGCATTTAATGTAGTTAGCAGTGTCCACAAGTTTGGTATTACGAAAACATTTAAGACTATCATAAGACACGTAGATTAATATTGAGTTTGTACGATTTTATATCGAAGACAAGAAAACAAATAAACAAAGAAAATCCGGAAAATGGTCCTCACACCAAGTCTGTGTAGCTTTCGCCTGGTGAGACGGTGCAGAATCTTGTTTTGACGTAGGACTACGGCTTTCAGGAAGGTAACTGGTATAGGGTGTCATTCCAAAAAATCTTTCTCGAAAAGTGGTCAGGTTTTGAACGCTACTAGCTTAGTGGTTTCTCGATCGATTTTCAACATTCTTACACCAATCGATTGGAAAATCTTCTAAGAATTGGCAGAAATGAAGAAAAGTATGGATTCTTGATATTGAACTATTGAAAAATTGAAAATAATGAACCTATGTTTTACCAGAATTCTCGCTTCGTGATGGGTTGTTGGAAATGTCGTCATCAAACTGGAAATGCGTTTTCACGCTTCGGCTTGTAATTCAGTCAATTTTCAATAGATTTCCAAGATATTTACACCAGTTGATCGGAAAATCGATTTGGAAAATATTGAAAATACAGAAAACCATTGATTTTCAATGCGCGTTATTGGAAAATTGAATTATTTTCATTTCTTTTTGCCTTCCCACGTCAGTGCTTTCCTAGCACGGATAACAGAAATATGTACGATATGAGCTATGACTGTATTTAATTTACGCCCTATAGAATCCGATTGAAAATTGTTGAGTTTCAGCTGTTGCTGCTTCCCCGGATAAGGCAACGAAGACATCCAAATTCACCAAGCGAGACGCCAACAAACCGAAGAATACATCGACTCATCCGCCAGTGAACGATATGGTTTTGGCTGCTATGCCTTTTACTGCGCATCGTCAGTCGGTCAGCGGCTTTCGTTGGCGACACATCGGCAAGCAGCTAGCTTGCGACACATCGGACAGGCAGCTTTCGAGTCACATCCGTGGCATAATTTTAAAGGTTGTATTTGAAACATTGTTTGCCTTACGGTGCACATCGTCGTCAGTTGGTCGTGTTCATCGGCTGCTGAGGAAAGGAAAGTATGCTGAGCGTGCTGGAGTTTAGTTTTGTTAAGATACTTTACAACCCGTCATTTTTGTAATAGAATCTCTCAAAACCATGAAAGTTATGGTGGACTATAATAAGTTTGATGGTTTGGTTATCTTTATGGTTATGTTTACTTTATTTTGTATCCTACTGTTACAATTTTTTTCCCTGTATGGACTCATCACTGCGACCAGTATCGTTGATCTATTGTGATATCGTCCGGGTGTTTGCTGTATAACATGCACTGCATTTTTTTTTTTGCTATAATCGCTATTGAATGAGCGATATGCTCATTAAATTTTTTGTGTGCTTGCGTGTAGTGGAGCTTACCCCTTCCTTCAATGCTATCTACCAATTTGCCTACCTTGCTCCTTAATGCCAGTACTGTCTCCAATTACAGCCATCCCTGGCTAGGCGCACCAGTACATTTAACTATAAGAGTGACTCTTTGCACTGTCAAGAGTGCCTTTCATGGGGGTCATACAGAGTTGAGCATGAAGGAAGGGTAATGAAGGGCCTGAGAATTAACCCATGCTAAAGTCACTTCACATCAAATGACCTGATCGTACTAAGATTCGATCCCACAACCAGGGATGCCACATATAATTCTGTGTTTTTTGTTGGAAAAATCTGACAATCTGTACGGCGAGGAAAAATATCTGTGCAAAAATCTGTCCAATGTAAAACAATGAGAGTGAAAGAGATAGAGAGTCATTTTGCTGGCTATTTCCGTCTCTTTCACTCTCATGTAAAAGGTCAAAAATCTGTTTAATCTGTGTAATTTGGCGAAAATCTGTATTCTATGCATAGATTCTGTGCAGGCGATTTCTTTCAAATATCTGTTAAACACAGAATAATCTGTGCATGTGGCAACCCTGCCCACAACCACTCGCTCGTCAAAGCAGATTCGGTAACCTTGCGGCTACGGAGCCCCCCTACTGTTACAATAATTTTTATCTTCGTGGAATTGTTTCTTTTCGGGCAAACAATGCAGAATTTTCAACCCAAACAATACAGTACTCAGAGCGATACAAAGTGACCGGCAAAACTGATATTCATATCATATTCCTAAAAAAAATCAGAGTTACAGTTTTAGTTTAATGTATTGTAATTCTTCGACCAAAATATGCATATAAAACATTTTGAGTCAAAGCCCCAGCCCCCATGATTGAATTGAATATACGAGTTAGTCGGTGCTAAGAGACTTCGCGGACGTTTTAATGAAACGGTACCATACCGAAACCGCGTGTAGCTTTCGATAGATTACACTATCCATTAAGTTGGATCTTTATCTAGCTCTTCCCTTCTACCAACAACATTTCCTTTCCCGAAATGCTTGTGAAGATGCAGAGGATTCCCTGATCTTTAGTAGCAACAAGTTTTGGACTAACATTGCTTCCCATCCCACCAGGACCCGCATTCGGACGTGGCCGGCGTCGGTATTGATCAGCATGCAGGGACCTGATAAGTTTGCACAATGAGGAATAGTCCAATCTTCATTGGTACTGGTCAATAACGGAGTAGCAACACACGGGCGGTATCCTCCCAACAAACATTTTTGTTTAAGAGTAGCTTATTCAACTATTATACTGCTAAAACCAATGGAACAAGCGCTTGATAAGCTGCTATACAACAAAAATGTTCCTTGGGCTATGCTTATGCTTAAAGCCCCCAGCCCCCTTGATTAATGGCGGTGTCACTCGCATTGAGTGTTACGAAAACTTAGTGCTGATGCATCACTCGGAACTAGGAACGTGGAAAAATGGCGATTCCTACTGCCTATCGGTAAATGTGATAAAATAAATTTCGTAACCAAGTAAATATGTATATGAAATGAAACACACTTATTGGCTTTACTTATCATTTAAAGATAAAAAAGAAAATACTATACTGTGATGTTGGAATGATCTTAAAACTGATTAATGTAACACGTCGGCTATGAAAACATACGCACATGATGGCGTTTTTTGCTACCATTAAGGTGCATGCCGTGTCAAAAATAGTAATATTTTGAGCAATTGACAAACAAATCCATAGCAGAATATCTGAACACACTCATTTACGGTTATGGTAAACATCTATTTCGTATGAGTATTCGGAATTTGGGGCTGATTAGAACTATGTGTCACAGTGCCACGGAGAGGAAGATCGCCTTCGGTACGCTTCCAAAATACGATACGCGTAAAACTCGAAACTATCTTAAGAGCCTAAAATTATAATGAAAGTACAAACCCAATAACCTCCACGTTGCTACGTCCGGTTGGATCCTTGAGTTCCATTTTTCTAGGTTTTGAGGTTGAGTCAGCCGCGGGTAGATTTTGATATGGTCCAATCGATGGCGATTGCCGTGTACCCAAATTGATGCTTTTAAACTCACGAATAACGTTTGCTGGAAATGCACTCTCGCCGGTTACACTATATCCACAGTTATTATCAGTAATTTGACGATGCTGATTTAAAAACGTGTGTTTCTCGCCGAATTTGTCCGCATCGCGCAGACTTCGATTTGGGTTAGCAGTAAATTCGCCTACATTTGCACTAACAGCATTACTGTTGACATACTGTATACTTCTTATCGCCGTTGGTGTGTTCTGATAAAGCATTCCTTCATTCGTTTGCATTGCTTGAGAGGAGTGGTTGTGCTCGGGTGAGTACAAGTTTGCGTAATTACCCACTGCCACCGTCAGCGAGTAGTCTGAACCACCAGATGCAGTCGCATGAAGGAGGTTTTCCCGCGAGGTAGTTCGTCGTTTGTACAGATTGGAATTTTCAATAGGCTTAAGTTTTAGTTCACTCATGCTTCTTTCGTTTTTATGATAATTTAAAATTCAACTACACTTGTGCAACTTGAAATTTTTCGCAGAGCTTCTTATCGGCTCTTTTTCAATGGGTATCACCTTTAATCAGTATCGAATACACGGTCATTAAATTAGCGAGTATGCATCAATATTTGATCTGTTCGATGTTTGATTCATTGCTGCCGAATAAACATATTTTTTCCACTCGTTTAAACGCACCACCAGTTAGTTACCAATGCGACTTCTTTGCCTTCGTGCATGTAAAAAAGATGAATTACTCTCTAACTACGAAACCGGTTTACCGTCGAAATACATTTTATCACTTGAGTCAATAAAATGCTATTGCCTAAACGTATCTTTGTAGTTAGTAGACGATAAGCGTGAAACTCGCACTTCGGCAATCCAATCCTATCCGAATGCTGTGATGGACTGAGCCTGCAGGTATTTCTCACGAACGATGTTTGTACCCCAACTGTCGTTTTCCAACGCGGCACAATATGGTCACAAGACCCGGCTACGAGTGACCATCATCGCGTCAGTACAACTGAAGAAATAACACTGATACCGGTAATTCAGCGTCTACCCAATAAGGCAGGCTGATCAGACAACGTTTTTGCCCTCTTTCTCTTTTGTGTATGACGTGCAATTGTGCACAGTTTGCAATGTTTTGTTTTTGCGCTTGTTGCAAACTTGTTCTATTGAATAGAAAAACTTTTCTACCTTTTATGGATTACGATTTTTTTATCATGGTATGCATTATTTTAAGTATGAAGGAAAACAGAGAGTTAGCCGTCTTGCGTTCGAACTTATTATTTACGACATGTGAGGAGGTCCATAATATATCCTCTGTGATGTTTGCTGAATCATTTGCGATATTTATGCGTATATGTATGATAATGCATTGATAAACAAAGTTTTGTCTCAACACACATTTACGAACGTAGACGTATGTAGTGAGGAATAATCGAATACCGTGCTGAACTCGTTTACGTTTTCTGAGCTACCTGAACACGTTGATTTTCAGTTGAATATTAAAAGTGGGGCAGAATTCGTCAAACAGATAACAATTTATTTCGCAGTTTTATTTTTCGCAGGTATACTGCCCATAAAAGCATAACAATCCCATATAAAATTTGATCGATTTTAAGTAAAGCACAAAAGTGGCTTATTTCGCTAAGATGCGTTAGTTAATAAGATTATTTATACGTATACAAATGAATTTCTGTCTGTGTTACTTATAGACTCGGAAACTACTGAACCGATCGGTGTGAAAAATTGTATGCAGGGGTTTTTGGGACCGGAAAAGCTTTTTATAATTGTGAATTGGGATCCCTTCGCCCTTTAAGAGGGCCGGCTCCCAAACAAATGGAAAACAAATTTCTGCATAACTCGAAAACTAAGCAACCAAATGTGACATGTGGGGGTTTTTGGAGGCAGATTTTTTTTTTATGGTGTACTGAGATTCCTCCCTCCTTTTAGAGGGGGACTCCTATACAAATGAAACACAAATTTCCTCATAATTCGAAAACTAATCAAGTAAATGGGATCAAATTTACCATGTGGAGGATTATTTCGATGATTTGCGAACCCTCACCCTCAGCCCTGCGGCAGGGGGAGAACACTCATACAAATAAAATAGAAGTTTTTGCGTAACTCGAAAACTAATCGAACTCGAGAAATTTTAGACTCTTCCATCAAACATCTATACCTATAAAGAAGGATTTCTCTCTGTCTGTCCGTATGTTCCTTATAGAATCGAAAACTACTGAACCAATCGGCATGAAAATATGCATGTAGAGGTTTTTTGGGGCCAGGAAAGGTTTTAGTGATGGTTAGAAACCCCTCCCCCCACTAAGAGGGGGGGCTCCCATGCAAATGAAACACAAATTTCTGCATAACTCGACAACTAATCAAGCAAATAGAACAAAATTTGGCATGTGGGTGTTTTCGGTGACAAGAATTTATTCTATGGTAAATTGAGACCCCTCCCCTCTTTATAAGGGGAATTATAACTCCTCTCCTCTTTAAAAGGGGGGGGGGGCTTCCATACAAATTTCCTCATAACTCGAGAACTAATCAAGCAAATGGAACCAAATTTGGCATGTGAAGGTTTTCGAGGGCAATAATATTTTCTATAGCAAATTAGGACCCCTCCCCATTTTAAGAGGGGGGGCTCCTGTACCAAAGAAACACAATTTTCCCCATAACTCGAGAAGTAATTAAGCAAATGGAACCAAATTTGGCATGTGGGTGTTTTTGGAGACAAAATTTTTTTCTATGATGAATTGGGACCCCTCCCCGTTTTAGGAGGAGGGGATCCTATACACATGAAATACAAATTTCCTCATAACTGAAGAACTAATCAAGCAAATGGAACAAAATTTGGCATGTGAAAGTTTTCGAGGGCATGAATATTTTCTATGGTGAATTAGAACCCCTCCCCACTTTAAGAGGGGGGGCTCCTATACAAACGAAATACAAATTTCCTCATAACTCGAGAACTAATCAAGCAAATGGAACCAAATTTGACACGTGGGTGTTTTTGGAGACAAAAATTTTTTCTATGATGAAATGGGACCCCTCCTCACTTCAGGAGGGGGGCTCCTATACAAATGAAATACAAATTTCCTCATAACTCGAGAGCTAATCAAGCAAATGAAACCAAATTTGGCATGTGAAAGTTTTCGAGGGCAAGAATATTTTCTATGGTGAATTAGGACCCCTCCCAACTTTAAGAGGGGGGGCTCCTATACAAACGAAATACGAAATTTCCTCATAACTCTAGAACTAATCAAGCAAATGGAACCAAATTTATCATGTGGGTGTTTTTGTAGGCAAGAATATTTTCTATGGTATATTTTCTATGGATTTCCACGCTTTAAGAGCGGGGGGGGGGGGGGGGGGTTCCTATACAAATGAAAAACAAATTTCCTCATAACTCGAGAACTAATCAAGCAAATGGAACCAAATTTGACATGTAAGTGGTTTTGGACGCAAGATTTTTTTCTATGGTGAATTGAGACCCCTCTCTTCTTTAGAAAGCGAGTTATGGCCCATCTCCCCTTTAAGAGGGTGGGCTTCCATACAAATGAAATGCAAATTTCCTCTTATCTCGAGAACTAATCAATCAAATGGAACCAAATTTGGCATGTGGGAGTTTTAGATGGCAGAAATTTTTTCTATGGTGAATTACGACCCCTTTCCCTTTTAAGAGGGGAGCTCCCATACAAATGAAATTCAAATTTCCTCATAACTTGAGAACTAATCAAGCAAATGGAACCACATTTGGCATGTGGGAGATTTTGGAGTCTTGAATTTATTTTACGATAGTTAGAGACCTCTCACCCCTGTGGCAGGGGGATATGATTATGGACTCTCATACAAATAAAACAGATTTTTTTGCGAAACTCAAAAACTAATCGAACTCGAGAAATTCGAGACTCTTCCATAAAACATTAGTCAATACAAGACCACAAAAACTATCTATAGTAACACTAGATCATTCAGGACGAGACGGTCGCGAGTGTTGCCGGTGACCCGCCGTCGGAAGCGCCGCCCACTGGGGGGCTTGCAAAACTCGAGATTGTGACAAAGATCATCCGAGATTCATGATTTATGTACAACACAGGTTGATTTGTGGCAATACGAAGTTTTTCGGGTCAGCTAGTTAGTCAATAAAAAGACTATCAAAAACTACCTATAGTAACACTAGTAACACGGTCGCAGGCCGCGGGTGTTGCATTATCTAGTGTTACTATAGGTAGTTTTTAATGGTCTTGTTATTGACTAATGTTTTATGGAAGAGTCTAAAATTTCTCGAGTTTCACTGCAAGGGGGTGCAGGACCCCCACAGAAATCACCTACGTCATAGGTTTTCTGGTCAACCGAGAATTGGTTTTCCGCAAAATGGTATTCGGCGAAATGCTATACAATCATGGCGAATATTTAAATTGTATTTGCTTTATTTTATCTGGCTAAGCAATGGGAGGAGTTGTTTTCTACTTTCCTGTGAAGAAAAATTGAAAATCTGTATATTAAACTACTAATGCTTTTATAGTTACGTAACTGACACATTCCAGCGTTACGGGACACAATTAGCACCCGTTTTTACTGTAAGGAATGCTTCCTGTTTCCCAAATGTTTCGACGAATACCTTGTAAAATAGTTGATTAACGAAGACATTATCTTCCGCTTGAATACAAAGGATTTGATGAAATAGCACCTGATTTGCATAGTAGGGATAGTGTCCCGTAACGCTGCAATGTGTCAATTGCCAAAATGAATCATCTAAGGTTGAACTCTTCAAAAACTTGTAAAACTCGAGATTGTGATAAAGGTCATCCGAGATTCACGGTTTACGTACACTGCAGCCGGAAGCATATCTGTCCCATGTTAAAAAACACGAAAAAGAGAAAATCTCACTCAAAGTTGAAAAACTGATTTTTCTAAAATTACTTAGTTTTCAAGTTATTGTTCATCCCTCTTTGAGATAATGTTGAAAACCTTCACTAAATTTTGTATCCAACTTGAAACCATTTTATATGAAAAGGTATATGCAGTGAGACAAATATGCGTCCATTTTTCCAGTGGGACAAATTGACTTGAAATTTTTTCGAGTTTTTCTAGTATAAACACCATGTTTTCGATTCATATTATGAAAATAGCTATACAATAATAACGTTAGACAACAAAATGTCGAAAAAAAAACAAAATGTAACATGGGACAGTTATGCTTCCACCGGCAGTACAGCACAGTTCAATTTGTGGCAATACGAAGTTTGTCGGGTCAGCTAGTAAATAAGATTAAAATATGTGGGATGCGCAGAATGAAGAACCCTGCGCAGAATTAGGCGCGCTTATGGTAACTGTTATTTCGGGGATTTTGTCTCCAGGAATAAATAATTGTTTCTGGGGATTAATGTCTTCTGGTCCATACTTTTCTGGTTATTGGTGTTTTCTGGGGTGTGGTTCGCTAGGAAAAAAGCTTCGGCGTTTTATTTTCTGGGGAATAGTTCTCCTGGGAATTGTTATGCAATCTACGAGGAAACAGTTGTGATAAATAAACAAGATTTTCCAATATGAAGAAAAGAAACAACACATTTAATTAATGCTATGAATGAAAAATTAAAAATAACATTTAATTCTACACAGAAAAAAAATCATGGTAGAACATACTATATTACGGGGTAAAAATAAGTAGACGAACCAGTAAATTTTGGATAAAAAGATTTCTGTTTGGCTTAAGCATTGTTCTGGCCAAAATTACTTAAAGCACGTCGCCCAATTCATACTGTGCTATCAACGCACTTTTGAGCTCTTGTTCTGTCGTGATCTCATGCAGATCCCCGCACTCGATCAGGGATTGCACAATCACTTTGACTCAATTCACATTCATTTGACAGCACCGACTCAGTCACGCAGAATTTGAAAAAGTTATATTTGGGACGATTGAAGAACTAGTTATTATCTACAACTTTTCTGAATAAAGAATTGCTGTATCTTTTGCATTTACGGTGCTACGATGCTAGTACCTCTTTAGTGACTAAGTGAACGTTCATTTAGTCACTAATGAGTTACTAGCATTGTAGCGCCGTAACTACAAAAGATATAGCAAAACTTAATTCAGTAAAATTGTAGATAATAACTAATTCTACAAATGTCCCGTATAAAACTTCAAATTTTGCTTGGCTGAGACGGTACTGTCAAATGAATGTGAATTGAGTCAAAGTGATCGTGCCATCCCTGCACTCGATGATAGTTTCTTGGAAGAGTGCTTTCACGTACGCATCTTTCTCCAGCGCCGTGGCAACTCTTGACCGACAGGTCCTTTTACGGTTCAAAGAACAGCTTTCCTTTTTGGGTCCGTCTTGTCCTCAACAAGTTTTCACTGAGTTCCTTTAGTTCCGGGGCCTCTCGAGCTTTTTGAAGGATCGCTGCGTATGAAACGTTGGCGCTCGCTTCGACAATTAGAGCATCGCCTTTATTGTTTCCTCGCTAAACGCCTCTGCTCTTTCTGTTTTGCTTATTTTTGTCCTTCTGGTTGTCAACAATATGCCATCCATTGCTTTCGCGCTGATCCAGATTCTCTTTTTCCTCATTCTCTAACTTTCTTCGAAGAGAAAATCTCCATTTCTTTCGGCGACTCCGATGCTTCGACAGTTATCCTCCTTATGGCTTCACTAAATGCGCTTTCCGTGGTCAAAGCTTTAGCCTTGAGATCCTGCTGCTCGCGTTCAACTGCAGTTATAGCAGATTTATTGCTAACTGCTAACTGCTTGAGCTGCGTGTGGACATTGTCTGTCCCTAACGTAAAGTTCATCGATTTTCGCCTCAATCTCACCCAACCCATTTCGGAATGCGCAGCCACTCGACTTTGGCGTGAGCATCTCTTTCAGAATCATACCAGGTCCTCCTTTAGTCCTTTCTGCTCTGCTAAAGGCATACTACTGCTTCTACTCGCCAGTATAATCATGCTCGGTACTGGTAATCGTTTTAGCCTTCCACTACCTAGCAAACACGTTCGCTTTATTGCTTGGCGTGAAGCCGTTGTTGTTTTTGATCGCTTTTGGTGTTCTCTATATACTTGCCATGGTTACATAATCAGAATCTTACTGGCATCGATCATAATGTGCCGGTTGACTCCCTAGGGACCTTCAGTGCTTTAACCGACACTAACTCGCTTTATCGGCACTATTTTCCGAATCGAATATTGTTGTTCTGGTGCCGGAAAGTGAAGTCCACGGTGGATGCTCTTCGGACAGTAGCCGAACGAGCTGCGAAGTTGTCCAAACAGAAGCGTCGACGAGATCGTTTTTGCACCGTTGTTACGATCCATATAAAAAAAATGCTTTCAACAGTGCTAGCTTATAAAAGTTAATCACTGTTTCGATATTTACAATCATGCATGATTCGTCTATCAATATCCAGTGCTTCGTTCAGGCACTTTTTGGCGCCTCTAAGAGCTAGCACACTTGCCGGAGGTCGGGCCACCTCAGCCAACCGCAACCGCTGGGTATGAGCAAAATTTGAACCGGAATCAGTGCAGTATGAGCCGGTGTATGAGTGCAGTGAAAATGACGAAGTCACCTGACTTAGACTTCAGAATAAACAGATTGTTCAGATGGGGTTGGACTAAAGTGATCAGACATCCGGATTTGGGTGACTTGGCCTGGACCAAGTGTTCCGCATTGATTGACTTATTTATCGTAGGTACTAGTTGAATATTGAAACAATTAGAGAAATGTTATGTGTAAACCAGAATTTAACTGAAAATTGTAAAAAGTTTTTAAGAAAATCTCTACTAACGGAGAATTGACAAAGCTAGTTAGTTCAGTTGAAAAATATATGTAATTTTGTATTAAGCTGTCTTTAAATAGTATTGTTATGCCCTAACACGACTAATTACCTTGTTTATTGCCATCCAATATATTCCGTACTCATTTAGAAAAAATGAGGCTTGTCTTGTGCTATCCTAGCTGAGCTTCTAGAATCGAGATCTATAGCTTTCGCTGTGGGCGATATATGTCGTATACAAATCGAAGCATTAATTTTATTAGCAAAGCTAACACTAATCATGTAGGTATGCTGCGATTAGTGGTTTGCGTGTGTTGTTCTCAATTTATTAAGAAAAAATCGTAACTGCACACAGTTCTGATTTCCCCGCCCTTGAATCTAAATATTCCCATCTTAACCTATAGACTAAAAAATCCCAGTAAATATAAATTAATATTGAGTTTAGGCGTTTTTACTATTTTTTACCATTTATGGTAGTAGGTTACATGAGAGTATTACTTAAGCAGACATTGGTCATTATACATGAAGCAGAGATTGGATTAGTTGCTATAAAGGACGGAGAGGTGAATTGTTTTGATTTATATTTCAGCTTACCCTGCTACGGGGGGCATTTTACAGACAATAAAACTTCTTTCGGCTGCAAATATAGTAGAACAAAAAAGAAAATACCGAACATGCTAATCAGTCAGAACAAAAACGAAGAGGCGGATCATCTGCACGGGGTGGGCTTTAGATAGAGTAAATTCTTGTAGGTACTTACTCGGCTGTGGTTTGACTTTTTATCACGCACTTTCTTACGGACGGTCCTTCACAGCGATAACGCAAACGAAAGTTCGAAATAAGGTATAAAATTAATCACCTGCAAGCTGCACTCCACAACACTTTTTGCACGCTTTTGAGTTTGGTTTGGTTTGTATTTGTACAACAAAAGTTGACGGATGCTGAATATCTTGAATTTCGTCAAATTCTATCACGACTACACAGTCATATGTATTATGTTTTATTCATTTACGCACGCCCCATTCTACAGGTTCTTACTGTTTATATTTCTGGTTGGCTATGAATGGCGAAGCAGCAAAGGAACATATTGAAATTGGAATTTTCTTATTAGACTTTTAATAAAGGTTTGTTGAATGAACATAACATACTATATACCGCATATGCATAAATATGTGTGCATTGATGTATTGACAATATTCTCGAGCAACATATGTCAAAAGGTCGAATATGAAAATGTATGAACGATTCTATTGCGTCTCCTTATTTCTACTTATTATGGCGAAACAAATACACTTTAACACATCAGCTTTGGCATGAATCGGTTGCTGACGTTCGTAGTTAGCTAAATGTTACGAATGTTTTCTTTTAAATTCATTGAAAACATTCATTTTTCATTCATTTAAATTTACTAATTTAAAACACTAACAATCTCACAATATCACTTACGTCCTTTTGAAGAAGTACCCGAGATTTATTAGTAGAGAATTTAGCATTTTCAGTCATGCCGTACTCCCTCTTCAGAATTCAGGTATTCATTACGTCACCATCATAAGTTGAGTCATGTGACTCACAAGAAATAAAAACTATGTAAATAGCGGCGATTTTCGTTTCAAACCATTAATTTGATGTTGAAGGTCAAAACTGACTTTTAAACCGGAAGGTCATCTTCGTCACAAAAAAAATATCTAAGCATATCCGAATGGAATGTTTTTATTATATTGGACTAATAACTTAAAAACAACAACAAAAACATGCGACCAGTGCAACCTCTCATGATGTTAGGACATTCACATTTGACACACTATTCTGACTGCTCTAAAATAGCGCAGAATCATGAACGTATTAAATTGGGATGGAAGGGGATATTGAATCAATTGTGCATAAAGCTATATATTTTGCCAAAAGAACCAAAATCAAAGTTTTGAAAAAAATTGGTTGCATCTATTAATAAGCTTACAAGGACAAAATCAACATCGGCTCAACTTTTTATGGTTCTAGAGTTCTATTTGCGTGTAATACTTTTCCCCATTTCTACGCGATGGCATATTTTTTACTTGTTAGTGATGGCAATACTAACTATCAGAACTAGGCAACAGGACATTTAGTTCTCCTTCTTCATTCTCGTTGATGTCATTCGGTAGATGATAGAGTCTCTACCCGGGTCCATCGTAGCAATAGCAATCGAGATTGCCAGCAGCGAAAAGACTAGAATAACACTGAACCACAGAACGATGTTGAATATCACCGGGTAATTGCTGTCATACTTTTGGGCTAAATTGTACTGTGGATACAATGAGTAAATTGTGAGCAAAAAATGAAGTTTCGATGCAAATACCACCAATACTTACGTCAGTTGATTGCTTGGGAGTTTCAGCTTGGCGTTTGGAACGAACTACAGGTGTCTCTGTAGAAGTGATTATACCAACTACGACAGCTCCATCAAATGCTTTCTCCGCTGCAATTTTCAATTCTGACACGGCATTAGATAGCAGTTTCCTTGCTTCAGCGGCGGCTGGCGATGTCGGTTCGTGAGCGGCCAACAGTGCTTCAAATGATAGACGAACAATATGAACAGCTGGGATATTTTCGTCGGTTGAAGTAACCAGAAGATCAGCTAATCCATTTATAAAGGAGACTTGGCGCATAAAGTCCGAATCTGCTTTGTTGGATTTAGGTTTCAGGTAGTGAGGTTCTACTTCTTCATCGTCCGGTTGGACAGTTCCTAGAGGGGTCGTGAAACTATCCGACTAGAATAATTTTACACCTTTAATGCGTATTCGAGTGAATAAAAAAAAGGCCTTACCGACTCTTTTAGATCAACTTCGAAGCTAACACTGTTGTGGTCAGCTGATTTCTGAACCAGTTCTCCGATCATTTCTGATCCTGATCCGCCATATAAATCGTACGTATGCGCTCCCTTTAGTATAAAAAAAAATTAAGTACAATGGTTACCGAACTGCCCGTATATTCTCACCTCTAGTTTTAATGATTCAACACCCTCGATAACAACGATCAATGCTCCATTAGCCATGTTAAAGGGATCTTTCACGGTCAGGCCATCCCATTCACTTGGATGGGCAACGGAATATCCGAGAGAAGCACCAAACACATCCGATAAAGATTGCACATCTAAGCGACTATGACCACGGAACTCTAGGGACTTCGGGGAATATAGAATTGAAAGCTGGTCACAGTTCACTGAAAAAGTAGTGGAAAATATTAAGAAATTTTGTTTGAAATCTTACCAACTTAGGATAATAATTTGATTTGCCATTTACGGCTATTATGTGTGGAACAGTTTAACGAAAGAAACAAAATTGCGATTATAAATTTACCTGCAATAAACAGCGAGAAAAGAAGGAAAAACGTCCGGGCCATTCTTGCTGCTTAAACTTTTGCACCAATGGTCATATGACGTTTTCGCTTTCATAGATGTCCCGCTTCCACTTCATGTTATCGATTTATCTACGTTTTATTTCCAAAGCGTTTCACAATGTTCCAAACGTCTGACAGATCTGACCAAGCGTCTGACATTACTATTCTTACATGTCTTACACGGACAAAAATAAATGAGAAATGAAAGATGAAATCTTGCGTAACTTTTCATTTATCCCAATGTATTGTCAATTTCAAGGAAAATTGTAGCATCCAAAGTGCGATATCGCTCATAAATATGCTATTTTGCATTTTTATTTTTCATTAAGACAATATTTTGTCAGATGAATTTTATTCAATAAATAATAATAATAAAAATAATAATAATAATAAATCGTTTCGGTATCTTCGGCGCACTTCTTCGTTATCTTTAAAGCAATAAGTGCGCCGAAGATACCGAGACGATTTATGCTTAAATAGCACTTTTATGAGCGATTGCGCACTTATTGATTGGACAATTTTCCTTGCAATTGACAATATTGTCAATTGCAAGGAAAATTGTACCATCCAAAGTGCGATATCGCTCATAAAAGTGCTATTTTGCATTAAATCGTTTCGGTATCTTCGGCGCACTTTTTCGTTATCTCCCAAGCAATAAGTGCGCCGAAGATACCGAAACGATTTAGTGCAAAATAGAACTTTTATGAGCGATATCGCACTTTGGATGGTACGATTTTCCTTGCAATTGACAATAGTTATTGTAAATTTGTAAGCTGCGTGAGATGCATGGTCGTTCCGTTTGTACAAACATGATGGAATCGTCTTGCATCTCGCAAATGGAGAACAAGAAGCAAGTTAATGTAATTTACACAGACTTGGAAACAGCTTTTGATCGAATTGATCATGGAATAGGGTAACCAACGTATTTTGGACCCCATCAGCAGCTGTACATAATTTAGATACTTCCATTTGATTTTGCTGTAAGTGTCCAAATTATGAACAGCTACTGATGGGGTCTAAAATACGTTGGTTACCCTATTATTGCGGAAACTTTCCCGGCTCGGTGGATCTCCACAGATAATATAATGGCTGAGCACGTACCTGCGTGGTAGAGTGTTGCGTGTGGAGTTTGGTTCCTGTGTTTCCTCTCATATTTACTAACGTTTCTCGAGTTCCGCAAAGCAGCAATTTGTGCCCGTTGCTTTTCTCGCTGTTTTTCAACGATGTCGCCTTCCAGTTGGCTACCGCATGCAGACTTGTGACTGCTGATGACCTTGACCTGTTTCTGGCAGCTAAAAAAGTTGATGATTGTCGTCGCCTACAAGCTCTACCCGATATTTTTGTTGTTTGGTGCAAATGAAACTGGCTGACACACAATCCAGGTTTCCACGAGCGATAATGGCGGCTATTCAGCTTTCCACGAGCGATAATGGCGGATATTGAGCACAAGTGGGCACAATCTTTTGACATCCATTGGAGGAGCGTCGAGTTCGCCCTGACGGAGTTACTATGGATACATTCATGGTTGTTTGTTGTTCGAATGTAAAAATGTAAACATTGATCAAGTTTTGCAGATCAGCTAAAGAGGAACATATTTAATTGAACGGACAACAAGTTTTATGGATTGTGGGCTTGCAGTTTTCGCAAATTTCAGGGAGAATGTCCAAATATGCAACGGAAAGTTTCTTATCAAGTCGAGACGCTGTTCGAGAGCAAACTTGACAACGGCTCGACCAACATGAACTTAATGTTTGCGTTAATGTGTAATGTTTAATTCGCATGATTGTGAAAAAGTATTCTGAGCCAGTGCCTTCAGCAAATTATGCCCGCAAACCACTATAAAAGTTTGAATCCATTTAGTTATGTTCCACTTCAGCTGATCTGCAAAATTAACAATGTTTACATTTTTACAGTCGAACAACAAACAATCATGAATGTATCCATAGTAACTCCGTCAGGGGGAACTCGACGCTCCTCCAATGCATGTCAAAAGATTGTGCCCACTTGTGCTCAATATCCGCCATTATCGCTCGTGGAAAGCTGGATTGAGCACAAGTGGGCACAATCTTTCAACATTCATTGCAGGAGCGTCGATTTTGCCCTGACGGAGTTACTATGGAAACATCCATGCTTGTTTGTTGTTCGAGTGTAAAAATGTAAACATTGTTTCATTTTGCAGATCAGCTGAATAACTGAACGAATTCAAACTTTTGTAGTGGTTTGCGGCCATAATTTCCTGAAAGCACCGGCTCAGGATACTTTTTACAGTCGTGCGAATTGAACATTCGAGTGCACTCAGAGCAAACATTAACATATTGGTCGAGTTTGCTCTCGATAAGAGTTTTGATAAGAAACTTTCCGTTGCGTATTTGACCATTCTCCCTGAAATGTCTGAAAACTGCGAAGCTGCAATCCATAAAACGTCTTATCCGTTCAATTATGTTCCTCTTCAGTTGATCTGCAAAATTAAACAATGTTTACATTTTTACACTCGAACAACAAACTATCATGGATGTTTCCATAGTAACGACGTCAGGGCGAACTCGACGCTCCTGCAATGAATGTCAAAAGATTGTGCTCACTTGTACTCAATAGCCGCCATTATCGCTCGTGGAAAGCTGGATAAGTGTTGCTAAATGCAAGGCTTTTATCGCCTAAAAACCCGATCTTCTTTAGTTACCGAATTGATGACACAGAGTTGCGTAGAGTCGACCATGTTATTTACTTTAGTATTTTACTATAGATACTACCCAGGTAACCAATAAGCATTGGTATAAGCAGTAAATCAATCGTTTATTACCATCCCTGGCGTTTTATACTGCAGGTTGCTGGTTATCAGCCTTTTGACTGCACAACTGTTTTAAATTGGCATCCACGATTCTGTTCGCGTTGACGGCATTAAACGATCTCTTGCACACTCTTAGAAATGTCCGTATGTACGTGTGGGTGAAAATCTGCCAAAATGTTTCGATCTCTTGCGCTCTTTAAGAAATCCCTATTCCGCTTCACCCCTACAGTAAACTTTTGGAGGTGGCAGCAGCTTACGTTCGTCAACGCGAATTTAAATTCTTCTTGTCGGTAACTAGCTGCAAAGAAGCATTGTCAGCAATATAAGACGGCTAGCAGTAAAGTAGCCGCATATTTTGCCATAATGGCATTTAAATAGCATTTAAGGCAACTTAACTGCTTATTGGTTTGCATTTAAATTGCATTGGAAACGCTTATCCAGCTTTTTACGATCCATAATGGCGGACGTGTTCGTAATATTTGAACAACATTTTTGACAATTCCCTAATACATCGCACGTTTTCGTTCCGCGCGTTCACGGTAAAACTAAAGGGATGTACGGAAAGAAAACGTGCGATGTATTAGGGAAATGTCAAAAATGCTGTTCAAATATTACGAACTCGTTCGCCATTATGGCTTGTAAAAAGCTGGATTGGTTACCTGGGTAAGCTCACATAACACGCGCATCGCGAAGCAATTATTTTAAAAGCATTGCGTCAGCTCGGATTTATCTCGAAAATTGGACGGCACTTCAAGGACCCCTATGTGGGAGATAAGGGTAACATAATAAATAATCTATCCAGCTTTTTACAAGCCATAATGGCGAACGAGTTCGTAATATTTGAACAGCGTTTTTGACATTTCCCTAATACATCGCACGTTTTCTTTCCGTGCATCCCTTTAGTTTTACCGTGAACGCGCGGAAAGAAAACGTGCGATGTATTAGGGAATTGTCAAAAATGTTGTTCAAATATTACGAACACGTCCGCCATTATGGCTCGTAAAAAGCTGGATACCTTAATAATTGGATTTTCGTCTGTCTGTCTGTCCGTATGTTCCTTATTCAGCTTTTTACGAGCCATAATGGCGGACGCGTTCGTAATATTTGAACAGCAGTTTTGACATTACCCTAATACATCGAACGTTTGGTTCCGCACGTTCATGGTAAAACTAAAGGAATGTACGGAAAGAAAACGTGCGATATACTAGGGAAATGTCAAAAATGCTATTCAAATATTACGAACACGTCCTCCATTATGACTCGTAAAAAGCTGGATAGAATCGAAAACTACTGAACCGATCTGAGTCAAAATTTGCATGTAGGCGTTTTTGGGGCCAGGAAAGGTTCTTATGTTGATTAGAGATCCCTTCCCCCGCTAAAGCGTCGATGACACTGGGCGAGTTTTTAGGTTGCTAGTAAGCGAGTTGGCGAGTAGATCGTGAACTCGCCCTGTGTCATCATACACACTAGCTGATTAGCAGATTGCTAGTAGCGAGTAAAGTTGAATACTGCTCAACTTTACTCGCTACACGATGGCGTGTGCGCTTGTTGGCTAGCACACTTGCTGTGTGGCATCATAGTTGCGAGTAACTAACGACGCAACGAGGGGGTGTTTCTATTATTAATTTTATAGCACCAGAAATGCCAAATATTTTTACTAATTTTGAAATTGTAAATGCAATGTTAATTAATTGAAGTAATTTCTCGTGATACTTCATATTTACCAATTAAACATCTATGAAGAAGTTAGAATTAAATAACATAAGATAACTCTTATGTAAATTGTACATCGTGTACGTCAAACTTGATCGTTTATCTAGCAACGATGTGTTTGTATGTACGGCATCGCTGCTTAATACGTTTTAGATTTATCAAAACCCCTCGCATATTAGCTTACTTGCCGATTTGTGTGTCATCATGACTCGCGCATTCGCTAACTCGCCTACTCGTGAGATCGCTGACTAGCAGCTTACAAACTCGTCCAGTGTCATCGACGCTTAAGGGGGGTGCTGCCATACAAATGAAACAAAAATTTCTGTCTGTCTGTCCGTATGTTCCTTATAGAATCGAAAACTACAGAACAGATCAGCGTGAAAATTTGCATGTAAGGTTTTTGGGGTCGGGGAAGGTTCTTATGATGGTAAGAGATCTCTCCTCCCAATAAGAGGGGAGGGGGGGGGGGAGGCTGCCATACAAATGAATCACAAATTTATACATAACTCGAGAACTAATCAAGCAAATGGAACAAAATTTGGCATGTGGATGTTTTAGAAGACAAGAATTTTTTCTATGGTGAATTGAGACCCTTCCCCTCTTTAGGAGGGGAATTACGGCCCCTCTCTCCTTCAAGAGAGGGGGCTCCCATACAAATGAAATACAAATTTCCTCCTAACTCAAGAGCTAATCAAACGAATGGAACCAAATTTGGAATGTGAAGGATTTTGGAGGCAAGAATTTTTTCTATGGTGAATTAGGACCCCTCCCTACTTTATGAGGGGGGCTCGTACAAATGAAATACAAATTTTCTCATAACTCTAGAACTAATCAAGCAAATGGAACAAAATTTGGCATGTGAAGGTTTTTGGAGGCAAGAATATTTTCTATGGTAAATTAGGGCCCCTCCAATATCAGCTCTCATGCAACGTTCTAAAAAGTTAATTTTTACCTTAACTTTTCTGAGAGTTTGAATTTATTTGTTGTACAAGCGTTTGTACATACACGTGTGTTTACCTTCTATCTTTATTTCTCATTTTTCGGTTTATTGTCGCCTTTCCACAGTCATACAGAGTCATACAGTGTCGCATCATAACTGGGAATAAATTAAACTCTTGTACCGGATAGTTGCAATAATAGCATATTGAACTATTTGCTAGTTACACATAGTTACTTCAGGATTATTGTTTATTGTTTATTGTTTATTTTCTATGGAGTAGGGAAAAGCCCTCGGGAGTGATACTCTATGTCGTTGTATCTTCTCCCGTGGGCACAAAACCTCTCATCTTTTAACTGTACAACAGATAACATGTCATCCTACAGTACAACATTGCTTATATACTATCCTATGCGCTAATTCACAAATAATACACCTAATTTATACACACTGAATAAATACTTATGAGGCAGATATAACAAGACAAAAATTCTTCTTTAACGTAGCACGAGAGACATTGAAATCGAATTCTTCATTACAAACGTTAAACACGCGACATACACTTACTAACGGTTCATTGTGGCCGTAGTTTGTGCGAGAGCCAGGGATGAACAGGAGATTATTACGACGTAAATTTCGAGGCCTCACATTGAAATTGAGACGGTTAAGCAAATCGGGGCAGTCAATATCCGAGCGAATTAGATCGGCAACAAAGGTAGCCTTAGCAACATCGCGACGAACGCTTAGCAGGTCAAGTCCAGCTAGCTGACATCTACTTTCATAAGAAGGTAAGTTGTTAGGATCATTCCATGGAAGGAAGCGAAGGGCAAACCGCAAGAATTTGTGTTGAATTGCTTCAATTTTCTGAATGCCATTTTGGTAATATGGTGCCCAGATAATAGATCCATATTCCAAAACTGAGCGGACCAGAGAACAGTAGACTGATTTAAGACAATGGACGTTTTTGAATAATTTAGTTGCACGAAACATAAAACCTAGAGCGCGCCCAGCCTTTGCAGAAATGTAAGCGATGTGTTCTTTGAAGGTAAGTTTAGTATCCAATAAGATGCCTAAATCTTTGACTACAGTTACTCTATTCAATATTTGACCAGACACTTTATAATCGTATGGCAATAGAGAGCGTTTTGAGAAAATGCGATGACAGAGCATTTCGAAGCATTCAAAACCATTCGGTTGGTAACGCACCATGAGTAAAAGCTATCCAGTTGCTTTTGAAGAAAGATTTGGTCGTCTACGTTTTGTATAATATGAAACAATTTAAAGTCATCGGCATAAGATAATTTCTGGCATTCAATAGGTAGGTGGATATCATTCAGGTATAGTAGGAATATTAAGGGACCTAAATGACTTCCTTGCGGAACACCAGATGTTACGGCAAAAAATATCGATTGAGAGTCACCGATTTTTACTGCCATCTTGCGGTCATCCAAGTACGAGCGTATCCAATTCAGTATGGAGCCGGAAAATCCAAAACGTTCAAGCTTAGCAATTGCAATTTGGTGGTTTAGTTTATCAAATGCAGCAGAAAAATCTGTATATATAGCGTCAACTTGGAGACGTTGTTGCAGCGCACGGATGATTGCAGATGAATACACCATAAGATTAGTGTTTGTAGAGCGCTTAGAAATAAACCCATGTTGTTCCTCCGCTATAAAATTACGGCAATAGTGAGTAAAAAAGTCGAGTGTAATCTTTTCGAACAATTGGGAAACGGAGCTCAGAGACGCGATTCCACGGTAGTTGCAGCAGCTTGCCTTATTTCCTTTTTTGTGCACTGGAAAGACGAAGGATTGCTTCCAGCATTTTGGGAAGGTACCTGAGCCGAGTGATAAATTGAACAGGTACGTTAAAGGAACAGAAAGGCTATTTGAGCATTTTTTGAGTACGATTGCAGGGATTCCATCTGGGCCAGAATTGGTGGAGCATTTCAGTTTGGCACAGGTACTACTGGTTGTTTCGTTTGAGATGTTGGGATGCATGGTTAGTGATATGTGACATGGGACATTTGCGGAAGCCAGTTCTACTTGATCACTAGTTAAAGTTTCGGAAACAAAAACACTGCTAAATTGTTCGCGAAATAAGTCGCAGATACCTTGAGTGGTGTCAGCTGTATTAGCACCGAAAGACATGGAGGTAGGCAAACCGGATTCTTTTTTCTGCTCATTCACGAACTTCCAAAACATTTTTGGGTTGCTTTTCAGACTTAGTTGCACTCGGCGTTGATAAGCTCGAAAAAGTTTTAGGATTAGGATTATTGTTAACATACTGGAAAAGCGCAAACTCAGATTGAATTTTAAATGCAAAAGAAGGAACAGCAAGAAACTAAAAATAAGCGCGAACATTATCAAAACGTAGTCGCAGACTATTCGAAAAAAAAAACAAAAGTAAACTAGTGTAACCGACTATTTTAAACTTACTGAAAGGAACTAAGTATTATTTCATAAAGATCTTGCTACATATTTCTTTTCATTACAATTTCAAAATACATAAAAATATGTGTCCTATATCCCGGAGTGCATTTTTCGCTTTTGTATTTATCATTTTCGATGATTTTCAGGACTACTCGGAAAAGTTAATTTTTCGGAAAAGTTAATCGACCCATTCCCCAATCGATTAACTTTTCCGAGAGTTTACTGTATACAAATTTTCCTCACAGTAAAGTAGAAAACAACTCCCCCCCTTGCTTAGCCTGATAAAATAAAGCGGATAGCATTTGAATATTCGCACTCATTACAAACCATTTCGTCGAATACCATTTTGCGGAACACCACTTCTCGGTTGACCATTACGCGGAATATAGCGTTTCGCAGAATACCATTTCGCGAAAAACCTTACGCGGGATGTACCATTTCACGGAAAATCTTTTCGTTGAAAGTACCATTTCGCAGGGGTGACCCAACTCAAGGAAATTAATAGAGGTCAGTAGATCTACGAAAATAAATAAACTTAGATAGAGATGATCTCTAAGGGGGGCTGCCCCCTCGCAGTGCCCGGCGCTTCCGATGGCAGGTCGCCGGCAACATTCGCGGCCTGCGGCCGTCTTGCCCTGAATCATCCAATGTTATTATTGATAGTTTTTGGTGGTCTTGTTATTGACTAATGTTTTATGAAAGACTGTAAGCGTCGGTAGGCTCCGCTATGAAGGCTGTATGGATTTGTTGTTTATTTTATTCGTTTGTTTGTTGTTTTATTTTAAAAAAGTAAGAAATGCTGGTTCTGGTTAATGTTAACTCCCACAAGACAACCCACAGACGGTAGAAATAGGCCACGAGTCCCACTAAAGTTAAATATAGAGCCATATACCCCAAGCACGCAGCCCACCACCCATCGAGTTTCCACCCGCTGCCACCAGGGGAAAACAGGCAGAAAGCTGGACACCGCTCACAGATGATCGGAGGCTGTAGGTGGCGAAAAGATGGCGATCGGGGATTGTTTATGTACATAACGGGGGCAACGTCCTTTTGGCTAAGGGGAATAACCTGCAGGTATTAAAACGGTTTTGTCGAGATACAATAAGTCACTTGTGAATATAATCCCGGTCG
This sequence comes from Sabethes cyaneus, assembly GCF_943734655.1. Taxonomy (NCBI): domain Eukaryota; kingdom Metazoa; phylum Arthropoda; class Insecta; order Diptera; family Culicidae; genus Sabethes; species Sabethes cyaneus. The sequence goes on along the minus strand of NC_071353.1, from coordinate 59,038,471 downwards.
AGACAGTCGACAACTACACGTTGAATACGTTAAAGAAAGTGACTATACAAATTGAAGTACCAAGTGACAATTGTTAATAGGACTGCAGGTAAACCTTTTCCCCTTGCCTCTCGATAATTTGCCCTTCGTCAAGTTCCCCGTCGCCAGCCTACTAAAGCCGGAATGTTCATGCTTCAAATTACAGAACCCCGCTGGGTCATCTTTGAAAAGCTTTATCGCCAGCGTCGGAGTGTGATCACCGTTACACCGCCGGATTGAGAATTGGATTGAGTGGCTCCCGATCCCGGCTATAGTGTCCGTTTGAAGTTACACTTGGCGGCAAGGGCCGCAGTGTAACGGAAGTTTGAAGCGGAAGGAGAGGAGCGAAACGGAGTACGGATTCTGGAGGAAACAGGGAAGGTGTGCTGTTGAAACGGGGCCCCGTCGACGAGAGAAATAGACAGGTTAGATAGCTTAAGAAAGTGGGAAGAGTGAAGACAATAACCGTTGTGAACGCTAAATAAATTTGTGAACCTTTACAAACCAGTTAAGAGTTTTCCATTAACTACCCCGAGCATTTCTTTACCCGCGAAAACAAGGATAGGCAGGCCGACCCTGAGGCGTTGATTCAGGGGGTCCATGCTACGCTCGTGGCTGTGATTAGCGATAACTTACACTTTGGCGCCCAACATAAAATAGACTTACCGTCGTTTTTGAGGGTTCAGCTCGTAGATTTGCATGGAAAACAGTCGTTACTGCGTACGTCTCTGGGAAAACTTCCGAAAGTTCACAAGTTAACGTTCACTCACAGTGGCAAAATTGTTTCAACTCACACCGCGAATGAAATATTGATTTGATTTCAGAGGGGTTCTAAAGTCCGAATAAAGCGAAAACTAAACGATCGTATAAATGAAATACAGTAAAACAAGTATCAGTGATTCAAATAATTGAAAGAGTAATTTCACCAGTAGATTTCGGAAGTATAGTAAAACACAAAGAAAACCATTTACTTTATTCAATATTCGTAAATTTCACGGTTTGCAGTGCTAATTCAGATAGATTATTCCTTTTGTCACCGTTTAAACTTAATGATGGAGCAGCAACACTTGTTGACCAATTACCACGCGATGGTCACAGGTCATCTCACAGACGATGAGATTGATCACGAGTTGCAAGTCCGAGGTGCAGATATGATAAACGAATCCCGCAGTAAACAAGAACGAACGCTGCGTGGCTTCCTAAAAGCAGAAAGAGAAAACCCGAATGTGACTCATAGAAAGTGTTGGACATCGTTGACTGGTGAATGGAAATGTTGTGAGGAAAAATTATCGGAAATAAAATCTCATTTAGAAGACAGAACTCGTAAAAAGGTCCCTGACCAAGCTTTCAGAACAAGGATAATTCATATCTTCTTTCGTATGATGCGGTTGCAAACCCATGCAAAAGAAGAGAAAGACTTGAACAGTATAGCAATCATTGCGGGAGAGTGTATGAAACTTTTGAACGAATTTTTCTCAATCACCTCTCCGTTGCAAGAAGTGAGAGAAGCAGAAATAGCAATGCTGAATGAAAGCTTGCGAAGACTTAGAAACGAGGAAAATGTAGAAATAGAAGAAGAGTTGGATAGAGCAGGAAATGTAGAAACGGAAAGAATTGAACCAGAAATTGATACGGAACAGAATAATGTTGAACAAGAGGAAATATTAGTTGACGTTGAGCGAGAGGAAGAAAATAGTACGAGAGTGGCATTCCTAACGGCAGAAAATAATCGCCTGAAGGATGCGGTTGAACAATTACTTCGTCGTATTGAGGCTCTAGAAAAGAATAAAAGTGCGTCGCAAAAAGCAGCGACAAATGATAAAGAAGAATCGGTTAACAGTACTCATGTGGAGGGGAAGGCGGATCAGATTGATAACGAGTCGGGAAAACAGGAAAGTTTTGTAGACTGGATTAAGAAAAGATGTAGTTCGTTGGAAAATGTGGGTGCAATAAGAAACGAGTCAATAGAAAATAGAGAAAGGCGAGAGAAAGAAGGTAGATCCAATCACAATCGGTTCCCGGTTTATAAGTGGTCAGTTAGATACGATGGTTTAGACAATGGTAGGAGATTAAACGAGTTCCTTAAAGAGGTCGAGTTCAATGCAAGGTCAGAAGGCTTTTCTGACCGTGAACTGTTCTTATCTGCTCATCATTTGTTTACAAGAAAGGCTAGGAGTTGGTTTATGGAAGTGAATGGGAATAACGAGTTGGAATCATGGGAAAATATAGTAAGGGAGTTAAAAAACGAGTTTTTACCTGTAGATATCGATTACCAATACGAAAGCCGTATTAACGCGCGCAAACAGGGTCCAAGGGAGAAATTCCAAGATTACTATCTTGACATGGTGCGAATTTTCCGGAGTATGTCCAAACCGTGGGATGAGGACCGTAAATTCGACATGTTGTTTAGGAACACCAGGGAAGATTGCAAAATAGCTATGCTAGGAGCCAATATTACGACGATACCTAAAATGAGAGAGTTTGGGAAAAGATTCGATGCGATTAATTGGCAACAATATCAAAGAAGAGATAACAGATACGGGCAAAGAGCACAGGTTGAAGAGATAGTGGAAAGAGTTAGAGGTGGTCAAAGACAAAGCAATTATTCAAATGATCGATTCGGGGGTCAAAGGGGAAATTTCCAGGAGAGAAATTTTCAACAACGTCACTATCAACAGAATTTTTCTGGTAACTACCCTAGCAAAAATAAGTTTCGTGATAACCAGAACGATTTTCAAAAAGCAGTGGGAGAAGAAAAACTTTTGAAACGACAGGGTTCAAAATCTGACTTTAATACCAAAGCAAATAGCCACACTCAAGAAGCTAGAGCAGGTCCTAGTGGAACTAATGCGCTTCAAAGGATAGTGAATGCCTATATTCCAATCAGAAAGGGCACTTGCTTTAACTGCCATGAAGAAGGACATGCATGGCGAAATTGTCCGCAAGATCGGCACACGTTTTGTGACGAATGTGGGTTTCCGGGGTTTCCAGCAAATGATTGTCCGTATTGCCAGTCAAAAAACTTAAAAAAGACTGCTTGAAGAGGCACAGCAGTCGCATCAGTAGCTCTGAAAGACCTCAAACGTTAGCGCAAGAAAATCCATCAAGTATTCTGGAACAGTTAGGGTATTCAAGAGTTGCTGAGCAAACCAGTAAGCAGGAGGAGATCTCTTCTTTACTCGTTAAGCTTAGTGGCGACGCTAGACCGTTTACTAAAATAAATATAATGGGAATAGGTTTGATTGGTTTATTAGATAGTGGAGCAGCGCGTACAGTTCTAGGGATTGGAGCAAAAAGAATAATTAAGGCGTTAAAGCTGAAGATAGAACCATCGCCAGTTCATTTGAAAACCGCGGCTGGGGAAGATTTAGAAGTAGTGGGTTGTGCGGAAACACCGATAACCTTTAACAACACTACAAAAATTTTACCGGTCCTGATTGCCCCAAAGTTAAACCGTAGATGTGTCTTAGGATACGACTTTTGGGAAAAATTCGGAATTAGACCCACAATTCCAAATGAAGCAATAGAAGTTCTGGACAATAAAGGTCTTGAGAGTTTGGAAAGGGAAGATGAAGAGGTAGAAATTACTGAAGATCAAAGAAAAACGTTAGAAGAGGTAAAAAAGATGTTCCTTGTAGCAGAAGCAGGCAAATTGTCAAAGACTCATTTAATGGAGCACACAATTGAAATGAAGGAGGAATTTAAACAGTCGGAACCGATAAGGAAGAACCCTTATCCGTGGAGTCCTGACATTCAGAAGAAAATTCACTTAGCTTTAGACAATTTACTTCGAGACGGGATAGTGGAACCATCTTCTTCTGAATGGGCACTTCCGGTAATACCAGTAGCGAAGAGAGATAGTCAAGAAGTCAGACTTTGCTTAGATGCCAGAAAACTTAATGAACGGACGAAAAGGGATGCATATCCTTTACCGCATCAAAACCGAATATTGAATCATCTAGGCCCAGTCAAATATTTATCTACTATCGATCTTTCGCAAGCTTTTTTACAGGTTCCCCTGAATGAAAAATCGCGAAAATATACAGCATTTTCAGTACCAGGTAGGGGACTGTTCCAATTTACCCGCCTTCCTTTCGGGTTAGTAAACAGCCCCGCTACATTGAGTAAATTAATGGATCGTGTCTTAGGCTATGGTGCATTAGAGCCGGCGATATTTGTATATCTGGACGATATCGTTATTGCGAGTCGAACATTTGAAGAGCATATCGAAAAATTGAGGGATTTAGCATTACGTTTACGAGAAGCAAACTTGAGCATAAACATCTCAAAATCAAAATTCTGCTGCCACGAATTGCCGTACCTTGGGTATATTTTGTCACAAGATGGGTTAAGGCCTAACCCAGATCGCGTGCAAGCGATCATGGGATTCCAGGCGCCCAAATCAGTACGGCAACTTCGATGATTCCTCGGTATGGTGAACTATTATCGACGGTTCATCGCGAATTTTAGTCAAATTACCGGCCCTCTTACTGATCTATTGAAAAATAAGCCGAAGAGGGTACAGTGGAATGCAGCAGCCGACAGTGCGTTTAAAATGATAAAGGAGAGGCTTATTTCTGCTCCAGTAGTAGCCAATCCCAATTTCAAGCTTCCTTTCACGGTCCAAACGGACGCGAGCGATAATGCCTTAGCAGGTATTCTCACACAACTACATAACGGTGAGGAAAAAGTTATTGCCTACCATTCAGAGAAGCTCAAAGGTGCAGAATTAAATTATCATGCAGCGGAAAAGGAAGGCTTGGCTGCCCTACGTTGCATAGAAAAATTTAGAGGGTACATAGAAGGAACCAAATTTACGCTGGTAACTGATTCTGCAGCTTTAACCTTCATCATGAGAGCGAAATGGCGTTCCTCTTCGAGATTGAGTCGTTGGAGCATAATATTGCAACAATATGACCTTGAAATTCGACATCGTAAAGGGAAGGAAAATATTGTCCCAGATGCACTTTCTAGGTCCATCGAAAGTCTGGAAATAGAACCAGCAGAAGGCTGGTATAACAAGCTTTGTGTCGGAGTTCGTGAAGAACCCGAAAAATATGTAGATTTTAAAATTGTTGATGGAAAACTATTTAAATTCGTTGCTTCCAAAGCGGACACGATGGACTACCAATTTCAATGGAAGTGTTGTGTCCCGGAATCATTAAGAACCAAAATTCTCAATGAAGAACATGATGGCAATCTTCATATTGGGTATGAAAAATGCGTGGAGAAAGTTAAAAGGTTATATTACTGGCCACGGATGGCTGCCGATATAAAATACTACATTGCTAAATGCGAACCCTGTAAGGAGAATAAACATTCTACCAAATCAACAACACCTGAGATGGGCAAACAGCGTATAGCAACCAAGCCCTTCCAAATAATTTGCATGGACTATATCCAGTCTCTTCCACGTAGCAAGCATGGCAACGCGCACTTGTTAGTCGTTATGGACATCTTTTCAAAGTACTGCCTGCTTGCTCCCGTGAAGAAGATTTCGTCGATAAGTCTGTGCAAAATACTGGAAGAGCAGTGGTTGCGAAAGCTGTCCACCCCGCAAATCATTATAACTGATAACGCGACAACGTTCATGTCACGAGAATTTCAAAATTTAATGTGCAAACACGAAATTCAGCATTGGGCTAATGCTCGGCATAGGAGCCAAGCCAATCCGGCTGAGCGACTTAACCGCACGATAAATTCAATGATACGCACTTATGTTAGGGAAGACCAAAAGCTTTGGGACTCAAAAATCTCGGAGATAGAATTTGTGCTCAATAACACAATTCATTCCTCCACAAAATTTAGCCCTCATTGCGTACTATTTGGTCATGAGGCTGTGACGAAAGGTTCGCAGCATAAAATGGAAACGAATGAGGATGCGAGCGAAGAGGAGAGAATGAATCGTCGAAGAGCAGTCAGCAGAAAAATCTACGACTTTGTCCGGGAACAACTAGCAAAAACCCACGAAGAGACCAAGAGACGGTATGATTTACGGCATAAGCGTTACTCACCATCGTTCGACATAGGGCAGCGTGTATACAAGCGTTGTTTCCGTCAATCATCGGCAGGAGAGCGTTTCAATGCCAAGTTTGGGCCACAATATACCCCTTGTGTGATCGTCCGTAAGAAGGGCACGAGTTCGTATGAAGTAGCGGACCTACAGGGAAAATCTTTAGGTATTTTCTCTGCCGCTGACTTAAAAGCATAACCCTAAAATTACAGTAAAGGAAAAGCTAAATTGAAAACTAGTTTTGGGAACAGGTAGGATTATCAAATGTCTCTTTAAAACTACCGCAACCGTCTGGTTTGGCAATTCACTAAAAAGAATTTAAACGTGCTAGCATAAGATGTCACAAAAAGTGCATCCGTAGAATGATTATTAAGAAGGATAGAGGGGATAGATGTATGATAACGGAAATTAATTGTTGTTAAATTGAATCGAAGTCGGGTACAGGATTAATGCTGGAGTTAGATAGGAATTCTAAGAGGAAAGAGTTAAAGCAAACTACTTTTAACTCGTCTGTAGTAATGCATTCTCATGAAGATCGTTAAATGATAGATCGAAAACGCAACAAGAAGAAGTTAGCCACGTGCAGACGAGAGAATCGGAAGAATGTTAGTTAGTTAGAGTAGGGAAAGAATTCAAGGTCACGGACACTAGATGAACAGAAACACGTTGCACAGAATACAAACCCGAAACAATTCATTATCTGAAACTCACATGAACGAAATTTAATTGGAAATAGAATTACCTTAATACTTACCTGATATCGCATGTCCATAGCCACAACCGAAGATGGGCTACACTATCGGAATTCATTAAGTGCGCATCTCGAATAATTCCGATATTTTACCACATCTTACAAACCACATGTTTCATACCGGAATAATCTCGCACATGACAGAAAATTGACAGTAACATTTTATAGCATTCATTTTTCGCACTCATACTAAGGAATTGTGATCATGCGGAACAATGGATCATAACTCCGACACTTTGGTGAAATATTTCATAGTTAATTGGCGTGACTTTGTGTTGTACTTACTCTGAATTTTTTTTTACTTTAGTAGATTTTAAATATAAATTTAGTCATTAGAAATATTTAAATTATTATATTATATGATTCGTAAATTTTTAATTTGTTTTGCATGTTATTATTATTAAATTTGTTGTTTGCATGAATATTTATATGATCGTAAATGCTGAATGAATTGAGGTTACCATGTTGTATTTGATCGCTGGAGACCGGAGTCGCATAGACGGTGATGGTCAGTAGAGACAAAAGTCTTGAAATTGCGAGGAGTCGGTTTAACTGATGATGAAAACTTATGACCCCGATACTCGCAACATCAATCAGCATAGTTTTCAAAAATTTGGGCTGACTGAATCTATTATGTCGCAAATGAAATATTTCATATGCTACCGTAAGTTGATGTAGTTTTGTCCAAGTAAATGTTATTTTGTGAAGTAGTAGGTTCAGCAGGTATGTGTAATTGATGTTGTGATCATGTAAATCGCCATGGAAAAAATATTTACTTCGTAAATATTTTTTACCCGAGCCGGGGGAGAGTGTAAGCGTCGGTAGGCTCCGCTATGAAGGCTGTATGGATTTGTTGTTTATTTTATTCGTTTGTTTGTTGTTTTATTTTAAAAAAGTAAGAAATGCTGGTTCTGGTTAATGTTAACTCCCACAAGACAACCCACAGACGGTAGAAATAGGCCACGAGTCCCACTAAAGTTAAATATAGAGCCATATACCCCAAGCACGCAGCCCACCACCCATCGAGTTTCCACCCGCTGCCACCAGGGGAAAACAGGCAGAAAGCTGGACACCGCTCACAGATGATCGGAGGCTGTAGGTGGCGAAAAGATGGCGATCGGGGATTGTTTATGTACATAACGGGGGCAACGTCCTTTTGGCTAAGGGGAATAACCTGCAGGTATTAAAACGGTTTTGTCGAGATACAATAAGTCACTTGTGAATATAATCCCGGTCGAGACAGTCGACAACTACACGTTGAATACGTTAAAGAAAGTGACTATACAAATTGAAGTACCAAGTGACAATTGTTAATAGGACTGCAGGTAAACCTTTTCCCCTTGCCTCTCGATAATTTGCCCTTCGTCAAGTTCCCCGTCGCCAGCCTACTAAAGCCGGAATGTTCATGCTTCAAATTACAGAACCCCGCTGGGTCATCTTTGAAAAGCTTTATCGCCAGCGTCGGAGTGTGATCACCGTTACACCGCCGGATTGAGAATTGGATTGAGTGGCTCCCGATCCCGGCTATAGTGTCCGTTTGAAGTTACACTTGGCGGCAAGGGCCGCAGTGTAACGGAAGTTTGAAGCGGAAGGAGAGGAGCGAAACGGAGTACGGATTCTGGAGGAAACAGGGAAGGTGTGCTGTTGAAACGGGGCCCCGTCGACGAGAGAAATAGACAGGTTAGATAGCTTAAGAAAGTGGGAAGAGTGAAGACAATAACCGTTGTGAACGCTAAATAAATTTGTGAACCTTTACAAACCAGTTAAGAGTTTTCCATTAACTACCCCGAGCATTTCTTTACCCGCGAAAACAAGGATAGGCAGGCCGACCCTGAGGCGTTGATTCAGGGGGTCCATGCTACGCTCGTGGCTGTGATTAGCGATAACTTACAAGACTCTAAAATTTCTCGAATTCGATTAGTTTTTGAGTTGCGTAAAAATTTCTGTTTTATTTGTATGAGAGTCCTTATCCCCCTATCACAGGGGCGAGGGGTCTCAAACCATCATTTAAATAATTCCTGCCTCCAAAACCCCCTACATGCCCAATTTGGTTCCATTTGCTTGATTGGTTCTCTAGTTATGAGGATATTTATATTTCATTTATATGGAAGCCATCCTCTTAAATGGTACAGGGGTTTTAATTCCTCTTCTAAAGAGGGGACGGGCCTCAATTCACCATAGAAAAAAATCTTGTCTCCAAGAACACCCACATGCCAAATTTTGTTCCATTTGCTTGATTAGTTCTCGAGTTATGAGGAAATTTGTATTTCATTTGTATAGGAGCCATTGGCGGAACTAGCGCTCATTTCTAGGGGGGGCTATAGCCCCAGCATTTTTTTTGACCGTTTTGTTGGTCGGCCAACATAATTCTCTCCTAGGGGGGACAGCCAGACAGACAGACAGACAGACAGACAGACAGACAGACAGACAGACAGACAGACAGACAGACAGACAGACAGACAGACAGACAGACAGACAGACAGACAGACAGACAGACAGACAGACAGACAGACAGACAGACAGACAGACAGACAGACAGACAGACAGACAGACAGACAGACAGACAGACAGACAGACAGACAGACAGACAGACAGACAGACAGACAGACAGACAGACAGACAGACAGACAGACAGACAGACAGACAGACAGACAGACAGACAGACAGACAGACAGACAGACAGACAGACAGACAGACAGACAGACAGACAGACAGACAGACAGACAGACAGACAGACAGACAGACAGACAGACAGACAGACAGACAGACAGACAGACAGACAGACAGACAGACAGACAGACAGACAGACAGACAGACAGACAGACAGACAGACAGACAGACAGACAGACAGACAGACAGACAGACAGACAGACAGACAGACAGACAGACAGACAGACAGACAGACAGACAGACAGACAGACAGACAGACAGACAGACAGACAGACAGACAGACAGACAGACAGACAGACAGACAGACAGACAGACAGACAGACAGACAGACAGACAGACAGACAGACAGACAGACAGACAGACAGACAGACAGACAGACAGACAGACAGACAGACAGACAGACAGACAGACAGACAGACAGACAGACAGACAGACAGACAGACAGACAGACAGACAGACAGACAGACAGACAGACAGACAGACAGACAGACAGACAGACAGACAGACAGACAGACAGACAGACAGACAGACAGACAGACAGACAGACAGACAGACAGACAGACAGACAGACAGACAGACAGACAGACAGACAGACAGACAGACAGACAGACAGACAGACAGACAGACAGACAGACAGACAGACAGACAGACAGACAGACAGACAGACAGACAGACAGACAGACAGACAGACAGACAGACAGACAGACAGACAGACAGACAGACAGACAGACAGACAGACAGACAGACAGACAGACAGACAGACAGACAGACAGACAGACAGACAGACAGACAGACAGACAGACAGACAGACAGACAGACAGACAGACAGACAGACAGACAGACAGACAGACAGACAGACAGACAGACAGACAGACAGACAGACAGACAGACAGACAGACAGACAGACAGACAGACAGACAGACAGACAGACAGACAGACAGACAGACAGACAGACAGACAGACAGACAGACAGACAGACAGACAGACAGACAGACAGACAGACAGACAGACAGACAGACAGACAGACAGACAGACAGACAGACAGACAGACAGACAGACAGACAGACAGACAGACAGACAGACAGACAGACAGACAGACAGACAGACAGACAGACAGACAGACAGACAGACAGACAGACAGACAGACAGACAGACAGACAGACAGACAGACAGACAGACAGACAGACAGACAGACAGACAGACAGACAGACAGACAGACAGACAGACAGACAGACAGACAGACAGACAGACAGACAGACAGACAGACAGACAGACAGACAGACAGACAGACAGACAGACAGACAGACAGACAGACAGACAGACAGACAGACAGACAGACAGACAGACAGACAGACAGACAGACAGACAGACAGACAGACAGACAGACAGACAGACAGACAGACAGACAGACAGACAGACAGACAGACAGACAGACAGACAGACAGACAGACAGACAGACAGACAGACAGACAGACAGACAGACAGACAGACAGACAGACAGACAGACAGACAGACAGACAGACAGACAGACAGACAGACAGACAGACAGACAGACAGACAGACAGACAGACAGACAGACAGACAGACAGACAGACAGACAGACAGACAGACAGACAGACAGACAGACAGACAGACAGACAGACAAGACAGACAGACAGACAGACAGACAGACAGACAGACAGACAGACAGACAGACAGACAGACAGACAGACAGACAGACAGACAGAAATCCATTTTTAAAGGTATAGATAAATCGGCACCAACTTTTCCAAAGGGCCAATCTGCAAAATATAAACAAACCGAGTGAGGGTTATTTACTGTTGGACTGGCATAGGGAAAGGAACCCTCACTCGGTTTGTTTACATTTTGCAGATTGGCCCTTTTGAAAAGTTGGTGCCGAAATGTAAACCATACCTAACAATAATGCATGCTATCTAGACACAATAAACAGGACGACATCTAAACTATATTTTATTATCCAAAAATATAGTTTAAATTGATTTCAAATAGGTGTCTCAGGATGGAATACTCATTATCTCACTCTTCCCACCTATTGGTGAACAGTGAGACGTCTCTTCCCTACTTGTTTTATCACGATGATTGTTATATTGCTTTATTGGTTACATAGAATTGAATTATAAAACCGTTTAGTTGGTTTTGAGGTACGATGCTGGTCTTACAAGCCAGCCGTCGTATCTTCGAATTTCGGTCAGGCGGTACTCCCAAGTAACATTTTTGTTGTATAATAGCTTATCAAGCACTTGTTCTACGGGAATTAGCTGTATAATAGTTTAGTAAGCTATTATGCAACAAAAATGTTACTTGGACTGCTGAATAGTCATCAGGATTGTTGCACTAGCCCCGTAACTGTCCTGTACTCTAACAGCCGGCCGTGAAGTCTGTCGATCAAAAAGGTTCAAGTCTTAGAAAAAACATTTAAACCCAAGGCTTTGCTTTTTTAGAATTAAATTATACTGGTTACCTACATATGCTACCATGAATGTTCACATTAAATCGTACGCATGTCAATTTTACATTGGAATGGTATAATGATTAGAGTATGTCCAAACAAAGTGAACAATAAGTTGTTTTGCAGTCGCGCATGTTCTCATAATCAACTCATGACTGATGAATTATAAAGCAGTACAGATAATTGCAATATTATGTTATATCTTAATTATATATTCAGGAGTATTATGTAGCGCGTTCTAAAAACGCAAGATAGAATTACAAATGGTTGTCGAAATTTTCGCACGTGTATTGCTTCCGCTTTGGTACTTTTTAGTTCAGATATGATTTCGTATTTCTCAGTTGTAATCGAGATAACTTTAGGAACCCGTTGGTAATCTTCTTCAGTTCTCACAACCCTACAACATTTTTTGAAAAGTAGCTTATTCAACCGCAAATGGTCTAATAACAGTGGAATACAAAGTGATTATTTTACAACAAAAATGTTTGCTGGAAATCCTATTATGTATTTTTCAAAATATTTATATACTAATAAAAATTTGGCAAATATATATTAGGCCAAAAACAATATTTTGCTTTCCCACTTATTCGAAAAATAAAATATTGAGAATACTGTGAACGCGGATTGAATACGTTGTCCTGAAGGAAACTGTGAATAATTTTTGGATACCTGTAACAAGGGAGACTTGCTCGAAGATAAGCGTACACTACCAGTTAACGTTACCCGAACCTTCCGGTAATCGTTTTTTCAAAGTAAAACATGTTATTTCCATATATAATTGATAAAAAAGCATTTCAATTAGCTACTTCATACTTATCGTTCCAGGGCAAATTGGTGGCAAACCAGATCGGGCATTGAAATTTTTATGTGTTTTCATTATAGAAGTATACAATTATCAATAGAAGCAAGGTTTCGTTCGTACGCCAGTTATTCATTCTATAAATATAGAACGAAATACATATAATGTTAGTCAATAAGAGTTTACCATCAAATTCAAATTACAAGAATATAAAATTGAAATTTTTTAGAACATGATTGGTGATATTGCTGATTCCGTTTGAAACTGGACTCTTTAAAAGCGCAAAACCATCGAGAAAAGAGGAATTTATCGTTGAACATTTATTCCGTATAAGTAGTTTTTCCTCCAGAAATGTAATTGTTACATTGCGATAGTTACGTTCGTGTAGCATCTAATATAGTTGCAAAGAAATAAATACTTTTGTTTGGCAAAGCTAAATAGTATATTTGTGATAAAATTATATCTTATTTCCTAACTATCATTGCAATGAGACCGTCATGCATTGTAATATTTCTTTAACTTAGAGCAGATTCGTTTATCAATACGTGTTATGTTCTACGAGCTAATAACGAAGTGGCATAAAATATAAACAATTGAACACAGTTTCTCTATATAGTTGTGAGCCAGGTAGAATGTCTGCACTGTGACGCGGTGTGTAAGTAGTAATAGTTTTACATATGCTTAGTGAAAACTACAAATTTTAAATAACCAATTTATGTTAATTAATAAATATAAATACAACACAAATAAAAACATTTGCGCCCTAATTTACATTACATTCAACGTGAGTCGGAAAATTTATAATAAAGAAAACCAGCGCTTTTCTTGGTGAGGTATATAGCCTGGTATGAATGCGGACATGCCTAGATGCTCAGAACAGTTACTGCGCAATGTCGTCATCAGGCGCCAATTTTAAAATCATTGAACGCGGTTACAGGTGAATAGTGCTGTCAAACACGTGCTTTCACACTTGCGGTCGAGATCTGGCGGATCACTGTGGGCTGATGTTTACTGAAGCGTAAACTAGAATATTGCGCCACTTAACTGTTCTCGACAGCAACAAACTATGGGTTGATGAAATCGTTTGGATGGAAACATTCTCCACTTTATCAATAGCTTTAGCTGTAAGTGACGTTCAAGAAGGAAGTAGTGTAACTAATTACCTTTGAGCTTGTCAGCTAGATTGATTGAGTTTGAAAGGTTTTACGACAATAGTGGCTGCAGCCTGTCTTTCGTTGGAAGAAGCGCGTCTTTCGGTCGGTATCCATGATAAGTGAGGGAGAGGCGATTACAAAAACTATTATTTATTAAATAATACTAATCGGTCTGCTTTCATGTGTGTTCAATATCAACGCATTATTAATTAATTGCACTAAGATTCTCTTCCGTTTTCTGATTATTAACACTATGACTTTTTCTTGACTGTACAGCGTGACACATGTATTCGAACAAACACAAAGTCATATATTTTTGTAAATCAAGGCTTTATTTCGAATTTTAGTTTTAGTAGTTGATTACCCATAGATACAGAATGCAACAAATAATCATTACTCGATTGAATCGCCTTTTACCTGGATGACACACTTCAAACGTTTTTTGAAGTCGTTACATGCGGCACGCACTACTTCCATCGGAATATCGTCCCACATCTTGTTGATAACTATCTTAAATTCATTCAAATTATGATATTTATAATCCTGGGGCTTCTGCTGCATGTACCCCCATATACAAAAAATCCAGTGGGTTCAAATCAGAAGAACTTGGAAGCCATTTTTTTCGATATGAAATTCATCAAATTGTCTTTGCACACCGCCTGCACAAGATTTGCAGTGTCCTGTTGAAAGCAGTAATATTCTTCACCATACATCTCCGAACGAAAGGCATCAAATTTTGTTCTAAGACAATTTCTAGATTAACATTTGCATTAACTATCACACCCATGTCAATAAATATAAGAAGAAGTTCCCCTTTCTTTGAAATTCCTCCCCATACCGAGATCACTAATGAATTTTGGCATTGTGGTACATTCCGTTTGTGCTTTGGAACTTTGGTCCTTGATCGAAATCGAACGCAACCGATAATTTTGAGCATGATGCGGGGTTTGAAGAACAATCAACTTTTTATAAGAAAAGATCACTTCAGAGTCACCGTGCCGACGGAGCACCACTATTCATCTTTCATGCCGTTTTTTGTTTTGTTGCATCCGTTAATCCATGGATTTTACGTTTTTTGATTGCTTTCAAATCCAGATCCATTTTCAAAATTCGTTGATATTCAGCTCAACTGCCATTTGCGGTGCAGTCGGACGGACGAATTTGCTCTCAAACAACCTTTTTGACATCTGCAGTTGTAACAATTTGTTTTCTTCCAGTTTTTAACAGATCCCGTCTCGGCCAATCTTTTTACTCTATAGTAAACAAATCCTCTTTTTATGCCGAGATATTTGAGGTCACTAAAAAAAGGGCCGTATGGAGCGCCGTTTCGGAATTTATTTATTACCAACGACCGTAACTTAAACATGCACACCGAACGAGACACAATACGGAAATGAAACTACGTACGTTACTAATTTGGGCATACATTACCTTTTTTGGCTACACTTTCCCAAATAAAAACTTTGCCGCTATATAACAATACTGAAACGAATTCAAGAGAGGCGTTTTAATCCGTCGAGGTTGTTCCACGTCGCACTGGAATGCTTATGTGTATGATCGTTTTTCGGCCACTTCCCATGGTCGGATCATTACAAATTTATTATCAAAATAGGCGGAAAAGATAAAATAAAATAAAATAAAATAAAATAAAATAAAATAAAAAAAAATAAAATAAAAAAATAATGATTGTTTCAAAAATTTTAGTCGTTCATGTCCCCTTAAATAGCTGCAAAGGTTTAGGTTTGATGTTTAGACTAAGATTTGAGGCGCTATTTACATTCATTTAAAAATAATCGAATTTTCTCAACCTGCAGCTTTCTACCCTATGTGTCAAACTGTAAAGTTTGTTCATGATATAAAGCTGACGGTGTAAGCCTTCAAGTTTTCATAGACGGTAAATCTTAACAAGTTAATTAAATTAAATTTTTAATATTATTCATTGTTGTTAAATTAAGCTTAAAGTATGTTTCAATAAACAATAAATAACGAAGATTTTTTCATGTGTTTCATGATCCTTTTGATTTTTTTAGTGATCTTTTGATGAAAAAAGTATTTTTACCGGTGTTAAACCAGAGTATGTTAAAATAAAAATTTCTTTCGTGCACCAAGCACAACAAAAAAGCAAAAAAAAAAAAATAGGAGAAAATTTAAATTTTCAAAATAAAATGTCATTGCCTTTTGTCTGTTCCTTTGCTTCTAAACTGCGGTTGCAATCGTCGAAGCACAAGCGGTAAGGTCAACTTCAAGTTCACTCCGTTTGTCACATGAGAAGATCGCTAGCCAAATCATGTATTTCTCGGCAAAATTTGAAAGTTTCTGCTACCTTACTTCTTACGGAACAACAAACTTGTACTGGGCGGTGAAGAACAGTAGGCCCGGAAGCTGCCGAAAGTCCGCCTTGACGTAAATAAATCTCATCATCCATGATGAGACAATGAAGCATCTGAGTGTACCGTTTCCGGGTCCGTGACCTTCCCACTTGGCCTGACAACTGGATATCCAATGAGGAACTCCATTGTTGGTATCATCAACGGCCGATAGCCACAGAAATTCGTTAATGTAGATAGAAGTGGATCGGACACACCTTGAGGAAAGGAGTGAACGAGGTCTGCAGAGAAGCATTCGACTGGAATCCACAAGGACAGCGTAGAAGAGGCAGACCCAGAGGCTCATGGCGACGCAGCTTAGCCTACGACATCCGAGCTGTAGATGAGAACCTGTCCTGGCGACAGGTAAAAGCCATGGCGGGTAACCTCTGATCTCTGAGATCTCTGATTTCATCCCTTTGTTCTGCCGGACCGGCGGACTTGGACAAATAAGTAAGTAAGTGACTTTCCCACCATATTTTGCCGTTCTTCACCATCTGGAGCCTTCTGCACTTTGTACGTATGAAGTACTTTCTGGTCCTTAGCTCTCCCAACGAAAGACTTGGACAGATTCAACTCTGACCGAAGCATTGGTATTCCGCTTAAAAGCTTTCATGGCACGCTTGTGATCCTGATCACTAATAGAACATTCATTCTGACCACATTTCTCCTTCCGTTCGTTGCTCTGAGTCTCGTAGTAATGTTTAATCACACGACTCACCGTTGACTGCACGATTCCGAGTTGTTTTCCGAAACCCCGATGAAAAAATTAAGGATTTTCCAGGTACTTGCACGAAATCAATTACGTTGCACTTTTCGGGTGACCATTTTTCAAATTTTCGAAAAACTGACAGCGTTAAAAATACAGTGTAAACAATACATTTTAAATTACTTCTATCCTAATTTTCAAGAGAAAATATCCAATGGGTAATTTTCAACAGCGTTTTCTCCATGATGCAATTTGATGTGAGACACCCTCTAAGGGATGATAATGACTCTACTTTTCTTTTTATGCCCTGTCACTCGTCTTTAGGTACATGTCAATAAGGCGGTTCTATGCAAGCACCAAAGTTTCTTCTCTCTCTTTTTCTTGAAGCAGTAGCAGCCGCCACACAGTTGGTATTTTTAATGGTCTTCCGAGGCTATGAAGCTACGTTATCACACAGAAAATGTAAGGAGAAATATGACCTTGGAAGTTTTCGTAAATTTTCGCTATCTAGCGATTGGAAAACAACTTTAACTTGAAAACCACGCTGGATCTTTTATAAATCGAATGAAATGCGATTCATCAAAATGTGTTCTGAATTCGAAGAGCTATTGGCCTTGCCAGTGTTGAAAGAGATTTCGTAGGCTGCTCGCACTTACACGAAATCTCAAAAGCAAAAATACTTCCCTTTCTTTTTTTCTCACGCAAAACCCTGAACAATATCAGCAACGCTGGCAAGGCCAATTAGCGTACAAAATCTTTCATTTTTTGTGACGCCCCTAAATCTTAATTTTGGTATGAGGCCCTGCTGTAAGACGTAGTTCTACGTCAATAAAAGTACCCCAAATTGATGATCAATCAAAATAAAGCTAATGGCTATTTTTAAGTTTGTTTCAATCCAGAAGACATAATGGGAATGGCGGACGGCATAATCTGTGTTCGTAATATTTTAGGTGGTATACATATATGTATGTACAGTTAGAAGGCTCAAAAAAGGTGACTTTTTTAGAATTTTCCTAGAGAAAACCCATGAACTGATATAAGTGCAAATTTGTATATAATTTGCGGTAACTTTTGATTGTATTTTAACATATTTTATTTTTTAAAAAAGTTATTGAAATAGCTGCTATAGTTTACATCTTCTAACTCTTCTAAAACAAGGCATCTTGCGGTGAGCACGTCTACCGACTAAATCATCCGAAATCGAAAAACCAAAAAGGAATCGGTTATCTATAGGCAAAGGCATCTATATATTGATCGAAGGAAATAAGGAAATATTCATTTTTGGCAAAATGGCGACTACACAAACACAAAAAATCGATTTTTAGCGTAAATTCTGGTAAAATCTTGATAGGTGAGGGAAAATTATTGATTAATTTATAGAATATATCCTTAGAAAACGGTTCAAACAGCGTTTGTTTCGGAGTGGGCCACTGAATACGTATTGCGGTCCACATCCATTACATGTAAGGTATAGCAGCTCCACTGAATAGGACTTTAGGCCAACACCCTTGTCTACATGTCAATAAAATATAGAAAATGGAGAAATGAAGCGGGATTTTTGCCAATGACTTTTATCCCAAAAACACGGACATGACACGGAGCGCCGGTTATTTACAGGTTTTAACAAGAAATGCAATTCTCAAATTTCGAATAAGTTTTTGATAGGGTAACCAACTTATTTTGGAACCCACCTGCAGCTGTACATAATTTGGATATTTACAGCAGACGATACTGTCACCTCAGAACTGCTTAGTAGTAATCTGTGATAGGGTAACCGGTGAGGGAAAATCTAAGTTGGTCAGAAGGAACCTCATTCCGCCAGATTTGACGCCTCGGAAGTTTTATCGTTTTATTGAATATCAGCTGGTGTGAAACTACACTGCGTCATCGCGATTCTACAGCCAGATCGGTATCTAAATTTGTTCAGAACCCGTTATTCGGCCGTCCTTAAAAGCTTGTGCAAGTGACAGTTATGAATAGCAGTTAACCAGGGGGCTAATATGACGTCACATTTTCGTTGCTCACATGAAAAAGGCGGCAAACGCAAAGCGATTTCACAAAACGAACTAAACTAACCATTGTCACAGTTTCATGTATTTCGCATCAATTGTCTGCCTGACATTGGCTATGTGATGCTATAACCTTGACTAAAATCAAACTAAAACTAACAAAATTAACAATTTATACATCCGACTCGGTTGTCAGCTTGGGCCCGCTCTATGCTGGCTACGTTTTTTGTACAGGTTGGTATTGGAAGTGTCATTCCCGTGCAGTTAACCCGTAAATCCAGTGATGTGCTTAGGCCTTAGGCTAATTATATTTTGAAAAACATTTAGGAAACCGCAAACTAAGCAAGTTAGTCGATAACATAGAATTTCTTGCATTTCGTTAGGATTTCAATTCAAAACATACAACAGTATATTCAAATTATATAGAATTTCCATCCAACTGTATCGTTGAATTCTACCAAGACGCCGCAAATTAATTTATAGCTGACAGAGTGTCTATATATAGAGTGACGACAATGTCAAAATTGGAATGATAATTATCTGTCAGTGACATTCCAATCGAGCAGACGACCAATCCAACGCGTATGCAGGAAAGAGAAAGAAAATACGCATTGCATACTTTTAGGATGACATGTCGCCACTCTGTTTATACTCACTCTAGCTGACAGATACAATTTTGACGACGATGTCGATGGTTATATGGCCCAGCGTGATTGATTACACCTCAACTTAGAATTCAATTTCATTCGAAGGCGGTAAGATTATCGAGTTGAAAAATTTCTGGGTCGCGCACGTGGAAGCGAAACCAGTGGCAGTGGTCAATTAATACACTGGTGTTGGTGTTTAAAATCAAAAGCCCAATTACGTATTGTTACACACTAGTGACGTCAAAGTTTCGTAGAAATTCGAGTTTTCGTAATTGTGCGAAAAGTCAAGATCTCACACAGGCCGATCGTAAATTCAGCTAGTTACTGAATACCTGAATGCCGTAGGTCCTGTATTCAAATAAGTAAGTTCGAACCAGGATGGGCACACTTGTTTCGCATCGACCGGCTCAAACAAGCAGGATTTGAAAAAGTGATGTATGGGGCACTTGTAGAGTTAGTTATTACTTACAGTATTGCTGTAGTAAGTATTGTTATATCTTTAGTATTAACCCAGGCTACTGTACCAAAGGCGGCAAAAGAGTCTTGTTGCTACCAACGATATTACAGCACCATAAATACAAAGATAAATCTAAATACTTATTACAGTAGTGGAGTAGGTAATAACTAGCTCTGCCCAATACATAACTTTTTTCTAATTCAGCTTAGTTGAAGCGGTATAGTCAAAAGAGCCAAATTGAAGCAAAAAGAGCGCGCTAAGTCTAGTTCAAACTAGATAATTTTTCCTTCAAACAACTGATCTAACGGATAGTGTCACGCTAATATGTATAGATTTTCCACATGCTAAATTGCTTGCAGTGTTGCGGACTCAAGTGCATCAAAAGGTTGATAATATATTTTTCCACTGGAAAATTGTTTAAATTACCTGTCTGATGATTCCTCCTCTATGAGTTGGTGTGAGATTGTTTGACCATTGATTGAAAGACCTCGCAACACTGAAAGCCACTTCGTGCGTGTGGAAAATCTTTCCGAGCGAGGCAGGTTTAGTGGGTACATGGAAAATAGTTTGTTTACAAAGGCTAGCTTGAGTACTGTTCCCAGGTAATACTTCGATGCATACGATCGCGGAGCTCAGCGCACGTACAGCTGTTTTAGGCTCAGTTGTTTATGAGATCGCGATCGAGTTAGACGCATTTTGCTCGGTTTTATACCTTTGTAGCCTGGGGTGCCCGAACCTGGAAGCGGCTGTTATAACCTGTCGTTTTATAAATTATAGTGCAATATAAGTGTTGACACGCGTGCCACAGCAATCATTGCGAAACAAATTGCAACGGAATTGGCAAATCAAACGGAAGTGTAAACTTGCTGTCTCGATTGGGAAAATCGAGGATTTCTTCAGTCAGCCGGATTTGTAGAAGTTGCATCGAGTGCATGCTTAGTACTAGTTCTTACCTATGTGTTAACGGGTAGTTTTACTGATCAGCCGTTGTTGCGAGCTGCAAATTCGAACAGAAACTACCAACAGTGGCAACAGATGAGCCAATTATCCGAGGAATCAGTAATTGGTTAACAGGTGACCCAGACAGCAATTTTGCCATTTGCTGTGGCCGGTGGTTTTATGGAATTTGTTACCTCTTCGTCGGCATTTTCGCCTTGAAGTGATTGTGTTTTTATACATTGTTTTGGTTTGGCGTTTTGTGTTCCTCCTATTTATTATTGGCGGTCTGCAGCGAATGTATGAGTGGTCGTGAGGAAGTGACTCAGCCGCAATAGACTAGTTGATACAGGCAATTGCAATAGAGAAAGGTAAGCTCTAAAATCATTTGAACGTTTTGGCAATTCGCAGTAAATCAACTGAAGCAAATCCGACAGTAGTGAATACAGTATGCGATTGTTAATAAATTATTTTTGAATGCTAGGTTTAGTTACTACAACAATTGGAGGTATAACTATTCGTTTTATTCGATTTCCTGAATCGAACCGGGTGAAATAAATAAATAAAATTTATTAAAAAGAATGTGTCGTATATGTTCAATTCTGTTCGAACACAGTAAATGTAAAAAGAATGTGAACTTTATTGGTGGTGTTTAAAAACAGTGAAGTTTACGCTGTCTTGTAACGCTTGAATGTGTCTATTTAATAAACAGGAACTTATTTTCGAAGACAAAATTGGCCGAAACTGAAAGCTAACATAATCCGAAGAATAATAAAAATACAGGTTAATTGTAACTGAAAGATATGAATTCCACATTTGATTGTGCATTTCATCATACATGATCCCTGTCATTGAGGTCAAAATTGTGACATGAAACAGTTTTGTTCAAATCATGATTTTTTGAACACAATAGGGCACACATTATTATGCTAATAACCACTATTTTGTTATTTAATAAAATAAAATATAGATTTATTAACAGAAACAACGAACAATTAATCAACCTACTTGTGAAAAAATATATTATTATCGTGTTCATTATTTAAGAACAAGTGCGGAACATATTTCGATTGTTTGTTACCTATATATAAAAGTTTGAGATAATATTGTATTGATGATAGACGATGCATTGTGATAATTTCCTAGGCAACACCTTCCTGTTTGCGTGCAGTAAAATTCTGTACGGTGTAAATTCGGAAACGATGAATTTTTATAACACACCTCAAGGATACCTCAAGATTTTAAATTTTTATTTTTGTATTTTCATTTTGTAATTTATAAAGCGTGAAGTGTGCTATCCAACTAATCCGATATTCGCTAATATCCAGGTTAGTCTCAAATACCGGTGCTTACATACTGATTGTCGTTTCGTATGGCAATTTAGCATCGTTTGCTTTCGTGTCTCGTTCGTTGCATTTTCCCGGCAGCAGTTGTTTCTAAGTCATTTTGAATTAACTTGGGCACACTTAACAATCACTTGTTTACAAACTGGGACTTATATTGAAGCAGCATTAACGAGGATAAAAAACTTGTGCATTGGAGTCAACCAACCCCCGGGCATCTACTATGTTTCCTGAAACCGCCACAAAATGAAGTGGCGCTACAGGCGTTTTGCTTTTAATACGCAGCATTCACACGGCAGTGAAGTGATGCGATCAAGCCAACAAAACATAATAACGTAGAAGTGAAAAATTTTACATGAATCTCAATAACAATTCATCGATAACAATAATTTACTGTCAACTAACTGAAAACGTCGCCTTTAGGACAAGAAATAAATGATAATGCAGCGAAAATCACGTGTGGCTCTGCAGAAATATCGTGTGAATCGTTCTTTTACACGCACACTCGTGATCCGATACGTATAAAAGTGATCCAGTGATCCAGCTATGTTGGCTTCACCTATTTTGTTCGCAAACGTCAAAGTTGCCACCGGGGTGATTGGAGTCGTCAAATTGGTTACCTAGGACACGCGCGCGATGTTTACTATTACCATCCCAAGAAACATTTATCCGCTGAATAAACATTTTAGCAGCCACAATTATTCAGCCATAGCTGAATATCCAACGAATAAAATTTATATAAACAACTGTACAATACTTATTCAGCTGAAATTGGAGAACTTATACAACCTATTTTATTCGACTCGGAAAACCCCTTGTTAAGCAGTTATATCGCCTTTGTGCGCCTTGTTTCCAGCTTTGCGCAAATTGATTATTTAAAAACACGCAAAAGCCTCTATTAAGCTACATTACAGCTTCAAAGCAGCTATTAGCAAGCCCGAAGCTTGACTTAGATGTTTAAGAGCTGAAAAAAGGTTTTTATTTCTAATACTAAACCATAGTTCAGCCACAGGTTAAATAAATTCAGCTAAAAAACGTTTGATCAGCCTGGAATTGTTACTGCTTTCATAGCTGTAATGGAGCTTAAGAGAGGCTTTTGCGTGTTTTTAAATAACCAATTTGCGCAATTCTGTCAATTCTATTTTTAGAACGAGAAATAGTTTTGCAATGCTTTTTCAGTCGCTTAATCAACGTCTTATCAACCTTTATGCAGCCAACAAATAATCTATTTTTAAATTTAAAAAAGAATAGAACGCGTCATATTTATTTTGCTTTGGCGTCGTATGCTATGTTTTAAATTTTGAATAACTTGAATTCGTATATGCAAGCTAATTAAAATTGCATGTCGTCATCTTTCGGGAATTGAACCGCCATCTTCTGATCCATAAGCACTCATCGTACGATCCGCCCTATCTGCATCTGCAGAACAGACAGTGAAAATATCGTTACACTTGAAGCAGTCGATAATGTCTATAACTGACAAATATTTTTGCTGCCAGTCGAATTGCGAAACTCTATGATCTAACAGTATGTGTGCTGTGAACCGAATGAAAGCTTGATATTAGTTTGTAAAGCCACTTTAACACCCTTAAGCAGCTTTAAAACAGTTTGAAAGCTGTGAGCCTAATGAAAGCGTCTACTGGTTTATAAAGCCACTTTAACACCTTTAAGCAACCGTAAAACGGCTCTATGTTTACGGCTGTTTAGAATCGGATTGTTTAGCAGAAAAATCCGCTATTAAGCTTGTTTACCAGCTTTGGAGAAAAGCTGGTTTGGAAAAACTTAAAGTAGCTTAAACTTCGCTTGGTCAAACACCATTTGAGTGCTTACTCTATGCAGCTTGGATCGCCTTAAACCAACTCGCAAACAGCAATTGCTTATGCTGTTCCCGAAAGATGTCGACATACATTTTTAATTATCTTGCAAATACGAATTCAAGTTATTCGAAATTTAAAATATAGCTGCTTATGACGCCAAAGCAAAATAAATATGACGCGTTCCATTTTTGAAATTTAAAAATAGATTATTTTTGGCTGCCTAAAGGTTGATGAGACGTTGATTAAGCGACTGAAAGAGCATTGCAAAACTATTTCTCGTTCTAAAAATAGAATTGACAGAATTGCGCAAATTGGTTATTTAAAAAACGCAAAAGCCTCTATTAAGCTCCATTGCAGCTTTGAAAGCAGCTACCCAAGTAACAATTTCAGGCTGATCAAACGATTTTATAGCTGAATTTATCTACCTGTGGTTGAACTATGGTTTAGTTTTAGAAATAAAAATCTTTTTTCAGCTCTTAAATATGTAAATTTGGGGATTTTATCAAGCTCTAATAGCTGCTTTCGAAGCTGCAATGGAGCTTAATAGAGGCTTTTGCGCGTTTTAAATAACCAATTTACGCAAAGCTGGAAACAAGGCGCACAGAGGTTATATAAAGGGCGATATAATTGCTTAACAAGTGTTTTTTCTACCTCAAGCGAAATAGGTTGTATAAATTCTCCAATTTCGGCTGAATAAGTATAGTAGAATTGTTTACATAAATTTTATTCGATTCAGCTATGGTTGAATAATAATGGATGCTAAAATACTTAATCAGCGCATAAAGGTTTCGTGGGAGTGCTGTTTATTAAGATGATAAATCGATTATTCAGCTAGTATAGCACAATTATTGAGAATATTGACGGGTTGTGGCGAGGTTGAAGATGCGCCTAATCTGCTTGTGACACTATTATGTGAAGCAGCTGATTTACAGCGCATTCGTTGGTTGCTTAATCGCTTATACAATACAGAGGTCTTTGCTTAAATTAATTCAGCGTCTACCACCAGTATTCAGAGTTAAATCAGCTGTGACCAAATCAGTAGCATTTTAATTCAGCTTCGGTGTTTTTTGGGATTATGTGATTATTGAATATCAAAAACTTGATAGCTTTTGAACGGCTCCCTGATAAAGTAGTCAGGGTTTCTAAGTATGCTTTATGATCGAAAGAAACTAAAAGGTATCTTGCGTAGCCATGGTTTTCGAGGTAATGGCCAAATGGACACATTTGTCTCTGGACGGGTTTTGCGCACAGCAACAAATCTCGGGCAATTTAATGTCTTTCGGTATCTAATAATTGCTCGCGCGCGATTTCGAACGGATCGAACAGCCCACATAAATGAAAACAGTTGTGAAAATGGTCATAATCATATCGCTATTATAATCTTTATAATCTTCCATACAATCAGCGGTCACAGTACATTCCAAAAACAAAAATTTCGATAGCGTCTTCCATTTACATTATGGTTCCACTATTATCATTATGTTCATCATATCCTACGCTTCAAAAATATGTATGGAAAATCATTCGTTTTCGTATGATGAACATTCTTAACGACCCATTGTTTTTATGGTTACTTGTCGAATAACCATAACTAATATAGTTGATATTCAGGCAACTGTTTTATTATGGTGCGGCACCATTTCACAAATGGTTCCAGATTGAAAGATAGATGGCAATGTCTATGGTTAGAGTATTGTTCAAATTAATGCGGGAGGACGATAGCACATAACCGTCGGTGTCGGTAAACTGACTTTTCATGACTTTTTCTAATATCGATATTTCGGATTTCCATACCAGTTTTGTGTTGGCCACGTACGTGAGCTCAAATGACAGTGATCGCACCACCTGCCTCGGTGGATCCAGATCAATTACTTTCCACTAACAACCCCTTCCAGTGACACTTGTGGATGATGCAGAGGATTCCTGGGTTTCTAGTATCAACAAGGGTCGGATTAGCGTTCCTTCCGCCTCCAAATTGATCTGCCATTGGACGTGGTCAGCTTTGCTATTGATCATCACAAAGAATTGGATCACCAGAAAATGCACACTGAGTATGATCTGGTACATCCAAGCATCATTCTGATGGTTCTCTGTACAATTTCAGCGGATCTAGATCAATCGCCGGGCGGTCAAACTATGCTATGCTATTTTCATTTTGTAGTGCACAGCATCTGTATCTAGGATGGGCTACGATATCGTGTTTATAATATATATACAGTTGGGGAAGAAGAAATGCTTAATGCGAAAAATGTAGATTTATGCAAACTGAAAATTCTTGATATTAGGCCAAAAGTGTAGACTTAGCGAAGGTGAGAGTCGAACTCACAGCTCCCAATCTCTAGTTAAGCGTGTTGTTTAACCAATTACACCACTAAGCCGTCTATTGCTTTTCGCCTATTGATAAGCCGTGCTAAGCTAAGTGCTAAGTGCTAAGCCGTCTATTGCGAATAGGTCTGACATCAGCGCTTCTCAAGTTGATGGAGAAATACACAGATAACTATATCCGCAACAAGTTTTTAAAGAGCTTTTCGTTGCATGGAAATCAACATATATACCTACACGGCTAAACTACAGAAACGCGCTGTGTAGTGATGCTAATTTAGAAATCACTCAAATATCAGGAGGCGACACTTTTTGCTTTGCTCGATATTGAAGGAGCTTACGATTACACGTCCTTCATTTCAATTGTTACAGCTCTATTTCAAAAAGGGATCGACCACACTACAATGGGCTTTCAAACAATACCTTCGAGCAAAGAAATCACAGCATCAGTGGCAGATACGTCGATCTCACGGTTTCAGTGTTCAAAGATTGTTCACAATGAATTATCTCCCCCTTGCTTTGGACACTGGTGACCGACGCACTCCTTCACAAGATATCGTAGCTTCGTTATGAGACTACTGCTTAGGCCTTCGACGTAGAACTTATTGTCAGAGGCAAATTTGATGCAGTACTGTCAAGTTGTTTGTTAAGAGCTCTAAATACCACCATGTTATGATGCTTGCGTGTTTGATATAAACCCCACAAAGCAGTCGTTATACTACTCACTAGGTGAAGAATACATGCTATTACTTTCCTATACTGATACTATACTGATTGTTACCAGGCTGAGCTTCAGTAATGAAGTCAAACTCCTCGGAATAATTCTGGATGAAAAGCTGAACTGGGCTGCCCGTCTAGATTATGATGTTAAGAAAGCATCCCGTTGGAATCAAATACAGGGTTGTAGACTAAACAGTTGAACAGCTTATTTACCCACATCCTATAGTAGCTAAAAAACTACTCAACTTAACTCGTCGTGAACTACGCGCGATCACCCCACTCCTAACTGGACATTATCCGGCTCTTTATCATTCAAAGCATATTGGATTATACCGAAATTTACCTCTTTTGTAACTCTGAATTTAAATGGTCAGCGCATATGCTCTACAATTACTGGGTCTTGCTTTATCTAGGCATAACTTCTTCGGAAATTTCCTTCCTAGAGCTGAAATCCCAAAATGTCATTGATTTCATCACCCATGTAATACCGAGTTAAGGCACAAGATTATAACTATCTAGCTCAACTCCATCAATGGGTATGAACAGTCTGTAAAATAAGAAGAGCAATAGGAGTCTGCCATAAAAGATGACCATTGAGACTGCTACAGTGGGCTTTTAATCTAATGCCCTTGTGGCGGATTACCGACGAATGGCCGAAACACAAATGGCCGAAATAACAAATGGCATAATAAATCTAATGGCCGAATCACGAATGGTCGAATCACAAAAGGCCGAAACACAAATGCCTGAACTTAATATTTGGCCGTAAATTTTCATGGCCTTCAAGAAGCACTCGACTGGAATCCACAAGGACAGCGTAGAAGAGGCAGACCCAGAGGCTCATGGCGACGGAGCTTAGCCAACGACATCCGGGCTGTAAAGGAGAACCTGTCCTGGCGACAGGTAAAAGCGATGGCGGGTAACCGTCAGCAGTGGAGATCTCTGATTTCATCCCTTTGTTCCGCCGGACCGGCGGACATGGACACATAAGTAAGTAAGTAAGTCTGCATTCATTCAATCATTCATTCAGGCTCAATACCAATCCCAGAGTCTCTGGGATTCCTCCCATAGGAATCGTGTCGATGCATTCTGCAGATGATTCGTACAGAATGCCTTGCTTAAATAACCAGGATTCTTATATGAGAATCCAAGAGTTGAATCCCCGGGATACCTATAAAGATAATCGCGGTAAAGGAATCAGGTGCACTATGGTATTTTTTTCCTGTATGGACTCATCACTGCGACCAGTATCGTTGATCTATTGTGATTATCGCCCGGGTGTTTGGCTGTATAACAGCACTGCCTTTTTTTGCTGTAATCGCTATTGAATGAGCGATATGCTTAATAAATTTTTTTGCGTGTTTGCGTGTAGTGGGGTTTACCCTTCCTTCAATGCTATCTACTTTACCCACCTTGCTCCTCAATGCCAGTACTGTCTCCAATTACAGCCATTACCTGGCGAGGCGGACCAGTACATTTAACTATAAGAGTGACTCTTTGCACTGTCAAGGGTGCTTTTATGGGGGTCATATAGAATTGAGAATGAAGGAATGGTAATGAGGAGCCTGAGAATTAAACCATGCTAAAGTCACTTGACATCGAGTGGCCTGATCCTACTAAGATTCGAACCCACGACCACTCGCTTTGTCCAAGCAGACTCGGTAACCTTGCGGCAACGGAGCCCCCTTTCACTATGGCATAGGAATCCTCAGGATTCGAAAAGTAGCAATCTTGGCGTGTAAGTAAGGGTTTTAGCACGTTCTCGCATGATCCGCCGGATTTGGTTGAAATCGGTATAAGTTTCATCGTCGAGCAAGATGCACCAATCGCGTGTTGTCAGCACCTGTCCGTACTGCATATTGAGGTTTTGGTAGGATTGTCTACTTGCTCTGTAATATTTGTAGCCTTGATTAACTAATATTCGACACTTATGAAGCTTGCAAGTCGTAGGTGAAATGCGTACCCAAGTTACATTTTTGTTGTATTATAGCTTATCAAGCACTTGTTCCACGGGAATTAGCTGTACATTCGTTTAATAAGCTATTATACAACAAAAATGTTGCTTGGTAGGGCGAATAATCTATTTTGGACAGGTGTTACGCGTACTTTGTTTTGGACACTTTCATTTGATTTTACCGGAAATGTAAAAAATAGTGCAATAGTATAAAACACCTGTCCAGAATAGATAAATCACCCTGTCTGTCAAAATACAACTAATAGTGGAGTTTAACTGTGAAAATAGTTTCGACTTTTCTTTCATTCAACTTACAGTCTTACCGGAGGCGCTGACTGACCCGAATGATCTTTAACCGCAGTTGGCGATCAAGGATTCTGATCTAACGATTGGTTTGCACTTTGCGGACAGTCGTGAGAGTTTCCTCATACTTTTCAATTAATCGCGCCACAGTAGATACTTTTAGCACAGACAAACAGACGGGACACTCGCGTTAATTCCATCGTCCAATCAAAAACTAGTCATTTATTAAAAAAGCATGTTTCGCAACATGGTCACACCGCGGCGCGCGTGTGTTGCTTCGAGTTTTCAGTATAAAATCATACAAATGTAAAAACCCTACAGCATGAAACCCTGCAAAAGCAAGCTACTCCGCAACATGCATAACAGAGGGTGCTAGTATGCAAGCAAAATATGTAGGACGATGGTTTTTAAAGGATTTTCTTCTATGTGTTGTGTCAGTTCGTCAGTGCTTTTACGTTTATCGAGCAGTTCAGTTTAGTCGAGAGAGTCTTTTAAAGTTTATGTAAAGTAGATCATTGAGCAATGGGGCCAAAACCGTCAAATCTTACCCAAAAGGTAAAAATATTCGCCAAATTCGTTCACGATTTAGTAAAATAGGGTGGCTGATAAATATGAGGTGATATAATTTGTTATGATTTTCATGTCATACTGCTAACACGCAGTATAAGTTGTGGAGTAGGTATGTTAAAACCAGAATAACAGTCCCGTTTATTGTTTTGAAAATTATTAAGTGTTAATACTTGCCTTGTAGCCTTGAATAAGGTCCACTTTGAATCAGTTTGTATACACTCAAGTACTTTTTTTACACGGTTTAGTTTTTTGAGTATTAAGAACGGGGTAACTTAGAGACCATTCATTTATTTCTCAATACATTTGGGAGTAGCTCGACATTCCTCACGTAGATTGTAAATAGTTCCTTAGCTGCACCGTTTTCGAGTAATCGAAAAAAACAAACCGTGTAAAAAAAGACTTGAGTGTAACCACAAGACAGGGTTGATATGGTAAATAAGCGTAACCCACCAAGCATTTGCAGTGTTTTGTTTACTCGAAAAAAATTATACCCGCGAACTTGACCTTGTACGCAAGGTGGTAGCTGGTAACATTATTATCAACCAGTGAGTGCGGTGTCTAATATGTAGCTCGTATAGTGCTTACGTTTTGGCTGGTGAATGACCGCCATAAAACAAAAAATCAACAGCAAACTTGTTAGGGTTAGTGGCCGTATAGTTAAGGTAATGTTTAATATTGTGACTGAACTGTACTTAGATAGTATTTGACTACGCAAAGAGTTTATATGTTAAATCGCGTACATATAAAATTTTCAGCGAGTTTTCAGTAACTTGAAAACTAACTTGCGTGTAATGATGCGAACCTATTTAGTTAAAAAACTTTTAATTTTAGTTTGATTGAAAAATTTCAAACGTGAAAAGAAAGTAAAAATCTCACCAAAATCCTAATAAGAGATAAGTAATTGGTTTAATCTACTTGAAAATAAGTAAAATTGTTGAACGTGTTTCAAAAGACGAAGGTTGGAAAGTTAGTACGAAAAACCAAAAGACGTCGATATGTTTTTACTACAGTATTATAACAGCTGTTTTGTAGGGTTTCGATAGTTCCTCCATTATTGGGTCGTCTACCCCACACAGTTTTTGCTAACGTTCAAGTGAAAAAAACATCAATTGTTTACCTGTTCTCGCTATATGTTGTTGAGGTTAGCAAAAAGTGAAACAGGTTTTTGGAGAAAGGGACTTTAGCTAATGATGCGACAGAAGGACACTCGTAATAGGTATTCGAAAGTAATTTGAGTGCTTGTGTATACAAGCAATCCTGTGCTGATATTTTTCGGTTTCATGTGACGATTGAAAACGCGTTAGCTAGCCATTTCAAGGGTATTTGAATTATTCATCACCAATTAAAAGTATAAGTTTCATCTTAGGGTCAAATGAAAGGTCTAGCGGCCTCAAACCCTTAATATTTAAATTTCATGATGATTGAGCTTGCGGTTTGAAAGATACATAAAGAAATGTGGAAAAAAAAGTTAAAACATATTTTTGTTACATATAAGCATTATTTCAATGAGAAACATTCTACGATTTATTATTATTTGAAAATTACTGTTCAGATCTATTAAACGAGAACTTAT
Source organism: Sabethes cyaneus (assembly GCF_943734655.1). Taxonomy (NCBI): domain Eukaryota; kingdom Metazoa; phylum Arthropoda; class Insecta; order Diptera; family Culicidae; genus Sabethes; species Sabethes cyaneus. Next base: position 59,006,870 of record NC_071353.1, on the reverse strand, counting down.
TGAAAATCGGACGATTCATTCCAAATTTATTCCAACTTTAACACTTAAGCACTGCATATTAAACCGTTAAAACGATTCAAGCCAAAATATATTAAACAAGGGTCGATTGTATTCAATGTATGTATGGGCGTATGCATGTATGGATGCATGTATGTATATATGTATGTATGTATGTGTGTATAACTGACAATATTACAATTTACATTGAAAAAAGTGATAAAACATTTCAGTCGTCATTTTCTCCACTTGCTGTTATCCGCAATTGGTCGAACATACGGAAAAAAGCAGATGGTTCAATCCACAATTACTCGCACTGTTGTATTTTGTACAACGCCTATGAAATGATAACTTTATCTCGGTATACCTCGAGATTCTGGCAATATAGTTACTGTTTCCAACAAGGTTGGTCTGTATATCAAAATTTTTCAATCGGTGAACAAAGTTTAATAAGTTTTTCACCAAGCGGCATTGTATTCGAAAAAGTTCTGTTTTATCATACCATGAATAAAGCCATGAAATCAAAAATTGTGAATTGCTGTGAAATCATGACTGAACTGTCATAGCAGGTAGCGCAAAAAATAATTCATGATCTTGTGTTGTATTGTGTTGTACCATAATAAGGTAGTGATATCATGATTATTATTCACGGTGTATTTTCATAAAACAAAAGCTTGAAATCATGAGTCATTTTGTTCATTTTGGATATTGAATTTTTATCCTTGAAAAGTTAAGCATACAGGGATACCTCGATATAAGACAGCCTCGTTATAAAACAAACTCGATATAAGACAATTCGATATAAGACAATTTTTGTCTTATATCGAACAAATCCTTTTGACATAGATGGTAACTATACCAGAGCTATTTTTCCATTCCAAAATCGGCGCCATAAAGATGTTCATTATTTCAAAATAACCCAAAAAATTCCAACAATAATAAATAGTTCAAAAAACGTAAACACACAACACAGAGCAAAATTGGCGACCGCAGATGCATTTTTTTTTTAAAAAGATCATGTTTCGATATAAGACAATTTCGATATAAGACAACTTTTAGAAATTATAAATTGTCTTATATCGAGGTATCCCTGTATAGTATCTTATAGGATTGGAAATGCAAATGGGTTGATTTTCCATAGAGTAGTTGATCCAATAGTTGTGGTAGCACCAGTAGTTGCGCTATTATTAATTATTAATGCATATTTTCGTCGCCGTAGCATTTTAAATAAAACAATTACGTTCATTATATAGAACAAGTTCTTGGGAGTAATCAAGGTGAGTTAAAATAGGTGATCTAGTTTTCACAGTTTGTAGAACAGAAGTGCGCGGAACGATTGGTTAGCAACCATCGACTTTGTTTATACATTCAACAGTTCCCGCTTTGAAAATTTCGGTGATCGCCAAGGGTAACCCAGCGGGGGTGAAAAACAAATTTGAACATCAGAAAACCTCTCTTGACTAACCTTGGGAGTAATGGTAGTTAGATTACATCATTTAAAAAATTAAGGCATTATTTGCTAAAATACCGATTTTCTAAAATCTAACACAACTATAGGCGCAGTTAAGCGCACAACTAGGGTAATTTGCCAATTGCTGCGCACCTAACGCAGGAACTTTAAGTTTTTCTTATTACGTTAAAAAGCTATTAACGTTACTTATAACAATTTTTTTCCTGTAAACAAAATGACCTTTCAGTAAAACATTTTGTATATTTTCATAGCTTGAAATATTGGATATATTATGCAATTTTAGTTGTTGTCTTACATCATACAGACCCAATTGTTGCTCACTTGTTTAACGTCATTTGCCTAGCATTGCACACGTTCAACCCAATTGTTGCACGGCAAAGAAAAAAAAATTAAATTAGGAGAATTACCAAGCAAAGAAAATTGATATATAAAGATGAACTCCTTGAAAACCGATTTACTAAATATAAGTACCGTACGAAGTGACCCCGTTGGCGTTGGCTTCGTACCACTCCAGGCCATACTTTGAATAGTGGCACAAATCTAGATCTAGAGCTAGATCAGGCCAGAAGATTGTAAAGGGCCCGGCGCTTGTGTTGCTTCAATTGAGGAAGCAGACGGTTCTGTAGACACTCCTTGAGGTAGACCTCCCCTTTACAGTCCTGGTAGTCACACGAACGGCGCACTCCATTTGCCACATCGTTAGCAGATCGCTAGCCAACTCATGTATTTCTTAGCTTTGAAAGTTTCTGCTTCTTTATTTCCTCCGGAGCATCAAACTTGTGCTGGGCGGTGAAAATCAGTAGCCCCGGAAGCTGCCGGAAATCCACCTTGATGTAAGTCTCATCATCCATGATGAGACAATGAGGTTTCGTCAACATCTGGGTGTATAGTTTCTGGGCTCGTGACTTTCCCATCGTATTTTGCCGTTCATTACGATTTTGAGCCTTCTGTCCTTTGTACGTATGCAGTTCCTCTCGGTTCTTGGGTCTCTGAACCAAAGACTTGGGCAGATTCAACTTTTTAGCCACATCCCTGACTGAAGCATCTAATAGAACATCCTGATCACTAATAGAATCGATTCTGATCGCATTTCTCCTTCCGTTCGATGCGCGGAGTCTCATAGTAACGTTTATACACACGGCTCACCATTGATTGCACGATTCCGAGTTGTACTTGCGCAAAATCTAGTCGCGACGTCGTTTTTGGGTGACGCCATTTTTTCAATTTGCGAAAAACTGACGATGAGCGATTTTGCACTTTGGATGGTACAATTTTCCTTGCAATTAGCAATAATTGACTGAAAATACTCTCCCTTACCCTATACAGGGTGCTCCGCCTTTTATGTCGGTATGTAAACGCTGTATAACTTTCACATTTTCCAACCGATTTCTTTCATTAGATATGTTTTGGAAACGCCATTTCAGTACAATTTTCGCCATGTATCGCTTCACACCGAAAGAACGGCCAAACAGTCGCTCGAATGGTTGACGCTGAGCCTAATTTTTGGAATACAATTTTGATGACTGACGAGGCCAATTTCAACCTCTCTGGCGGTGTTAATAAGCAAAATTGCCGCATTTGGGGAACGGAGAATCCTCACAAGATTCACGAAATGCCCTTGCATGACCGGAAAATAATTGTGTGGGCCGAGATTTGCCCCAAAACCATCATTGGTCCATTTTTTTTTTTCAAAGAAAATGAGACTGTCGATGGAAATCGACAGTGGGTGGATGCTCATTATGTCTCGTGAATTCGTGAATGCGCGAAAAAGGTCTAGAAAGTTACTGGTTTCAACAGGACGATGGTGCACCGGGTGGACGAGTGCCACACTGCGAATTCAACAATTCAATTTCTGCAACGAAAATTTCCGGGACGTCTGGTGTCAAAAAGAGGCGATATTGACTGGCCACCCAAATCACCTGATTTAATCCCCCTGGACTTCTTTTTGTGGGGTTATCTGAAAAGCAAGGTTTACGCCAACCAGCCACAAACTATTGACGAGCTCAAGGCAAATATTCGTACGGAAATCGACGCTATAACACCCGAGATGCTCAAAAAGGTAATGGAAAACGCGGAAAAAAGGAGTCAATTTGTAATTTCTAATAAAGGTGGTCACTTAATTGATATTGTTTTCAAAAACTAAACCTAGAAAATTTTAAGGAACCAAACTAAATAAAAATGCATTACTAATAGAAATCGGTTGTTTTTTCTTAAAGTTATTCAATGTTTTCATACCGACATAAAAGGTGGAGCTCCCTGTACTTGTTGGAATTACTCGATCATTTTTCACTCAATACACCCTAATTATGAATTTTTTTAAACAATAACATTTTTATGAAATAAATAACATCTAAAATGAACTTGGAACTGAAAAATAATTTTGGCCGAACATCGCAACTTTCCGACTATAGTGTGTTGGTCAGAAGAACGATAATTTAAGACAGTTTCAATTATTGTTGAAGTTTCATATCAAATCTATTAATATATTTGATAGCTCGATAGCCACTTAATGTTGCATTTGGAACCTTAAGTTTATAAGTCGGAAGAACATTGTAGTAACTCTGAAATACCTCTGATTATATCGCAAGGTCGTTCAGCCCGCTTCAGTTAGTGCAGTGCCAACAATAGAGGAAATGTGTCTTTCTAGATGGTTGGGCTTAGGTATTGGAACGCTATTTGAGTGAAGTAATATTTTTGATAATATTACTCTTACAGCGTGTGTACTGTCGAGTAAATAAAAAGTTTAAAATATTAACTCAAATTTCTATAAGGGTTCACATTAAAAATGTTATTGAAACAAAATTTCATAAGTTATATCCGATCTCTGAAAACATGTTTTTTTGTCTCAACATTTGATAAACAGTCAGTCCACAATCATGGGTTACACACAATTGTGGGTCATTTTAGCTCTAGCTGCTGATTAGCGTTTAAATACCAGCTAATGATTGATCAAATTATTAGTGCTACTTATGAGTAACAATTTTATCAATCAATTCGTATAATATTCACGCGTTAATCAGCAGAAAAAGCTAAAAAGACCCATAATTGTGTGTGACCCATTTTTTTTTTTTTTTTCCCTGTGTGGACTCATTACTTCGACCAGTATAGTTGATCTATTGTAATATCGCCCGGGTGTTTGCTGTATGACCTGCACTGCATTTCTTTTTGCTATAATCGCTATTGAGTGTGCGATATGCTTATTTTAAATTGTATGCGTGCTTGCGTGTATTGGGGTTTACCCTTCCTTCAAAGCTTGATCTACTTTACCCACTTATTACTCGCTGCCAGCACTATCCCATATTATAGCCGTCCCTGGCGAGGACTCAATCGTACCTCTGACCAGTACACTTAACTATAGGAGGGACATTTACACTGTCAAGAGGCTTCAGAGGATAAATATAGAATTCAGCACGAAGGAAGGGTAAATGGAGAGGCCTGAGAATAAACCCATGCTAAAGTCACTTGACATCGAATGGCTTGATTCTACTAAGATTCGAAGCCACGACCACTCGCTTGTCAAAGCAGACTCGGTAACCTTGCGGCTACGGAGCCCCCCATGTGTGTGACCCATGAATGTGAACTGACTGTATCATAAACTGGCACAAACCCCAAATTTTCATATTTTGTATTTATATTAAATTTTTAAAAGTACTAATGCTTGTTACAAATAATAATATCAGTTGAAATTTTTCTATTCCATTTTTTCCATAGTTTGATATCTTAGAACTTTGGAACTTCGGAACTGGGTACGGCAGCTTCCCCTACACTAGCGCAACGCAATAAAAACTAACAGTTTACGCAGGGAGAAAACTGTTAACGAAAGCGAAAGCAGCCGACCTGCTGTGTAAAAATGTGCTATTGAGTCGCGTGTTTTATGCAATTATACAATTCTATTGTTTTGTGCTCTTATTTACTACATTTGTATAAACGTTACTATCGGCGATTTGGCAAGGTAGAATATAACAGCTTGTTTACTTAAAAAAGGCACGACCATTTTTATTCTGTATGTCAGAAGGGCGTTATGTACGAACATCACCGTACTCTTGGTAATTGGTATTAATTGTTTTGTTATAGCAGGCTAGTTAGGCAAAAGCTTCTGCTTATTGATGATGGTTGATAAATAATCTAATTTAAAGGAAAACCTAAAGTCGCTAGAAAATGGCTGCCTGCAGTAAGTTAAAACTGCAGTTGTGTTGGCAAAGTCAGCTTTCGCCATGTAGTTAGTGCTTCCAGTGCTGTTTTAATTATCTAAAACTTGTCATTTAATTTATCGATCTGCTATATATCAACGAACGTTTAATAAAATATGATCGCTGTTTGAAAATAAATTGACCTTACTAGTGTACAATCTGGAACTAGTTGATAGATATTTGGTAATTTTCAGGTTCTGTGTTTCGGCTATGTAGTCTGTATTTAGCAGCTAAAACGATGTTTTGCTTCTACATCCGACGTTTCGGTGGTTTTATTCCACCTTTTTCAAGGAAACTAAAATTTTATTACATATAAATTCGTTTTTTCCGTCTTAGAAGAATGACTTATTTTTAACTTACAGAGGCTGTACGTTTTGTTGTCTGGTGTATGTTTGTATCTACTTTGTGATCGTCCATGTAATTTACAAATGGCGTCCTCTTTATATTGCTGTGTGAATACTGATAGTGATTGTTTGGTCTTAATTTTAACTGTTTTTTTACTTACCACATTTAATATAATAATTTGTTGTAATTGTGTTACTTTTTTCTGTAATAAAATTTTAGTGTCCTTGAAAAAGGTGGAATAAAATCACCGAAACGTCGGATATAGAAGCAAAACACCGTTTTAACTGCTAAATACAGACTACATAGCCGAAAAACAGAACCTAAAAATTGCATGTTACAGTCGGAAAGCATACATTAAAGATATTTGGTAAAGTACAGGATAATTCGCGATGACGGAGTTGTTAATATTTTTATGGTTTTTTTGTGAGAAAAAAGAAGGAAATATTTTTGCTTTTGTCGACACTCATGAAATGACAGTGCGGTCTAGGATTTTGTATAAGTGCAAAAAGGCTACGAAATCTCTTTCAACTCTGTCAAAGCCAATTGCTAGGCTTGTGCTATGAACAATCCTATTGACTCTTACAGCCTCTCTCAGTGGAGATTCGAACATGCGACGACTGGCTTGTTAGACCAGCGTCGTACTTCGATTTGTGTAACATAATTCACTTTGCATACAATGGGCGAACTAGCGCTTCTACTTGTTTATAGATTATAAGGGCTGTTGAGATTTTCAAACAATAAAATAAACTCTGAAATGTAGCTGTCAATCCTTCTTTACTCGCCTACAAGCTGAGTCGCCTATTTATATAAGTACATCTTTACCGTTGGTAGCATCACTTCGATACAGTACCGGACATAAAAATTTTTGTTATAGTAAATTGAGTTTTTTAAATAAAAATAAAGAAAAAATTTCCTTTTGCAGAGAAAGCATTTTCATCTGACAAACATATAAATAAAAATAAAATAAAGTGATTAAACATGTAATAAATAAACGCTAGTCGAATCGGGCTAGGTCGTTCCGGTTCGATTCACGGATTTACGTGGAGTGCCACACTAGTTTTATTACCTCTACGGCGTTAGATCGAAGCAAAGAAAGTGCCTACTTTTATGTTGTCGATCATTGCGTGCTGTTTTTCACCTTTTCTTCTATATAAATGCTATTTATAGCGAATGGATAATTTCCCTTACCGATAAAATGACATTTATCGTTCGGTTACGTAACCTAACGCCTATAATCTTACGATAACAGGTGATCATTGGTGCATCTATTTTCGTAACATTATTAGTTAACTATTTAAAAGTTTGGTTGTACTCTAAATAGATAATTATGTGGAAATCGGAACATTTATTTGAACTCGTCATGGTGGTTAGTTTTATGGCTTAATGAGGGACTTGAAAAAATCAAGTACATGCGTTGCCGTAGCCGTAGAATATTTTCCAACCCTAGCGCAGTACACGCTAAAGTGTATGCATGTACAAATTGTTTATACTCTGTCTGCGAGTAGCGAAGGAACTTCTACCTGATAATCACGTTTTATAGGCAGCCAGCAGAATGGATCGTAAGTGACTAAACGCAGTAATATAGCTTGTAATTAGCGGGTAGTTGTGTCTGCGGAGACATTCGTACTGTTGTTATATCACACTGGGTGATTTGTTCAGTTATGGCTATTTTGATGTTCATTAGGTCAACGGAAAAGGCACTAATCGGTGAGAATGATAGTAGAGTTGTTCGTAAAAGTTTTTAATTTAATCGTAGGATGTAAATGCATACATTGATGGATTCTCTATTTGAAATCGATTTTTAACAAGCACACTTGTCAGTTGTAAGTTATGATGCTTTTTGATTTACTGATTTATGTGCAAAAATTCACCTTTATGTGAGCTATAGCTCACTTTTTGCAGACTTTTTGAGTTTTTTCAGTGATTGATGTTAGTATTCAGGATGAGTAATAATAACTATCAGTAAGATAAATGGTTACAAAAATAAGACGCTTGTATAAATTTTAATTTTGAGTGTAGTTCCCTTTGCTTTAAGGTGAAATTAGCAGTCATCGATTCTGCCAATTTCAAAAGCAGTTTTTTTGTTTGAAACAAAAATTCTGTGCATGAAAATATATTCGCTGTATTCAGACTGGCAAGAAGAATGCAGTATTTATATTTTTACAAACAGAACCCCGTTTTTGGGCCCAAAAACTGCTTCCGAAATTGGGCTCTCCGACGACAAGTTAATGACTGCTAATTTCCCGTTAACTGCTAGTTGTAATTGTCATTGAAAAGCGTTACAGTTGGCACGCACGATATCCTGAAGCATTTCATCCTAAATATTCTCCAAAGTATCTACAATCAATCCTATGGTGCTCTTTAGTTTGTCTAGCATGTAAGCAAATGCACAGAAAAAATAAATCCGGAAATTTGTCCTCCCACCAAGCCTTTGTAACCTTCGCCTGGTGAGACGGTGCAGAATCTTGTTGCATGCAGTATGGTGGATTCTTGCAGTGACTATGGGAAGCAAATGGTTCTTCACAACATTATCGATGTAATATTTAGTGTTGATTTTAACACCCCAGTTTGACTCGGCTCGAGGAATATCGGAAAGAGCTTCTGCTTTTCAGGCAAACCGTGCACCCGTTGTTTTTGACGTAGGACTACGTCTTACGGCACGGTTTGGGATAGGGTGTCATTCCAAAAACTCGAAAAATGCGAGCGTCACGAAAAAATGGAAGATTTCGGGTGCAAATAGCTGCACTTTTGAAACATTGAGGAAAAAATCAAGTATTATCCAACTGGAAATTCTCGCTTCGTGATTGGTTGGAAAAGACGCCATAATAGTTTTAACGTGTTTTGAGAAAAAAAGTGACAAAATCTTCCCGTCCCCGTAGGTCGAAGGTCGATTGAACCTAGCCCAATTTGATATCTGTGCTCGGGAAGTATTTATGTTTATATTTTACTAGTCTTCGAGTTCTTAGTACGTACAGATAGTTCTTAGTAACTATTTATTATATGTTTAAAAGTGGTCCGAGTAACAATAAAGTCATAATAGTCAGAATTAATACAGTAGGCAGTATTAAATTCACGGCAACATACATCCATTGGGTTATTTTGAGTGAACTGAATACAATGCAATGGAAGCCTGAAGAAATCCGCACGTCGAGTATGCCTTGGTGGTACGTAAAATCTGACTCGGCTTAGAAGCTCCGGGCTGTCGGTATAACCTCCTAGAAGATCAAAGATAAAAAGTCATTGAAGCAAAGTCCTCCTATTCGCGAACGGTGGCAGATGTATCAAAGCGCTTCGATGTTCGTAAGGACGCAGTCAAACTGGATCATCCCAGGGTAACAGTTGTAGAGCGTACCGAACGAAGTGGTGCTGGATTCGTTCGATCCGGTTGATATGAACAGCAGGGTAGGGTGCCCATACAAGCGCCTCACATTCGAAGATACTACGTACAGCCGCATAGTAGAGAGACTTCAAGCAATAAAAATCGGTAAACTGCTGGGTATTACTTTTAATAAATACCAGTATAGTGTACACTTTAGCAGTAGTAGCTATAACGTGCTGAGTGAAACAAAGTTTGGTGTCCAAATCTTTCACAGAGTCGACTCGGTTCATACTGGCGGAATCTATTTTGTAATCGAACAAGGTGAGATGCTTTTGACGTAGAATTACGTCTTACCGCAGGGTGTCAATCCAAAATTTGGATTCAACCTAGCGTCACGAAAGGATGAAAGATTTTGAACGCTAATAGATCTGCTAATTATGAATGGATTTTTATGGTTTAGATACCGATCGACTCATAAAAGAAGTAGCAGTTATGAGATTTCTATGGTAACATTCTTTTTCAATCACTAATTAGTAAAAATTACCAAACAGTGTCATGGTCATATTATCCCATACATTTTCTTTGTGATCGCCTTGCTCCACAGGCAGGGACGACAGTTAAATACACCATCTGTTTGCTGTGATTTCGATTACTTTATGTTTAGAAAAAAAGCCACAAAACCCCCTCGTCCCAATAGGTCGAAGATTCTGTACGACGTTTAGACTTATACTAATTTGATATCTGTGCTTGGGAAGTATGCCAAAAAGAGTGATAAAGCCCTCTCATCCTAATCCTAACAAGATTTCTTAGGACAGCGACAAACCTAGTCCAATTTGATGTCCTGAAAGTAAACAACTTTGTTAAAGCATAAAACCACCCCTTGCTTTCAACCTAGTTAATTTTTAAACATTGAATCTAGTCCAAATTGATGTACTGAAGGTGAAACGTCACAGAAAAGTGAGCAGCAATCCTTTCCTTTTGTCAGATTGTATCCACATTCGACACATTCCAGCGTTACGGGACACAATTAGCACTTATTGTTACCCTGTGAATCGCCTCCTGTTTCACCCATTTTTTGGCAAATACCTTGTAAAATAATTGTTTAAGGAGTACTTCATTTTCCACAAGAATGCCAGGGATTTAATGAAACAGGAACCGATCTGCATAGTATGGATAGTGTCCCGTAACGCTGGAATGTGTCATTCGCGACTACGAAGTTGCTTATATTTGTTTGGTTTTTGCATGAGAAAAAAGTGAAAGAAGTATTTTTGCTTTTGTTTTCACGCAAGTTTTGACAATGGGTTTTCGTGTTAGAGCGAACAGGATTAAAAATCTCTTTAGCTTTCGCAGTCGCGAATAGGTACTGGAAGATTTTTTTCGAAACTGTTGTCTTACAAGGATACATGGCTGAAGGGATATTTATGCATGTGAAGTAACGCAGCAATTCTCAAAGTGAGGAAAATCAGCGACTCTTTTATTCGAGAATAGTTTTGAATGTTTCAATTGCTGCTTTGCGTCAGTTAGTTGCCTGCAATTCTTTACTATTCAATGCTCAAGCAGCAATTTCTTTTGAAAATGGTGAAGAAGACAAGGCAGAAGGTATCCGTAATGGTGCTAATGTTTATTTGACCATGAAATCAGTATAAGGCAGTAAGGTACAACACATTTTGCAAACAACTTTAACTTACTTAGTAGCCTTTAATCATTAAAATGAATAAAACGATCTGAAAAATTATCGACACGCAAAAATTTGGATTTCTCCACCTGTAGCACAGTCAAGTGACATAACAATTTTTTGATATCATCAAAATACAAATATATGTGAATAGTCCCGGTCAACACTGAATGTAACACAATGTTGCTGTTATGTAACACAGAGGCAACATTGTAATGTAACAAAGTTATCAAAATTTGACGTAACATTTAAATAAAAAAATGGTAGCACTGTTACGTTAAAAGGTTACCTGTAGGTTATGTAACAATAACATTAAGTTTGTTACATTACAAACTTAATGTTCTTGTAACATAACCTACAGGTAACATTTTAACGTAACAATGCTACCATTTTTTCATTTAAATGTTACGTCAAATTTTGATAAAAGTTGTAATGTTACACATTTAATGTTATTGCTACATAACCTACAGGTAACATTTTAATGTAACAATGCTACCATTTTTTTATTTAAATGTTACGTCAAATTTTGATAACTTTGTAACATTACCATGTTACTTAACCGCAACATTGTGTTACTTTCAGTGTTGATCGGGTAATTACTATATATAGTTTCCTTGTGTAATGTTACAAAGTTATCAAAATTTGACGTAACATTTTAATAAAAAAAATGGTAGCATTGTTACGTTAAAATGTTACCTGTAGGTTATGTAACAAGAACATTAAGTTTGTAATGTAACAAACTTAATGTTATTGTTACATAACCTACAGGTAACATTTTAACGTAACAATGCTACCATTTTTACCTTTGTTATACTATAACAAAGGTTTAAAAATTGGTCGAAAAACACGAAATTGATCCGAGGCCCGGAGGGCCAAGTCACATATACCAATCGATAGGGTTCGTCGATTTGAGCAATGTCTGTGTGTGTGTGTGTGTGTATGTATGTAATGATTTTTTCTATCGCCTGTTTCTCAGAGATGGCTGAACCGAATCGTTCGCTATTACTTTTGTTTGAAAGGTATTATTGTCTAGTAGATCACTATTGAGTTGCTTCGTGACACGACGTTTCGTTTAAAAGTTATAAGCAAAAATGTGAAAAATACGTGACACGGGTTTCTCTAGAACTACATGACCGATTTCAGCAATCTTAGTATCAAATGAAAGCTCTTATTAAAGCTAAATTATTCAGAAATTTGTAATTGAAAACAAACAAGTAGTTTAAAAGTTATGCTTAAAAAACCTGTTTTGACAGGGTAATAATTATCGCCTGTTTCTTAGAGATGGCCAAACCGATTTATGCGCTATTAGTCTCATTTGAAAGATAATATATCCTAATAGATCACTATTGAATGATTTTTTGATTGGACGTTCAATTTGAAAATTATGAGCAACCGTATACACCACACCAAAATTAACAAAAATTTATAATGATTTTAACCAAGATAATTTACCTAATTTCAATTATTTTAATATCAAACGAGAGGTTTTGACACTACGAATATATATGCAAAATTTCATAAGAATTGGTTTTACCGGTCAAAAGATATTAACCCTCGAACACTCGCGCCAACTTTTGTAACGCAGTTACTCGCGCGCACAATAGCCGCAAACCAAAGAAAACGTGTGCACTAGAGTTTTGACTGGGTAAGCTTGGTTTTAGGTTTATCGAACCTTTGGAAGAGTTTCTTGAAATTAAAAGCTCTATCGTTTGGTGGAATTAAAATTTTGATTAATCCCCCTAAAAGTGAAATAAATAAAATATTTTTCTTCAGTGTTAATATAACACATTGATGTGTTCTGCAAAGTTATAGTGCATATTATTACAAGATATTTTGCTAAAGACAGTAACCTTCTATCTCTGCAGCGAAGATAGAAAAATCTTATTTATTGTATATGAATTTGTAAAATCAGTTTTTCTATTTTTGCTCTTTTTGTAATTGTTGAATGACTTTTTCATGTACTACAAAATTGTACAAATAGTAAAAATACACAACTTTGCTGAAAACAGTATACCTGTATGATTGCTTGTTTAGGAACTGTAGAACTTTGATTATAAAAAATACCCTAATTTTGACTACGAATTACTCGACTACCAGCAGACGGATACATTTTAAACATTTTACATTGGATAGTTTTGCTGCATACAGACACCATTTTTCCATATGGAGAAACGAGAGAAAATTCCACTTGGGGTCAATTGCGGTACACCTCGCTTGCTGATTGCTTCGTTTCTGTGATGGCGGTTTATGCTGATCTATTTTCCCAACAATTTAAATTATTAATGCATTGAATAATTATGACATTTTGCTCAGAATAAGTTCATTGAAGAATATACGTTAGTTAAACAACGATTTGTAACTTTATAACAATATGGCGTTGAAAAACCTACACGTGTTGTACAAAATACAACAGCGTGAGTAACCGAAGGTTAATAAAAATTGATGAAAATTATTCTAGAGAACTCTATTGATGTGAATCAAATAGAATGGCATTACAGGAAATTATGCATAGTTCAAAAACCTATAAACTAGACCTTTACTAGGCAATGTATATGTTAAAGAATAAGATTTCCTATTACAACTTACTTTTATTTGCACTTACTCAAATTAATAACAACTTACTTATCCTTACTCAGCAATTTCATGAAAAAAGGATCTATCAAAATTTAAAAGTGTTCCTATTTTGTTCAAAATTTGTAAACTTATTCAATTTTCAAAAATTTTATGTAAACCAACGCATTACGCAACGTTGACCAATAGATGAATTATGTTCCGAAAACGTGTGGATTTCTATCTCAAATAGCAAGTAAGACCGTATAACAAAGGTTCCTTTCACCACTAGGTGGATTAAATCGGGTTTTTTATTTAAATTTTACATCAAATTTTGATAACCTTGTAACATTACAATGTTACTTCTGTGTTACATAACAGCAACATTGTGTTACATTCAGTGTTGAACACCGTGTGTTCACCACAGAGGTGCTGGACAAAATAGACTGCAAACCCCCCTTATTAAGCTAACGACATGGGTTGGGTTATTTTTAGACACAAACTGTGCCTCTTCCTTCGTCTACTGTAGAACCACCGACCGAGAAGTTCCAACTTTGTTTTTACTGGCGGGACGACGGCACTATGCAGGCCCTTGCGTCTTACAAGGCACTGCGTGTGACGTTTGATACTTACCAAATGAAACTGGTACTGGTATATCGATACTTGTCAAACTGTACCAAAATCTGCAAAAATAACGGAATGTTTAAAGTTTCCACCACTATAGGTACTACCACAACTACTCGAGCATTTACCCTACATAAATTAAAAGGAATCGAATAATATTGTACCTTGCAGAAATTTTACGAGTCCTACGCAAATACGTTTTTTAATAATAATTATCCTGTACCTACTAAATACACTGAGACTATGGTTGTCAAGCAAGGAGGGGTGCAGTGGGGAGGCAATAACGACCAACTGATAGTTTAAATTGCTAAATTGCAAATATCTGTGGTAAACGCAGAAAATAACCACGCTAATAATTTTCGCGTGGGACTCTAAATAGGTGGAAACTCCGCAATAAATGATTTGGAATCTAAATGTACTTTTTATTTGTCGATTATTTAAGGAACAAAGATTGGTGACGGAGGCCTGAATATATGTAAGGTATCGAAAATACTAGGTGAATTGACTACGTAGCTGCTAGTAAATGCGCTTGCAAGCTAATCGTAAACTGCGTGAGTTTATGATCAGCTTTTAAGTGCACTTGCTAGCAGTTAGTCAATTCGCATAGTATTTTCGAGGCTGTACATACATTCTGGTGGCAAGCATTATTGAGGTGTCACAGTTAAGTATTTTTTGTGACGTTACAAAAACATTTATATTGTTACATAACAGAAATAATAGGATTGTTACATAACAATGGCAATAATGTAACGTAACGTTACATTGCTTTAATGTTATTGCAATGTTACATAAACATTATCGCAATGTTACATTGTAATATAACAATGTTATGTAAAAAAGTGGGAAATTTCAACCATCCTGTTACTCTCAGGTTACGTAACTACAACCTCACATCATAAACATTACCGCAATGTTACATTGTAATGTAACAATGTTATGTAAAAAAGTGGGAAATTTCAACCATCATGTTACTCTTAGGTTACGTAACTTCAACGTCACATCATAACACAGTTACGTAACAATCTGGTTAATGTTATGTAACAATGTTGACCGGGGTGTTTGATATTAACGAGAGAATTTTGTTAATGGCTGGGTGCGTGAGGGAGATACGGTTCGTTAATTCGGTGTTTGTTAGTTGGGCCATGCTCCAACTTGAATGTCAAAATTCTATTGAACTTTTGAGTTTAAAAATTTCAAACAACTGACAGTCGGCCCAATTAGCAAATCAGCTGAAGTGCAGTCGTGACCTAATTAACGGATTCAGGCTGTACTCCGATTCTGGCACTAGTAAAAATATTTGTTTTTGGCATCACAAATTACACAAAATACATACCGTGTACCCCCGTTGGTATGACCTTCTTTAATCTGAACATTTTTAATCTGTACCCCGGTGGTATGAATGCGTTCACATTAAAAACCGATCAAGCGTCAAACACAATTGACGTTAAAGTGGACCGGTAAATTAAAAAAAAGCAAAAAATCTTAATGCGTTTCCTCTTGCTCAGGAGCTTTGGCAATATAACTCATATGCAACTTATCTCTCTCCATAGACTATTTTAGTCGAAACTGCGGAGCCAATTTCGTATTATACAAACCGAACCTTTAGAATTCGCGCATGTTTGAGATGTTTTCAAAACGTTTGTTTTCGTCAAATCAAAACAACAAGTTCATAGGGTACGCGTCTTGCGCGTGTGTGAAAATGAATAGAGTTACCAAATATTCAGATTAAAAATGAACTCGCCCAATCTGAACGAGCTGTTTTTCATATTAGCGGGGGTTGAGTGTACCAAAAATACGATACAATTATTCAGCCCTATTATTTACTTAGCGCTATTTTACGCCACACATATGTCAATATGGTGTGAAAGACAAGTCAAGGTTTCTTCGCAAAAACCCGCCTAACGTAGTTCTACGCCAGCTACGCGGTTGTGTCTGGAATACAACCTTTCTGATTTTTTCTACAGAATGAGATGGCATTGCATTTCTGCGTGATTTTTTTATGCATAGGGCATTTTTTATGTCAGCACTCGAAACAACTACCAGATAGAACTTCAGTTTGTCGGCATATACTCGGACTACTTTATCGTGGAACACAAGTCGTTTATAAAAAGAATGAACAGCAATGGACCCAGGTGGCTTCCTTGAAGTAGATCGGGTTGTATCTCAAATTGAAGGGATCTGGTTCCATTAACACGTACGACTACAACGCGACTGGTGAGTTATGACAGTATCCACCGTGTAAACCATTCAGGAAATCCCATTTTATGCCATATTTCCGCCAAGAATTCAAGGTGACCATTTTTGAGTTCCGGTAGAACCGATTGCGAATATTCCGGAATGTTCAGATCGGCTTAAAATGCATCCAAGTGACCATTAAAGCGCTCGTGTTAAAAAATCCTGTGATTTGATACCTCATTTACCATATTTTCGAAGAAAATTTCAGATGGCCACTTTCGAGTTCCGGTAGAACCGATACCGGATGTTCCGGAGTATGTGGCGTAAGCCAGCGCTCTACAGTATAGTGTAAGAGTCATTATTAATGACTATAAATAAAATGGATAACTTTTGCGCAGTCAATTAAGCAGATTTCTAGTTTAATTCTATCTGCTACTTATGAATGACGTCAAAAAAAAATCCCGCTACGATCTGGAATATCTCCGGGAAAATGGAACTATAATTTACCAACATATTTTTTCAATAAAGGCCAATGTGGTTCTTTTAAGACTAGTTGCATAAAAATCGATTGAAAATCAGTGGAGATAGAGCCAAAAGTGTAACTGCAAGTACCTTCATTTTTGATGTTGGGGACGTAAAGGTTAAATCACTGACGAACTGACATGACACATAGAAGAAAATCATTTAAAAACCATCGTCCTACACATTTTGCTTGCACACTAGCACCCTCTGTTATGCATGTCGCGGAGTAGCTTGCATTTGTAGGGTTTTAGGGCTGTAGGGTTTTTACATTTGAATGGTTTTGTACTGAAAACTCGATGCAACACTCGCGCGCCGCGGTGTAGCCATATTGCGAAAAATACTTTTTTGAAAAATGAGTGGTTTTTGATTGGACGATGGAATTAACACGAGTGTCTCGTCTGTTTGTCTGTGGTTAAACTTAGACGAATTTGCTATCTGTGTTGGAAAAGTTCGGTTTGGTTTAAAAAAACCTGTATGGATGCGCGTGTTTGCCGTTTCATTGGAAGTGTAGTGACTCTTCACATGTGTCACTCATAAAATGGGATCGAATTGGTAAAATCCCTTCAACACATATGGAGGGGAACGATTGGTAATAAAATCAATCTCTAATTTCTATAAAGTAACAGAAAAATGTGATCTTGATTTTATTAAATTGTTTCGGAACGCAGATAGAAATAACTATATGGAGTCTGTTGTGGATTGAATGTATACCGTGGACCCCCGTTCGTTTGACCATTTTTAATCTGAACACTTTTTAATCTGAACCCCGCTGGTTTGCACGACGTGCAAATTGAAAATGGTACAAATGTCATTCTCAACATGACATCACTTGTTTACGCATTCAATGCACATAAACACGATTTGTTTGTACTGACCTAGCGTGTTTAATCGGTTTCGCATTTCGTTTTCCTTCAGATAGAAATCCGATCGGAAAATGTAATATTCGCGCTTCCAACTGCCAACTAAAACAAACCACCAAAACAATAACAAAGAGCAGGGCGGCCAGTTCACACAGATTTAAGCATATTTCGGGTTACTAGTTGTTCAAATTAAATTGTAACCCCGTTAGTTTGCATGAGGAATCGTTCAAACGAACGGGGGTCCACTATACAATATTACTGCTTTGATAAATGTTACATACAACGCATGTAGCAGTAGCTACGTGTAGCAGTATATATGCTGCATGTAGCATGTAAACATGAAGAATCATATTATTACATGCATGGATACATGCTATTATCACTACAAGGAGATTTACATAGCCTACGTCACCTACGCGGGTGTATCTTGTACACAACCTCTGTGATTTTTTGTGTAGAATCAATCGAAGATCATGAGAGGCTCCGTAGCCGCAAGGATACCGAGTATGCTTTGACAAGAGAGTGGTCGTGGGTTCGAATTTTAGTAGAATCAGACCATTCGATGCCAAGTGACTAGCATGGGTTTATTCTCAGGCCCCTCATTTACCCTTCCTTCATGCTGAACTCTAAAATACCCGCTGAAGCCTCTTGACAGTGCCAGTGATGTTAAAAACTCAAAATCTCAAAACTCATCAAAAATCGAAATCAACTGTGAATCATGTCAGCTTGATCCTATGCATAAAAAAATCACGCGTGAGGGAATGAATCTCTAAATAAATCGCAAACTTAAACTAAAACACACATTTAAATTACATGTTTATCTAATTCTTATTAGGCTTTTTACTTTCTAGTTAAGAAAATGTCGATTCCCGGGAAGGAAAAACGTAAATTCCGACAATATGTTTGCCACCTTAATTCATGAATGTGTGCTGCATTTCTCGGTGCTGATGTTTTTTCTGACGGTAGATTCTCTTTTGCTCTCTAGTACATTGCATGAAATCTCGCGTCACTTTTGATTTCGTCCAATGTAACAATTCCACCATATTGAGAAAAACGAGATCGAAGTTCTTCGAATTCAACTTTAAATTGTTTCAAAATGAAATAATTTTCAGTCATTCATTCAACGTGGTTGATGAATAATAACATTCAATATTTAACGGAGATTTTAAAAATCTAATTAAAACTAAGCAGTTTTGGTTTATTATGGAAAAAGTTACATTGGACTGTTTACCATCTCATGCTGTACTTTGGACGGTTTTATTTTTCCAGGCTATTGCACATAAATTAAGCGAAATCACCGTAAAATACGTGCGTTGCCGTGCTACGCTATTTTCGAGGTTATTTTCCAATATTAGACCGCTTGTTTCACTTAAAATGCATAAATAATGCGAAAAAAAACTTTCACTTGCTAAACGTCCAATGTACAGATTGGGTTTGTTTTGATTTTTTTTGCACTTTGGACATCAGATGAGAACGACCGAAGTAACAGTCAATCATTCGTAATTAGAATGTGCACATTGGACATTTTGATAATGCTAATTTTTTCACCTCAAAATAATTCTATTTGGGCAGGTGTTTTTGTATAACATAGAGTTTAAAAAGAGCAATAATTTGTTGTGATAAACCGGATTTGTTTACATTTGTTACATTGAACGAAATGAAAAGTGACGCGAGAAATGTCAGCTGTGGAAGAATTAAACAAAATGCTCACAGCTGAATTTGGTCCACATCGCATAGCAACAGAAACATCGCGTATAATAGCGAGAGAAATTCATATGTGAGTTTCTCGCTTGTGATAAAAGTTCAAATTTCATGTGCTTGAAATCTCATTGAGTTTTTTGCTTCTATGAACTTTTCAACACTGGCACAGTGCTAAAGTCCCTCCTATAGTTGAGTTTATTGGTCAGAGGAACGAATGAGTCCTCGCCAAGGACGGTTATAATATGGGATAGTATTGGTAGCGAGGAACGAGTGGGTAAAGTAGAGCAAGCTTTGAAGGAAGAGTACACCCCTGTACACACACAAGTACGCATAAAATTTAATAAGCATATCGCTCACTTAATGGCGATTATAGCAAAAAGAAATGCAGTGCGGGTCATACAGCAAACACCCGGGCGGTATCACAATAGATCAACGATACTGGTCGCAGTGATGAGTCCACACATGGAAAAAAATCGAAGATCATCTTTCAAAATATTTTTCATGGTTGACTGCAAAATTCCCAGTTATTTGTCATACGATATCTAATCAACGTTACAGAAATTTATGTGATAACCGCTCCGCTGAATTAATACAATTCGGCTCCGTAACACGTGTATCAAATATTTATCTTGCATAAAAAAGCAACCATATTGACATCTTTTGTAAATTACGCTTCATTCCGAGGAAAAAGCCGGTAATAACTGTATATAATTCTCTTTTCCACCCGTATTGCTCCAGGGGCGTCAAATTGTCAAAATTTTGCGGGCTAATCATCCACAGATGGCAGTTTATTCCCGTAGAACAAGTGCTTAATAGGCTATTATACAACAAAAATGTCACTTGAGAGTGCTGAAGTAGCCCGTATATCGAAAATAACAGCTAATAGTAGTTAAATTATTCCTAAAAAGCTATGTTTATCTGCTCTCTGCTTAGTTTCAGTTGTTTTAAGATGAATCAACAAGTAAATAGGTACCAAAATCAAAAGTACCAAAACCAATGAGTGGAATATGGAAAATGTGTGTAATTTCTCAGCCACACCACCGCACCGCTCTGTATTGTTCATCTCGTGATCGAACCAAGCGAAACAGACTAAAATACGCAGTTCTACGTCATTAGTTTGGCGAGGGTGAAGCCATCAAACACATAAAAAGTGATACCTTAGTCATAATTCGATTTTTAAGCAGTTTTTTCCGCTTCAAGCTAGACTTTGCAGAGAAAATAAGAAACAAAGCAACTACTGTCGATCATTAACCGGTTGTTTGACGATTGTAAACAAAAACATTCTCTTTATCCCGCTCACGTCTTTCGCGAAAACTGGTTACCGCTTACGGTGCAGCCTACATCAGTGCGCCATGAGGGTATCGAAATCGATCCAACGTCTAGTGTGATTTTTAGTACTGGTATCATATTGATGCGTTATTATATTTTTTTAAAATAAAAATATTGTATGATAAAAAAAACAGCGGCTGATTTGAATGATCTTCCATACCACGGTTACTCCCTGTTTACTGTTGTGCTACGAGTACGTGAAATACTGTTGACAACAGTCTTAAAGTTTTGACTTGTAGTCAAAGTAACAAAGCGTTTTTCTTTTGTAAGAAAGACAAAATATATTAAAATATCTCCGACGACCAGAGCTGAGCTGGTCACGTGAGTTACGCGTCTGCTATTTTTTACTTGATAATTCCGCGCCGGTGGAGAAGAAACAATCCGGTTCAATCAACCTTGTGCGCCGTTGCTTTTAGCAAGGATAGCTCGTCCTCGTAGAAATGACAGGTCCACTTTTATAAGTGTCTTGTCTATTGAAACCGTTTCACCAGCAAACTGCGAACCGGCTTGACGCGTATATCGCATATAACGCGTGATGGCGCTTCGATTTAAACTACGAAAGCGGTACAATAAATTACGCTCCTCAGCGGCTACAAAATGCGACTTATGGGAGAATCCTTATGCAGAATGTTCTTTGTCACGTGCAAATGATTCGTAAAATATTACTACTTGTTGCCGGTGTTTTTGGAACCAGTACGGAAATCTAGAAACCGTAATCGTTTAGTAGTTGCAAAATCGAGGTTCTTCCGGGTGCTTTCGGCTATCACGCAAAAGTGGCGATCTTGATTAAAACAGCGGTTTGCCGCTGGTTATCAATTTCCGATTCCCGCAGACTTCTAGCTTTAGTACAATTATGCATGATTTGCATGTGAATGTATTGTTTCGTAGCAAAAGCAAACGTTGATATGTGAATCCAATTTGTTTCAGGCTATACCACGAATGGAAATTTCTAATATATGGCTAATATGACATTACGATCGCGATAGCACGTATGGTTATGGTGTAATAAAAATGCGTTAAATACGTTTTCATACACGTGATAGCAAGCAGTTCTGATCGAGTATATCACACGCTTGGGGATGTTCGGAATGTTAATAAAGTTACGATTAAGTTGTTTGACCCTAGCGGTCTAGACTTGCGGTACACAGGGGTCAGTTGATAAGCTACCTATCCGTCTAGATCGGCGTAGTCCATATTTGTTCAACTGGTTGACCTTTGATGTAACCGGGACTAGCACCGGTGTTTGCGCCGAGACGGTTCGTCTTCGCATAGCGTAGATCGTGCACTGGAACACGATTATGCTTGCAACGTGTAATGAATGTGAGGTAGACATGTGCGTTGAAAAGCCACGCGGAAGCGCTACGATAAATAAGTAGTTATCACTGCGGGCGCTAAAGCAGACGAACACGTTTGCAGCAGTGCCTTACTGGTTGGGAAAATACGCACAGCTGCGTGTTTGCTGGGGTGGCACCGAGCCCTTCAGGTTGCTGATCGGGTACATGCAAAGTGTAACCTAAGTGCATGACGATATTAGAGCTTTGTAATAAAGCATTTCTCGCGTAACTTTTCAAATGAACCTAAGTAATAATGAGAGATTTGATTGATAACGGTTAGGATATCAGCGGTTGCCTGAGGAACCAAAGTTGTTTGAGCCTCTTTATTTGTCGTTAATTCTAAATTATTCGGCACAATATAGTCTTTATGAATACTAATACAATTACAACAATAAAAGTTGCAAATCACTACACATTAACTACAAACATCGTCTCTGAGAGACCCATCTTTTGAAAGCATCAATCAATCGAACGACTGGTAGATGTTGTCGTGTTTCTTTTCGGAATAAACTGGTCGTAGTTAGCTCTCCGTGCATCCAGATGAGAAAGTTCTGCGTTCGAGAATTCATTCCGGAACACAGAAATTTAACTGGTCCAGAAGATTTGCACATTCAATTTGCACGGTCAAAAGCTTAGTGACCAACAAACCTTGTGTTATCCTACTCCCATTTTCGGGCGATTCGAGTCACTGCAATTCAAAACGTCAAGTCCGATGGGTTACTCCAGGGTAGCATCCATAGAGTATAGCAAATGAACATTTTCTACACCTCGTTGCTGCGAACCTCGCAATCCAGTTTGCTTGAAATGGAAATACTATAGAGCTGGACTCAAATATTGAGCTTACTAAAGCGCAGTGCACTAGAGGAAATAAAAACAATGTATATTCCGGAACTCATTGGTAATTTTGAAGACGACTCCGAGTCACCCATTAGCCCTCAAGATAGTTTCCTCGAGCTGCAAACGAAAGGTAATCGCACAATCCTTTGTCACAATGCGATCAACCTGTTACATCCCTAAAAATAGAGTATTCGAGGGTAAATGGGCTCAGTTTGCGATAGAATGGGAGTGCATTGCACTTGAGAACATTGATTCTCAACACGTTATTAGCAACATTTGACCGAATTGATCAACTTACACTGCCAATCAACATTTTGCACTTGGAAGCTTCACAGCGGTTTGTTACGTGGCTTTTATCATTCTTGCGTGATGGAGTTTTACAAGTCAAGCTTGGATCGGATTTATCATCTGGATTCACAAACGATTCAAATCAGGTGTACCGTAGGGTAGCGCCCTTGGCCCACTTCTCTTTATTATAATTTTTTAATGACGCAGCTCATGCGATAGACAATGGAGGTCGACTGGTTTACGCTGATGACTTCAAAATCTACTTGACGTTTCGTGGCTTAGAAGATTGTTATCGTCTGCAGCTTTTATTAGATAAATTTGCATCGTGGTGTAAACTGAATTCCTTGATTATAAGCACTGGTAAATGTGAATTACTTTTCACCGAACTTAAATGCCGTTTCTCTTCGAGTATGCTATTAATGGGGAAGCGCTAAACCGAGTGGATCAAGTTGGCGTTATTCTTGACAGAAACTGACATTCGACAGGCACCGCACGGCGATCTTGTCTAAAGCGAGTAGACAACTAGTGCTCAGCGCTAGAATAGGACGGGATTATAAGGATCCCCATTGCCTGGAAGCCCTGTGCGGCTTTCATGTATGCTCGAAACTGTAAAATGTATTTGTGGTTTGGACCTCGCACCAGCTCGATTCAAACTTGCGGATTGAGCGTGTCCAGAGAAAATTCGTTCGTTTAGCTTTGAGGGATTTACCCTGGTGAGATCCTCCCAGTCTTCTCACTTATCCAGATCGTTGCTGCTTAATTGGACTAGACACACTCGAACGACGCCGCAAACCACAACGGGCCTTACTTATGGCGAAAGTGCTTAACGGTGAAATAGACTCCCCGAATCTGCTGTCTATGATCAACTTCCGTGCATCATAACGTGTGCTGCGACCATCTTCGATGCTTGTAAACCAGTTTCACCGGACGAACTTCAGGTATTTTGAACCAACAACGCTTTGTGTGAGACTTTTTAAATGTTGAACATCTCTTCGAATTTGGTGAAACCACTTATATGTTTCGAAATAGATTAGCTAGAAGTAATTCATTTTAATCGCTGCTCGATTGCATCAACTTTGCGGCTTCACGAGGCTTGGTGATCAAAAGCACCTTCTTTCCCCACAAAGATATCCACAAGGACAACTGGAGATCACTTGGTCAATGAACCTCGAACCAAATCGACCATATTCTCATCGAGGGCCGGTTTTCTTGAACACCACCAACGCATGCTCCCTTCGGAGTGCGGATATTGACTCGGACCACTACCTAGTAGCAGTACATGTGCGCTCAAAACTATCGCCTGTTTATACCTCGCGACAAAGTCGCCCTCCTCGACTACACATTCGGCAACTAGACAACCCGCGAACTGCCGAAAACTACGCGCGCGCACTGGATGAAGCTCTACCTTCCTCTGTGGAGCTAGATGCTTCGACCCTCGACGAAAACGGATGGAGTAGGATACGCTCGGCCGTCAACGAGGCCGCAACCGCGGTGCTAGGTGTAAAACCTCGAGTGCACGAAATGATTGGTTTGACGGGGAATACCAAGAAGCGTTAGAGTGGGAAAAAAATGCTTGGGAAAACTATCTGAGCATATCCCCGAGAGAGAATTTGGCCAAGTATCTACGAGCGAGGAATGAGTTGACCCCGATCCAGAGGAGAAAAAAGCGCCAGAAGGAGAACAGAGATCGTAAGGAGCTAATACAACTATTCCGGGCTAATGACACCCGCAAGTTTTACGAGAAGGTGAACCAAACTCGCATGGCCCATACACCAAAACCTGACATATGTAGAGACGACGGATGGGATCTAATCACAAACGAGCGCGAGGTGGTCGACAGGTGAAAGCAGTTCTTCGATGAGCACCTCAACGGCGATATAGCAGCAGGAGATGCAATGGAAGTTAACCTCGGAGTACCTACAAACGACAACAGCGTACCGGCTCGCGATCTCGAAGAGATCCGGCGAGAAATCGGTCTGCTGAAGAATAATAGAGCCGCCGGAAAGGACCGACTCCCGACAACACTCTACAAAAATTGCCAAGAACCGCTAGCAACGGCACTTCATTGGCTGGTTTCAAGGATTTGGGAACAAGAAAAACTACCGAAGGACTGCTGTAACTACCGCGGCATTACGCTAGTCAACGCCGCCAACAAGGTGCTCTCCCAGACTTTGTTGCGTCTTCTATTCCCAATAGCAAAAGAATTCATAGGGCAGTATCAGGCGGGCTTTATGGGGGCCATGCTACTACGGATCAAATTTTTACTCTCCGACAAATCCTCCAGAAATGTCGAGAGTACAACGTGCCCACGCATCATATTTTCGTGGATTTCAGAGTAGCATACGATACCGCTGAACGCGAACAGCTATGGCATATAATGCACGAGTACGGTTTTCCGGACAAACTGACACGGTTGATCAAAGCTACTCTGGAACGAGTGATGTGCTACGTGCGCGTTTCGGGGACACTCTCAAGTCCTTTCGAATCGCGCAGAGGGCTACGGCAAGGGAATGGACTATCCTGTATGTTATTCAATATTACTATTGATGGTGTGATCCGGCGAGCGGGTATCGAAACGAGAGGAACGATCTTTAGCAACAGTAGCCAACTCCTAGCCTTTGCAGACGACCTCGACATCATTACTAGAAACCGTGGAACGGCGGAGGTAATCTACGCCAGACTAAAAACGGAGGCTAGGAGGATAGGGTTACAAATTAATGCGTCGAAATCCACATATATGGTAGGAAGGGGCTCCCGAGAAAGTAACGTTTGCCTCCCACGGACAGTGACTATTGACGGCGATGAACTGGAAGTGGTTGATGAGTTCGTATATTTGGGATCTCTGGTCACCGCCGACAACAATACGAGTAAGATGATTCAACGGCGCATTTAAGCTGGAAATCGAGCCTACTTTTCCCTCCGCAAGACGTTTCGATCTAGGAGCATACGCCGCCATACAAAGCTGACGATGTACAAAACGCTAATCAGACCGGTAGTCCTCTACGGACTTGAGACAGTAACTTTGCTTACGGCAGACATACGTGCACTTGCCGTTTTTGAACGAAAGGTGTTGCGGATTATTTTTGGCAGAGTACAAACGAAAAGCGGAGAGTAGGGGAGACGTATGAATCACGAGATACAGGTATTGCTTGGAGGGATTCCCATCGTACACCTGGCGCAAGTTGGGAGACTGTGGTGTGTAGTGAAATCCATTCTCTTCAAGAACCCCACCGGCACCAGGAATAGAGGGGCTCAACGTGCTAGTTGGCTCGACCAGGTTGAAGCCGACTTGTGTGTGTCGAGACGCGCAACGAATTGGCGACGAGTAGCCCAGGACCGAGTAAAAAGGAGAGGAATTCTTGCTACGGCAAGAGCCACCCCGACTCTCGGCTGAATAAGTAAGTTTAGCACCAATGATCAGGAAATATTTCTAGCAATTTTCCTAGTTCAGCACATTATTAATTTTCAATAGTTGGGGTCAATCCATGGACCACCATACTACTGTTTGTTTAAAGGTAATGCAAACTTCTGACGTTTATTGATTTCTTATTTTACTTTATTTTGCAATTACTTTAAATTGGTGTTACCAAAAAATCCTGTTTGTCAGTGAATCTAATACGACGACGTAGCACCCGAACTTAAGCAATACTAAATTACAAAGAGAGAAATCGTTCAGCTAATCTGTTGATAAATTGTTATTTCCAGTGTAGCTTCCAATGTGTTAGTTTTTTAAATTATGTAATGTGTTTTCGAGATTGGCATGGATGTGAAGTCGATTTTGTTCTGGTGTGCGAGTTCAAAACAATTTCTGGAACTGTTGAAAATCATAATTCGTTTTATTTCCGTTCCAGCTGATTCCATTGATGTGGGGTAGAACGCTAAGCAATATAACATGATGCATAAAAAATTGATGGAAACGAATTTTGCGCTTCAGGTGACATTGGAGCTCAATTCGAAATGATTTCTTTTATTATGTGTACACCACAATATGAAAAATAATCGTAATTCTTACAAAAATTTTACGAACTGCTTGATAGTTGACCTGGTTCAAGAAACTGTGAAACCTTTGAATATTCTATTCATACTTATCCTTTGATGAATGATTTTTATCCCTTTAACCTTCCTAATGCATTAGAAAAAAGTTACATATTATGCATTAAGGGTCGAAAACGACCCAAGTTTTGAAATTGCTCTCATTCATCCATTTTCAATCCGAATCTCGTTTTCTTTACCTCGTTTGAAAGCTATGGCCAAAAACTAGCACCCAAGGTATGTTGGGGAATATTTGTTGACTGATGGCCACTTCTGCGTCGGTTCCGGAACACCCACTACCAGGTCCCGGTGAACATTTTTATGTTTTGAGATAATTCATTTTACGGCACATCAAATCACATTGGCTTGACAAAATAAGATTAATGGAAGTGCAATGGGAACATTTTGGACCCAAGCGACCATTTCCTCATTGGTTCTGGAACATACGGTACCCGGTTTTTGAGGACAATTTTAAATTTTAGGATGATTTATCTTGCGACACGTCAAATTACATCAGCTTGATAACGTAAGACTATTGAAAGTATAATAAAGACATTTTGAAGGCAAATGGCTACATCAGCATTGGTCCCGGAACATCCGGTACCCGGGTTTTGGGGCCATTTTTGTATTTTAGGATAACCCATCTTGCGACACATCAAATCACATCGGCTTGATTAAATAAGACTGATGAAAATAAAATAAGGTCATTTAGAAGCCAAATGGCCATTTTACCACCGGTTTCGGAACATCCGGTACCTGGTTCCGCGGGATATTTTTGGATTATGAAATAATTCATTTTGTGGCACATCAAATCACAACGCCTTGATCAAATAAAACAGTTCCAAGAGGTATGGGGACCATTTGAAGACAAATGGCCATTTCATCATCGGTTCCGGAACATTGGGTGCACGGTTTATGAGAACATTTTTGGATAGGATAATTCATCATGCGCCACATCAAATCACATTGGCTTGATGAAATAACACTAATGGAAGTACAATGGAAAAATTTTGGAGCCAAAATTACCATTTCATCATCGGTTCCGGACTATCCGGTATCCGGTTTTTGGGGACATTTTTGGATTACAGGGTAATTCATCTGCCCCGAGTTACCCCGTTTTACGGTTCATTATAAATACCGGGTACCGGATTATATGCGACTAACGCCCCATTATACTTCCATTGTTGTTATTTTATCAACGCGATGTGATTTGAGGTGCCGCATGGTGAATTATTTCAAAAGCCAAAAATGTCCCCCGAAACTGGTACCGGATGACCCAGTACCGATGGTAAAGTGGCCATTTGGCTTCTAAATGACATTGTTTTACTTCCATCAGTCTTATTTTATCAAGCCGATGTGATTTGATATGTCGCATTATGACTTATCCTAAAATACAAAAATGTCCCCAAAAACCGGGTACCGGATGTTCCAGGACCGATGCTGATGTGGCCATTTGCCTTCAACATGTGTTTATTATACTTTCAATAGTCTTATGTTATCAATGTGATGAAATTTGACGTACCGCAATAGAAATCATCCTAAAATTCAAAAATGGCCTCAAAAACCAGGTACCGGATGTTCCGTAACCGATGGGGAAGTGGCCATTCGGGTCCAAAATGTCCCCATTGTACTTCCACTAGTCTTATTTTATCAAGCCAATGTGATTTGATGTGCCGCAAAATGAATTATCTCAAAATATAAAAATGTTCCCCGGGACCTGGTAGGGGGTGTTCCAGAACCGACGCAGAAGTGGCCATCAGTCAACAAATATTCCCCAACATACCTTGGGTGCTAGTTTTTGGCCACATCTTTCAAACGAGGTAAAGAAAACGAGATTCGGATTGAAAATGGACGAATGAGAGCAATTTCAAAACTTGGGTCGTTTTCGACCCTTAATGCATAATATGTAACTTTTTTTGCTGTGGCTCTTCTAGATGTCGCTGAAAGCTGAAACTCCCCCTCAATGCTAATTTTCCAAAGTTAGGAAAAGTCAGAAAATTTCAAGTCTCTAGCTCGTACCGTTACTGAGTATCAAGCTTTGTAAGTATGCCGATGGGTCGAAAACGACCCCAATGCGCTAGGAAGGTTAAGTTGAAATTAGTCGTCATCGATTCTGCCCATTTCGAAAGCAGTTTTTTTGTTTGAAACAAAAATTCTGTTCATGGAAATATATTCGCTGTGTTCAGATTGGCAAGAAAAATGCAGTACAGTGGACTCTCGTAAAAGTTAACTTTCTGAAAAGTTAATTGTTCAGAAAAGTTAAGCGAATATTGTCTCGTACAACACTCTAAAATGTTAATTTTTACCTTAACTTTCCCGAGAGTTTGAATTTATTGGTTGTCCAAGTGTTCGTTCAAACACGTGTGTTTTCCCTCTATCTTTATTTCTCATATTTCGGTTTATTGTCGCCTTTCCACAGTTTCACATAAAGTCGCAGAATAACTGAGATTAAATTAAATTCTTGTACTGGACAGATAACCAGTTTTTGATAACATACTGGAAAAGCGCAAACTCAGATTGAATTTTGAATGCAAAAGAAGGAATAGCAGGGAACAAAAAATAAGCGCGGACATTATCAAAACGTTGTCGTAGATTACGAAAAAACAAGAGTAAACTAGTATAATCGACTATTTTAAGCTTACTGAAAGGTACTAAGTATTTATAATTTTCAATGACTTATAGAACTACTTAGAAAAGTTAATATTTCGGAAAAGTTAATCGGCCCATTCCCCAATCGAGTAACTTTTCCGAGCGTCCACTGTATTTACATTTTTATGAACAGAATCCCGCTTTTGGGCCCAAAAACTGCTTCCGAAATTGGGCTCTCCGAAGAAAAGTTAATGACTGCTAATTTCCCGTTAAGCGCGAATTTGAGACAAACCAGCCTATGGCTGAAAGTCTCGTTAATAAAGAAAATTATTATTATTATGATTTCATAGTCTATGACTATGAAAAAGCTATATGTTTTTTTAGAACGGGTTTAAGTATTAGAATACGAAGTGTCACTTTTAAGTTAACGTTGCTCAACTTTTGTTCTTTGTAGGCCACATAAACTATGTTAGACTTTTTTGTATGCCAGAATGGCACTGAGTTCAAAGGCCGCTACGATTGTAGATCGTCTTTTTCCCAAAAGCTTTCCCTTACACAATTGTGTGGATTAGGGCATACAGGGTTATAGAGTAGGGCGGGGCATAAGTGCGATGTTTGAAGTTGTCATCAATTTTCGTGAGATATAAAGAAGGACAACAAGATAATATATTTTATAGTGATGCAGTAACTCAATGTCTTTACATTCAACAATAAATCATCTGCGGTAATAGCGTTTTGCAAAATAAATTCTTCTTTCTTTTGATCAAGTGCCGATTCGCACTTTTACCCCACTAGCGGGGCAAAAGTGCGAGTACCGCGGGGCAAAAGTGCGAAGCTCGAATTCATGAAATTAGCACAACAGTAGCTAACAAAACCATATTGTCTTCAATCTGCGTTATGTTCCGGGCAGGAATATTTTCAATTTGAACCTTTCCTATTTTGTGCTGGTGTAATGCAGTCTCCGTTAGATCGAAACTTTTGTCCAAGATCCAAACGTTTGTCTTTTGTTTCATCAGCGAAGAAACATTTTTTTCCTTCGGCCAACATCTGTAGAGCACACAGTTTATCGCAGATCTTCCATTACTAGTATCTGTAATATAGTGCCTAAAGCTGTATATAATTAGCTATAAATGTTTGCCTCGTCCATAAATCGCACTTTTGCCCCGTCCGTGAATCGCACTTTTACCCCGCTAGACATATTTTTGTAGATGCTTGACGGGGTTAGATTAAATTACGGAAAAGCGAAATATATTTTGTAAACTCTTTTCACCCTATTTTAAAAACAGATATGTGAGTGATGTAAAACACTGCTGCAAATTTTCAACAAGTAATATCCTCCTGTTGATATCGTATTTGCCGTATAACAAAAAATTACATCAAAACCGCCCTAAAACAACATTTGCACGTAACTCAGCAACTATGCTTCGTAAGCTACCAAAGTTTACGTTAGATTCAAGCTGTCAAAGTAGTCACCCATCCATGCCAATGTAGTCAATTTACTCGGAATCTTCACCGATAAATCATTGAATCGCACTTTTACCCGCATCGCACTTTTACCACTCCTTACTCTAATATTTTTTCTTAATTTTCCAATCGATTGGTGTGAATATGACTTAAAGAGTTCATTCAAAATCAAATTGCTTGAAACCTCAAAAATAGTAAAGAACTAAAGAACTTTTGAACAATACTTTTGCTTTGTTTAGAATAATCCGTGACTTATCATTAGTTATCAAGCTATTTAATATTCATTGTTGTTTTATTTGAAATGATCACGTACTTCTGTCTCTTTAAAAAGATGACATACGTATCAATAGAGCCGCTCATGAATTCTTTCTATCTCATTAGATTTATGACTGATAGAACATTTTGATGCTGTCATATAATATGCAAAGAATTTATCAGTCACGTATACAAATGTATGTTATAAGCTAATACGAAATTTAATTATTATTCATACTTGGCCTATTCAAAAGAACACATGAAGACATCGTGATTTGATGTATTATTACTTAAAAAAGTAGAATGGTCTGCGTTTTGGGATATTGTGTATCCAGCACTAAATTGGATTTCCGAAAAAACGGCTAACGATTTTTCTTCAGTGCCGTACATTAAACCTAGTGCCGGAAGTAGTGCGCTGTATAGCACGTCTCGTTTGCTATACAGCGCACTACTTCCGACACTAGGTTTAATGTACGGTACGGAAGATAAATCGTTTGCCGTTTTTTCGGAAGTCCAATTTAGTGCTGGCGACACAATAAAAACGTTGTTTGGCAGAGGAATACGAATTAGGTAGATACGGTTCCTCCCCTTAATGTTGATATTACGGAACTTTCTACAGATCTCGTGTATGAAGATACCAAATTTGAGCATTATCAGGTCGGATTGTATGCTTCAATTGAATACATCAGCAAACTATGAATTCTATTCTTAAAATATCTTAAATGACGAAACAGAATTCGTCCTGTTGTTTGTGGCTCAAGACATTCTTAGAACTTGCGGTTTTTCAATTATTACTTCAAAAAGTGTTAAATAAGTGTTAAATAACATGGAATAAATCAGATGGACAACATTCATTCATTCAACATACATTCATCATGAGTAATTATGATACTCTAAAATCCACCTACTACAGTGTGACACATATGTTTTCGAACACAAACAAAGTGACATATTTTTGTAAATAAAAGCTGAATTTCGAATTAACTAACTTAAATTCATCCAAAATATAAAATTCATATTCTTTGAGCTTCTGCTGCATGTACCGTCATATACAAAAGTCCAGAGGGCTCAAAGCAGGAGGACTTAGAGGCCATTCCTGTTTCGATATGAAATCCGTCGGATTTGCTTTGCATCACGTCTTCACAAGAATTGCAGTCTGGGCTGGAGTTCCATCCTGTTGAAAGCCGTAATCTTCTTCACCATACATTCCCCGAACGTAAGGTTTCAAATTTCTAGACAGTATTTTACATTAACTTTCACACCTTTATCAATAAATACAAGAGGAAGTTTCCCTTTCTTTGAAATGCCTCCCCATACCATCACCGCTGTAAATTTTGGTGTCGTACATTCAGTTTGCATTTTGAAACGTCTATAAGCGAAACCGACCACAACCGATCATTTTGAGAAAGATGCGGTGTTTGAAGAACAAATAACTTCAGAATAGAACACTTCTGAAACACCGTGCCGACAGAGCAGCAGTTTGCATCTTTTCTGCTATTTTTGTTTTGTTGCTTCCGTTAATCCATGGATTTTGCGTTTTTTGATCCAGATCCATTTTAGAAATTCGAAAAAGAGAGTTCCTTTTGATATTCAGCTGAACTGTCATTTTCCGTGCGGACCGGTCGCAACTGCGACTAATTCGTTCTCGAACAACCTTTTTGACCTCTACGGTTCTAGCGCTTCGTTTTCTTCCAGTTTTTACCGGTTTTCAACAGATCCCGTCTCGACAAATCTTTTTAGTGTTCAGTATACAAAACCTCTTTTTATGCCGTGATGTTTGAGGTTACGAAAAATAGTGTCGCATGTAGCACCGTTTCACAATTTATTTATTATCAACGACCGTAACTCAAGCTCTGGTGCACACCGAACGAAACACAATACGAAAATGAATCTACGTCAAGTGAGACTTAAGTCATGATGTCACACACACATGATCTTAGTTTGGGTAACCAACGTATTCTGGACCCCTCCAGCAGCTGTACATAATTTGGACACTTACAGCAAAATCAAATGGAAGTGTCCAAATTATGTACAGCTGCTGATGGGGTCCAAAATAGGTTGGTTACCCTAAGTCGCTGCAAGCCAAACATGATATTGTGTCACACTGTAAACATACTACAATGACTCAAGAATTTAGTCACTTGAAGATTGAATGGAATATTCTACGATTGCATTTGCATTGCCGTTTATCATGAATGTTCGATCGCTAGTTTTAATTACTTAATAACCGAGTATTTCTAGACCTTTCTGCGAAGATATTTGTAGATTTTGTTTTCCGTTATTTCAGCCTTTCTCACAACACAGTGATTTAAGTGATAGAACCTCTAATTAGTAATTAATTAGATAACAGAATCACGTTAGTTAGATTTGCTTCTGCATCAGTAAAATACAGTGAAGTCGCTGCTTACGCGGTATTTACGTGATTTGTTTTTTTATTCGATTTCATACTTGAAAACGATGCAAGTTATCAACTTGATTCCAATCACCGTTTAGGCCAAAAGCAACCGATGTATCGATTTACGATATCCAAAAATTTCAAAATAATTTTCCAGAAAAAAAACCAGGACTGCAAAAAAGTCGGTTTTTACGCGATTCCGCAGAAAACTTGGAACCGTAAAAAGCGACTCGAGTGTATAGTAGGTATGATCTGCAACAAATTATCCAACACTCTAGGCAATCGCTGTCACGGTCAAGTTCGGCAGGTGTTGCTCTCATAAGCTAGGCGTGGGAAAACAATGCTTTCAATCAGTTTGCAAAACAAAGCGAACGAGTGATTCGTGCGCATTTGATAAGACTGAGATAGAAATTTCCCTGTCTTTTTTTACAAGAGGAGAGAGTAAATGGGAAAGAAAGAGATAAAGGAGAGATTATGGGAGCTGGTGGGAAACACAGGGGATAGGACAAATGAATTGCATACAGCCTGATTGTAAATAAGATGATGATAATAAGAGAATAGCATGTTTAGGTAAGTCCGTTTGTTATTTTTCGATAAAACTCTGTGATAAAAACACATGAATTATTATGGCTTAATATGACCGCGATGCCATTTGGATAACTGTACTCACTTTGTTCTACGGCAGGTGTAACAGGCTATACCTAGTTGGATACAGGATACAATAAACTTAACACAATGCCCTACAGTTCAGTCAGAACCAATATCCAAGTAGGGTGCTAGATGAGTTTGGTGGGTCTACGTTTACTTTCCTGACGAAAGAACGAATAAATAGCAATAGAACCAATTTTGTTGCGAACCACATTCAAACTATTACTTGGTATTTATATTTATGGAGTGCCTCCTCATTATCGATAAAAATATATTGTAAGAAAAGCCCAATTTTTCCAAAAAACAAAAGTGCTCTTAGTTTTTCTTCCTGCTCTGAATAGGGCGAAGAGAAGAGATACATACAAAGATTTTTGTAAATAATTGCTGTCTGACCATGATAGACGAAGGAAATCTTGCATATGACGAAGTGCAGTTTTCGTATGACGAACTCCCGCTGGAGCATGAAAAATTGTTTCTCTAAGAAACGTAAGTTCCGAAATATTTGTCAGCCCAAATGGGAACACATGTACAGACAAAATTCATACAAGTGTCAGATTCATCTCGTGTGAAAAATTTCAGCATATGCGGATACAGTTCTTATTAGAAAAATTGAAATAAATCGTGCTTACATATGACGAAGAGGGTCCATCACCCTACGAATCTGAAATATCTAAACAATAGCCACTACTTGATGATAATAAAAAATTGATCACAGTTGTAAACAGTCATTATGTCAAAATGTCATAAAAACCGTTTTGTGTAAAGTTATTTTGCCATGCGCACTACTCATGGCAAGCAGATCACATGACGTTATTTTTCGCCACTAAATCTGCTTGAATCATGGTGAATGGTGAGGGTTGTGGATCTGTCTCTTCAAGCAAAGCTGGTAAACGGGGCTTTTTCAAATTATTTGTTTATCTTCAAGTTGATTATTTATCGTGAAAAATTGCACCATAAATATGCCATTGAAATGAAATAGCCATTTTCTCGTAGTGATATGAAATCTTTCAAATTTTATTTAAAAAGTGGGGGAGTTTGAAACTAGTTTTTGAACAAATTAAACACCGAAAATTGTAAATATTTTGATCAATTTACTAACTAACTATGTATCTGTTGAAAATATGTGCTTGAGTTGAGAATTATTCATGAGCGCAAAAATTGCAGTGTGTATAATAACTTTCCATTTTCCAGTTGTTTACTATCAAGATTGGTAGGTTATAATTTAAGGAACAAAAACTAACAAATCTCTCGTAAAATTGTCAAAATAACACTGGAGAAGTGAATCAAAGCTCTAATACCTGTTATATGAGTTTTGCAAGTCTATTAAAACTTTTGCAGAGAATTTCTTTCTGTGTGTGTGGAATTTATATATTAATTGGTCATTGAAATCAAGAATAAAGACGATTTTCGCTGCTGCACGTATTTTTGAAATTAAATAAAATTTAATTGCTTGTTGCAATTCTTTCTTTGACAATCACGATCATACTTACTTACTTACTTACTTACTTACTTACTTACTTACTTACTTACTTACTTACTTTAGCAGCCGAGAGCCGGGGTGGCTCTTGCCGTAGCAAGAATTCCTCTCCGTTGTACTCGGTCCTGGGCTACTCGTCGCCAATTCGTTGCGCGTTTCGACACACGTAAGTCGGCTTCAACCTGGTCGAGCCATCTAGCACGTTTAGCCCTTCTATTCCTAGTGCCGGTGGGGTTCTTGAAGAGAACGGATTTCACTGCACCGTCGTCCGGCATCCTTGCGACGTGGCCGGCCCGCCATAGTTTCCCAACTTTCGCCAGGTATACGATGGGAATCTCTCCAAGCAGTGCCTGTAGCTCGTGATTCATACGTCTCTGCCATTCTCTGCTTTCCGTTTGTACTGTACCAAAAATAGTCCACAACACTTTTCGTTCAAATATGGCTAATGCACGTATGTCCTCCGAAAGCATTGTTAGTGTCTCAAGTCCGTAGAGGATTGGTCTGATTAGCGTTTTGTACATCGTCAGCTTTGTGCGGCGGCGCATGCTCCCAGATCGAAGCATCTTGCGGAGGGAAAAGTAGGCTCACATAGGTATCGTTTACTTTACATACATGGTTAGGTTTATTGTAATTTCATGTACTTGTTCAAACGAATTGTTCGCTAGAAAGTTTGTTAGCGTTTTTTCAGATAATTATGAGCTTTTAATCAGTGTTGAAAAATTCATGGCAGCAAAAAACTCAATGAGATTTTAAGCACAAGAAACTTCAACTTTGATCAGAAGCGCCGAACTCACATATGAATTTCTCTCGCTATTATATGCGATGTCTCTGTTGCTATGCGATATGAACCAAATTCAGTTGTGAGCATTTTGCTTACTTCTTCCACAGCTGGCATTTCATACAACGAACCAGAGAGCGAAAGAGAATTAACCGCCAGAGAAAATATAAGCAGCGAAAAAAGCTAGCACATATTCATGAATGAAGATGGCAAACAAATTGGCAGAATTTACATTTTTCCTTCCCGGGAATCGACATTTTCTTAACTAGAAAGTAAAAAGCCTAATAAGAATTAGATAAACATGTAGTTTAAATGTGTATTTTAGTTTAACTTTACGATTAATTTAGAGATTCATTCTCTTACGCTCAGTCACAGTTACGTATCGCAGAGAATGCCTGTTGGGAGCACTGCACTGAGCGCAACTGACAGAGGACAGATTGCGGGAGGCGTTCTCAAGCGGACATTGACAGATTGGTATGCTCGATACAATGTAAACAAAAAACATAGATTAAAAGAAGGAAGAAAAGTGATGTAAAGAAAAGTTAAAATTGAACGGACATTTTGAAGTTAAAAGCGCTAAAAAGTGAGTTAAATAGAAAAGTTAAATTGTGCCTAGCTAGCGGTAAATTTAAAGAAAGTTAACTACCATTTTGTAGCAATATTTACTAGTGAGTAAGATACGCAGAAGAAGTGCTAGTTTTCGACTTATAACTAAATAAAGTTAAAACTTACAGCTAGAACAAATTAAAACCAAGCAGACGAATTAAAACTAGTGACGAAATAACACGGAACAGTTTAAAAGTTTGGAACGATTAGCTGGTTAAAAGGATTCTATCTGCAAGAGGGAATAACGAAACTAAAATTGTAAGTCCACATATAAAACGAAAAAGCTTAATCTAATACCATTTATTCTATAAATAAAAATATAGTTTGATCTGCTAGTATTATAAAGCCGATTCAGAAACGGTTTCGCTTCGTTCAAAAACAGTCCGAACAAAATCAAAAATTTTATCTCTCGGACATAACCTCGAAAGATGGCTAATTCGAAGTCCGGCAGCTGCCTTCTGTGTTCGGAAGTGGACACAAACGAAATGGTCCAATGTGACCAGTGCGACGGATGGGCGCATTACGGTTGTGCTGGAGTGAATGATACGGTAAAGGATCACCCGTGGAGCTGTCCGAAGTGCAGCAACTTTCTGCAAGTACCCAAAAAGAAAGGTGCTGCTGTCGCTACGTCGAAAAAGACCTCCACGGATGGAAAGAAGACAAGTTCGAAGGGAGAAACTGGCTCGGTGAGTAGTGCTGTTTTGACAATCGAAGAATCTTTGCGAAAGATGCAAGAAGAGATGGATGCCAAGGAGAAGGCCTTGGAGAACGAGCGCATTCTACGTAGGAAACGGCTCGAAATGGAACGTGCGATGAAGGAGAAGGAATTAAGCCTGGAGAGAGAACTACGCCAAATGGAATTGGACCAAGAGCGGGAGTTACGGGCAGATCAGCTGAAACAGGAGCAGGAATTGCTGAACCAGCGCCTGAAGGAAGAGGAAGAGTTTCTCAAAAGGCGAAACAAGCTGCGTGAACAGTTCAAAAATGCAAAAAAGGTACTGGTTGAAAACTACGGCGGTACGGGGCGTGAAAAGGACGAAGATCATAAAGAGGATGAAGATGAAGAAGAAGGCGCTGTTGGTGGAATTCCGGATGAAGAAGAAGAGGAAGACTTTCATCGGAAGGTAGAGGATTGGCTCGATAACCAGAAGCTTCAACAGAAACCTGTGGTGTCTGGTGCCAAGGCAAAAAAGGGGCCCTTGCCCCCTCCCACTTTACCGAAAAACCCGAGTGCAAATCGTCACAATATTCCAAATAATGAGGATCCGTTCGAACGATTGACTCGCGATGAACGGAACTTATTAGAAGGGCTGTTGGATCGTACACGAAACGTGTCGAGGCAGGAACCGGTAGGGCTCTCCCAAGCGCAAATATCCGCTCGACAGTCCATTTCCAAGCAGTTACCGGTGTTTAGGGGCGAGGCTGAACTCTGGCCGATTTTCATCAGTAGCTATGAGTATACCACCGAAGCGTGTGGATTTTCTAACCTGGACAATTTAAAGCGCCTGCAGGACAGCCTAAAAGGGGATGCTCTAGAAGCCGTGAGAAGTCGGCTGGTCCTCCCTGACTCGGTTCCCGATGTAATCCGCGATCTCCAGAATTTGTTCGGGAGGCCTGAGAAGCTTTTAAAAACGCTGCTGATGAAAGTGCGCCAGGCCAAGTCACCAAGAGCTGACCGTTTAGAAACATTCATACATTTCGGTATAACGGTCAAGCAGCTCTGCGACCACTTAGAAGCTGCGAAGCTCGTGGATCATTTGAGCAACCCCATGTTGGTCCAAGAGCTTGTGGATAAGCTCCCTCCAAACTACAAGCTGGATTGGGTCCGCTACAAACGGAACCAAGTCGGCACTCCGTTAAGGATCTTTACCGAATTCATGAACGGTATTGTTTCCGATGTCTCCGAGGTCAGTGAATTCTCCACTCACGATCTTCACGATCACAGTGAACGTTCCGCGCGAGCGAAGCAGAACAAGAAGGAGTTTGTCCACGTCCACAACTCCTTCCCCGGCAAAAGGGAAACGACGCCGAATGTGAAAAGTGAAAAGCCGTGCTGGGTGTGTAAGAGGACTGATCACAAGATCAGATTTTGCGATGATTTCCGAAAATTAAACATCGCAGAACGTCTGAAGCTGGCCGAAAGGTTCAAGTTGTGTGAACTGTGCCTTAATAACCATGGAAAGAGCCGCTGCAACTTTAAGATTCGCTGCAACGTAGGAGACTGTCAAGGAGGACATAATCCGCTTTTGCACCGTTCCGAAGAAATTGTTCAGATAATGGAGGTCCAGTGTAATGCTCACAACCGCCTAAATCGCTCCGTGTTGTTTAGGATGCTACCGGTTACGCTTCACGTCGGGAACCGAGGACTGGATATCCTTGCATTTTTGGATGAGGGGTCCTCCATTACCCTGGTAGAGGATTCTATCGCCAACAAGTTGAAGATCAACGGAACAGCTGAGCCGTTAGTCGTCACATGGACTGGAAACATGAAGCGCTTCGAGAACGGTTCTCGGAAAGTGGATCTGATGGTATCCGCTAGAGGCTCAACCGAGCAGTTCCCGCTACGAGAAGCTCGCACCGTTGCGGAACTCATTTTGCCTAAACATGAGATGCAATTCCGCGAGATCGCGCCACGCTATCCCCACTTACAGGGCCTGCCGGTTGAGGATTATGACGCAGAAGAACCGAAAATGATGATCGGGTTGGACAACATGCACGTATTCGCTCCGCTCGAATCTAGGGTTGGTAGACCGGGCGAGCCTATCGGTGTTCGATCGCAATTAGGCTGAACAGTCTACGGACAGGAGAACCAGTGTTCGTTGTCGAGTGCGGTGGTGAATTTTCACGCAGTGGAGCCAGTGAGCAACCAGGCGTTGCACGATATGATTCGCAGCCAATACGTGATGGAGGAAGCAGGAGTTACACCGGCCGGAATTCCGGAGTCGGCCGAAAACGAACGTGCTCGTGAGATTCTTCAAAGTACGACGGTTCGTGTTGGATGTCGTTTCGAGACAGGGCTCCTGTGGCGCGATGACGAGCGGAAGTTCCCTGACAGTTATCCGATGGCTGTGCGCAGGATGCAAGCATTGGAGAGGAAGCTGTTAAAAAACGAGGCGTTGCGGCAGAATGTGGAGAAGCAGATCACCGACTATCAGTTGAAGGGTTACGCGCACATTGCTACGCTGGCTGAACTCGTCGACACCAATCCAGCAGCGGTATGGTATCTACCCCTTAACGTTGTGACGAACCCTAAGAAGCCGGGAAAGGTGCGCCTTGTGTGGGACGCAGCTGCAACAGTAAACGGCGTTTCCCTGAATACAGAACTGTTAAAGGGGCCTGATATGCTGACGTCTCTCCCGGCAGTAATTCAACGCTTTCGTGAGCGTAGCGTCGGATTTGGTGGTGACATACAGGAAATGTACCACCAGATCCGGATCAGAGCGGAGGATAAACAGGCGCAACGGTTCCTGTATCGTCCTTCAAGTAACGACAAACCGCAGGTGTTCGTCATGCACGTGGCGACTTTCGGATCGACTTGCTCACCTTGCTCTGCGCAATTCATCAAGAACTTAAACGCAGAGGAGCACGCGGAGCAGTATCCGGAAGCGGCGGTAGCGATTGTGGAAAACCATTACGTCGACGACTATTTCGACAGTCTAGACACGGCTGAGGAGGCAATTAGGAGAGCCCAGGAGGTGAAAGCTATCCATTTCCGTGGCGGTTTCAACATCCGAAACTGGGTCTCAAATTCGTCGGAGTTTCTGCGAGAGATGGGAGAGCAACGCGACAGCAGCGCGGTGCACTTTCACCAGGACAAGCAAGCCGAAACAGAACGGGTGCTCGGGATCGTCTGGGATTCTAAAGAAGATGAGTTTTCCTTCTCCACCATCACCAATGCAGGATTCCAGCTGAAGATCTCAGGCGAAGTGCGGCCAACGAAAAGGAACGTTCTCAGCTGCGTCATGGCGATGTTCGATCCGTTGGGCCTACTAGCACCGTTCACGATATCCGGAAAAATGTTGATTCAAGACTTGTGGAGGACCGGGTGTGAATGGGATGAGCAAATCGACGACGAATCGATGGAGAAATGGATGCGGTGGGTTGAGTTGCTGCCGACGATTGCGGAGATCAGGATTCCGCGAAGCTATTTCGGGAAAGCGCACTCTCAACAAGTGAAAGACCTGCAGCTTCATATATTCACCGATGCTGGAGAGAAGGCGTACGGGTGCGTAGGATATTTTCGTGCCATCGTCAACGAAGAGATCGTTTGTGTGCTGGTGATGAGTCGTACCAAGGTTGCCCCGCTGAAGCAACTGAGTATTCCACGGCTAGAACTGCAGGCTGCAGTGCTGGGCGCCAGGTTAGTGCGCACCGTTCAAGAGAGCCACAGTTACAAGATCCAGCAAACGTTCCTCTGGACCGATTCGCGGACGGTCTTGTCTTGGATTAGATCGGATCAGCGGAGGTATAAGCCATTCGTCGGTTTTCGCATTGGAGAAATCCTCAGCCGTACGAATCTGTGCGATTAGCGTTGGACACCGACGAAACTAAACGAGGCAGACAGACTTACGAAGTGGAGGCGTGATGCAGAGTTGGAATCGAAGAGTAGCTGGTTCAAAGGGCCCAGTTTTTTGTACCAAGACGAGGCGAACTGGCCGCAGCAAACTGCGCCGGTCAACACGAACGTAGAGCTCCGGGCGCAGTTCCTGTTTCATGACGTGGTTGTGCAGGACACTCTGGTCGACGTCCATCGGTTCTCCAAATGGAATGTGTTAGTGAGAACGGTGGCTTGCGTATGCAGATTTGGGTCCAACTGTCGAAGGCGGATGAAGGGCAATCCGATCGAAACCTTGAAGGCGACGAAGAACCAGGCGAAGTCGTTGATGTCGGTGAGGTGGTCAGCAGTACGTACACCGTTGAAGCAGGAGGAATTCGGGCAGGCGGAGCGGTATCTATTACGAGCGGTTCAGGCCGAAGCGTTCGGGGATGAGTTGAAAACCTTGTTGAAGAATCGAA
The DNA here is from genome assembly GCF_943734655.1 of Sabethes cyaneus. Lineage (NCBI taxonomy): Eukaryota > Metazoa > Arthropoda > Insecta > Diptera > Culicidae > Sabethes > Sabethes cyaneus. Next base: position 58,964,393 of record NC_071353.1, on the reverse strand, counting down.
ACAGACCTACGAGTGAGTGGATAGTCTTGGAGAAGTCGAGCCCACTGTACAAGTTGACGCCACTAGTCGACGAAAACGACGTGATTCGGATGGAAGGACGTACGGAGAAAGCCGAATTGTTACCATTCGATCTGCGCTTTCCGGTGATTCTACCGAAAGACCACCATGTGACGGAGTTGATCGTGCAGCACTACCACGAACGCTTCGGGCACGGTTATCGAGAAACGGTTAAAAACGAGATTCGGCAGCGGTTCTACATTCCAAAGGTCGGTACGGTGGTGTACAAAGTATCGAAAGCGTGTCAGTGGTGTAAAGTCCATCATAGTCGTCCACGGGTGCCGAGGATGGCAGCTTTACCGGTACAGCGTTTGCAACCCTATCGGCGACCGTTCAGTTTCACCGGAATAGACTACCTCGGCCCAGTTAACGTTACGGTAGCGCGTCATAGCGAAAAGCGCTGGATAGCCGTGTTCACCTGTTTCGTGACACGCGCTGTTCACCTGGAAGTGAGTGCTAGCCTGACCACACAGTCGTGTTTGATGGCTATTCGTCGCTTCATGCATCGTAGAGGGCCACCGCAAGAGTTCTTCTCCGACAACGGGACTAACCTGAAAGGTGCAAGCAAGGAGCTGACAGGGATGATCAACGATATCAACAGCGACTGCGCGGACGAGTTAACCGACGCGCGGATGCAGTGGTCATTCAACCCACCAGCTGCCCCCCACATGGGTGGGGTATGGGAGCGATTGGTCAGATCGGTTAAGGAGGCGTTGGAAGCATTGAACGACGGGAAGCGGTTGACAGATGAAATTCTACACACGTCAGAAACAGCAGCAGAAGATATGATTAACTCGAGGCCGCTGGTGTACGTTTCGCAGGAGACAGTTGAGGCAGAAGCACTCAGTCCGAACCACTTTCTGCGAGGTGTTTCACCGAACGAGCCACAGATGGTTCCCCCTCCACCGCACCCTGCTGAAGTGTTGCGGGATGCATATAAGCGTTCGCAAGAGTTGGCGCAGGAGATGTGGGGCCGATGGATCAAGGAGTACGTGCCGTCGTTGAACCAGCGGTCGAAATGGCACGGTGAAGCGAGAGTGCTGAAGAAAGGCGACCTAGTCTACGTAGTCGAGGGGTCCAAGCGAAGATCCTGGGTACGTGGAAGAATCGAGGAGGTCATCCCGGCGAGTGACGGCCGCGTTCGGCAGGCCTTGGTCCGGACGAGCAGTGGTTTGTTTCGGCGAGCTGTGGCGCAGTTGGCTGTGATCGAGGTTGGCGAAGAAGATGGTGGTAAAGCCAGACCGGAAGTGGCCTCCGGACTAGGTTTACGGGCCGGGGAAATGTTGGGAGCACTGCACTGAGCGCAACTGACAGAGGACAGATTGCGGGAGGCGTTCTCAAGCGGACATTGACAGATTGGTATGCTCGATACAATGTAAACAAAAAACATAGATTAAAAGAAGGAAGAAAAGTGATGTAAAGAAAAGTTAAAATTGAACGGACATTTTGAAGTTAAAAGCGCTAAAAAGTGAGTTAAATAGAAAAGTTAAATTGTGCCTAGCTAGCGGTAAATTTAAAGAAAGTTAACTACCATTTTGTAGCAATATTTACTAGTGAGTAAGATACGCAGAAGAAGTGCTAGTTTTCGACTTATAACTAAATAAAGTTAAAACTTACAGCTAGAACAAATTAAAACCAAGCAGACGAATTAAAACTAGTGACGAAATAACACGGAACAGTTTAAAAGTTTGGAACGATTAGCTGGTTAAAAGGATTCTATCTGCAAGAGGGAATAACGAAACTAAAATTGTAAGTCCACATATAAAACGAAAAAGCTTAATCTAATACCATTTATTCTATAAATAAAAATATAGTTTGATCTGCTAGTATTATAAAGCCGATTCAGAAACGGTTTCGCTTCGTTCAAAAACAGTCCGAACAATGCCTATGCTGTTCAACAACGAATTTGTATGTATAGGTGTATAGCTCCGGGGAGCAGTTGAAGCAAAGCAGAATATGATCCAGAGGGAAGAAATATGTGTGAGTTTTGTGCTTCTTGCTATGAAAACAGAAAAACTCACGCGTGAGTTTTTTCTGCATAGAATCAAGTTGACATGATTCACAGTTGATTTCGATTTTTGATGAGTTTTGAGATTTCAAGTTTTTAACATCACTGCTTTTAATTGGAGATTTATGTTGGAAAAAGTATTTTTTTTTGGATAAATGACCACCATTCCGGCAATTTTTCGAATTTTCAAAAACTGCTATGTAACCATGTAGGCAGGGTTGATTTGCTCTCTCTCTCTTTACTGCTTTTTTGCTCTTTTGACTACAGTGCCTCAGCCAAACAGAATTCGAAAAAGTGATTTATAGGACAAGTGTACAGTTACTTGTTATATTATTGAAGAAAGTATAGTTTAATATTTTGTATGTATAGCGTTACAGAGCTGCAATGCCATTGATAGCAAAAAGAGTGCTCTTTTGGCTACCAGTGGGGTATTAGCTCCATAACACCAAAAATATAAAAGGTAAAACTATACTTTCACCAACAATATTGTAGACAATATTCAAAACGATCATTGAGATCCGTTCTCCGATACTCCGTTGGTTCCCGGCACGTACCATCAGCAAAGAATTATGTTCTATAGAACATCCACGCAACCAGCAGGCAACAGCATAATAATGACTATTTTTGCATCCAAAAAATACACATCATCGCTGTATGTAGGTACCGTAACCAATAACCAAAATATCGCAACACTTAATTGCAATTCAAGCATCCGAAAAAGAATCACGAAAATCCATTATTTTCGGACCTTCCAGCGTAGGGTTCCCCTTAAATAAGATAACTAGTAAATACCAAATCGTAATACGCATTACGATTATCGTTCATAAATATACAAAGATCGGGGTTTCATCACGGAGTTGTATAGCAGTATGAAGTTTGTCGCGTAATTGTTGATATAGATGAAATGTTTAAAACTATTCCCCACTGCGTATGTCCACTAGCGTGCTCATGCTGAGGTACATTGGGGCACGTGCCTCACTCTCTATAAAAAATTTAATGTATAACAAAATAATTTCTCAATATGCAACCGGGAGGCCCGGAGTTGTCAATTCAGTAGCCCTGTATTGAATAATAAGCTATAAGAAAATAATTACGTTAAAATAGATTTTAACTCAATTTTCAAGTAAAAATTGGAGTTTAAATTCAAGTCAATTTTTATGTCCAATCACAAGTCCAATTTTAATGTCCTATTTTAAAGCTAATTTCTAGCCTAATTCAAGTCCACTTTCTAACCCAATTTCATGTCCAATTCCCAGTCTAATTGCAAATCAAATTTCAAGTTCAATTTCAAAGTTCAATTCTACTCAAAGACTCAAAGGTTGTGACAGACGTAGAAAAGATCAGTTATTCTACGATTACTTGGTAATTTTATATTCAAAACTTGTTTTTGAAAGGTCGGTGTCGCACCTTCTGTTTAGCTCTGCCCAAGGAACAAAACGGCAGCACTTAAGAGACTAGATGTGGAATAAGAGTTGTCTAGTAGCATCCAGTGCTGAATAAACGAATTTGCTGAAGTACATGCTGTGTAAACGTCATATCCCAGATTTTCTCTAGCTTCTAACCAACATCTACAGTTGTTATGTTAGTGTGGAACAAAAGTTGATTGAACGTTGTACAATTGTATCAACTGCACCGCTAAAAGCAAGTGTGGAATACTGGTCGCTTAAAGGCATCGAAGAGAATGCATGTCGAATAAGCGCTGTGCAAACGCATCAGCAGCACCGCTAAGAGAGGTGGAATAAGAGCCACCTGAGGACAACCAATAACATAAACAACACTTCGAAATTATTATTAGATCCTCTTTATTACACATGTCAGGAAACAAATAAATTACTCAGCTTTTTTCAATTTTAAAACAAACTTCTCGCCCTTAAAAACTATATTCGTACGAAGAAACTTTCCGAAATCCTACCGCATACATTTCGTATAGCAGGAGAACTGGAAACGATACATGTCTCAATTTCGTACGTTTCGTCGATAGCTCCGTCAAAACTATACTTTACAATGCCAATCAAAAGAGCCGTGGGGAAGAAACACTTGGTCTTGGGACCAACGATTCCATTGCGGGATCATTGTATACTAGACCTGCGAATCCAAATCGTTCATACAAATCGCTGGGTAGTAGATTTACACAGCACCATCAAACACCTACAAAAAGTACTCAAATTTTCGACAATTTACACTCTGTTTATTTATCGCTCTGAAAGTTATAACTAAAACAACTGTGGAATAGGAATGGAATAAGAGTAGAATTAATGTTGCGGAAACGTATCAGCAGCAATGCTAAGAGCGGGTGTGGAATACCGGTTGCTTAAAGGCAACGATGGAAATGCATGTCTAATAAACGTTGTGCAAACGCATCAGCAGCTCGTCAGCAGCATTGCTGAGAGCAAGTGTGAAATAAAAGTGGAATAAGTGTGGAATGAGTGTTGCGCAAACGTATCAGCCGCATTGTTGAGAGCAAGTGTGGTGAAAGAGTGGAATAAGAGTGGAATGAATGTTGCGCAAACGTTGCTAAGAGGAAGTCTTTAATAAGAGTCTAATAATTGTAGTACAAACACAAACGTATCAGCAGCAGCATCACTAAGAACAGGTGTGAAATAAAAAGTGCTTGATGGTAGCCAATAACACCAATAACTTGAATGACACTTTGAACTTTACACTTTATACTTCTTATACATATTATTCCCACTTTATTTTTTTGATAGATTAATAGAAAAAAATATATCCCAGAAATATTTTTTTCGCAAGTGGAATAATACAACAGTAAACTTATACTACCGACTCAACTGAGTTACTCGTAATGGATTCGCTAAACGAGATGAATCCAGTGGCGATGCCACCACTGCTGGTAGTGCCGCAATTGCATGGCCAGCTCCCGCTGCCGCTGCGCGAAAACCCCACTCCTTCTCGTGCCATCCGCTGCTGTGTTTTTGGATGAAAAACCTTAAATCCGACGCGATGACAATTAGATGTGCACAGACAGCGAGCGGCCTACAGCAGCAATAAGCTCCGGACTATCGGAGATGACGGAGTGACAAAAGTAATCCTCCTCTGCGGCACTAGCACGAACCTGCTGCTAACTAATCACAAATGAACAACCGCAAACATTGTTCGCAGCTAGTACAAATAGTTTATAACTGTTTAATTTGTGCTGAATAAAGGTTTCAGGCGTAATTTTATACAGCAGGTGCCTAACATGATTTAAGAAGCTACTCTTCAGCGCTTAAATATCTTTTAGCCGAGGTTTGTTTCTCGCTTGACAAACTTAAACTTGTAAATCTACATCGGCTAAAAACTCGACGCCTGTCATATGTCAGATTATCTCAGATGCGTTCGTCGACGGCTTCCGACATACAGGATGTAAGTTCGAATCTGGATGAGTGAAAAAGCAAAATAGCGGGCTAGATGAATTTTGAGACAATCAATGATTTCCTACTTTGTCTCTCATTATAAATCATAATAATAATATAAATACAAAAATGGACATGAAAGTAACGAAACCCACAAAATAAAATAAATACTTCCTGCATATTTTTTTCTTTTTGCTTGTTTAAATGTTGAACTGCTGTGGAATAAACGTAGCTTCAGTGCCATCAGCAGTAGTTTAATAAACATACCTATACGTACTGAATAAACGTTTTACTATGCGTTGCACAACAGTCATACAAACGCATCTTCCACGCCCATAACCAGCACTGTGCTGTTTAAATTCTCCAAAACCCACTGGATAAGCATTGAACAGAGGTGTTTAGACATATTTGAAAAGCAGCTATACAGCATATGCTGAATAAAAGCTGTCGGTTAAACGTTTAATAAGCAAAAATTGTTCCTTGGGTGGGCACGCCAAAGCGTATGACGCTTCTAAAATAGTAAGTACGTATAAGTGCATATGGTTTTGTGCATCGAATACGATATTGTAGGATAAATATCGGTACGTAATTCTCATTTGCAAATTAAACTTTACGGTATGCGCGTGATAACTGAAAAATGATGTGAGCCTTGATTGTAACGTAAGAAAATACGATAAATCTATTCAAAACTCCACGCGTGAAAGTATTGCAAGTAATCTTACCGTCGCTAGTTACACCGGCTGACGGTGTTTACTTCGAAAATACAGGTTTATAACTCACACATGAAAGTAGATACTTTTATAAATACAAACTTTAAGCATTTCTCCAACTTTGTCAATCATTGGGACCGTGTCTCAGATTTAATCTTAAACTTTTTTTGCACACGTCTTGTTCTATATGTAGGCAAATCCTAAAAGGCTACAGATGGTTCCGAAGTCAGCATACCGGTATAGTTATTTCATTGGTTTTGCAACTGAATGAATCAGTGATGAATTGAATGCATTCAGTACGTTGCAACTTGCAGTGAAAACCGTCCTAAGCGACATCGGGCTAACACGTGCGACAGAATCTAATATGAGTGAGTATAAATGATCGATATCATCCAGATGAAATTGATAAGGCGTTCCGGAAGCAGATTAAAATCACCGCTATAGTGAAAGCCGTTTGATTACCGTTTGTAACCGCCCCAATGTCAATCTTACAGTGTGACGGGTTGCGGTGTGTACGTGTGTCGTTTGTATGATTATAAACAGCGGTTAACCGGTACAGACTTTTGCATTAATCAATTATGTCAGGCACGTGATGAACTCGCAATGGTAAGAGTTTAAAGTAATAGGGTTTGCAGCCAAACGATGTTCTACTGCTTTATTTGATCAAATATTGGGACTGATAAATTGTAACGAAAATGCACATGCATGATCATCAACAAGTTTAGAAAAGAGGATAGATAAAACCAAATTATTTTGCTAACTTTCCCCATCACTTTCGAAACAAAATGATCGGAAATTCTGTTTTAAGTAACCCTAACAGATGCTTAGCCGGTTTTGAGCGATAGAGTTGAAACTACAGGGAGGATTGTGCGGACTCTGTTGTCAATAAGCGGTGAGTCATGATAGTAGGTGGATTGCTAGCCATTGAGAAACTTGACGTCGTGCATTTTCCGTTGCGCGTGGAGTATCACACCGATTCGGTTTTTTATTGTATGTATGTATCAGGTATTTACGGCAAAGAGCACGTTTAACTAAATAGAAGAAGATGATAGTTATATCTGTTTAATGCTAGCAAGAAACCGATTGTTTGAGCTGAGTTGCGGAGTTTTACTATAAGCAGTTCTGCTTCAATAGTTCAATGGAATGCAACAAAAAAAATTGTTGCTAAGTATAAATTTCAGACAAAAAAATTTAACGATAATGTTCTAAAATTTATTACTCTTTTCGTCGCGGATTATTTCAATAATTGTTTACGATGAAGTCGTCGCTCAATCCAAAACTGCTGCATTCCAATTGGGGTCATAATACGCTCTTTATTGTAACTAGTGAAACCAACTGGGTAGAGTGGATAATGAGCGGTATCTAGTAGAATTTGAGGAACCTAGTATCACAGAACAGAAGTGGAAGTCCGAACGATTCGGCGATCAAAACTGGTAACAGAGTCTTTTTACCACAAAGGTTTAGAAATTGGTCGAAAAACACGAAATTGTTCCGAGACCCGTAGGGCCGAATCACATAAACCAATCGATAGAGCTCGACAAACTGAGCAATGTCTGTGTGTGTATGTGTGTATGTGTGTGTGCAGCTCATTTTCTATCGCCTGTTTCTCGAAGGTGGTTGAACCGATTTGAACGCTTTTACTTTTGTTTGAAAGGTATTATTGCCTAGTACATCACTATTGAATTTCTTTGCGGTCCGCCGTTTCGTTTAAAAGTTATAACCAAAAATGTGAAAACTACGTGACATGTGTTTCTCCGGAACGACGCAACCAATTTTAACGATCTTAGTACCAAACAAAAGCTCTTGCTATTACTAATTTTTTTACCAAGTTTTATTGAAAATGGACAAGCAGTTTAAAAGTTAGCCTTAAAAAACTTGTGTTGACTAGGTAGAAATGATCGCCTGTTTCTCAGAGATGGCTGAACCGATTTATACGCTATTATTCTCATTTGAAAGGTAATATAGCCTGATAGATCACTGATGATTTGTTTTTTGATTGGACGTTTAATTCAAAAGTTATAAGCAATCGTATATAACACTTTAAAATTTTCAATAATTTTCGACGATTTCATCTTAGATAATTTATCTAGTTTAAATTAGTTTGGCATCAAATTAGAGGTTTTAATGCTGCAAATATATCTGCAAAATTTCAGAAGAATTGGTTTTGCCGGTCAAAAGATATTAACCCTTGAACACTCGCGCCAACTTTTGTAACACGGTTGCTCGCGCGCACAATAGCCCAAAACCAAAAAAGCGTGCGCATTAGAGTTTTGACTGGGAAAACCTGGTTTTAGGTTTATCGAACTTTTGGAAAAGTTTCTTAAAATTGAATGTTCTATCGTCCGGTAGAATTTAAATTTTGATTAATCCCCCTAAAAGTGAAATAAAATAAATATTTTTCGTCAGTTTCAATATAACACATTGATGTGTTTTATAAAGTTTTAGAGCATGTTATTACAAGAAACTTTGCTGAAGACAGTAACCTTCTATCTTTTCAGCAAAGGTAGAAAAATCTAATTTATTTTATATGAATTTGTAAAATCAGTTTTTCCATTTTAGCTCGTTTTGTAATTGTTGTATGACTTCTTCATGTTGTACAAATAGTAAAAATACTCAACTTTGCTTGTTTAGGAACTGCAGAACTTTGATTATAAAAAAATACCCTAATTTTGACACCGAATTACCCGACTATCGACAGACGGATACATTGAAAACGTTTTGCATTTGCTGCATACATACTCCATTTTTCCATATGAAGAAACGAGAGAAAATTTCAGTTGGGGCCAATTGTGGTACACCTCACATACTGATTGCTTCGTTTCTGTGATGTCAGTTTTTGCTGATCTATTTTGCCAACAATTTAAAGTATTAATGCATTGAAGAATTATGGCATTTTGCTCATAACAAGTTTATTGAAGAATATACGTTAGTAAAACATCGATTTGTAACCATTACAGGAAATTATGTATAGTACAAAAACCTATAAACTAGACCTTTACTACGCAATGTATATGTTAAAGAGTAATATTTCCTCTTACAACTTACTTTAACTTGCACTTACTCAAATTAGTAACACTCTTACTCAGTACTTACTCAGCAATTTCATGAAAAAAGGATCTATCAAAATTTATAAGTACTTCTATTTTGTTCAAATTTTGTAAACTTATTCAATTTCCAAAAAATATTATGTAAGCAAACGCTCTACGCAACTTTAACATAGATGAAGACCGTATAACCAAGATTTCTTTCACCACTAGGTGGATTAAATCGGGTTTTTGTTTTTATTTTTCTTTGGGAAGGTTTTCGCATAGAAGCAAATAACAGCAAAATAAGCAGAACGCTCGCTGCCAAGCGCATAGCAGCTTTCACATGCTTTCGTGTGCAATCGTATGCGTTCGTGTGTTTTCGTGTAAAAAAGTGACTCGCTACCACCAGGTTCGCTAGTATATGTAGAAAGTAGCATGTACGTGTTTGGATTTCTACTTCCACTTCTGTTCTGTGTTAGTGTCCTGCGCAATAGCAAGCTGAACCGAAGGAACCAAAAGTGAAACCAGTCAACGATGTGCTGCACTGGAGAAAGAAATTAAATTCTCTTGCAGAAGAGAAAGCCGCAATAAACGGCAGCGGAGTCGTGAGTTAATATAGAGAAGGCGCAACTTCCTCTATGATAACTCATGACGCCTGAATGGAGTCGGGATGAATTCAAGATGTAACATTTTGATGTTCATAATATTTTAGAGGATTTATCTGAAACGTGTAATGATACATTTCACAAAATTTGGGAGAGTTTTCGGTAACTGTAACAAAGAAAAAGTGGTACAAGACGTTGTCAATTTCCCGCGAAAAGGGGGTTGGATAGAATCGTTAATCTCACCGAAGAGCAGTACAAGACTCCCAGGTAACAATTTGGGTTTTATTACACTCTTATGATGGCATTTTTGGTCAAAATTGGTCATGAAAACCGCCATAAGAGTACAATAAAACTCACATTGTTGCTTGGGCTTTCACGTCCTGACTGCAACGTAATAAATTCTTGTCCAAACCGATGCGGGTAATTGAAGGTGTGAAGCAAGAGAAATCTAAAAACATTTAATACTTTGGAAACCAGACACTGGTATGGGTATCAATATTGACAATGGTGAATGGATCAAAAAGGCTACGGATGCTTCTGTTTTGTTATATAGGTGTTAGCAGAGAACACCCAGCAACTACAGGGCATCGTCAACCGACGCACAAATGGGCTCGTAATCCCAATATATTGAAGCCGCTAGTTTGGAATCCTGGCAAAGGGTGAATATGTGCATTCCATTACCTCTGTTCACTTATTCCTATTCCTAGCTCCACGAGGTGCCGGCTACGGTACGTAACCTCGGTTGTTGTACGCTAACAGGGAAAAGGGCACAGTGGCTTCCGCCCACCTTGAGATGGCAGCCCCGTCAGCGGGATTAGGACTTTAGGCCAACAACCTACTACACTCGAAAACAAAAAAGTTAATGAAAATGAAAAAAGAAATCAATCTGGATTATTGGCAACGACCTTTAGCATGAAAACACGGACACGAATCGGAACATGGAATATACTGACCCTAGCCTAGTAGGGTAAGCTGGCTCAGCTTGCACGGGTAGCTGACCGCCTGAAGCTTGAAATCCTGAGGCTGAGCGAGGTCCGCTGGTCGGGTACTGGCGAACACAAGACATCATTCGGGAAAGTTTTGCTCTACTCTGGTATAAGAGGTGAAAATGCTACTCGAGAAGTAGGAGTTGGATCCCTACTGAGCCCAGGGGCACATGCTTCTTAACTTGTATCTAACTCCACATATCGAAGTGGAGCTATCGACTGTTGATGATTACAAACTTTACGTTTTCGACAAGACAGTCAAACAGCAAAGCAAAACGACACTTATTTATTTTATGCCCGACGTTTCGATGTATTTAACATCTTTCTCAAGGAGTTAGAACCACGTATCGGTTTTTGTCTGGTGGCTTCTGTAGAAGGTTTGAACTAGTGACATTGATTAGTAATACTAGCATTAACCGACTGTATTCGAACGAAATTCTTGCGGATCGTTTTAACATACACCCTGGCTGAATCGGTATTCGGTACACTATTCGGCTATTTGGGGTACACTATTTACAGTCCACAGTACCTTTCGCTCAAATACGGCAAGTATCTTGTATGTCTTTCGTAGGCAAAGTTGATGGCTCAAGTCCGTAGGGCTGGTGCGGCGGCGAATGCTGTTTGATCGAAGAGCTTTGCGGAGCGAAAACCTGGCTCCTGGAAGTCGAATTCGTCCTTGAATTTGTTGTTGAATCTTCTTACTCGTAATATTGTCGGTGGTGACCAGAGACCCCAAATATACGGACCCATCAACCACTTCCAGTTCGTCGTCATCAATAGTAACTGTTCGTGGGAGCCGACAGTTATTTCTCTGGAGCCTCTTCATACCATATATTTGATTTTTTCATTGAGTAGTACAATCCTCCTAGCCTCCGTTTTTAGTCTCGCGATTGCCTCCAGCGTCCCAAGGTTTCTAGTAAAGATGTCGAGGTCGTCTGCGAAGGATAGGAGTAGGCTACTCTTGCTGAAGATTGCTCCTCTTGTTCCGTTGCCTGCTCGCCGGATCACACCTTCAATAGCGACGTTGAATAACATACAGGACAGTCCATCTTCTTGCCGCAACCCTCTACGCGATTCAAAAGGACTCGAGAGTACCCCCGAAACACGCATGTAGCACATCACTCGCTCCAGACGCATCAGTTTGTCCGAAAAAAACCGTACTGCTGCATTATCTGTCATAGTCGTATGCTGCCCTGAAATCCACGAAAATATGATGCATGGGTATGTTGTAAAAATTTAATCTGTAGTAGCACGGGCCCCCATAAAGCTCGCCTGGTGTTATCCAATTAAGTTTACTGTCTTTTTTATTGCTTGAATATTATCACTGCAACCAGTATTTCGATCTTTTGTGATATCGTTCAGATGTTTATCTATATTTAGTACTTGTATTTAGTACTAGTATTTAGTATTACTGAGTATAGTAACTTTTGTATGCATTTACGGTCCCTTCATTTTAAGAAATATTGAATTTTAAGTCATTGTTTTATGTAATAGGAAAAATTAGAAAAGAACCTAATGTATCGATATGAACAACACAAAATTATTGTATATACATAAGAGGTGACATAATTAAAAATCCTCAGAGTTATACATATGATGGCTGCTTCTCATCATTGTTTCGAAGGCATCGACTCTATGATGCAATAGCACAAAATTGTTATTAGGTTCCGCATCAATTGGTCTGTATTTACAAGTAGGAAATATGTGTTACCACGGGAATATCTGTCATAATTTACGAACTGTTCTGTAACGGTTATTTGTCACAAGTGTATCACTACAAAACACGTTCTGACAGTTCAGTTGGAATGTAGAATCTTTTCCGCTGGGTGGAATCACCGCAATTTGAACTAAAACGATAAAATCGGAATGTTACTTAACGCGCGGCAGTTGTACATGTCGATTTTATGATGACTGTAACTAAATATATAAACGACGTGAATAGATTTAGTTTATTACGATATGAGCCTTCAGTGAAATAAATCTTGTAAATTTCGCTGAACAATGAATAAAAAGCTTCCACTCAGAAAAGCCCAGCATGGCTTGTTTGACAACCTTTAAATAAACCTGTTCAAAATGTGACTAATCTAGGTGTGAACCCATCAGACTGCATGTCACGCAGTGTGCTGACCAGAACAATTATTCTATTGGTAAGAAATCCTGATTCAACTACAGTGGCTGGTGGTAAAAGGTCTGTAATGCATTTAGTAGGGCGTGTCAGTACCGGATAGGCAAAATAAAACTTGCACGCTGTTTGTGCCAATCCATCCGATTCTGTTGATCAGGATAGTTCCACATTAATCTTGATTTATTCCCACAGAACGCAACCCCAATGTATCCGTAATCATAGGTTTCCGTGTCCTACTATTTATTTATTGACTAATTTGTTAAGCTATTCGTTGAGTACGAAGCTCAGGCGCGTGTACTTACAAGTGCTATTATCGTATTGATTAGAATTTCAAACAATCTTGTCCGGTTGACTGACAGTTAGTCTTGTATGGTTGGGTTGGGTGTGAACTCAACCGCGAAAGAATAAAAAACAGACCCACAGCTTCTAGCCAGAGATGTCCAGACAGTTGAAAGGAACTTTTTTTGGTCACCGTATTTCTTCACCGTGTATTTTTGTGCTTAATTATTCGTGTGACAAATTAATTTAGAAGTTTTTTCAAGCTAAAATGAATCAGCAGCCTGGAAACCAAATCTAAAACAATTACACGACAAGTCACGATCAGGTCCGGTTTGATAATCCGTCCTAACTCTGCATAAAATGTATAACAGCTTTATAGCGTTGCGCTAGCGACTGATCTCGAATATAAAGTGATTCAATTATTGAATACTAATTAATTATCCCTGCGAACCCAGCAAAAAGTTCAACTGCCAATGTGGTTTACATCAATCAAACATTATATTTGCGATACCTGTTTGTGAGTATACTATTAGAAGAAGTTAAACGTTTTAAAATAAGCGTGTGGGAAATATAACGTCTAATTTCTTATTCAAGTCATATTTTCCCAAGAATTAAGGGTAATCGATTTTTAATTCGTAAACCTGATGAAGAAATATGATAAATTATAAAGGGGTGATCACACGCACCCTCCCAGTAGGTCTCGAGGTACCACTCAGGACTAACAGGCCAGTCGTCGTACCTGTATTTAAATCTCTAGTCCCGCGATTGTCCTGGACTGGTGGCGAAGTCTGTCGAATAAAAAAACAGACGGACAAGTTTCGCAAAGGGAATGTAGCTGCTAAGTTTTGCTTTGCTTTGATTACACGCGAAGTAGCAAAGTGATTTGAACAGATTATTCATTATCATTATAGGTCAAAAAGTAAAAACTACGCTGACAGACAGAGCTGTCAAATATATATTATTTTAATTTCGAAGTTAATTTCCATGTTTTGCTGAATGAGTAGAAGTTTATCTAAAAAATCCAACACCATCGAACTTGTTATACTGTAGGTATATAAACTCTATACATAGTCTATAGAATTTTAACGAGTATATAACGAACTTTAAGCATAACTTCAGTTTCTGTTCACTATGACAGTCCTTCAGCAGACTTTTCAAACAAATATAGGTTATGAGTTTGTATCATTCGTGAACTGTTTTAGAGGACGATCAAACTATAAATAAAATTCACTGCTTGCAAATTGTGTCTCCGTGATATGTTGATTTTGCTAAAGCCTTCGATAGAGTACCACACAATTTGATGATAGCAAAGCTTGATAAAATCGGATTTACGGAATGACTGACACGATGGATACTATCATACCTTACCGGTCGTAGTGCATTTGGGCGCGTAAATTAAACTAGCTCTATCCCTTTTGAAATACTTTCGGAATTACCCCAAGGAAGCCAACTGGGGCCACTGTTATTTGTTCTTTTCGTAAACGATAGGTGCTCAACTATAAGGTCTTCTAAGTACATGTTTGCCGATGACCTGAAGTTTTTTCAAGTAGTTGCATGGTTGCATCGGCAGTAGACTGTAGCGCCATACAATCCGGTATCGACTTGCTGTTAAATTGGTGCTCACTGAACGGGATGGACGTGAATGTTCAAAAATGCAACATCATCTCATTTTGCAGAAATAGACGCATAATCTTTTACAGCAAATTAATAATGTTTTGCTCAGCATGTTGCAGTTACTACCGCTAAGGATTACGCTATGCTAGGCTTCATTAATAGGAATACGCAGCAGTTCGACGATATCTATTGCCTGAAGTCGCTCTACTGTGCAATCGTATGCAGCATTCTGAAATATGGTGTGATTGTATGGGCACCTTACCACGCTGTCCATATCAACCAGATTGAACGAATCCAGCGTCACTTCATTCGATATGCTCTGCGAATGCTACCCTGGAATGATCCAATTCGTCTGCCTCCGTATGAACACCGATTTGTTCTTCTACGCCAACCTATTTTGACCAACAGGAGAACCGTATTGCAATGCTTGTTTATCTACGATCTTCTGGAAAATAATACTGATAGCTCCCATACAAATGAAACACATGTGAAGGTTTTTGGATGCAGAAATTTTTTCTATGGTGGATTGAGGGGGGGGGGGGGGGCGGTATCTCCCATACAAATAAAAGAAAAATTTCCTCATAACTCGACTATTAATCATGCAAATGAAACCAAATTTGGCATGTGGGGGTTTCTAGAGACAGGATTTTTTTCTATGGTGGTTTAAGCCCGCACCTCACTCTAGAAGGGAGGGGGGCTCCCATACAAATGAAACAAATTTCAGCATAACTCGGCTTCAGCATAACTAATCAAGCAAATGGAACCAATTTGGCATGTGGGGGTTTCTAGTGACAGGATTTTTTTCTATGGTGGCTCAAGACCCCTCCCCCTCTAGAAGGGGTGACTTCATACAAATGAAGTACCCGGCACGCGTTGCTACGCCATTACAAAAAGGGGGTACATGCATAATGCTGAAAATTTGCTTAATTGTAATCTTGCAACCAAGAGCTTTCTTTTGACGTAGGACTACGTCTTTGTTTACTATACTGGGACTGGGTAGCACTTTGTGAAAACGAAAATAGAAGTGTAACTTTTGAATGAAAGATGCTAATAACTACTAAACTACTGAACGAAAGTGAACAATATATGTGTCGTTGGATAGATAAAATAACCAGTAATTTTATGGAGGGGTAAGAGAGCAATTTTAAGGAGGGTGTAAGAGGGGGGGGGGGCTCCTATAAAAATAAAACACAAATTTCCTCAAAATTTGAGAACTAATCAAGCAAATGGAACCAAATTTGGCATGTGGGGGTTTTAGAAGGCAAAAATTTTTCTATGGTGTATAGAGAACCCTCTCCTCTTTAGGAGGGGGGTCCCATACAAATAATATACAAATTTCCTCAAACTCAAGAACTAATTAAGCAAGTGGAACCAAAATTTGGCATGTGGGGGTTTTTGGAGGCAGGATAATTTTCTATGGTGAATTAGGACCTTTGCCTTCTTTAAGAAGGGGGGATCCCACACAAATGAAATACAAATTTCCTCTTAACTCAAGAACTAATAAAGCAAATAGAACCAAATTTGGCATGTGAAGGTTTTTGGGGGCATGAATTTATTTTATGATGGTTTGGGACCCCTCACTCCTGTGGTAAGAGGATAAGAATCTAAAATTTCTCGAGTTCAATTACTTTTTACTTATGCAAAATGTTTGCTTAATTTGTATGAGAGCCTCCCCCCCCCCCCGCTTCCAGAGGTGGAAGAGGTCACAAACTACCAGAGAAAAAAAACTTGCCTCCAAAAATGTAGGCAGGTGGGAAGCCACATTTGTTTCTATTTGCTTGATTAGTTCTCGAGTTATGCAGAAATTTGAGTTTCATTAGTATGGGAGCCCCGCTTCCAGAAAGGAGACGGCAATCCGCCATAGAAAAAAAATTGCCCCTAAAAACCTTAGGTTGCTAAATTTGGTTCCATTTGCTTGATTAGTTCCCGAGTTATGCAATACCGGACAGTCATGATTTTCATAGTAGAAATGATGTATCTTAATAGCAAATATGATAAAATGAATAAAAAAGAAAAAAATTACCATATGTGTTGTGTTCTCTTTTTATGAGATTTCAGGAAGCACAACAATAATATACATTATATATTGTTGTAACAGCGCAATATCCTCACATTCAGCTATAAATCATCAGCAGTAATAGTGTGATACAAAATAAATACATCATTTTTCTAAACAGGTTTGTCCTATTAGCGGGCCAAAGTGTGTTTTTTTGCGGGGCAAAAGTTCGAAGTTTGAATTTATGATTTTTAATTTTTTTTGCTGAGCTTTACTGCACCTTTTAAATAACCTGCTTTGAATTTAATAACTTTAAGATTGTTTGTTTTGAGATATCTAATCATTAACAGTCATAAATTTGATTGACTGTTGTTTGCCGAGAAAAGTTGAATTATTAATATTTCTCTGACAAAATTTGCAGGATACCTCGCATAACGCTCGGAGTGATATAAAAAACGCTTCATGTTTCCGGTATTTCGGTTGTATCATAATAACTGGAAGTAAAGTAGGAATGCGCCATCATTACTATGCCAGATTACACCTAGGTACAGTACCGATAAAATTGTTATGACAGTTCCGAGTCAGAAGCTGAACTAACAAATACCAGTTGGCTTTGTGTGATAAAATGCTTTTTCGTCAATGCCAACCGCATGAGGGTATACGACGGGTTTGTACGTTCATTGCTCTTTATTTTAATGGGAAGTCATTCGTGTTTTTTTACAATTAGAAACATAACAGTTCTTGTTCTAGTAAGGCAATTGTTTGGTACTGCCCTATCAAGCAAATTGTGCTACTGTGCTACTTATAAAATGCTGCTACGTCATCGATTGATACGAAGTATAATTATTTTACATTTCATGCAAAATAGTTAATTATGACTCAGGTGTGTTATTAACACATTATTCATTTGCATAGTTGTGACTTCATGACTGCACCGAAAGAGATATACCTAGGTAACATAAAGTGACCAGATTATTTTTAGGTGAACGCGGTGAACATATATAGCGGCTGTTATAACGGTTACTCGACAGCTTGTATTGTACGGTTTTGTCTAGTTTGGAATGTGTAGATAAGACATATTCGAACGTTACAATTATTCGCAATGAATAACACAAAGATTCATCTTTTTGTTAGAAAAACCATTTATGTTATGCAGTGAAATTTTTTTTATCCTCTCATGGAAAAAGTAGGGAAAAGCATTCTACAGTGAAACGGCAGAAACAGTGAGACAACGCAGGGGTCCATCCCGATGTAGCGGTGGTTAGCATTCACGCCTCTCACGCCGAGGACCCGGGTTCAAATCCCAACCCGCAGAATTCACGAATGACCCAAACTGTTAAAGTTACTATAATCAAATTAAAAAAGTGAGACAACGCGAATAGCTTCGCCAACTCAATATTTTCTTGGAAAGTGAAGTTTGTGAACCTACATCACGTGGTATAATCAAATTAAAAAAGTGAGACAACGCGAGTAGCTTTGCCAATTCAATATTTTCTTGGAAAGTGAAGTTTGTGAACCTACATCACGTGGTATTGATTGAGAAAAAAAATTAATTTCTTTATAAATTTTCAACAAAAATCATGTTTTTGGGGGGTCAAAGTAAATTTTCAGGTGATTTTCAACAACAAAACGCACTATACTTTATAACCAAACAATATTTTTTGTTTATTTCTTGTTTATTTGCTAGTTTATTTGTAGGGAAAAGCGTAGGGATTTGCGGAGTAGGGAAATATTGTTTAAATTAAGCTCAAATGTGTATCTCAGTATTCTATACTCGCTGTCTCACTCTTCACTCTTGGTGAATACCTGGACAATACGTAAAACAGTTGTACCCATAGTTGTCCTCAGCCTCTAATCCAGCAATTCCTATTCCTATCTCCCCGTGTTGAAACTAAGGTCATATACCAATAGGGAAGGAGGCACAGTGTTGTTTTGGCACTATAAATTGGCCCTAGTACGGCAACTTATCTAAATCTAACATACTACGAAGCATACTAAATCTAACATACTACGAAGAAATCTAACATACTACAGAGCTCGGCGCACTACGGTTGCAAAGGAGTAAAACTATTCTCGAAGACCAAATCGGCCATCTTCGCATACTTCGGGAGTTCAATCTGACAACCTTAATAACTTCAGTCTCTGATTGCATGGAAGCCAGGGCAAATATGGACGTTCCATATGAGGTGATTGAAACAGATCGCTCAATGTGGAATAATGGAGTCAAGTCCGCCAAATGCGTGTCCAAATTAGTTTGGGAGTGCAGCACAGCATTGAGGGAGCTCTCCCGCCAAAACAAAGTTTTATTACTTTGAGTGCCCGGTCACTGCGGAATCGAGGGCAATGAATTTGCTGACAACCTAGCAAAACAAGGATCAGCTCAGCAATTTATTGGTCCTGAACGGTTTCTGGGCACCTCCACATCCGCCGTGAAAGGCGAACTGATGACATGGGAAAGGCTAGAAATAGCATCCCGTTGGAATCAAACACAGGGTTGTAGACAAGCCAAACAGCTTATCTACCCAAACCCTGCAGTAGCTAAAAACTATTCCATTTAACTCGTAGTGAACTACGCACAATCACGGGACTCCTAACAGAACACAGCCCCGCTCTTTATCATTTAAAGAATATCGACAAGGTATCATCCGACACCTGCCGCTTTTGTAACTCTGAACCTAAAAGTTCAACGCATCTGCTATGCTATTGCGAAGCTCTTGCATTATCAAGGCACAACTTCATAGGTAGTTTGCTTCTTACTGCATATAAGGTATGGAGCCTAAATCCCAAAACGGTCATTGGCTTTATAAACCATGTAGTACCGAATTGGGGCACAGGATTACAACTATCCCGCTCAACTCCATCAATGGGTATGAGCGGTCCGTAAACTGTGTACAGCAAACGGGGGCTGCCACAAAAGATGATCATTAAGACTGTCGCAGTGGCCTTTTAACCCAATGCCCTTCTGGCATACAAAAAAAACATACTACGAATCATCAAGAAAATTCGGCTTGGAACAATCGGTATGGGCAAAGGCGACTAAATAAGGACATGGAAACGAAACTTGGTACCTGGAACTGCGGATCGCTAAATTTCGTCGGTGGCGACAGGGTGCTGCTAGATCAGTTAGAACCCCGAAAGTTCGACATCGTGACACTGCAGGAGAGCTGTCGCAATGATGAGAAGTTATGGAGAATCTGTGGCGGCATAGCCCAATTTTACCAGAGCGGTGGAGCGACCAACGAGCTGGGAATGTGTTTCATAGTGATGGGCAGAATGCAGGATCGCGTTATGGACGAAAAAACGATCAATGAGAGCATGTTGAGGATAAAAGGTCGTTTATTCAACTATACCATCATAAACATGCATTGTCCATACACAGGTACCAGACTAGACCAACCAGACGACGAGAAGAAAGCAGCTTGAGGCAACGTACGACAGCTGCTCGCCACAGCACATCAAGATCGTCATCGGGGATAAGAACACCCAGGTTGGCAGGGAAGCAACGATAATGGCCAGCGACAACTTTGCAGCTTCTCGAGTCTTGGCGACTAGAAGCCCTTTCTTTCCTCGTTAAAATATCCAAAAAGTCACTTGAAGATCACCTAACCAACGAACCTTGAGCCAATTCGACCATATTCTCATCGATGGCCGGTTTTTCTCGAACGAACTCCCTGCAGGGTGCGGATATCGACTTGGGCCATAACCTAGTAGCAATACATGTGCGCTCAAAACTATCAACGGTTTATACCGCCCTCCACGGTTAAACATTCGGCAATGAGACAACCAGCGAGTGGCCGAGATCTATGCTCGCATACTGGATGAAACCTTAGCTTCCTCTGTGGAGCTAGATGTTCGACCTCCGGCCTTTCGAAACTTCGAGCGTATGATTGATGGGGAATACCAACTAGCGATGGATAGCAAAAAAAGCGTGGAAAAACTATCCGAGCATTGCTACAAGGGAGAATTTGGCCAAGTATCGACGAACGTGGAATGACTTCACCAGGATTCTGAGAAGGAAAACGCCAGAAGGAGGACAAAAATCGTAAGGAACTAGAACAATTATTCCGGGTTAATGACACGGGCAAGTTTTACTAGAAGCTGAACCAAATTCGTAAGGCCAAACCACCGTAACCTGACATGTGTAGGGGCAAGGGAGGGAATCTAATCTCAAACGAACGCGAGGTGGTCGACAGGTGGGAATAGTATTTCGGTGAGCATCTCAACGGTGGTATAACAGGAGTTGCAACGGAAATTAACCTAGGTGTCGGATCCCGATCTCGAAGAGATCCAGCGAGAAATGGATCAGCTGAATAATAACAGAGCCGCCGAAAAGGACCGATTTCCGGCAGAACTCTACAAAAATGGCCAGAACCGCTACACTCAAAATATTCTGCACATAACTAATAGTAGATTTTCATATGAAATCCCATATGATTATCATGTGCCGCATATAAACACAATCCTTCCAGAAATACACATAAAAATTATACGCAGATGAGTAGTATGTGCAATCATACACATAAAACTTATACGCATATAAATAGTATGTGCAAAGTTTTCGCGTGCACATAAATGATAACTGTTTGGCACATAAACATCATTTACAGGGCACATTGCAAAAATCTATATGTGGGACACAAAAACTATATGAAAAGTTTTCTCAGTGTAGCAACGGCACTTCACTGGATAATTTCAAGGATTTTGGAGAAGGACAAAGGAGGGTTTCATTTGTGGACAAAGCCGCTTACATATACATACTTAAGGATTTACCTTAGCATCCATTAAAACCTGGAAACCTCGCAATAAACGGCGAAAACGGGAAAAATCGCGATACGGAAAACCACGGCTCCCATCGCTTGCGTTGATAAACAAAAAGCAACACCACGGAGTTGTGAACTGTCAATTGAGAGTTGCAGAAAAACAGGGGTTAGGACAAGCAAAACCACGTGTGCAATAAAATTGGAAGGAGTTTCGTCAGTTGTTCCAATTAGGGTTGGGAGTACCGACACTATTTTTGAGAACCGGTATTTCGGTACCGGTAGTACCGGTTCCAGTACCGGTATCCATATGTGTTGAAGAATTATAAACTTTATTTATAGTAAGAACCGAAAAAACTCATTTATTTATTTTAACACTGATTTGTTTCCGTGCTACTACATAGAGGCAGTAGGATCGTTGCACTAGTCTCGTAATTATCCTGTACTTTAACAGCCGGCTGTGAAGTCCGTTGATTAAGAAGGGTCAAGTATTAGAAAGACGTTTGAGCCCGAAACTTTGCTTTTTTTCGTCTTCGAAATCCGACTTTAAGATGCACAGAATCCATTACAAATTTGAGAGTGTAACTTTTCTTATGAGAGATATACGAGCACTTGCCTCATCTGAATGAAAGGTATTCTGGACTATTATAAGCGGAAAACAGAAAGTGGCGTAGGCTCAAGCAAGTGCTGCAGGCATTACTTAGAGATCTTTCCATCGTATACTTGGCGAATATCAGGAAGCTACGGAATTCCCCTGGCACCAGGAATAGAGGGGCCCAGCGCGCTAAACCCAATGGCCTAATGGCTCGACTAGGTTGAAACTGACTTGAGAATTTGTCGATACGCTTAACGAATTAGCGACCAATAGCTCACGTACCCAGGACCGAGTGCAATGGAGACAAATTCTTGCTACAGTATGAGCCACCGGCTAGATGAGAACCCGCTAGATGAGAAGGAAAAGGATGCACAGGACATTCATGCATCATTGTCTTCCATGCCAAAACGAATCTTAGTATTATAATTGTCAGGCCCTCTTGGAATCTACCGACTTCACGTGAAAGGTACTCAAGGCATCGAAAAACATAACCAAAGCTTTGCCTGTCAAGGGCAAATTGAAGGAAACCGATTTATTTCAAAGATTTCTTTGGTATCATGGCGTAATCGAATTCGTTGAAGCTGGGACTGCCTTGAAGTACTGAATTTAATCTATTTATCACTCTTCGTCTCTTTACTAATGAATGGTTTCTGTTCATGATAATCTATGTTAATAATGATGAACATTATGGAATGGACTTTCCTTGATAAACCAAACTACTTGGCTAATTCTTTTGTTGTGTAGTCGGTCAGTGAACTTCGTAGAAGGCAATCTAGGTGTAGTGGTTAGCATTTACACCGAGGACCTGGGTTCAAATCCCAACCCTGTAGAAATCAAGAGTGACTGTTATCGAAACAAAAAACTTCGTTGTATATTACAAAGTTATCAGGGATAATTATCAGTTTTATTTCTGCTGCAACGGATATGAATTTCAGCATCAGTGTCTGGAACCGAAATACCGGTATTCTCGCATGCCAGTACCGGTATTTCGGTACCGGAAAATCGGTCGGTAGTACCGGTATTATCGGTTCCGGTACTCCCGGTATCCCAACCCTAGTTCCAATTATTGAACTTACGAATTTATCGGCAATTTGTGTTAGAAAGACTCAAATTTCTTCGTTTATTGAGTATACCGTTTATACGACCTTCTTTAATCTGAACATTATTAATCTGTACCCCGGTGGTATGAATGCGTTCACATTAAAAACCGATCAAACGTCATACACAATTGACGTTAAAGTTGACCGGATAAATTAAAAAAAAGCAAAAAAACTTAATGCGTTTCCTATTACTCAAGAACTTTGGCAATATAGCTCATAAGGAACCTGCCTTCCGCTAGCACTCAAAATAGACCATTTTAGTCGAAACTGCCGAGCCAATTGCCTCTTCTACAAACCGGACGTTTAGAATTCGCGCATGTTTGAAATGTTTTCAAAACGTTTGTTTTCGTCAAATCAAAACAACAAATGCATAGGGTGCGCGTTTTGCGCGTGTATGAAAATGAATAGAGTTACCAAATATTCAGATTAAAAATGAACTCGCCCAATCTGAACGAGGTGTTTTTCATATTAGCGGGGGTTGAGTGTAGTAAGCTTCTAATAAACCCATAGAATATTTTTATTTGCATCTAACTTTCGATGAAAGCTTATTTTGTAAGTCAACTTTCTTAATCATTTTGACAAGAAAAATCGTTTGGTGAAAGCGAAATTGGGACACATGTAAGAAAATTTGTTATTACGCTTAAAAATCATGTTGATTTACTAAGAAAATAGTAACATTCTAATGGATAACAAAATTATCTAGCTGATGTTGTTATTTAATTACATTTGACATAATAAACCCTCGTGAAAAGGTACAATAATTGGGTGGTGTGCAATAATTGGCAAATTACCCTAAATAGAGAATTTCTTGAAAAACTCTTCGCAACTTCCAGAAAACAAAGCTGTCTCATCTAAAGGTTTTTACTGAGCCTTTTACCATTCAACTGGTACGATGAAAAAATTAACTTTCCGGAACGTTTGGTCATCCGGGACAAGACATCCAAGTCCTGCACTCTCCCGCAAAATCCGAGACTTCTGGCCGTTTTGCACCAGTAGTAGTCAGTAGTCCCAAGCAACAATGTAAGTTTTGTTATACTCTTATGGCGGTTTTCATGACCAATTTTGGTCTTAAATGCCATCATAAGAGTGTAATAAAACCCAAATAGTTGTTTGGGGTCGCTTCATCTTCATTCATTTCATTCATTTACCCGCCCAGTTAGCTTCAAGGTACGATGCTGGTCTAACAAGCTAGTCGTCGTATGTTCGAATCTCGGCTAGGCGGTGCTTGCTAGTTGCTTGCTTGCTAGTTAGAGTCAATAGGATCGTTGCACTGGCCCCGTAATTTTCCTGTACTCTAACAGCCGGCTGCGAAGTCTGTCGATAAAGAAGGGTAATGTCTAAAGACGGTATAAACCCATGGCTTTGCTTTTTTTCATCTTCATTCCAGTGATACGTACGTTTTCCAATCATAAACCCTGAGTGGCCATAACTAAGAAACGAAAATGGTTGTGACATTATGGTAACCGACGTATTTTGGACCCCATCAGCAGCTGAACATAATTTGAGGACTTACAGTAAAATCAAATGGAAGTGCCCAAATTATGTTCAGCTGCTGATGGGGTCCACACTAGGTTGGTTACCCTATCTTTTATATGTAATGTAAAGAATATGAAAAGACTGTGCTAGATCGAAACTCAATTCTGGCTTTAGTTTTCAAAAGGTCGCATAATCAACCCTTTTGCATGGGTTATGCGACCTTTTGAAAACTAAAGCCAGAATTAGGCACATTACTTCTAATTATATCTCGTTTTGAATTATTTCCCTGCAGCAGCTTGGTTGCGTTAGGGGTCGATTTCAAACAGCAATGGAAGCTTTACTTAGAACATGTTAGTTCAGGAATGTAAATATCTTATTTTCATAAAACATTGCATAAATATCTAATTTGCATAAATTAATTCTACTGCTAAAGTATGGGATGGAAAGTTTTGGAATAATTACGTCAGTTGATTCGGAAACAAAAGAAAGGCTGGTTATTAAGGATTCGCATGATTGTGATCTTCTCAATTGTGCTGTGCACTAGTACAGATGTTTGATGCTGTGTCGGCTTCTACGTTGAATTAGTTGCTCGGAGTACTTGCGCAGTTGATCGTAATCTTAGCTATTTGATTAGCCTACCGTGCTATGTATGATTAGTACAATCTATGTAAATCAGATCGGAATGAATAAAACGAGGCGTAAAACGATTGCGATATTGCTATGCTAGTACTCAGAAGCAGTTTTTATAATTTTGTTAACTGACGCACGAGCAAAGCAAGGCGGAATGCCTAGAAAGTTCGGCTTGTAAGATAAGTATCTTCTCTCGAATACAATATGTTATCTACAAATATGAAGATGTGAAACTCACCTATAATTTTTCCAAATTCTACCTTATTGTGTAAAATTTTCTATGTAAAACATAACAAATACCAAATCTTAGGAGCTTTGAAAATGAGCTCTAAAGCTTAAAAGCAGAACTTTTGAACAACTTTCCCAAAACTGAAAACAAAACGATGTTGTATGAGTCTTGTAAACAATAGAGTTTACATTGGTAGAAATTTGCAAAAAAAACTGTATCTAAAAATAAAATACGTTTTAAATATGTGCAAAATACGTTTTACTTAAATGGTTTTTATGCTGCTAAGCTGCAAACGATTGCATTTATTTCAAAATTTCATCGATCGGCAATAGTAAATGCTAAAATAAATGTATAACATTTTATATTTCCGCTTGTACGTTAATTGGAATTTGGTCCAGTTATAGCTCTACGCACTATACGTACACACACGTTTATTGCTCTAAAGAAAATAAAGATAGCGTCGTGAAAAGTTATTCTACTCTTTCAACTGACATCGTTTGTTTATCCCTGGTTAATAGCAATTTTGACATTTGATACTAAAAGTGAATTCAGCTGAAGAAATAAAAGTAATCGCCAAATAGGCTGAAAATACATCTTCTACCCTAGTATCTGTAATTCAAATCTGCTATTCTAAATCCATGATAAATTCGGTACGGAAAGGTATTTTCGGCCTGTTCCTAAATTCAGCCTATTTTCAAAAACATTTCATCAAGAAGACTGGCAACTCTGCCAAAAGCCGAGAGACAGTAACAGCAATGCTATCTACCGAGTTAAAGTTGAACTAACACATACTAGTGTGTGTAAATTAAAATATGAATGAACACAAACACGTATGCAATGCATTGCCACGCTCGCACACTTCTTATCCCACCAATACATGTATAGAGCTTGCTAAGTCCAGCGCAAAAGGCTACAAAAACTTATCGTTTATCACTCAAACGTATGTTTTTTACCCAGTTATACACTGGGGGAAAACAAAAACAAACGTGTAAAATCAATGTAAGATCTAACAACAGCAACAACAAAGCGCGCGTCGATGTGTGCGTACGATAAACGTCAGCAAGCTCAATACACAGCTTGAACTTTTGTCGGGAGGGGTGCGTTGTTGATACTGTTGCTTGCGCGAGCAAGAGATGCCAGTCTTCTTGATGGAATGTTTTTGCTATTTTCCTTTTCTCTCGCTAATAAAAATACTTTGCCGACATACAATTTTAATATGTTATAACTGTATTCTC
This sequence comes from Sabethes cyaneus, assembly GCF_943734655.1. Lineage (NCBI taxonomy): Eukaryota > Metazoa > Arthropoda > Insecta > Diptera > Culicidae > Sabethes > Sabethes cyaneus. The sequence goes on along the minus strand of NC_071353.1, from coordinate 58,937,612 downwards.
AAAACTGTAAGTAATCTACTGTTTTTTATTAAAAGAACGTCAAAATCACCTGTTCTTCCAATATAGAACTAGGTCATAGGCCGAAAAAATAGATGCAGTCGCTTATTAGGCCGAAAATACCCTCCTGTGCCTATATACGTAAAGGTTTGGCGGTCGCTTGAAATATTTAATATGGATATTTTATTTTTCATAATGCGAAGAATTGAAAACCAAATTAAACTCAACTTTTTCACAATTTCTCAAATTTGCAATTAGGTTATAAAACGTTGTCTGCGTGGCTCTATGGATAGCGTTGTCCATCCGCTATCTACCAGGACAGCGACATCTAGTTCGATTTCTGATTAGATAGGACTGCAATTTCTTTCGATCAGTACTTTTCCGATAAATTCTCCTAACTAATATGACTAACTGGTCGAGACCGCTATCGCCCTGTTCTAAACCAAGCGATACTGTTTGGCTTTCCTGTTTTTAAAAAATTTCTTTCATTTAGAATTTTCCTGTATTCGAATTAGAAAAACATTCGAAAAGCCAAATCGAATGAAATACATTCAGTTCAGAATGAAATATTCACATTGTTGTTCCTACTATTAGCGCAAATCTTCCATTGCAGCTATTAAGACGTGTTTGGTGGCTACTTATGCAATGCTATTGTCTATTTATTTTTCGTGCTATTCTTTGATTTCGAGCTGCTGAAACATAAACAACTAACAGTGTAATACGTGGCTGACGTGGCAGCTAGAAATGATCAGGTACTTCAGGTCATTTCCTATACATATCTTCACGTACGACGATACACGTATGTATGACGACGATATCAATGACTGCTTAAGATCAATTCGTAAACTCAAGTTACATCGCTCTAAGGTTTGCCAGAATGATCTACGGATCATATTCCCAATGGTCAAATTTTATTTCAGCATGAAAAAATTTTGATTGCTTTCTTTTGTGATCGGTTACCCAAATTCGCTGATTAAAAAACTCCAATTTTGACGTCGAGAAATTATTTTTAATAGTAGCCACAATTGATACGAACTTTTTGTTTTTAGTAAACGCTTGGACCACACTTTTATGATTTTTGAGCTTTGTAAACAAAACATAACCTGAGAAAAAAAATTGCTTTTTTTCATTTTATCTCAGACTGTGGTCAGAGAAAAAATGAAAAGAAAACAAAATTTTATTTTTTCAGCTATCTTTTCTTTTTCTTTTTTCCCAAGCTGCGTTTTATTTACAAATCTCAAAAGTTGTGAAAGGCTTTTCTGCACTTCAACCAACAAAATAAAAAAAACGTTTGTGCCAATGCGTTGAGTAGTTTCCGAGAAAAAGGTACCTAAGGTTTGAAAATTGTGTTTTTACACGAGCAATGTTTTATTTCGTCGAGGTTGTCCCACGACGCAGTGGAATACTTATGCGCATGATCGTTTTTCATCCAATTCCCGTTGTCGATCATTACAAAATTAGTATCAAAATAACTAGAAAGGTTTACAAAATCAAAGTCTAAAATTAACTAGAAAGGTTTACAAAATCAAAATCTAAAATTTAAAAAATCGTAATTTTTTCAAAAGATTTTAGTTGCTCATGTCCATGAAGTTTATTTATTATATCAGTTGTTGAATAGAAATATGTATGTGATTTAGTTTATTATTTTATTTTTTATATCATTAGATATGATATGACTGGAAAATGCCGCGTTGAGTAAACATAATATTGATATTATTAATAAAAGTGGTATTAAGCCCCAGTATCTTTTGTTTACAATATACGAAAATTTATCATACAATACATGGACAATAAATAATGTAATGGCCTTAGATAAATAACATAACAAAACAAAATCATAAACAGAATTTGCTGAAAACTTCAACTGTTACCATCAGTGTCCGGATAAGACTGGCAGTATTCTGACGGACGACCGTGAGGTGACCGATAGGTTGAAGCAGCACTTCGACGAACACCTGAATGGCACCCAGGCGGAGAACCATGGCGGCGGGGAAAGCGGTTTCGACGGTGCAACAAACGGGGAAGAGGTGCCAGCCCCAACGATAGGCTAAGTTAAGGAGCTCTTGCAGCTAAAGAACAACAAGTCCGCAGGAAAAGATGGCATCGGAGCGGAGCTTATTAAAATGGGACCAGAAAAGCTGGCCGTTTGTATACACCGACTAATTGTTAGAATTTGGGATACGGAATAGCTACCGGAGGAGTGGAAAGATGGGGTTATCTACCCGATCTATAAAAAGGGCGACAAGTTGAACTGTGAGAACTGTCGAGCGATCACCGTTCTCAATGCCGCCTATAAAGTGCTGTCCAAAATCATTTTCCGCCGTCTATCACCAATTGCGAATAGATTTGTGGGATCTCATCAAGCCGGCTTCGTCGAAGGTTGATCTACAACGGATCAAATATTTACACTGCGGCAAATCCTCCAAAAGGGCCGTGAATACAGAGTTCCCTCGCATCATTTATTCGTTAACTTCAAAGCCGCATATGATACCATCGACCGGAAAGAGCTATGGAAAATCATGGACGAGAACAGCTTCCCCAGGAAACTCATCAAACTGATTAAATCTATGAAGGATGGTACACAGTGATGTGTTCGGATTTCGGGTGGGTTGTCAAGTTCATTCGAATCACACAGAGGGCTTCGTCAAGGTGATTGTCTTTCATGCCTGCTGTTCAACAGAGCGCTACAAGGTGTTATGAACCGAGCGGATATCAACACGCGGGTACGATATTCAACAAATCTAGTCAATTCATCTGCTTTGCCGATGACATGGATATTATCGGCAGAACATCCGTGGCGGTGGCTGAACAGTATACCAGACTAAAGCGCGAAGCAGAAAAGATTGGGTTAAAGGTAAATACGTCTAAAACAAAGTACATGCTGGCCAGCGGAACCGGGGCCGAACGACACCGCTTGGGCAGTAGTATATTGATCGACGGCGATGAGTTTGAGGTAGTCGATGAATTTGTCTACCTTGGCTCACTGGTAACGGCGGACAATGATACCAGCCGTGAGATTGGGAGGCGTATTATCAGCGGAAGTCGTGCTTACTATGGGCTCCACAAGCAATTGCGGTCGAGCAGACTAAGTGCCCGTACAAAGTGCACCCTGTGCAAGACGCTTATTTGACCGATTGTTCTCTACGGGCATTAAACATGGACAATGCTCGAGGAGGACCTGTGAGTGCTCGGAGTTTTCGTACGACGAATGCTAAGAACGATCTTCGGCGGCGTACAGGAGAACGAAGTATGGTGGGTGGAGGATAAACCATGAACTCGCACAGCTCTATGGCGAACCCAGTATCCAGAAGGTGGCTAGCTGGACGGATACGATGGGCAGGGCATGTTGCAAGAATGCCGGACAACTACCCTGCAAAGATGGTGTTCGCCTCATATCCGGTAGGAACAAGACGACCAGGAGCGCAGCGAGTAAGATGGTTAGACCAGGTGGAGCGAGATATGGCGGAGAGTACTCGGTGTCCGAGGAATTGGAGAGCGGTAGCCCTCAACCGAGTTACATGGAGAAACTTTGTTCAACAGGCTTTGACGGAAAGCCACCTAAGTAAGTAAGTACTTCTAAACGTTGGCTTGATAAAGTTATTTGTTCGAAACAGTTTAAATTTGACATGAAAATATAAGATTTTGAAGAAAAAATTCCTATAGAAGAATAGAATAGAACAGAATTCCTATATCTTTGATTCCTATACAAAATAAAACTAGCTAAGCAATGTAAAACGTAGAAAAAATCAGAAAAAATTGCAGTAAAACATCAGTAAAAATGTCAACCTATCGATATGCTTTGTAAATCGAGTTGCCGCGTACATTTTTGCATGCATTCCACATTACCAGCACCCTCAACAAAAAAATTATGTGAATAAAACTTTATTCAACTTGTATACAGCAAACCTGCCAGGACTGGAGTCATAAGGTCTGTGCTGGAGTTTTAAATTGTTCTAAAATGTTTTTCTTCTATTGATGCTGGTGTTAATAGATCAGTTTATCATGTCCGAGCGTAGAAGACAGCTTTCAATTTGAGCTAATTTGTACTCAAAATACTATCTACTTTCAAAATCAACCTTGCAGCGCAAATTTTGTTATTTTTTATTTTTTTGCTTATAATATTGTTTCTCTCTACATTAAATTGTAAATAGAAGTAATGAAGCAGGTATTTTTTGTGTTTTATCTTAAAAACCTAAAGTGTCCGAGCGTAGACGACTTCCCCCTATGTCAGATGAATTAACTTTGTGTCTTCAAAATATCTTGAATATCTGTCTTGCTCGTGACATCAAAGTCTGTATTCGAAAAACAAACGGACGCAAGAGAATCCACTGATCACTCGGAGCAAATAGTTGAAATGCTGAGCTGTTATTCAAACTATTTCGTCTTTTTTGCAGGAGTTGGATAGCTTTTACATTTCTCAAAGAATACATGCATAGATTTTTGTAAACATTAGCTGTCTATCCACGATAGTTGAGAGAAAATCTTGCGAAGTTTCCGTATGTCGTACTTCCGATGGAGCGTAAAAATTGTTTCACTGGGAAATGGAAGATCAGAAATATTTTATCTGTCTAAATGGGAAGGGATCTCGTGACTAAAACTTTAGTACTTACGTATGTAATTCTTTTAAAAACTCGAAATAAAGTATTACGAAATAAAGTATTAAATTGCGTATGACAAAGGGGCTCGTCACCCTATTTGAGTGTCTACTCATAAATAAACGCTAGATAGGGTAACCAACCTATTTTGGACCCCATCAGCAGCTGTACATAATTTGGACACTTCCATACAAACGTATGCAAAGCAGAATATGTATGAGGTGGAATATTCGACTCTAATTTTTGAGATTTGTAGGCTTACTACACAAAAATTTATAGATTCAATAGCAACATATTTTTGGTATGTTGGCTATCAAAATATTTATCATTTGTATCTTGATCTATTGTTGTTAATGGTATTAGTATCGTTTTGATGTAATCAATCACTAATTCATCTTGATTTGGGGTTATTAGTAATTGTATATTTTTCATGCTCGCGATTTGTTATGATTCGATCATTCGATACATTACTTTTATTATTTTAAGTGTACCAGCCTTATACGTCTAATATTGTTTACGTGCAATATCTCAGGACAGTTCAGTCTTACATTCTAAATCCATTGAAACATTGAAGATCAAATACAAACCCCTTTCTGTCATCAACAAACGATGGAAATATTGTGATTTCGTGTTTATACGTGGTAGCAAGTAAATACCGGAATGATTGTATAACTTTTCGCTATGAGAGATGAAATAAAAATTACAATATTCTCTAATCATGCCATCTATATAATTTCACTACAGTGATAAAATAAAACCTGTTTGCATTGGTAAGTAAAAAATTACCTAGCACCTGACAGGAACGTGATCTTCAGGGGTTTCACGTGCTATACCACAAGGTAGGAGGCAGCTCTGGGCATGCGTCTTAAAGGAATCCCCTTCGTAAATCGTGGGGCGTCACCGAGAGGTGTTGCAGAATCGGTCCCTGGAGGCAACTGTTGCCTCTACTCAACCGGCAAAATTGATCGCGTCTCGATTGCAATCGAGCGTGTGAAGGGGAAGATGGAATTCCCCTTTCACGCTTGGCGCTGTTTAGCTCAACGCATACTTCCAGCCATCTCTCCCCGGGAAATAACTAGAAGTAGGGGGCTGGATTGATTCACTGTTTGATGATGGTGATGATGACGATGATAATAATGATACAATCATTAACGGTGTCGGCTTGTCGCGGCACTGGGCGATTTCAGCCGAGGAAAATGGCTGATTCGGATCAGTTATAGCTCGACTAGCATCCGGGCAAGTTGTGATCAGTTCTTTGACGAATCGTACGAAAAGTGTTATTTAGAACTGTTGAACTGCGAGTGAATGTGTACAGTGTTGACAGTGTATTATTAGTAAATAAACCGATCGAAAAGGTGATTAGATTTTATGTATGGGAAAATTCTAAATAATACTTTTTTTAAGCGAATATGTTTTTGATTAGAGTGATAATTTAGATCTCATTTTTAACAATCTGAGAAGAAACGGCGACACGTGCCGTAGCCATCCTGCCTATCTTGCCATCCGCAAATGTGAATCAAGTTTTTTATTTATTACGAGATAATCGAAGTTAATTGTCCTAGGTTCAATAACTATTGAATTAAGTAGCGCTTACACCCAACATATCCAGCGAGTTGTACGGTTAAGTTTTATAAACTTAAAAAACAATCATTTCTAGAATTCAACGGATTTGTTTCAGGTGCATCACCCAAAATTAGTGTTTATTTTGAAAATATGTGAAAATGACTGTACTTTAAGTGAATCAGTTTCAACGAGTTTAGTGTCAGTGAAACTTGGGCAAAACGTGTTTGGTTGATCCATTTAATTTTTTTATAATAGTTACAGTCTTTTTATGTCAAACAAAAGATAGAAACGCATTTTCGTGTGCAGTTTGTATACACCTTGATGTTGGTGCTATCATTTTGGTCAATTGTTGACATCGCTATGGTAATAATTTTTATCCTGGAAATTAAAAAAAACGTGTTCGAAAACAGACACTGAGGAAGCCTGCAAGTCGTAGGCGAAATCCGTATCTGTCAAGAATAAAATATACATAGTAGAATTAAATTGGATAAGTTTTCTTTTCATTTAATTTCCAGGTTTCGTATTCTACTAAGATGCTCCAAAAACTTCAGTCATAATTTTTGAGATTGTTATTTTTCAGTTTATAAAGATATTAATCAAAAGCAATTTCACAAAAACTAAAGCTTTTTAATGAATATTTAGTACCGATTGTATCGCATGCGATGCAGTCATCTGCAAACGTACTATTTTTAGAATGGATTATTTTAGGGCAATATTTGGACGTGAAAATATCGCTTACATCACAGGTATTATGTGTGATTTTACGCTCAATTTCAAACATGACATGTCACAATTTGTCTATATTGTTGAAAAATCAACAAAAAATTTAACGATCAGAATGACTAAGTAGCTATCGTAGTAGCTAAAGTTATCGCAGAAGTGCTAAATGATGGACAAACATATCTGACTATGGCAGCAATTACCATCGTTTCGATAACGATGTCTCTTTTTAGTTTAAAATGGCAATTGTTTACGCTGCTATCTCACTTCTTTTTTATATCTTGGGTGGTAGGCATCTATCTATAACTTGTTAATAAGTTCAAACTGGGCATGACTATAAAATTGGTATGATGTCTTTAGTGAACTGTATATAGCTTTTGATTTCATTTAATTTAAGCTGTACATTGCCCATATTGAATATGATTATCTTAAATATAATCGACAAATTTTCTATTTTTCTCTATTGGATTTTCAGAATACACATTCCTAGTTCGCATCGTGGAGAGCAGCGGACAGCTACGGCGACATAATGAGAACACAAATTAGTCCGGACGGATCATACGTCAATGAGGCGATGAACTGTTCGTCAGTGGATATAACGGTCCCCAATGGGGAGCCGCATGGTGGTTTGACAGGATCCAATGAATTTATATGTAAGTTTTGTACCAAAAGTCATTTATTCACTCACATTATTCGACATTCCCCTAGATCAATTAAAACTACCCAACAAACAATTTTTTTGAATAGTAGCTTGTTCAACCATTGTACAGCTAATTACTGAGTAACAAGCGTTTGACAAGCTGTTATTCAACAAAAATGTTTCTTGGGTATTTCATCCCATTCATAGCTGTTTTATCGACGAAATTCAATCTCTGTAATGAGCAAAATGACTCAAGATTTCAGGATTTTAGTATATCTTCTATGATAATACGTATTTCTTGCGGTACAAAGACCACCCCGACCTGATATGTCGGTTCAGTTATGTTTACAGTTTTAACAAATAGAGATTGACTAAAAGAATCTGGAAAATTCGGCACTTTTCGAAAGTGGGACAACAAAAGAACCCAACCTGGTTGTACAAATAAATGAAAAGTAAATAGTTTAACTCTTCATATTATAGGCCAAACCTCGTGTTTTTTGTCTTGACCTTGAAATGCGGTCAAGCATAGGGTAAAGAACCGGTTTTAAGCAGTCTAAGGGGGTCACTGATTGTTTTACCTTATTTCAAGCGATGGGTTGACTAAGTGGGGGATATCAGCATACCAATCTTCTTGCTACCTTTAGTTCTTCAAGCTGTTACCATTGGAAGACACTATTGTTGAGCTAAACTTTTGATTTTTCGCTTTAAAAGTTGGAGCGATTGAATTAATTTTGATCAGACCGAACATATTTTCACTTTCAAGTTGCTTTTTTAAGCAGTCCTAAAATCTGAATTTTTATACGCCCCCATAAAAAATCCTTAGAACTGTTCCTGTAAGTTCGCGTTCCTATCCGCGACCTACTAATCGGCACCTGCCTTAACAGATTGGATATTTTTGGTCGGAAGATGCGTAAAATGCCATCTGTCTAAATTGTTTATCGGGGCATACACTCACACCGTTCGGCAAACGATATTCGTCGTCTCTTTTATTCTCTAGTAGTGTTCGACATCGGAACGAAAATTGAAGTCCCGGTTCCGGTCCTGTCCGGTTAAAAATCGGCACTAACTTTTTTAGTCCGATCTCATTCCGGTCCGATTTAGCTCTGTTCCCTTTCTGTACGGTTCCGGAACCTGAACAGAGCCAAATCGTGCTGGAATGAGATCGGATTAAAAAAAAATTTTCCGGACCGGACTGGAACCCGGAGTTCATTTTTCGTTCCGATGTCTAACACTGTTCTCTAGTGTTCTTATGGGAAACTGCGAGTTTGACGTCTCACTCGCTGTTCATAAGGATGGTGGGAGAACAAAAGAGACAAACATAGCAGTGCACACGGTACGACTACAGAACAGTGTTGTCAAAGCAAATGACATTGAAACACATCGTTGCTTCATTAAATCACTGAAACAATCTTCGAAAATTATTGGTAAAGCGGTCTTTTCTGTTGTTTTTAATAAAGAAAAATTAATTATGAACATACATTTCTCTTGAAAGTATTGAATCACGTTTTCACCATTGGAGGTTTCAGTTAATTTCAAACCTATAATTCTTATTTCCAGAACCGAAACAGTGTCTTGGCAACACGATAGTTCATGAGTTACGCTGCAGCTGTTGCTACTGCTGAACAGGTTCCGTCAAATTAGAATTTATTTTCAGTTTTGTTATAAAATAATAAAACTTTCGGCTAGTAACAAAGCTTTAGATAATAGTAAAAAAGGTTGTGAATAATATAGTATGTGACAATTGAGTGCTTGACTTTTAGAGTGGTTGTAATCAGTAAAAATGTAATGGATTGGTTAGTAGCGAGGTGGCGATTGCCTTCAGCAGCTGAAAAGTGTACGTTTTTGGACAACAAAATTTAATTCATCATATTTCTTGTCAGAATCCCAGTAAATTGTGTTTGTGTGAATTAAATCTATGGTTAAGTGATTTGTAAAGATGTTCCTATCAAAACATTTTAGAAATATGAATAAAAAAGTGCATTTTCGGCTCATTTATTTTAAACTGATTAAAATAGGTGACACTGCTTAACTTGTTCCTCGTTCCTATATTGACATTTTTTGAAACGGTGGTTCTACAATCGATGAAGGGACGGTAGGGAAAAGTAATGAAGAATTTTTGTAGGGGGGGGGGGGGGGAATTGTGAAAAGGTGAGGGGGGGGGGGTTATTGGTAGCTACGCTTAACAAGTTGTCGTTGTGACTCCTACTTTTTGCCCAATGCCCCCTCCCCTCACCTTTTCACTCTTTCCTCTCTATTCAAAACTTCTTCATTACTTTCCCCTACCGTCCCTTCATCAATTGTAGAACCACCATTTCAAAAAATCTTTATATTATATTAATTTTTCGTGAGACGCTTGTGGTTAATGAATTACATTACATAGGTTGAGTAATTACACATCACAAGCAGTCAAATAATTTATTTTACCGTATTTGGAACAGCTTTGGATTTCACTTCAAGACATTTTGCCGTTGTAATTTTCCTAACTGCTCTTTTCCATGCTCGAATTTGCTATTTTCGGGGGCCAGAAGACCTATTTTTAGCCTGTTAAGTGGCACCCTGAACAATATTCATGAATTATGTTGAAACTGTATTTATTCGATACCAGTTTTTTATACCAATTCGTTGGTATAAGAATCGATAAATCGTATGCATGTGCATTTTACATTGGAATTATATAATGATTAGAGTTTGTCAAAACAAAGTGAACAATAAGTGGCAGTCGCGCATGTCATATATAACTCATGACTGTGAATTATAAAGCAGTATAGATGGTTGCAATATTAAGTTATATCTTAATCATATAATCAGGAGTATTAAGTGTTCTAAAAACCACGCAAAATTACAATTTTCGCACATATATTGCCTCCACTTTGGTACTTATATGTTCTTATGTGGTGTAAAATATAACTTTTTCGTTTAAGATTTGATTTCGTATTTCTCAGTTGCAGTGGAGATATACAAACCAAATTTTTTACTGGGATGCGTCTATCTGATACATACCATAATTCGTACTCAACAATCCCCCAAATAACGCATTAGTTGATATTACGTGTGCGCCCACCATAATTTGTTAGTTCCTCAGTAAACTTTTCTTGCTTAAGTGCCTTGCCGTCCTAAGACAAAGCCTGTTGAACAAGGTTTCTCCAGTTAACTCGGTTGTAGGTTGCCGGTCTCCAGTTCGTCGGACAGAAAGTACTCTTCGCCAGATCTCGTTGCACATGGTCTAACCATCATGCTCGCTGCGCTCCTAGTCGTCTTGTTCCTACTGGATTTGAGGCAAACACCATCTTTGCAGGGTAGTTGTCGGACATTCTCCGCCTAGAGTCCGTTTTCCTGTATGTCACCGAAGATCGTTCTTAGCACTCGTCTTTCGAAAACTCCGAGCACTCGCAGGTCCTCCTCGAGCATTGGGCATGTTTCATGCCCGTAGAGAACAACCGGCCCAATAAGCGTTTGGTACATGATACAAGGGCTTGTACGAGGGCTTAGTCTGCTCGACCGTAGTTGCTTGTGAAGCCATAGTAAGCACGACTTCCGCTGATAATATGCCTCTGAATCTCACGGCTGGTATCATTGGGCGCCGTTACTAGTCAACCAAGGTAGACAAATTCGTCGTCTACCTCAAACTCATTGCCGTAGATCATTATACTACTGTCCAAGCAACGTCGGTTCACCTCGGTTCCTCTGGCCAACATGTACTTTGTTTTAGTTGTTTTTTTTCTGCTTCGCGCTTTAGTCTGGTGTACTGCTCAGCCACCGCAACAGATGTTCTAAAGTTAATATTCATGTCATCGGCAAAGGAGACCAATTGACTAGATTTGTTGAAGATCATGTCCCGCGTGTTGATATCCGCATCGGTTTATAACACCTTGTAGTGCTTTTTTGATCAGCAAGCATGAGAGACCATCGTAGATTGAATCAGTTTGATGAGCTTTCTGGGAGAGCTGTTCTCGTCCATAATTTTCCATAGCTCTTTTCGGTCGGTGGTATCATATGCGGCTTTGACGTCAATAAACAAATGTTGCGTGGGAACCCTGTATTCACGGCTCTTTTGGAGGATCTGCCGCAGTGTAAATATTTGATCCGGTGTAGACCCACCTTCGACGAAGCCTGCTCGATAAGTTCTCACAAATCTGCTCGCAATTGGTGATAGTCGGCGGAAAATGGTTTGGGACAGCGGCATTAAGAACGGTGATTGCTCGATAGTTCTCGCAGTCTAACATAGTTCTGGACATAGCAGTTTTCAAGCCGGCATAAAAACCCAATATCTTTTCGTCTGGAGAAACAAAGATATGTTTATCAATACAAAGCGCTAAACACAAAGTCAGAATTATCGAACATTAGCAAAAACTACCGAAAATCAGACAATTAAAAGTCAAAATCAGCCTGATTATACGCTAGAGCCAATCGACGAATTGATTAATGCTGGCCGTAATTTGTGCGATGCGCGTTCAACAGAAGAAGCTGTTGATGGCGTTGTGGGCGTCGAGGGCAATGTAGTTGAAGCATCGACAGGATGGTTGGGCAATCATAGCAGTTCGAGCCATGATATTTTTACGTCGCTTTTCGAGGGGTGTAATTCCTGATAGGAGGCACAGGTCAGTATAGGGCGGTAGGTTGTCATAATTTCTCCATGGTATCGTACGGCAAACCCTTGGAACGGAGTGCTTCCGTATGCGTTCGATTTATTTTATCCAATTATCGTAAAATGGATTCCAAACACCGCAGACTGACTTCAAAATTCACCGCACCAGCGAGCAATGCAAGGTCCGCAAGGTACCAGGATTCTCAAACTTCTTGCCAATTCTCATGATCAGTCCGAGTTGTCGAACCATGGAATAATGTTGCTTGAACGTCAGTTGAGTATCCAAGACTACACCGAGATATGTAGGTGACTACTTCGCAGCGTTGCAGACGTGACCCGGCAATGCGATAGTCATGCCCCATAGGCTGATTTTTACGATGAATACTGATTAAAGTGCATTTAGAAATGCTTAGCGACATGTAATTTCTGTAGCACCAGTCTGCGAATAAATCAATCAACGCTTGAAGATTATTGCAGTCATTACGAGTTTCGATACGTTGACAGATCTTAGTATCATCTGCGTACAACAATTGTGTGCCACGTGGTAGTCTGGTAACATCGTTAATGAACAATGAAAACAGTAAGGGTCCCAGTTTGCTGCCTTGAGAAATCCCAGAATTGTTTTTGAACCAGCCAGATTGAGTTGAGATGCACCCAACTTTACAGCAATTTTTGGATTGCGTAAGCAGGATTCAAACCATGCTACCATTGCAGCAGAAGCTTCGAGTTTGCCACATTTTGCACAAAAAACTCATGATCGACACGATCAAATGCAGCTTTTAGGTCAGTATAGATAGCATCTATTTGGATACTCCGTTCCATACCACGCAGGCAAATGGGGTAAATTTCATTAAATTTGTAGTTACAGACCTGCTAGGGAAGAAACCGTGTTGTGCAGTAGAGATATAGTTGTTTACGGTGAACATCAAATGATTGTAAATAATAGGTTCGAAGACTATCGAGCAAACGCACAAACAGGAAATCCCACGGTATTGTTCAACATTACGTTTGTCGTCCTTTTTGAACACCGGAAACACAAAAAAATCTTTCCAGCTGCAAGAGAACCGTTGGCATCGCAAAGAAAGGTTTACAATGGAGGCAAGCGGTCATTTTAGAGTCTCATAACATTTTTGCAGAAGAGGAACGGGAATGCCATCGGGTCCGAGCCGATAGGACTATTTTAAATTGACAATAGCCTTGGCAACTTCCTCGTCCAAAATTGTGAAGATGCCTGCAGTGAACATATTGTACGAGGGCTGTAGCGCTCTCATCTGTCGAAGCACATACAGAATTGAAAACGCTTGCTAGGTGCTCAGCAAATAACTCCCATTTGCTGCTATCGGTGGAAGCTAGATGGAAGTCCGTCCTCTTTGCGCTTTGAGTTTACAAACTTCCAAAAGATTTTTGCAAGTTTTCCAAATCTTAATTGAAGTTTAATCGAATATTTTTAGTATTTGAGCCTAGGCGTGATTCTTGAGAAGTCGGTGGTTCAGATCTTCGCCCAAGCCCAATTATTTTTTACACAGATGGTTCAAGAATGAGCAATCAAGAGGGAGCAGCAGTAACTGGTCCAGGAATAGAGATGTCATTTCCTATGGCTAAGGGTAGATGACCTACTGAATTCCAAGCTGAAATTTAAACCATTTTAAAATGTTCTATAAGGTATGCGTGCGCGGAAGCATTCCGCGACATTCATATATATGCATCATGTCCGACACTCCAGCATCTCTAAATGCATTAAAGTCAGTTACTTGCGCATCAAAACTTATCTGGGAATGTATTCAATCACTCCAAAAATTTTCTTGTGTTAACGGTTAACGGTCAATACGAAATTGATGGAAATTGAAGGACTGATCCGCTGGCAAAACTCGGACCGGCTCAGGGCTCACTTCTGTGGTTTAACTGCTTCTCTGCCTTAAAATCGGAGCTGAAACCTTGGGGATGTACGGAATCGAATTGTACTAATACTTTCATTACTAGGCAGTCAAAACGGTTTATCTCTCCAAGCGACCCACAAAATTCTGGTGCTTTCTAGAAAAGATCTTAGCAATTATACTGGTCTTATAACATGAAATTATTCGAGCTGCTATCATTTGAAGCTTAAGACTCCATTAGTATGCATTAAATCGTAATAAAATTATATGAAATCTTTCGTCCCTAGATATTAGCGCCAGTTAGGAAAATGAGTAATTACCGAAATCTCTGCTTTTGGGTTACCCAGTAATAAACTCTAAATGAGCAAAATATTATCGAAAACTATTTGGCAGACCGAAGAGTTTGGTTTGAGGGATAAAAATAAAGATGGAAAAAGGTTGCAAAATCAACAAACGGGAAATTATAAACAGCAAAGGGTCCAATATAGCACTTACTGTGCGGGGAGTTACATTGAATTAAGCTGTAAAATATGTAAACAAGAATATCGAAACCGGATCCAAAAGCGGTGATTTTCGTAACCATTAAACCTATCCGGTTGGTTCGGGTTACACAATACCAGAAAACCACCGTCTTTGAGCTGATAGGGCATAGGGTTTCAAATCCCGCTACGGAACTTTCATTCACTGTATCTTGCAGCTTAACCTAACTTTTCATTTCCTTCAGAACACTATTGAATTTTGCTACACAAATTGTTATCGTTCTCTTACTCAAACTTTTTCGTCTATCGTTTAGTTACCTTCAAATAGATTGCATTAATCACTTTTCTTTTGGCGAAGACAGAAAAACTACTTGATAGTGAAAGGAATTTTTCTTCTACCACAATACGTTTCACTTTAAGAGCTTGCATAATATCAGCATAATATCGTGCAGAATATCGCTTTCGATTTTGAAGACTATTCTCCTTATTTTGATTATAGCTTTGTAACGGAATTAAAATCATGTAAGCATAGCATAAACCGATGCCGTAGTTGGTGCCAGCAACAATGTTTTATTTAGAATTACAAGTACCTAACTTGTGTCTGTTACCAGCAAAATAAGATTCGAGGTTTACTTTCATGCTCTTAAACAAAAGTGAAATGCTTCCAAAGAATTGTTACCATCCTGGCCACGTCCTGGCAGCTGTTGGAGATAGGATAGGAATATTAGTTCAACATTTAGGTACTTTAGGTAGGGAACCGCAGGGAACTCTAGGTACCCTTACAAATGTGGCGGGATTTGGGAAATACTAGTAAGTAAGAATAACCCTATGTCTACATCTGGTAGATGTAGTGGGTTCAAAATGATTTTTTGTTAATTTGTTTATTATTTTCTGAAGTACTAATAGTGTAATGATTTAACAGATAGATTGTTTTACGACTTTTGATTTTGAGAAAAAAATTAAATTTTTTTTAAATTCTGTGTATCACTAAAAAATAAAGTTGCGATAATGCAATGGAGACGTATAGTGTTTAGTTTTATCGGCAGGAAAATAGACATTGCTGGTAAGGAAATAGATATTTTTGATTCCTCTACTCAATTCCATCAATGAGAACTAGGCCAACTAGGCAGACCAATGAATCTAAAAACAACACAATGTATGTCATATCATGTTATCTATCTTCCGAATGGCGCGCACTAAGTTTGCCTTTTATTTTATGGTTTCATCACCTATTCCGACAGGTTTCCTTGTACGAACAGGTTCCAAACTTTTCCGATTATTCTTTAAATCTTTATACATGATCAATTTGCAATTCGCACTGCGGAAGTTACATTCAGCAGCATCGTTCGTATTTACTATCATTTGTACTGAAGCTCCTGAACAGATAACATTTTCACTTTCATCTCCTACGTAGTGTCACCGAGCGGGAAGAAAATCTCCCCGGAAAGTCGCATGGAGCTGGTAAACCGGTGGTGTCAACGCAAGGCCAAAAGCGCGTGTTCTAGGAAGATGCTGTATAAACGACTTCCCATATTGCGGTGGCTCCCCAAGTAAGTGCCTTGCTTTTGGCTAATTAAATGCATATTTCGCATGCAATCGCTCAACGTATTGCGGTTTTCAACCTATCTATTAAATGCGATATACGTTTTCTTGCTTGTCTATTTCGAAATAGCTACAATTCGACAGACGCGGTTGGGGATTTAGTTGCGGGAATTACCGTTGGTCTAACCGTAATTCCTCAAGCTCTCGCCTATTCCGGTATTGCCGGGCTTCCAGCAGCAGTAAGTATAATAGCATGTTTATATAACTTAAAATCAAATCAGCGTTTGTTTCTTTTTAAATTGTTATTTTTTAATCATATGTTTGTTTTCTCTTCTTGCAGTATGGTTTGTATGGTTCCTTTTTAGGCTGCATCGTTTATATCCTTCTTGGCAGTTGCAAGGATGTACCGATGGGGCCAACAGCCATATCGGCATTGCTTACATATCAAACGGCACGAGGCAACATCGCTAAGTCGATTGTCTTATGCTTCTTAACTGGTATCATTGAGCTAGTCATGGGATTGTTCGGACTAGGGTTCCTGGTAGATTTCGTTTCGGGACCAGTCTCTTCCGGTTTCACTTCGGCGGTAGCGCTGATTATTGTTACGTCACAGATCAAAGACGTGCTCGGAATTACTGCGAAGGGCAGCACTTTCCTAGAAATATGGCAGTCAATTTTTAGTGATATTCACAACATTAAAGCTTGGGACACAGTGCTGGGTATAACTTGCATCGCCGTGTTGTTAATTATGAGGGTAAGCCCTTCTTTCGAATTGTTCTGCTAGACGCGCCAATAATTGTCGTGTTCGATATTCTAGATTGTTGCTGGCCTTAAGGTGGGTCCTGAAGCTGATGAGATGAAATCGAAGAAGCATAAGATCATCAACAAGTTTATGTGGTTGATTGGAACCTCTCGCAACGCGATCCTGGTAATAGTTTGCGGCGCCATCGGTTATGTCTTCCAGTCATCGGCTGCGACTCCGTTCAAACTGATCGGAGATATACCACCGGGCATGCCGTCTTTTGAAGTACCCCCATTCTCACTGAATGGTAATCAAACGTCCAGTGGTAGAGAGGAAACCTTTTCAGAAGTAGTCTCAAGTCTGGGATCTGGGCTTATCGTGGTTCCCCTGATCGCACTCATGGAAAATATTGCTATTTGTAAAGCATTCTGTAAGTATTAATGTTCATCGTTGTCATGAGAAATGGACTTCAATATTTTTCAATTATACAGCAAATGGTAAACCGGTAGATGCTACCCAAGAATTGATTGCGATTGGAGTCGCAAATATCGCCAACTCGTTCGTACAAGGATTTCCAGGAACAGGATCGCTAAGCCGAAGTGCCGTTAACAATGCGTCTGGTGTTCGGACGCCTCTTGGCAACATTTACACTGGTGCTCTAGTAGTGCTTTCGCTGCTGTTTTTTACGCCGTATTTTTCCTACATTCCAAAGGCCACCCTTGCTGCTATCATTATTGCAGCCGTCGTATTCATGGTTGAAGTTAAGGTTGTTAAACCTATGTGGCGAACTAAAAGTAACTATACCTTCCTCGTTTTAGATTAAAGGACCTTTTCAACCCTTTCCTTTTATTTCCAGAGAGTGACTTAATTCCTGGTTTGGGCACATTCATTGCATGTCTGGCACTACCGTTGGAGATTGGAATTCTTCTTGGAGTAGGACTGAATGTCGTTTTCATTCTGTATCATGCAGCAAGACCAAAGATATCCGTTGAACGGCTTACGGTAAATCCGACGAGACAACAAATAGTTTTAATATAGTTTTAAACATGACTAATTTTTTGCAGAGCCCGGCTGGAACCGAGTACCTGATCATCACTCCGGATCGTTGCTTAATCTTTCCATCCGTCGATTACGTTCGTAATTTGGTGACGAAACATTCGATCCGACAATCACTTCCGGTGGTGATTGATTGTTCCCATGTGTATGGTGCTGACTACACGGCGGCGACGGTTATTGACAGCATTACCCAAGATTTTGCTAAACGTGACCAACCGCTGTTCTTTTACAATCTGAAACCGAGTGTTTGTGCAATATTCGAGGGTCTGTCACCGGTGGATTTCATTGTTTATTACCGAGAGGAAGATCTGGATCTGTTGATGAAGGAGCGTGCCTATAAACCGAAGCAAGTGCTTAGTGCATAGATGTAGGCTTTTTGGTCATCTTAATTCGGGTACTACCGGCAGTATTAAAAAGTGAATCCTTCAGAAGCTTCTTCGAATTGGTAAATCCATTTTTGTAGAAGTATGGTTAATAGTGAGAACCGTTGTTAAAAGCGCAAGCACTAATAGCAAGTCGTAGGGCCCATCATTCCTAACTAATATTTAAACATATTTATACCACAAAAGCACGAACATACTAAAAGTTTAATTTTTATTTAAGAAAGGTTTTATCTTCGGTGTGGTATCTTCTTTTAGTAATATCAGAACAGTTTCGAAAAATGAGGATTATCATTATTACGCCAGTATTGGTTTACCTTTGATTGACCGCCTAGATGTGACAATGAGCTACACTTTTATTACTAAAAAGCGTCTTACCAACTTTGAAATAAGAGAAAATCGTTTTCACTGGCGAACATGCTAAGAATCAAAAATATGAATGAATAATATTGTTTGAAATGTGAAATGCAGTTTAATCAGCGCGTAACATTACCGAAATAGTACTTCATCAAAGAGTGGAATATGCGCTCTATTTTTACGGAGGCAGCACTAATTGCGTAGATATGTGAGAATAGTTACTGAAATACTTTTTATTTATAAGCACCAAAGCACATTGTGAAACGAGAGAATACGCTAAAAATATTTAAAATATTTTAATAATTGTTAAAGTAGTAGGAGTAATGCGTTTGATGAATTGTGCGAAACGTATTCGATTTCGTATGACCAGCATACAGATGTTTTATTAGAATATCTGAGTATTATATATACTTAACTATATTAACTAACACTGCTAGTTTCCGGTATCCTCAAAATTGCATTGTTCCATAGTTGAGAATTTAAAAATTTTCATGCCATATTGTATATGTAGGATATTTGATTTTGTTTTAGAATATGTGTGAATCTTATAAAAACATATTCTATTACAACAAAATAGTGTCATTAAGCTTTTGTACGTTACATTTATCTTATAATCTATTAATTATAAATCCAAAAATTATTGATGATCGCATTATTCTGTGATAAGCTTGGAAATCATCAATAAATAAATTGTAATAAAAAAATATTTTACTGAACATATCACATATTGCCAGACTCCCATCAGCGATTACCAATTAGGTGTTAGGAGCCATCCAGATACCACGTGGGCAGAAAATATCAATTGTAACTCCCCATCACCCTCCGTGACAACAGTGGACATTGACCCAAATTTTTTTCAGATTTAAGATTCAATAAGCATAAATGTATGGTGCTAAATTCAACTTGAACTTGAACTTGTTTTCAACTTGATTTATTCAGTAATTATTAAAAAAAAAAAACGATTAAATCCACCTATTGTTGAAAGGAACCTTTATTATATATCTTATTTGTCATTTGAGTTAGAAATCGACAAGTATTCGGAAGGTAATTCAACTCTTGTTAACGTTGTGTTAGATATTTGTGATTGGGATCAATGTGTATTTAACAGCGTTGGGCACCGCTAATTCACTAACAGATATAATTTGCTCGATAATCGTGGAAATTTCGCTAATCACTAATTGCAAACTGCAAATTAACAGTCACTGTATTTTTTAAACATATCGCGACAACTTACATTGTAATCTATCACTACAAATTATTACTAATTTATAATTATTACACGGCTTTTCTTAATAAAACTAAGATCAAAACCTATTATAATGGATAAAATGCTTTACAGTTTATTATTGTGCAAGGAAAATTGTACCATACAAAGTGCGATACTGCTCATAAAAGTGCTATTATACTAATATTTCGAATTTGCAATAATCGCTACGAAATTAATAACTCATTAAATACAGTCAACCAAAAAAGTATTCGGACAGCAGCGCATAAAATTTTCTTTTAGTAATTTTGCACACTATTTTTGCAAAGAATGGTAACACATATTTTTTAAAACAATGTTTAACTAAAGCATATTTAGATGCACAACAAAAATTCGGGGAAAAGCTTTCCGTTTTGAAGATAGGGTACATATAGTTTGAATTGCTCAAAAACGCAGCCAAAAAAGTATTCGGACAGTTAACTATTAGTTGAAACAAATGTCCTTTCTCGCTCAACTACTACCTTGTAGGACCATTTACATTCTTGATGACCTGTTTTAATCTGTTTGGGATGAAATTAATAATTTTTCAAATATCCCTCTGCGAATTGCTGACCATTTTTTTACATGAGCTCGGTTTAAGTCATTGTGATAAGAAATCGAATGATTTCTCATTTAGAAATGAAATTATCTAAAAAGGTGTTCAAAAGGGTTCAAATCTAGACTGAATACTGATGTTTCGATAGCTCTAGGACAATTGTATGGTGCCTACCGCTTACAATTATCGACAGTATATTTAGATTCAACATTCCGGTACAATATATATGTACCACACAATTACAATTTTGCTTCCATTTCACCTAAAATTGTTCAGACAGTTGAGTTTACATTTAGTTCTATCCAAAAATATATATCTTTGCTGCCTTGGAGCTTTCCATGTACCCCAACAAAAAAAAATATGTGTTACCATTCTTTGCAAAAATAGTGTGCAAAATTACTAAAAGAAAATTTTATGCGCTGCTGTCCGAATACTTTTTTGGTTGACTGTATGCGTTCCAGCGACAAACAGTCTTTAGAGAAAATGTGTATTTTAACGTACTGAAAAACTTTAAAAAAATATTTAAAAGACTGCATAACGTATAAATCACCTGCTTGAATCTGAAAAACACAGTTTTGTTGAAAGCCTTTGATTTTGAGGTTTGCCTCTAAAAATAGTGTTGGGAAAGGAACGCTATCAATCAAAGTGAGATTGCTGTTCTAAAATCTGAAAGATATTTATCCCTTTTGAATGTCAATCGATAAAATATGCAATCAATAAAATATATACAATACGGAGTAAACACCCAGAGAACATTAATTAAATTTATTGAGCGTCTACCACCTGTATTCAGAGTTAAATCAGCTGTAACCAAATCAGAAGCATTTTAATTCAGCTTCGGTATTTGTTGGGAGTAATCCTTTAACGCCAACAGTCTGAGATAGGTTCCATCACAATTCAATACTTTGAAAGTTCAAGGTATCTTTAAAATAATTATGATACTTATTCCACTATTTTATACGAACTGGACAATAATGGACGTAAGTAAGCAAAACATGTAGCATCGTCTTGAGCCTATATTTATGAATCAAATTAACGTATCTTCTGACCGAATGTACTCTCCTATGTCGGCCTGGTGAAAGCAAACCGTAACTAATGGGTCAGCAAGTTTACAATCCGTAGTCGATTTGGCCGCAACTCCGAATCCCAGAGGCGTGTCGTTCATGGACATCACTACTACACCCTGGTACATGGGTGTATTTTCCGTGATTCTGCCTAAACCAGACTTTGCTATATGGTTTCCGTACAAGAACTGTTGTTCGGCCGATGGTTTTACCCATATCTTGTACTGTGCATATGGGGCCAGGTAGCTGAGTGCAGTAATATGTAAAATAAATTTGTTGCCTTTGGTAAACTTTCCAAAGCATGTACCGACGGAAACAAGCTCGTTCTGTTTGAGGCTTTCGGCCAATTTCATAATTTTTTCAGACATATAGTACACCCGAGAGTTCATCTCTCGGAAGCAATAGATTCCATCCGCACGATCAATTAGCAATTTTACATTAGTGCCAATGCTAAAAGTAAAACGATAATAAACAGTAGATTACGGATATTACTGATAGTCTGTACTTACTACTTTGCCAGTTTTTCGAATAGAACTTTTGTTCTTTCTTCTGATAATCGTTTCATCTTGTTTGTAATTACCGACAGTTACAATTCTATCGAGCTACAATATTATCATCGCACGTTTTTTACTTCACTGTGTAACACGCGTGTTCAATTATTCACGATATGGGAATGATGAGAGATTTCGAGACTCTGCACGCTCTACACTCTGCGCTGGTACACGAAATTTTGTAAGAATAAGAACTGTCAGTCAAGAGTCAAAACAACGAATGACAAGAGCAACGCGAACGAGGGGTAAACAGATTAAATTCATTACTTTGCGGTTTGCCATCCACTTAGGAGCCGTTTAAATATTACGTAACGCCGAAAACACCATTCTGGCGAACCCCTCACCCTCTCGTAACAATTTGTAACAATTGTTTCTTACACCCCCACCCACACCCGTAACGCGTAACTTATACAGCTGTATTCATACCCGATCGCTTTGCCGATGATTACGTTACAGTAACTTATTTAAATCTAACTCACAAATGTCAGGTACACACTTACACGGAGCGAAAAAGCTACAGTTTGTTTCAAACAAAATGATTGTTGCTTTAAGCCTCAATAAAATATTTTTATAACAACCTGAAAATATTGTTGTTTCAAAACGAGATTCTGTTTGAATCAATAAAATAGCAGTTTTGAATTAAAAGTAAAGAATTTTCAAATTTGAAGTTAAGATTGATATAACAATAAATATTTTCATTTCAATCATATATTTCAGTTTGAAACAAAACGAAATTTTTGTTTGTGCGTAAAACAACCATAAATATAGTTGAAACTACATTTTTATTCTCCGTGTAACAAAAAGCACAGAATTCGGTGAAATTTTACGGAAATCTAAACAGTTGAACGTTCGGTAAAAATTTCGATGGTGCCAATCGACGTTTACAGATCATTAATAATGTTTGGTGCAATAAAAAATTTTACCGAACGTTCAGCTGTTTAGATTTCGGTAAAATTTTACCGAACCGATTAAGTGTGTACAGTGGACTCCCGTTCGTTTGAACGATTCCTCATGCAAACCAACGGGGCTACTTTTTAATTTGAACAACTGGTAACCCGAAATATGCTGAAACCTGTGTGAACTGGCAGCCCTGCTCTTTGTTATTATTTTGGTGCTTTGTTTTAGAAGGCAGTTGCAAGCGCGAATATTGCATTCTCCGGTCTGATTTCTATCTTAATCGTTGGGAAAACGAAATGTGAAACCGATTAAACACGTTAGGTCAGTACAAACAAATCGTGTTTATGTGCATTGTCTGCATAAACAAATGATGTCATGTTGAGAATGACATTTGAACCATTTTTAATTTGCACGTCGTGCAAACCAACGGGGTTCAAATTAAAAAGTGTTCAGATTAAACATGGTCAAACGAACGGGGGTCCACGGTAATTAGTTTTTGTGTAAATTTATATGTATTATATGAATACACTAAACCCCCGCTAATATGAAAAACACCACGTTCAGATTAGGCGAATTCATTTTTAATCCGAATATTCGCTAACTCTATTCATTTTCACATACGCACAAGGTGCGCACCCTATGAACTTGTTGTTTTGGTTTGACGAAAACAAACGTTTCGAAATCATTTCGAATATGCGCGAATTCTACACATCTGGATTGTAGAAAAGGAAATTGGCTCGACAGTTTCAACTAATACGGTCTATTTTAGGTGGTGAAGAGAGGTAAGTTGCATATGAGCTGTATTGCCAAAGCTGCTGAGCAAGAGGGAACGCATTAACTTTTTTTTTTGCTTTTTTCAATTTGCCCGGTCAACTTTACCGCCAATTGTGTGTGACGCTTGAGCAATTTTTAATGTGAACGCATTCATATCAGCGGGGTACAGATTAAAAATGTTCAGATTAAAGAAGGTCATTCCAGCGGGGATACATGATAGTTTATTTTTGCGATATTTCTATATATAACGTTACGCGTAACATTATCGCTCAAGGCCCCCTCCCCGTAAAATTTGCGTAACAATCTTACAGAAATTTAAGAAACCCAATTTATTTTTGTTTAAAATTTAAGAAAACAAAAAAAAACCAAAAACCAAAAACTTCAGTCAAAAAAAAAAACGTTTTTTGACGAAAATGAGCCAAAAATATAAAATTTAATATCGAAATATTTGTTTTTAGCCCTAACTTCATCGATACAGACTAAAGACGAGACAGGGCTTTAGGAGATAATTATTGGCCTTGTCAGCCCCAACAAACATTTTTGTTGAATAACAGCTAATCAAGCGCTTGTTACCCAGTAATTAGCTATACAACGGTTGAATAAGCTACTATTAAAAAAAATGTTTGTTGGGGCAGTATTCCACCTTTTCGCGTGCTTAATGGCGGATAGTGGGAGCAACTTTTGGAATATATTTCAATGCTTTTGGCAACTTTGCTAACGTACGCTTGACAGTTTTGCAAGGGGAAAATGTCAACTTAACGTGAGCAGAGTTGCCAAAAGCATGTTATTTTTTCCGATAGTTGTACCCACAAGCCGTAAAGCCCTATAAATGTATATCTTAACAGGGCTTTAACTAGCCGCCAGTAGGCACGCGAAAAGGTCGATAGAGATTTCGTCGGCTGCTCGCACTTACGGAAAATTTCATGCCGCACTGCCAATGCGTGAGTGTTGACAAAAGCATAAATAGTTCCTTCTCTTTTTATCTCTCGCAAAACCCTGTACAATACCCAAGTAACAACGGTAGCTGAATTGCAAGAGCAATGGCTGTTTACTGGTTGGTTTAAGGCGATCAATGCTGCATAAAGTAAGCACTCAAATGGTGTTTAAAGAAGCGATGTTTAAGCTAAGTTTTTAAGTTTTTCAAACAAGTTCTCTCCCAAAAGCTGATAAACAAGCTTAATAGTGGATTTTTCTGCTAAACAATGTGCTTCTAAACAGCCATAAACATCAAACCGTTTTACGGCTGCTTAAAGGTGTTAAAGTGTAGGTAGAGTGCAAGCTTTCATTAGGCTCACAGCTTTCAAACTACTTTAAGGCTGCTTGAAGGTGTTAAAGTGGCTTTACAAATTTCTACCAAGTTTTCTTTTGGCTCACCGTTTTGGCAAACCGTTTTACGGCTGCTTAAAGGTGTTAAAGTGTAGGTAGAGTGCAAGCTTTCATTAGGCTCACAGCTTTCAAACTACTTTAAGGCTGCTTGAAGGTGTTAAAGTGGCTTTACAAATTTCTACCAAGTTTTCTTTTGGCTCACAGCACACATACTGTCAGATCATAAAATTTCGCAATTCGGCTGACAGCAAAAGTTTGTCAGTTATCGACATTATCGACTGCTTCATGCTAGGCGGGTTAGGCTTCAGATGTAAAGATATTCTCACTGTCTGTTCTGCAGATGCAAATGGGGCGGATCATACGGTCAATGCTTATGGATCAAAAGATGAAGGGTTCACTTCCCGGAAAAACATGCATTTTTAATTAGCTAAGTAGATTGCTTATACAAATTAAAATTATTCGAAATTAAAAAATATCGTGTTCGACAATGTTCAGGGCAATATAAAAATGAGGCGTTCCATTTTTCTAAATTTAAAAATAGATTTTTTTGGCTGCATGAAGGTTGATGAGACGTTGATTAAGCGACTGGAAAAGCAGATTCGCAAAACTATTTCTCGTTCTAAAAATAGAATTAACAGCATTGCGCAAATTGGTTATTTAAAAGCGCAAAAAAGTTTCTATTTAGCTGCATTGCAGCTTCGAAAGCACCTATTAATTAGCCTGAAGCTTGATAAAATCACCAGATTTAGATGTTTAAGAGCTGAAAAAAAAAAGTTTTATTGTACCTTGCAGCAATTTTACGAGCTTTACGCAAATTCGTTTTTTAATAATTATTATCCTGTACTTACTAAATACATTGAAAATATGCTTGTCTAGCAAGGAGGGGTGCAGTGAGGAGGCAATAACGAAACATTGATAGTTCAAATTGCTAAATTGCAAACATGTGTGGCAAACGCAGAAAATAACCACGCTAATAATTTTCGCGTGAGACTCTAAATAGGTGGAAACTCCGCAATATTTCTAAACCTAAACCATAGATCAACCACAGGTTGAATAAAATCAGCTATAAAAGCGTTTGATCAGCCTGAAATTGTTACTTGGGTAACAATCAGCAACGCTGACTTCGCCAATTTATTGAGAAATTTTTGTGCAGTGTACTGTAACCACAGAGAACAGATTAACAGGCTCGAAGGAAGTAATCGATTTTTTGTGTGTAAAATCTGTCGGTAGCGCCCTCCAGAAATAGTTTGCCAAACGCATAAAAACATATTCATGTACCTTTATCAATATTTCTTTGTGCTGGAGTTACATATGCAGCGATGGCAGCGACATCAAGATTTAGTTTGACTGTCTAGTTTGATCAAGGGGTTTCCAGTAAGGCGTAAAAGTGCGTAATAATCAGAGATTACTTTTGTAATCATTTACGAATTAATTAGGTAATCAATGGTAATCAGTAGAGTAATCAATGATAATCTTAAGTAATCATTGGTAATCATGATTAATATATACTCTGAAACAAAAACCATGGTATCTCGCACAATTTTGCAGAAAACGCATGCTTTTTCTAATAGCGAATTCATAAATTAACCTGGCTCAGGTCGATTAGCACTCAGTTTTAATCGAAGTGCTGTCAAAGCGTTCATAAATTAACCGAGATTGCATTTCGGTTAAACTGACAGCATTCAGTTTGAAGCGCAGGTTAAAACTGTCTAGCATTACGGTTTACGGGTCGATCTGTCAAACTGCCCGTATCGTTCATAAATTTCGGGTTCGAGTTAGCACGAACCCAGGTTAATTTATGAATTCGCTATAAGTACCATGAAAAAGCTATTCAAATTTACTATGATTCTCAGATAATTTTACCACCTTTCATGGTCATGTCTAGTAATTTTGACTACGATTCTGATATTTTTGTTATGTATCGGGGTAACGCCGAAAGTAACGCATAGTAATTTTGACCAGAACACTGCTCAGAAATCTTTTCTGCAAAAATTCACTGGAGTGTCCTCTTAATTTTACCCTCTAATATGGTAACAATTACCATGATTCTTGTTTCAGTGTAGTAATCACAAGAGATTGATTACTGCGGTAATCAGAGGTAATCAGTAGGGTAATCAAAAGTAACTTTTTTCGAAGGTGCATAGTAATCATTGCTGTTGGAAACCCCTTGAGTTTGATTTAGACTGCTCGAGGGGTGCTCTATTGAAGGATTACTCGTTGATTACATAAAAACCTTCTACACACTTTTTGTCAATAGAACTTTTTCAATTATGTGTGTACTAGCTGACCCGACAAACTTCGTATTGCCACAAATTAACCTGTGTTGTACATAAATCATGAATCTCGGATGATCTTTGTCACAATCTCGAGTTTTGCAAGCCCCCCAGTGGGCGGCGCTTCCGACGGCGGGTCACCGGCAACACTCGCGACCGTCTCGTCCTGAATGATCTAGTGTTACTATAGATAGTTTTTGTGGTCTTGTATTGACTAATGTTTTATGGAAGAGTCTCGAATTTCTCGAGTTCGATTAGTTTTTGAGTTTCGCAAAAATTTCTGTTTTATTTGTATGAGAGTCCACATCCCCCTACCACAGGGGTGAGAGGTCTCTAACTATCGTAAAATAAATTCAAGACTCCAAAATCTCCCACATGCCAAATTTGGTTCCATTTGCTTGATTAGTTCTCAAGTTATAAGGAAATTTGAATTTCATTTGTATGGGAGCTCCCCTCTTAAAAGGGGAAGGGGTCGTAATTCACCATAGAAAAAACTTCTGCCATCTAAAACTCCCACATGCCAAATTTGGTTCCATTCGATTGATTAGTTCTCGAGATAAGAGGAAATTTGCATTTCATTTGTATGGAAGCCCACCCTCTTAAAGGGGAGATGGGCCATAACTCGCTTTCTAAAGAAGAGAGGGGTCTCAATTCACCATACAAAAAAATCTTGCGTCCAAAACCACTTACATGTCAAATTTGGTTCCATTTGCTTGATTAGTTCTCGAGTTATGAGGAAATTTGTTTTTCATTTGTATAGGAGCCCCCCCCCTCTTAAAGTTGGGAAATCCATAGAAAATATACCATAGAAAATATTCTTGCCTACAAAAACACCCACATGATAAATTTGGTTCCATTTGCTTGATTAGTTCTAGAGTTATGAGGAAATTTGTATTTCGTTTGTATGAGAGCCCCCCCTCTTAAAAAGGTAAGGGGTCCTAATTCATCATAGAAAAAATGGTTGCCTCCAAAAACACCCACATGCCAAATATGGTTCCATTTGCTTGATTAGTTCTCGAATTATGAGGAAATTTGTATTTCATTTGTGTAGAAGCACCCCCTCTTAAAGTTGGGAGGGGTCCTAATTCACCATAGAAAATATTTTTGCCTCCAAAAACCTCCACATGCCCAATTTGGTTCTATTTGCTTGATTAGTTCTCGAGTTATGAGGAAATTTGAATTTCATTTGTATAGGAGCCCCCCCTCCTAAAGTAGGTAGGGGTCCCGATCCATCATAGAAAAAATTTTTGTCTCCAAAAATACCCACGTGCCAAATTTGGTTCCATTTGCGTGATTAGTTCTCGAGTTATGAGTAAATTTGTATTTCATTTGTATAGGAGCCCCCCCCCCCTCTTAAAGTTGGGAGTGGTCCCAATTCACCATAGAAAATATTCTTGCGCTCGAAAACTTTCACATGCCAAATTTGGTTCCATTTGCTTGATTAGTTCTCGAGTTATGAGGAAATTTGTATTTCGTTTGTATAGGAGCCCCCCCTCTTAATGTGGGGAGGGGTTCTAATTCACTATAGAATATATTCATGTCCTAGAAAACTGGCACATGCCAAATTTGGTTCCATTTGCTTGATTAATTCTCGAGTTGTGAGGAAATTTGCATTTCCTTTGTATAGGAGCCCCCCTTCCTAAAGTGGGGAGGGGTTTCAATTCATCATAGAAAAAAATAATGTCTCCAAAAACACCCACATGCCAAATTTTGTTCCATTTGCTTGATTAGTTCTCGAGTTATGAGGTAATTTGTATTTCGTTTGTATAGGAGCCCCCCCTCTTAAAGTTGGGAGGGGTCCTAATTCACCATAGAAAATATTCTTGCCCTCGAAATTTTTCACATGCTAAATTTTGTTCCATTTGCTTGATTAGTTCTTTAGTTATGAGGAAATTTGTATTTCATGTGTATAGGATCCCCCCCTCCTAAAACGGGTAGGGGTCCCAATTCATCATAGAAAAAATTTTTGTCCCCAAAAACACTCACATGCCAAATTTGGTTCCATTTGCTTAATTACTTCTCGAGTTATGAGGAAAATTGTGTTTCTTTGGTACAGGAGCCCCCCCTCTTAAAGTGGGGAGGGGTCCTAATTTACTATAGAAAATATTATTGCCCTCGAAAACCTTCACATGCCAAATTTGGTTCCATTTGCGTGATTAGTTCTCGAGTTCTGAGGAAATTTGTATGGAAGCCCCCCCTTTTAAAGAGGAGAGGTGTTATAATTCCCCTTATAAAGAGGGGAGGGGTCTCAATTTACCATAGAATAAATTCTTGTCACCGAAAACACCCACATGCCTAATTTTGTTCTATTTGCTTGATTAGTTGTCGAGTTATGGAGAAATTTGTGTTTCATTTGTATCGGAGCCCCCCCTCTTAATGGGGGGAGGGGTTTCTAACCATCACTAAAACCTTTCCTGGTCCCAAAAAACCTCTACATGCATATTTTCATGCCGATTGGTTCAGTAGTTTTCGATTCTATAAGGAACATACGGACAGACAGACAGACAGACAGACAGACAGACAGACAGACAGACAGACAGACAGAAATCCTTATTTATAGGTATAGATTGGTGCTTGAAAATGAGGCAAACAACAACAGTAAACAAAAGAGATGCATTCCTTTGTCATCAAGGTACAGAATGAATTTCGTCTTCCGCTGGCTTAAATACCAGCAAATTTTCAACATATGTGCTAGAATTTGGAACAGGATGGGAAATTTGAGCGAAATATGTGCTCTGCAGTGCGGCAAACGGAGAACACAACTATAGTAATCTCTATTTTTCGGTTTGTTCCTCCAGCATCAGCTGTTCCCCAAAATGAGGTAAACATCATGTATATACACGCGTATTTCGTGTTCACTAGTGTGAGTGCTTGAGCTGTCAGGAAGCTCTATTACCTGGTAGTCTGTTCTCTGTGCTGTAACCAAAGCTTTAGAGACCTCCTGATATTATGTTGGATATGTTGTTTCGGATGCGTAAATGCGTATACGCCTGCATAGATCTCATTGGGTTGATGATGGTAGTGGTACCTTCGCTGGACATTCTTTGAAATTTTGGATTTTGTTTTTGTCCAGTTCCAGTTTCAGTTTATGATTTTCCATGCTAGTCGGTGGTTGGCTTTCGTGAATGATTGTGTAGTGTAGCTGATTGCCTACGTTGGATAAGGTAAATATCGTTCAATAGTTTGGTGGTACGTAAATTCTAGTTTCGTATATTGGCAGTATTTTCTGTTTTCGGAGATATTTCAGTGATTTATCGAAATTCTGTATTTTGTTAATACTAAACGACAAAAAAATGATATACCTATCTGCGCAGGTTTTTTTTTCTGCAGACAGACTACAAAGTCCAGAGTTCACATTGTATGTGTTGGAAGTCATCGTTTTAAAGTGGAATGTCGTTGAGCGAGTAGGTCATACATTACTGATACGCAACGGTAGAAGAATCTGAACTGTGATGGATCGGGATACTATTTTCCATTTGCCAAAGGGAAGCAATGAGACAACCTTTTTTTACGATGAATCGCTACCAGCGCTGCCTTTACCAAAATTATCCCACTCACTCAAGCGCTACTACGAATCGCTTAAACCTTTCGGAACTCCGGAAGAATTAAAAAACTCCAAAGAGATTATTGAAAAATTTCGCACCGGGATAGGAGGCAAATTACACGCAATATTGGAGGAGAAAGCAAAACATGATAAGAACTGGGTAAGTGACTTGCTGACAGTACGCATTGGCTTGATAAAACGAATATTTTTAGGTATATCTTTAGGCGTTTTGCAGTTGAAAATTGTTTATTCACGTTTGTTTGCGCAGATAGTTTCTAAGTTGCTTTTTTATCTTATCAGTATCAATTACTGTCGGTCTTGCTGAACGACTTATCAAGCGTTGTAACTCTGCTCTTATTGTGTAAGGAAACATATTAAGATAATAGTCAAAGTCATTCTCATTAGATTGATGTTTCATATACAGTCTAGGAATTGAATCACCTGTGTGAAATGGAACTCTTTGCTTATGATGTTCAAACAATTTCGAATAATTATTTTGTTTTGCTTGCTCAATTACATCTGATATGTCTTGACGAATTTCTTGAGGAAAATTTTGCAAAAATTCGCCAATTTCTGCTGCTAGTGGGAGTGCAAAACCATTACGTATTTCACTTATAAGGTAATGTACTTTTTGTCTTAGCCTTGGTGAAAGGTGTGCTAAGCCGCCTTTTAAAAAAAATTCTTTAAGGATTTCTCGTTGCAACGTGGCTGGCAGTATTTGTTGAAGACGCTCAGGACTGATTGGATGTGGTCTGCTTGGGCTGGGGGGTTCAGCGTTACTTGTTTCATTCATACTTATTAACAATGCTTGTTTTAGTGCCTGTTCCACCAGCTGTTGGTTTTTGGCTGGAAACTGGTTCAAAAAGTTACTGATAGCTTTTTCACTGGGAAGTAGGTCTTTTACAAACGCCACGTGATTTTTTATTTTACTGTTCAAATCCTCCGAGAGATTGAAGTGCTCCTCAATATTCTGTAGTTCGTCAATTAACTGGCAAACAATTTCACTTGGAAGAGACTCATGAAACAAATCGATTGTAAAAGGCAGTTGTGTCTCGTTAGCTACACTAACAACTAACAGAGTAAGCGTATATAGAATAAATTTCATTTTCGTGGCACGGCTCGATGAGTACTGAAGAGAAGCAGTGGTATCGACGTTGCGATTGATAAAATTATGACGGAATATGTGCTGGTAGACCCTTTCATTTCCACAGAACACCAATCAATTTGCAGTATATTTTTGTTTTATTTGGGATCGAAGATTGTAGGTAATAGCATACAAAGAAAACATACGTTCAACTGGAGTTGATGATGTCAACGGTCTGTAACTGGGAAGATTGACTGAATCATTCCACGGTAGCTGACGCAATGCGAATCGCATTTTTTTTTAATTCGGTCAATAGCAAGGATCTGTGTTATATGTGCAGGAGCGCAAACCGGGGAAGCATACTCCAAAATGCTGTGTACGATAGAGCAATAAACGTCAGTGAATCCAGACGCATGGCGTCGCATAAAACCCTACACGGTGTATGCTTTAGCAGTCACTCTACTTATATGCTTGTCGAACCTCAATTTAGAGTCAATAGTGAAGCCTAGGTCGAGAATAGAGTTTACACGTTTCAGACAATTAGGTCCTATGCTGTATTGATGAAGAAAAACGATGTTACGGCGACTGTATGATATTACTTTATACTTATTGCTGTTAACATGCATGCCGTTGTCACTGCATCAGACTAGCAAACGATTAATATCCTCCTGTAATGCGACACAATCGACAAGGGCAGCAATCACCCGAAATTTTTTTTAGATCGTCAGCAAACTATAGTTTCGATGATGACAGCAGCTCGACCAGGTCATTAATATAAATTATAAAGATGAGCGGGTCAAGCACACTGCCTTGAGGGACACCAGACGATATGTCAAATGTTTTGGAGCGCACGGAGCTTACTGTAACGAATGCTTTGCGATCGGTTAAGTATGAGTAAAGCCATTCGGTGAACCATGAGGGAAATCCGATGTAGCTCAGTTTTCCAATAATGAGATTGTGTGGTACAGTGTCAAAAGCTTTCGTAAAATCAAATAAATCGTATCCACTTGCCGCTTAGCTTCTAGCTCACATGATATCGCTGTGACGTAACATATAAGATTTGATGTTGTCGAACGATGCTTCATAAATCGATGCTGGCTGTTAGAGATGATCGGCGCAACTGAACTGTATATAGTTATATGGAGAGGTTTTTCGAATACCTTGCTGAGGCTGCAAAATATGGATATGCCACGGTAATTGGTGACCGATTTGTAACTTCCGGACTTATGCTGGCGGTAGACTGTCTGTTCCGGGTCCTTTCGTTGAATCGAGATCTCAAGAGCTTTCCGAACCGCATCTATAGAAAACTGTACTAGTACTAGATTAATATCATGGAACGGTATATGTTCGAAGCAGTTATGCCGCTGGACGGGTGATGCTTTACTAAATACGCTCTCGAAAAACGTAGCGAATAGATTGGCTGATTCAGAGCTCAAGTAAGAAGTTGTTCCTTCGAAGTTGACCGACGAAGGAATATTGTTGCCAGTTTTACGTTTCCTAAGAACATTCCAGAAACAGGAGGTGCCCTATTTAACGGCAGACTAAATCCTTTGCAAATAGTTGTCATATGATGCGGTAAGGACAGCTTTGTATTGTTCCTCACGCTCCCGAAGTTTAGCTCTATCAGATTTGCTTTTAGTAAAGAAATATTGGTTGCTCATTTTACGAATTTTACGCATTTTCTGGCAAAATATCGTTTTAATGATAATGATAAACTAGCGAAATACATTTTTGCAATGAAAATCTTAGTCAGTTTGTTTCGAAAATAGCTTCAAAAACTTTATCCGGTGTTTCAACATAATGAAATTTGCATATATGTAGAAGACATATTAAAAAAGAAAAAAAAAACGTTCTGGCAAGGTTATTTCCCTAAATAAATTTATTTTAATTTTCGTGATTTCAGGTAATACGTTCTTGAGTTATGATGATCACCGAAAATCATTTTTTGGTTTGTAGTTTGATGGCGGAATATAAAGACGGTAAGATGTTTCTAGGAACGGAAGAGACAATTGGACAGTCGACAGCAGCGTTCAGCGAAAATCATGAAGGCGGATAGACGGATTGCGGTTGTGAGGATAACTGCAGCTTTGACGATTCGATGGAAGATCAAGTATCGACACCGAATTTTGGGAAAAAGCTGCATCTACACACAATAAAATTTTTATACATTACGTATATTAGACCTATCCTGGAATATTACAACACTATCATATCTGTACGCGCTTCGAAAATTAAGCTGGATTTATAGCAGTATTTCCCTAACCTTCTTTCCCTAACTATGCTCATTCGCATGCAGACACTTGAAGAATGCCGCCAACATGCAATGCTCTATTTTATCAATTACGTTATTTCTCAACGCGTGCAGTCTGCAGAATGTTTTTCGCGATTAAACGTTTAGTCGTACTCTTAGAATTCTACAAATAGTTTTGCAGAATTTATACAGCGCCTATTACACGAAAAATGGACCAGTCAATCGTATACTGCGTTATTATAACCAGTACACCAAAAAAACTGACATTTGTAACTCTAGATTTCAAATGAAATTACAAATTAGTCACAAGAATAATATAAAGTCCACTTGATTGATCAATAAAGAATAAAAATTTGTTATATAATACGAACCTATACAGTTACACAGTCATCTTCAATCCGCAAGTAAGACCACAGAACAGGGATGGTTCGATCACTTTGACTCAATTTTGATTCATTTGACACTACCGTCTCAGCTGAGCAAAATTTGACAAATTGATGTATGGGACATTTGTAGATAATAACTAGATCTACAATTTTGCTAAATAAAGTGTTGCTGTAACTTTTGTAGTTACGGCGCTACAATGCTAGTACCTCTTTAGTAACTAAATGAACGTTCATTTAGTTACTAATGAGGTACTAGCATTGTAGCACCGTAACTATAAAAGATACAGCAACCCTTTATTCAGCAAAATTGTAGATTTAGCTATTATCTAGAAATGTCCCATACATCAATTTGTTAAATTTTGCTCGGTTAGGACGCTACTGTCAAATGAATCAAAATTGAGTCAAAGTGATCGAACCATCCCTGCCACAGAAAACTGTCCCCGGAAAATACTGTTTTGATGGACATCATATTTGATCGTCCCTTGTACGATTCTATGCAAAGCAAGCTTAGTCGATCCACGCCGTATTAATGTCTCCATAATTTTACGAATTATTTGCATATCCTAATCAAAAGCCCCCCAATACAACCCAATACAGTTGTTACATTACAAAAATCGACTTATTTTTACGTGAAAAATCATGTAAAATCAATCGACATGGACTTCATTTCCTAGGCTGCTAAAAAATTACGTATACTACCTTACATCTACATACAAAGTATTATGCCTATGTTACTGCCCATGTTTTCACGTAAATTTAACGAGTCGGTTTTTAGAACCCACTATCAGGGCAAGAAACAACTCTGAAAAAACTTCTGTTAGCGATGGTTTCGAAAACGGTTTCGGAAATGTTCCAAAATCATCTGCTCTGCAGGAGTACTCAGAACAGGGTGACCTTGGTATTGATCTCCAAGTTTTGTAATATATCTGAATTGAAAAAGAAGAAGGGAAGAGCTATTTTTAGCATCTGTTACACGATGCTGCCCATTAGAGGGTTAAGGTTATTGCCGGTCATGTCTCAAAATGGACATTGAGGCAGACGCAACATTTCTGGAACTAATACAAAGGCATACAAATTGCCATATCACGGTTATTTTTTAACTAGTCCGTCCGGTGTTCTTCACAGTAACTTCGAACGTTCGCGAGCTAGTATTCACCCT
This sequence comes from Sabethes cyaneus, assembly GCF_943734655.1. Lineage (NCBI taxonomy): Eukaryota > Metazoa > Arthropoda > Insecta > Diptera > Culicidae > Sabethes > Sabethes cyaneus. The sequence goes on along the minus strand of NC_071353.1, from coordinate 58,901,974 downwards.
TATTCTTGTTTTTATTCGAATGACATTCGTTCGAAAGTAATGCCGATTCGTATTCTTGTTTTCGTTCGAATCAATTCGAAATCGTACGAATGCAGGATACGACCGTAAACAAGAATAAAGGTGATTATCACGCCTACAATCAACGAGTAATTTGCTTAAGAAAAGATATCTTCGTGTGTGGTAATGTCAACAGCTGCATTTGATTGTCATGCATTGATGAAATAATGCATTCATACTAGTTTGCATCATTTTTGCGTAGTTGAGTTAAGAGCGTTGTTATGACGCTTTGGGCCTTCCAAACAAACATTTTTGTTGCTTAGTAGCTTATTCAACCCTTGTATAGCTAATTACCAGGTAAGACGCGCTTGATAACCTGTTATTCAACAAGAATGTTTGTTGGGTTATTCTGCGAGGTGAATAACGTGATACGGCAAATTTTAATTGGCTGCCGCTCGCGTTTCGTTTAGCGTTAGAATGACATTTGAGCCTTGAGACAGACCTTTCGCGGCATGTGGATGTGATTCGATTCGTAGAATACCAAAGTAAATATGAGTGGTAGCGCAGCCAAATTTGGTTTCTTACGTCACTAGCCTCGCAGCATAGACCCCTTTGTATTACAGGATTACAGGCATTTACAGACTAATTAACAAAACAATGCTAACTAACTTTTGATTAGCGGATTAGCGTTGAATCGCGCTATATATATCCAGAGTCGTAGCGTGGCATTGTGGCGCCCTTGGCGGAAATCCAATATAGCGTCCCCTCGTTGCCAAAATCAGTGTTCTCTCCAGGTTTATCCTTTTTTCGCTTTTTTCGTATTTGCTCCTTACACACTTAACAAAAAGCACCGAATTCGGTAAAATTTTACCGAAATCTAAACAGCTGAACGTTCGGTAAAAATTTCGATGGTGCCAATCGACGTTTACAGATCATTAGTACTGTTTGGTGAAATAAAAAATTTTACCGAACGTTCAGCTGTTTAGATTTCGGTAAATTTTACCGAATCATTTAAGTGTGTATCCAATGCTTCGCTGCACTTAACGTATGTATTGCAAAGATGGATTAATTTTGGTTGGCGAAGAAAACTACAAACTACAAAAGATAATTTAACGAAGCAAATTCTCCTTAAATCCAACATTTCTAGCCATTCATAAAAAATGTTTCGACAGCGCTTCACCGGAATCATCGCTATGGCCGATCAAGAGATAGGCGTCAGCATCTTATTTAACTCTCGTGGCCTTCACAATCAGCTCGTTCTCCGTTTTGGCCACAAAATTATGCTCCGTTTCAGCTTCGCCCAAAAATTTTCTATTGGTTGCAGTTAGAGGACTTTGGGAGAGTTGGTGATCGTCGGTACAACGTTTTGCTTCAGCTGGTTTATCTCCCCAAGTGATCTCTTGAACCCCCAAGTTCAAGCCTCAAATAAACCTCGACTGACGTTTCCGCATAAACATGTCCATTTTGACCAAATACTTTTTTACTGTTTAGCCGGTGGGTGGCTCCGACCTCCTAAGGCGTGGAACGATGAGACCACCTTGCTCTCGATCTTCAACTTCAGCTTCTGCTACACGTTACGGTCGCGCAGCCCTGTCGGGGGACCAGACCCAGGCTTTTATTCCACGCTTCCGCCTTTCTCGCGAGAAACGTTGTTGTAGAACAAATCATCGAGCGTAGTTCTTTGACTGTTTTCGCTATGGCAGCTGCATTCAAATCAATTGATAACGTGGCATGAAATATAGCTAAAATCAGCTCATTTATGTGCATTTATGTGCATGTGTTATTGCTAATGCTTTACTGAACCGCAGGCCCTTTTTGGGGCCTCCAAGAGCTAGCGCACGCTACAGTGCTGTATGTATCAATTTATATAAAAGGACGGTGCGTTCCCAAATAAAAAATTTGTTTGATGAAGCAACTCAACGCTAATCGTTTACTAGCTTCAACGCTAATCCGCTAATCAAAAGTTAATTAGCGCATTAGTGAATTAGCATAGATGTATACAACTGCTGTTTCGCCGAGTTTTCTCGGCGTGGAAGCGAGAAAATGTATGATTTCGTTACGCAACAGTTGAAAGTTGCCTCAGTTGGTTACTGCAATAGATCTTTGAGTGACGCATCATGACCGGACGATATTACCATATGCAGATAGGCGAGAATATAATCAGTCATCTCTGCCAGTATTATTCAGCTCGCGTGGATTCCCAATTGAATAGATAGATAACGATTGCTGCTCTATATAAATTAGATTGATCAATTTGTGTACACAGCAGTCAAAGTACACTAGTTTTATGATGAGGTTGGTTACAGTTACGGTGCTTCTCCTGGTGGCGGTCGTTTGCGGATATCCGTCGTCAATAAATCAGCGGACTCGTATTAATCCCAAAAGTGTTCTTCGAGATGTTCCACCGGAAGTCCTGGACCAGACATTCGATACCTTCGTAACGATCTATCGCACCATCATCGATACCTATCCACAGGAGTTGCTGCAAGAAGTAGTCGCCGAGGTTTTGGCCAACGATGGCGCTTTCAATTTTTCACCAGAACTACGTGCTAAACTCGATGAAAAGCGCTTGGAAATGAGCGTTAACTTGAAGACTGCACTTGTAGGGGTAATCACTGGTGGAGAAGAACTTCCCGATGATATTCTGGAAAAAATTCGAACCTATTTTGATTTCGCCGTTGATTTTATGCTCAGTTTGACTCCGTATGATTTATTTGAAGAAATAGTCAAGGAAGTACTGAATAATGGTGGTTCATTTGAGTTTAGTCCAGAGCTTTGGGCTAGAATTGACGATACCAAGCGAGTGTATAAGGATGCCTCAAAAAAGTTACTGGACTATGAATTTGAGGTGTTCGAAGAGTTGATCGATATCGACGAAGAGTTTCGTCTTAAACTCTACGAAGCGGTTGATTTCATGATTGAACGAATGTTCGATGCCATCCCGTGGAATCTGTTAGAGGATATCACGTATTTTATACTTGAAAATGATGGTTCACTTGATTTGACGTCTGACTTGTTGGAGCGCATCGAGTTAACCAAAGACGATCTCCGTGAAAAACTACGCGAAGCTTTGGATGCGGTCGATGCACTATTAAATGAAGGAGTGAAATATCAAACTTCTCGAGTGGTTTCAGATGAGTTTATGGATATCGTTTATCAAAGCATTGTTGCAATCGTGCGTACAGGTCAAGATGTGTTTAAGCCAGAGTTATTGGAACAACTTGTGAATGAAATTTTGAACAATGAAGGAAGCTTCGATTTTACCCCGGAATTGATCACTAAACTTGACGAAGCTGTTGAGCAATATCGGGATGAATTAAAAGAGAACTTTTTAAATATTGCACTAGCTAGTTCAAGTTTACCCGATTTGGATGAAGAGGGCATTGATACATTGCGTAAATATTTTGACTATTCTGTAAATCTCTTAATAGCACTGTTTCCAACTGAACTCATTGAGGAAATTTCCAAAGAAGTTTTACGCAACGGAGGCTCTTTCGAATTTTCACCAGAAATAAATGCTTTGATCGCAGAAAGTTTACAACAGGCTAAAATAGGTTTCAACGGCTTATTTGATTATGAGTTCGAAATTTTTCCGGAATTGGCTGAGCTGTCGGATGAAACGATTGGTCTCATTCACCAGGCTATCGATTATGTCGTTGAAGGAATGTATGAAATATTCCCATGGAGTCTGATGGAAGAAATTTGGTACGAAATTGTAACCAGTGGAGGCAGCTTTGATTTTTCACCGGAACTATCGGCGAAGATCGAACCAACTTTGCTTGAGCTAGGCGAAAAGTTGCGAGAGCTCATGGATGCGGCCTCGGATGTTGTCGTGGCACCTTGAAGCAGTAAATATATTAATTTTGGAACCTCTTACAGTGTTGAACAATAAAGTCAAATGATTTAGGAATGCAGAAACCGTGTTACGTAAATGTGTTTATATTAAAACTGTAATATTACATCAAATCAAATCACCCAGCGACAATTCTGTATTACGGTCCCTATTTCAGAGTGACCGAAAACCAAAGAAAAACGTGATCGTCTGAGCTTTAGGTAGGAAAATACAAACAGCCTTTGGAATAGTTTCCTGAAATTGAAAGATCTGTCTTTTGGTAATTTTTCCATTTTTAATTAATTAGGGAGATTAGTGTAAATTAAATCTCAATATAACACATTAGTGTGTTCTAGTGTTCTACAAAGTTTTAGATCATGTTATATAATAGCAAATTTGAAATTTGACTGAAGTCAAAAATCTTACATCCCTTTTATCTTAAATTATCAAAGGAACTGGATATGCCAGTCCAGTTGATTTCATCATATGTGAGTAAAAAGTATGCCATCAGCACTATCTACTGGTGGCATGGTTTACTAGACTATGATCGCTTTTGTATGACAGGTTAGTAAACCCTCTTACCGTCAGGAGCCACTTTACTGACGATTGAATCTGCGAAGAGTGGCGTATCTACACACTCAAAATATAGAACCGAAGTTGGCAAAATTTTGCCGAGATTTGGACAGCCGAGCATTCGGTAAAATTTTTTATGATGCCAAACGTTAGTAAAGATCCGTAAACGTCGATTTGCAAAACCGAATTTTTCACCGAGCGCTCGGCTGTCCAAATCTCGGCAAATTTTGCCGAGTTTTTTAAGTGTGTATGTTCTTTGATAATCTAAGCTTTAATGTATAAATGTGGCTTTAGCTTCCATAAGGCCGCATAATCAACTACGGGGTGAAGTGGCTGTCAAACTCATACATTTTCGATGTCCCACGCACAGGTACCAAACTGTTAATTTTGACAGGAACCAAAAACTTTGGTGGGAATTCCCCTTTACCGAGGACCATTTGAAAGTTGCTCTCTTCACTCCTACATGAGAAAGAGATAGCAACATACCATGCCCTTGATAATCAACCCTTTTGCATGATGCGACCTTTTGAAAACTAATGCCAGAAATATCCTTAAACTTATAGCGAATTCATAAATTAACCTGGCTCAGGTCGATTAGCACTCAGTTTTAATCGAAGTGCTGTCAAAGCGTTCATAAATTAATCGAGATTGCATCTCGGTTAAACTGACAGCATTCAGTTTGAAGCGCAGGTTAAAACAGTCTAGCATTACGGTTTACGGGTCGATCTGTCAAACTGCCCGTATCGTTCATAAATTTCGGGTTCGAGTTAGCACGAACCCAGGTTAATTTATGAATTCGCTATTATAATAGACAAGTAGTGGCGCTGGTGTGCTCATTGTATTCAAGATGAATTGTCTTGCACAAAAGATACTGTGCAACTAAATGCGGATTGTCGATAATTGACATTCAAGGAAGCAGCTACCATGCTGATCATCATCTAGCACTGCTGTATCTTTTTTGTTAAATTATAGTCACTTTACCCAGCTTGGGTCATTCGTGACTTCTGCGGGGTTGGGATTTGAACCCAGGTCCTCGGCGTGAGAGGCGTGAATGCTAACCACTACGCCTGGAATGACCCCTGCTGTATCTTTTATCGAAACAGTTGTAAGTCGATTAGTGTCAAAACTCGGAAGCGAATAGCGCTGCCAAGTCTGAAAATTACAAAAACCGGCCGGTCCGTCCTGCCTTCAAAAAATGCGGGGGGCAGTTTGCTGTGGCATTTGGCATTTTAGTATTTATAGCATATTGCAGGATTATAGCATAATGTGTAGCATGTGACTGTCACAGAGAGAAAGTGGGAGTCGGTTGACAGTTTTCCGAGTAAATGGGATGAGCGGTTGTGGAGATAGCGAACGGCGGGTAAAACCGGCCATTTCGCCAGATTGACCGGCCACCGGCTTTGCAAGTGAAAAACTGGCCGGGTCGGCCAAAAACCGGCAACTTGGCAACCCTACAAGCGAACTGAAAGATTTTTGACGTAAATTCCCCTAAAAATATATAGAACCCTAAGCTACATTTTACTCTAATGACTACAAAAATGTTGCAAACAGCCAGAGTTATGAGATGATTTCGAACGATTAATAGGTATAAATCATACAGAGCAGCAAACTTTGAACGCGTTTTTCTTGAAATCACAGTTTTGTCACTTGGTTCGGTCTGACTTAACACCGACCAACTGCCCGTCAGACACTTGTAGGTACATCTGCTTTCTTTCCGGAAATCTCAAATGAAAGATGCTCAAAGGCCTTTTCCACCTCTGTCTTTCGTCAGCCTCTTTACGCTGCTTTATTTAGGAACATATTCATAGACTAATCTCAAGTTTTTAGTCTTGACCTTGAAATGCGGTCATACATATATATGTATATTAATATTTTTTTTGAAACGATGGTTCTACAATCGATGAAGGGACGGTAGGGGAAAGAAAAGAATTTTTTTTGGAGAAGGATACGGAAGAGCGGAAGGCTGAGGAGACCGTCCCTTCACCGATTGTAGAACCATCGCTTCAAAAAAAAATTAGCATATTCGTAGTTTGATGAAGAACCATCTAGGCTTTTCGGTGCTATAGCGGTGCATACAAAAATACAAACAAACATGTTAACCACAACATACCGTGAACGCAGGTAATTCCGATCAGCCAACGAATTCGTTCGAATTACTTTCCTAAGACCCACATTAAAGTAATGTGGTTCCCAAGGTTGCTTTCTTGAAGATAAAAGCAACCCATTGTTGTGTGAAGGCATGTGCGCCATGCTTATGAGTCGTGACTTGTGCCGGATGGATGATAGGAAATACTTTGCAGAGGTACAACCAACATATACATACTTGTGTACGTCTGCCCAAATTAAATGTTTGAATCTCAACACTATTCTTTATTTAATGGCATTTTTTACAACTGTATCGTGAGTGCCAACTTGTGGCAGGTGATTCATCAATGTCTGTAATTGTTTCCATATTTCGGGCTGTCCAGAAAGAATTCTGTAGAGCTGCTTGATGATTTCGTTTACATCGTCATTGGAAATGGGTACCGGTTCTGGTGTGGGCTGCTCGGAATCGTGTGCTTCGTTTGATTGACTTTCAACCTGAGGTAGTACTGGAGTCGATTGACCGATGGCAGCCTGAAGTTGCTCCAAGACATTTTTCAGATCCGACACGATTACTATTGTGCTACCATCAGTTTCAAGCTCCTGCTTCACTTCGTTATGAATATCTGCCGTCACCTCCACATTTATGGTCACAACATCTCCTATGCTGCCTCCGGATACATTCACGGTCCCAATAGGTCCACACTGAATTAGAGATAAAATGCTAGTTAGAAGTACGGTTAATTCTAAGAGCTTCATGGTTCAGTACGGTGCGCTCAATATCTGAATTAGTTTTTATAAACCTCCCATGACTTATATATGCAACCCAGTTTCGATAAGATTCGAATCAATCATTAATTAGCATTGATCTGTCTGGTTAACATATAGAAAGAAGAGATTGATACATCTATTGAAAATACTGTATGCATCTATTTTCAGGTCGCTAAATGGTGGGAAGATTACGCTTATCTAACATTGCGCATACCATTGATCCCGTATTGTGTAATGGCGCAACCGCTAATGTTTGAAACAGTTGGTTTAGAAACTAAACCAGAGAATTTTCTACGGGGTGCTGCCATCTGCTGTGCGATCAATACACGCTTCTGGAACATGATTCGTACGGAAACACTTCGACCTGTCATGAGTCCTGATAAAAAAATAATTTTTTCCTCGGATCAGTATAAGCGACTTTTCAACTCTTGTCGAATTCCCGGAGAAGAGATGGATAAAATTGTTACCCATTTTAAAACCGAAAAAGAAGGTCCGTGTCCATCGCACATTCTAGCCATTTATAAAGGAAGGTTGTTCAAAGTACAAGCATTTCATGATGATGGCGATGAGCTTAGTGCTCAAGATTTTCTTCTAGTTTTCCAACAGATTCAATACAAAGTAGATAGCGAGGATACCAACCATGTTCCAGTGACACTACTTACTCATGACGATCGACCAACCTGGGCACAGAACAGAAAACACCTAATTGAATTATCGGAAAATAACAGAACTATTATGCAGGATATTGAAAGCGCAATGACAGTGTTTTCTTTTGATACAAACTGTCCTACAGATTATTCCGATCTAGCTGTGAAAACAATGATTGGTGATTTGCGGTCCAAGTGGGGTGACAAAAGTTGTGCCTCCGTTTTCTTCCCGAATGGAAAATTAGGATGCCTGGGTGAACACAGCTGCTATGACGGTACGATTTCGATGGCCGTAAGCTTGTATGCGATGTTAACCATTGCCGAAGAGGGTGTTCCCGACTGGACCATTCCACCGAAACGGGCAGTACAGCCCGTCGAGTTAGTTTTCGACGTAGATAATAAAATAGAGGCTGAAATTAGTCGAATGCAAGTCGTAGCAGATAAAATGGTATTTTGGAGTTACCTTACTATTTCATTGCCGTAAAAATTGAATAACTTTTGTTTCAGCAAAACAGTGTTACAGTAACGGTAGACCAATTTAACGGATATGGTAAGGATTATATGAAATCTCGAAAGATTCATCCGGACTCGTGGACTCAGACGGCTCTGCTATTGGCGTACTATCGCATGCATGGCAGTTTCGCGCCGACATACGAAACAGCTATGATGCGTCAGTTCTATAAAGGTCGTACGGAAACTTGTCGCTCGTGTAGTATCGAGGCTGTGAATTTCATTAAAGCAATGGACGACTCAAACGAATCCAGTAATACTAAAGCTAGCTTATTCAAAGCAGCAGCAAATCGTCAAGCAGAGTTGATGAATGAGGCTCGAAAAGGCAATGGCTTTGATAGGCATTTGTTTGGCTTATGGTGTGCAGCGCAAGAACAGGGACTACCCATTCCGGATTTTTACGACGACCCTTTGTATAGTAGAAGGTAAACTATGTGCTTACATCGAAATATAGTATTCTAAAGAAAATAATTGCTTTTTTAGCGGTGGAGGTGGTAATTTTATCCTTTCAACCAGTACTCTAGGATTCACGATAAACTGTGGATTTGTGGCTCCGATGTGTTTAGATGGATACGGTTGTTTTTACTCGATTTTAAATGATGCTCTATGGTCTATGGTTACCGCGTACAAGGACTCCGAAGTGACAAGCTGTCGAAAATTACAAGCTGCTTTCTTCGAAGCAATGGAAGATATTAGAAAAATATTTGAGGATGATGCCGTGGCAAAACTGTGAATTGTAGCAAAGAACAAAATCATTGGTATTAGGTGCTTTTTCTACTATGTATTGTGGTTTAGTAGGTGAATAAAATGGTGTTAAGCTTGTTGATAAGTTTGTTCCAGTTGGTCCAAAAAACTGTGTCTGTGGCCACAAATTTAATACATTATTCGTTGTTACACTAAACTAATGTGCTGGGAAATGTGACTTTTATATTTGATGGTAGAAAATATCTCTCATCAATTTGGTGAGAATTGTAAAATGGTTTCTTACTGAGCCCAGGGGCACGTGCAGTCCCGATGAAGTGGGAACCGATAAACGAATCCTTGCCAGATTCAGAACACGGTTTAGAAACCTTGCAGCAATCCAGTGTTATGCGCTAACAAGTGCAATCGACCTGCAGAAGGAAAAAAGTTTCTATTGCCAGCTGAACAGCGGAGTTGAGAAAATCTCAAAGGAGGCATCCAAAGCCACTTGTATGACTTCAACACGAAGACTGGCTCAAACAAAACGGTCCTTGAACACGTCATGGGACGCCATAACCTAGGAGACATCCTCACAAAGCTGTTTACAGAATTTTGTGGTAATAACATGGACATTGGTGGATCGCTCTTTCTCCATAGACGCCACGTGGGTTTTCCACGACGGCCGAACAGAAAACCCAATCAACCACATCTGCATCCAGTGATGGTTCGATCACTTTGACTCAATTTTGATTCATTTGACAGTACCGTTTCAGCCGTGCAAAATTTGGCAAAGTGACATACGGGACATTTGTAGACCTAATTATTATCTACAATTTTGCCGAATGAAGTTTTGCTGTATCTTTTGTATTTACGGCGCTACAATGCTAGTACCTTTATAGTAACTAAATGAACGTTCATTTAGTCACTAATGAGTTACTAGCATCGTAGCGCCGTAACTAAAAACGGAGGCTAGGAGGATAGGGTTACAAATTAATGCGTTGAAAACCAAATATATGGTAGGAAGAGGCTCCCGAGATAGTAACGTTTGCCTCCCACGGACAGTGACTATTGACGGCGATGAACTGGAAGTGGTTGATGTGTTCGTATATTTGGGATCTCTGGTCACCGCCGACAATAATACGAGTAAGGAGATCCAACGACGCATTCAAGCTGGAAATCGAGCCTACTTTTCCCTTCGCAAGACGTTTCGATCAAGGAGCATACGCCGCCGCACAAAGCTGACGATTTACAAAACGCTAATCAGACCGGTAGTCCTCTACGGACTTGAGACAGTAACTTTACTTACGGAAGACATACGTGCACTTGCCGTTTTTGAACGAAAGGTGTTGCGGACTATTTTTGGCGGAGTACAGACGGAAAGCGGAGAGTGGCGGAGATGTATAAATCACGAGCTACAGGCACTGCTTGGAGAGAACCCCATCGTACACCTGGCGAAAGTTGGAAGACTGCGGTGGACCGGCCACGTCGCAAGGATGCCAGACGACTGTGTAGTAAAATCTGTTCTCTTCAAGAACCCCACCGGCACCAGGAATAGAGGGGCTCAACGTGCTAGATGGCTCGACCAGGTTGAAGCCGACTTGCGTGTGTCGAGACGCGCAACGAATTGGCGACGAGTAGCCCAGGACCGAGTACAATGGAGGGGAATTCTTGATACGCAAGAGCCATCCCGGCTCTCGGCTGAATAAGTAAGTAAGTAAGATCGAACCATCCCTGTACTGCATCAGCCGAAAATGGCGAAGGACCATCACATTGTTATCGCTGAGATACGTTTGTACGTCGCACATGTCTAACGACGGGAGGGGAAAGTTGGGTGTCGTTTCGACGTACGCCGAATGGACAATCCTGAGGCGAAAACGAACTATGTCGAACAATTCGAATTTCGAGCCTCGGATTTGCCACTTGGTGGAACCGCCAAAGAGCAATGGGCCGGTATCAAGAACGCCTTGCTCACGACCAGTGACGAAACCCTCGGCAAAGTAGGTTCCGGAATGTAGGGGGAAGTGGATCGGGCACACCTTGAAGAGACGAGCGAACGAGATCTGCAGAGAAGCACTTACACTTACACTTTAGTAGCTGAGAGCCGGGGTGGCCCTTGCCGTATCAAGAATTTCTCTCCATGGTACTTGGTCCTGGGCTACTCGTCGCCAATTCGTTGCGCGTCTCGACACACGCAAGTCGGCTTCTACCTGGTCGAGCCAGGTTGGTTGGGCCTCTCTATTTCTGGTGTCGATGGGGTTCTTGAAGAGAATAGATTTCAACGCGTCGTCCGGCATCCTTGCGACGTGGCCGGTCCACCGTTGTCTCCCAACTTTCGCCAGGTGTTCGATGGGAATCTCTCCAAGTAGTGCCTGTAGCTCGTGATTCATACGCCTTCGCTACTCTCCGCTTTCCGTTTGTACTCCGCCAAGAATAATCCACAATACCTTTCGCTCAAATAGGGCTAGTGCACGTATGTCTTCCGTAAGCAAAGTTACTGTCTCAAGTTCGTAGAGGACTACTGGTCTGATTAGCGGTTTGTACATCGTCAGTTTTGTGCGACGACGTATGCTCCTTGATCGAAGCGTCTTGCGGAGGGAAAAGTAGGCTCGACTTCCAGCTTGAATGCGTCGTTGCATCTCCTTACTCGTATTATTGTCGGCGGTGACCAGAGATACGAACTCATCAACCACTTCCAATTCATCGCCGTCAATAGTCACTGTCCGTGAGAGACAAACGTTGCTTTCTCTGGACCCTCTTCCTACCATATATTTGGTTTTCGACGTATTGATTGGTAACCCTATCCTCCTAGCCGCAGTTTTTAGTCTGGCGTAGATTGTCTTCGCCGTCCTGAGCAAAGCAAAGCCTGGGTGCTAATTCCGTTATCGAAATTTGACCTTCTGTTTTTTGTACAACAGACTGCGCAACCAGCTGTTAGAATACAGGACAGTGCGGGGTCAGTGCTACGATCCTATTGACTCTAACAGTCTCTCCCAGCCGAGATTCGAACATACGACGACTGGCTTATTAGACCAGCGTCTTACCAAGAGGCCAACTGGGAGGTTCGCCGTCCTGAGGTTTCTAGTAATGATGTCGAGGTCGTCTGCGTAGCGTAAGAGAGCGTTGACCAACGTGATGCCGCGGTAATTACAGCAATCTTTCCGGTCGCCCGCTTTGTAGATGGGGCAGAGTATACCGTCTATCCATTCCTCCGGTAGTTTCTCCTCCTCTCAAATCCTAGAAATTATCCAATGAAGTGCCATTGCTAGCGGTTCTTGGCCATGTTTGAAGAACTCTGCCTGGAGTCGGTTCTTTCCGGCGGCCCTATTCTTTTTCAGCTGACGAATTTCTCGCCGGATCTCTTTGAGATCGGGAGCCGGTACGCTGTTGTCGTTTGTAGGCACTCCGTGGTTAACTACCGTTGCGTCCTCTGCTGCTATATCGCCGTTGAGGTGCTCGTCGAAATACTGCTTCCACCTGTCGACCACCTCGCTCTCGTTTGTGCCCCTCCCTCGTCCCTACACATGCCAGGTTTAGGTGTGTAGCCCTTATGAGTTTGGTTCACCTTCTCGTAAAACTGGCGCTTGCATTAGCCCGGAATAGTTGTTTCAGCTCGTCACGATCTCTGTCTTCCTCCTAGCGCTTTTTCCTTCTCAGGATCGTGATAAACTTAATCCGCGCTCGTCGATACTTGACCTGATTCTCTCTCGTGGATATGCTTAGACAGTTTTTCCAAGCTCTTTTTTCTTCTCTATTGCTTATTGGCATTCTCCGTTACACCAATCATTTTGTGTAACGTGTAGCTTCGCGATTGGGGCCTCGTTGAGACCGAAGCGTGTCATACTCCATCCGTTTTCGAGGGTCGAAGCATCTAGCTCCATAGAGAAAGGAAGAGCTCCATCCAGTACGCGCGCGTAGTTTTCGGAAACTGGCGGGTTATTTAGCTGTCGAATGTTTAACCGAGGAGGGCGGCTTTGTCGCGAGGTACAAGCCGTCGAATGTTTTGAGCGCACGTGTACTGCTATTAGGTAATGTTCCGTAGGGAGCGTACGTTGATGATGTTCGAAAAAAAACCGGCCCTCGATGAGAATATGGTCGATTTGGTTCGAAGTTCATTGGTCCGGTGATCTCCAGGTGGCTTTGTGGATATCTTTGTGGGGAAAGAAAGTGCTTCTGATCACCAAGCCTCAGGAAGGTGCAAAGTTGATGCATCGCTGGTCGCTATCGTTCGTGTCGCTGTGCAGGCTATGGGCCGGATCTCCGGTCTATACATTGCTTCCTTGCCAACCTGGGCGTTCATATCCCCGATGACGATTTTGATGTCCCGTCGTTAGCAGCTGTCGTACGTTTCCTCCAGCTGCGCATTGAACGCTTTCTTCTCGTCGTCGGGTCGGCCTTCGTGTGGACAATGCATGTTCATGAAGGTGTAGTTGAAGAAACGGCCTTTTATCCTCAACACGCACATCCTCTTGTTGATAGCTTTCCAGTCCATTACGCGATCTGCCATTTTGCCCAGCACCAAAAAGCCCGTTCCCAGCTCGTTGGTCGCTCCACCGCTCTGGAAAAATTGGGCTTTGCCACCACGGGTCCTCCACACTTTCTCACTTTTGCGAGAGATCTTTTGCAGTGCCACGATACCAAACTGTTGGGGTTCTAGCTGATCGAGCAGCAAACTGTCGCTACCAACGAAATTTAGCGATCTGCACTTCCAGGTACACAGTCTTCATTTCATATCTTTATACCGGCGCTTTGGTCCATGCCGAATGTGGAATTTTCTTGACCCTTTTAGTTTTAGTTAGTTGAGTTTAGATAGGTAGCTGTACTAGGGCTTACGCTACGGAGTCTCGTGATGAGGCTGTCATCTTACAATGTCGAGACAACACTGTGTCTCCTTCCCAGTTGGCATACGGCGTTAGTTAGCTGGAGGGCGTCAAGGTCGCATATTATCACCGCTGCTGTTTCTCAGTGTCATGAATGAGATACTCATTGAAATCATTGATAGTAGACCAAATCGAAGGTTGCCTTGGAATCTTCTGCCATGAAAGAAGCTATTTGGGAGATGAATGGATTTCAAATTAAAAATTCTTTAATCAATAAAAAAAATGAGAGAGGTGCTTGGTGATGAAACCTCGAGTGCATGAAATGACTGCAGTCCATGGTTTGCTGGAAAATGTTAGCGTACGATGGAGAAGAAAATAAGAGCTTCCCAGTAAACCATTTGGTTTGTATATCTCGATTGCAACTGAGATATACGAAATCATATCAGAACGAAAAAGTTATATTTCACGCCATATAAGAACATATATGTACCAAAGTGGAGACGATATACGTGCGAAAGCTTTGACAATTATTTGTAATTCTATTTTGCGTAGTTTTTATAACACGCAACTAAATACTGCTGAATATATGATTAAGATAGAATCAAATATTGCAATCGTCTATACTGCTTTATAATTCACAGTCATGAATTGTATATGAAGGCACGCACGACTGCAAAACAACTTATTGTTCACTTCGATTCGACATACTCTAATCATTATGCAATTACAATGTGAAATTGACATGAAAACGATTTAATGTGAACTTTCTATTACGATTTTGTGTTATCTGGGTTGCAAAAACTGTCTAAATATTGCGACGAGGGAGAATTGGGTCAAGTATCCTCGAGCGCGGATTTGGTTTACCTCAATCCTGAAGAAAAAAGCACCAGACGGAGGACAGAGATCATGTAGTTATTCCAGTTCTTTCCGGAATAATGACAAATTCCTTGAAAAGTAGAACGAATCTCGTAAGAAATACATATTCTAAAGCTGACTAGTATGGGGCATCAACGGGTACGAGGTGGTCAACAGCTGAGAGTCAACAGGTGGATGCAGTTCTCGGTGAGCGCCTCAGTGGCAATGCATCAAAAGGAGGGGAAAGAAAAGTTAACCTGGGAGTGCCTAGTAGCGATACCGGCTCCCGGTCTGAAGGAGATCCGGCGAGAAATTGGATAGCTGAAGATTAATAGAATTGCCGATACGGACCAATATCCAGCAGAAGTCTTCAGTTTTAGGTTTCGCGTATATCTTAGACTTTATCTCTAGAAATTTTGCAAAGGCGGAAACAATCTTCGGCAGACTAAAACGGAGACTCAGAATTAGTGCAACAAAAACCAAATATATGAGAAGTAGAGACTCAAGAGAAAACAACATTCACATCCCATGAACAGTGATTATTTACGGTAATGATTCACAGCGATAAGGTGGAAGAGTTTGATGAGTGCATATCTTTAGGAGCTCTGATCGCGGTTGACAACAACAAATGCAAAGAGATTCAGCGACTAGTAACCGCACTTCAACCAAATTGATTGTGTTCTCTGTGGATTTTCATGGATTCATGGTTAACAACGGAAAACTTAAAATTTCTGTGTTTTCTTATTTTACACTGCTTCCTGGGCAAAAGTTTTAAACGGCAACTAGAAAGCAAATGGTGCAAACTTTTTCAAGCATATGCCACTATCAAAGTTCGCTAAGAAATATTTGGTTTCGCAGCAAATGCAGAAGCTCTATGTAAATGTAGTGTTAAAAGAAGTTGTGTTAAAGGTGAAAGTCGTCAGAGTCCAGTTGCATTTTTTACTGATTTCAGTACTTTCACGACGAGAACAGAGTTGCTAGTAGTAGGTAATAATCTGTTATGAACAATTATGAAACGTAGAACCGCGTATCTATTTTTGCTGTTGAACGAGATCCAACAGTAATTCTATCATATAAAATGCTGTTTACGGTGAATTTTATTATCAGTGAATTTTATAAGTATATTTTCGACACTCTGCGACCTTTAATTTAATAGCGAAAATTATTGGTCAATTTCATGCTCAACGTAAATATGGCATCACTCCACATATACATCCGTTTCCTTGGTAACGTACTACAACAACGGTCGCGGATTCGGAATTGCAATCGAAACGAAGTAAAGTTTTTCACATTCAATTCAAGTGAACCGTTTGGGCAAAATCATTATAATATCTTACCAAATAACCATTCGGGTGGTAAATTAA
Source organism: Sabethes cyaneus (assembly GCF_943734655.1). NCBI lineage: Eukaryota > Metazoa > Arthropoda > Insecta > Diptera > Culicidae > Sabethes > Sabethes cyaneus. Next base: position 58,885,845 of record NC_071353.1, on the reverse strand, counting down.
AGTTTTCTGTGTCTCAAGTTAAGTTTCGCAAGTGATGTGACGACTGGAACGGTCGAAAAAAAATAATGAAAAATCGACGGCCAAAAAGTGAAAATATAGCGATGAATTTTAATTGGGCAGATCTCAGTATTTAGTGTTATTTATGCCCCAAAAAGTAATAGAACCTATAGAATGCAATGTTTAGTGCTTCGAGTTGCAAGATCTTATTAAGGCTAGCAGGTTAGTTGAACTAATTTTATTTTTTTGTGATGGTTTCCCGAGTGTATGGGAGCATGTTAGTGTTGACGATACCTTTATTTTGTGTTGTACAACGTATTGCAATCTAAACTGGAAGCACTGTTGTAGCATTTTTCATTCCTTTTATTATACCCTTTGCGAATACATGTTGTCACAAATAAACCTTAAAGTTCGAATGTATTTCGTCGGTTTTATTTAGTCCCTGCGACAAATCTCACTGCTATTCCGCCTAGAGGTTATAGGCCCAGCGAGTGACGATAGATTAGGACTGTAACAGTGGTCAGAAAAGGCGTAATTTGTGACGAAAAGTGTATTGCGTCGTAGCAGCCTGAGAAGCAGCAAGATGGCTGAAAAATTTACTTTCCAGAAGCTGACAACCAATAATTGGATCACTTGGAAATTCAGGATGGAACAGGTGCTGACGCGAGAGGAAATCTGGTGGGTCATCGGAGAAGCGAAACCGGAACCTGTTACGGATCGGTGGACAAAGGATGATCGGAAGGCAAAGGCGACGATTGGACTTTGCGTCGAGGAATCTCAAATCGGCTTAATTTGCAATGCTGAAAGTTCACTTGCTTGTTGGAACGCGTTGAAGGAGCACTATGAGAAAAATACAGTGACGTCACGTGTTTCTCTACTGAAAAAGCTGTGCAATAAGAATCTGGATGAAGGCGGCGATATGATAATCCATCTAATGGAATTCGACGAGTTATTCGATCGGCTTACAGCTGCTAATCTACCACTGGCGCCGGAGCTCGCAGTAGCAATGCTTCTACGAAGCTTACCCGAGTCATACGATGGATTAGTGATTGCTCTTGAGGCAAGAGCAGATGGTGACATCACGATCGAGCTAGTGAAGCTGAAACTGACGAATGAATTTCAGAAGCGTCAAGATCAACGAGGTGGTGCTGTTTCTGATAGCAAAGTGCTGCGTACATCTTCATCGAAGTCTACCGAAGCTAAAGTATGCTACTACTGTAAGCGACCGGGTCATTTTCGCATGGATTGCAGAAAGTTTCTGGCTAGTAGACAGGAGAATAACCGTGAAAAACACCAGCGTGTTCAGCAGAAAAAAGAGCAAAAGGCAAATCATGTGCAACGGTCCAAGTCTCCATTGTGTTTTTTAATGAAAAACAGTGAAAATTTGAAGACTTCGGTGGAGGCAGCATCGTGTTCGGTAATCGACGGACAAAACAAGTTATGGTATATCGATAGTGGTGCAACCCACCACATGACATGCGACAAAAGTTTTTTTGATATGCTCGAGGAAACCGAAAAAGTACCGGTTACGTTGGCTGATGGCGAAAAAACCAAATCAGAAGGTTGCGGAAGCGGTATGCTGAGTTGCACTAACGACGATGGAGAAGCTGTCGAAGTGAAACTGGAGAAAGTCTTGTGGGTCCCCAAGCTTGATAGTAACTTGTTATCTGTAAGTATGATAAATTCCAAAAATTTATCCGTGTTGTTCAGTGCCAACGGGTGCCAGATTTTAGATGAGGATAAACGGGTTCGTGTGGTTGCCAACCGTAGCGGCGGACTGTTTGTGCTACGTCAGGAGGAGAGATCGATGGTTTCAAGTGCTATTCGACATACAATGTTCTGCCAACACACATGGCAGCGTAGATTTGGACATCGTGACTACGACGTGGTGAACCAAATAATGAAAAAAGGCCTGGGAAGTAACATGAAAGTTGTCGACTGCGGCGAACGTTTAGTATGCGAATGTTGTCGTCAAGGCAAGCTCCCACGAAAACCTTTTCCAAAAACTGCGGAGAAGCGATCTTCTGAAATTCTAGAGTTGGTCCATACTGACGTATGCGGACCATTCGAGAATGTGACACCGGGTGGAAAACGGTATTTTATGACTGTAATAGACGATTACAGTAGATACACGATGGTCTTTCTTCTGGAGAAAAAGTCGGATGCTGGTGCCAAGATAAAGGAATACGTGAAGCTTATGGAAACACAATTCGGTAAGCGACCTCGCGTGATTCGTTCCGACAATGGTGGTGAATACGTCAACAAGAATTTGGTGAACTTTCTGAAGGTGGAAGGGATTCGATCGCAATATACTGCTCCGTATTCACCTCAGCAGAACGGAGTGGCTGAGCGAAAAAACCGCTATCTGCAGGAAATGGTGTTATGTATGCTCATCGATGCTAACTTACCGAAACAGTATTGGGGAGAAACCGTTATGACAGCTGCATTTCTGCAGAACCGTTTGCCTTCACGATCGATTGACTGCACTCCGTTCGAAAAATGGTTCAAACGAAAACCTGACATGAAACATTTAAAAATCTTTGGTTGTGAGGCCTATGTTCAGGTTCTCAGCGCTAGAAGAAGAAAGTTGGATGATAAATCGCGAAAACTACTGTTCGTTGGCTACTGTGCAGAAAGTAAAGCATATCGTTTTTTGGATCCGATCACGAATAAGATCACCGTCAGTCGTGATGCTGTATTTCTCGAGGTAGGAAACAAGAGCGAGACCGTTCGCGAAACAGATCAGGTGTGCGAGAATGCCGGGGAGTCTCCGATCGAATATGAAATTAGAAGTGAAGTCGATAATACAACCGACAAAGGCGATGAATCTGAAGAGGATGAGTTTCACGGATTCGAAAACTGCAGTGACGATGATTCAAATCAACCGCGTAGATCGCAGAGGGCAACTCAAGGTGCTCTACCAGTAAGACTTCATGACTATGCAGTTGGGTTGGCTGCATACGCAATGGAACCTGCAACGTACAGTGAGGCTTTAGCGTGCAAAGAAAGGGACCAATGGCAAGTTGCTATGGAGGAGGAGATAAAAGCTCTCGCAGAGAATAACACGTGGAGCCTAGTTCGAATGCCAAGTGACCGGAAACCAATAGGATGTAAATGGGTATATCGTAAGAAAAACGACGGCAGTTTTAGAGCACGATTGGTAGCACAAGGATTTGCGTAGCGTTTTGGCTTTGATTATGCGGAGGTGTTTGCACCAGTTGCAATGCAGACGACTTTCCGGATACTGCTAACTGTTGCCAGTCAAAAACAAATGCTTGTACAGCACATAGATATTAAAACTGCATACCTTTACGGTCAGTTAGACGACGAAATCTACATGAGGCAGCCACAGGGATTCGAAATTCATGGAAAGGAGGACTTCGTTTGCAAATTGAACCGAAGTATTTATGGATTAAAACAAGCGGCTCGGATTTGGAATCATGCTATTAAACAAATTCTAATCGATGCTTTTTTCGTGCAATCAAAAGCTGATGCGTGCCTTTACATGAAGGAGGCGGCTGCCGGACAGTGGATTTATTTGTTAATATACGTTGATGATATAGTAGTGGTGAGCTGTTCGAAAGCGGAAATAAGCAAGGTCGAGTTTATTTTGCAGAAAAGGTTAACGATTACATTGTTGGGTGATATATCATGTTTTCTTGGGATCAATATTACTCGTCGTGATGATGGAATATTTCTTATTAATCAACAATCGTTTATCCGAAAAATCGAAGATAAGTACGGTCTACACGAAGCAAAAAGGTCAAAGATACCGATGAATACTGGATACTATAAGAACACAGTGGACTCTGAAATTTCGCCGAACAACGTAGAGTATCATTCACTTGTTGGTGCACTTTTGTATATTTCAACTAATACCTGATATCACAGCGTGTGTAGCCATACTCAGTCGTAAGATTAAGAATCCAACAAGAGTGGATTGGACAGAACTCAATCGCATTGTACGTTTCTTGTCTGGGACATCGAATTACAGTCTCATGCTAGGCTCAACTGAGACACTGGTTTTGGAAGGATATAGTGACTCTGACTGGGCGAGCGATGCGAGTGATCGTAAATCCAACAGCGGTTTTGTGTTCAAACTTGGAAACGGAGCGATCAGTTGGGCTAGCCGTAAGCAGTCCTGTGTTTCTACGTAGACCATGGAGGCTGAATATGTCGCTCTTGCTGAAGCAGTCCAAGAAAGTGCTGATTGGCTGATAATCGAAGCTGTATGGACTTCACATGCTTAGAACGACAGAACCGACGCTCGAAGCATATAGATACGAAATTCCATTATACAAGGGAACTTGCATCAACGGGTGTACTTAGGTATTGTGCGACGGAGGATATGTTAGCGGACATAATGACAAAACCTTTGGCAGTAAATAAATTGCAAAAATTCGTTAAGCTATTGGGACTAATACCGATAAATGAAACAGAGAAGTAAATACGTTGAACATCAAGGAGGAGTGTTGACGATACCTTTATTTTGTGGTGTACAACGTATTGCAATCTAAACTGGTAGCACTGTTGTAGCATTTTTCATTCCTTTTATTATACCCTTTGCGAAAACATGTTGTCACAAATAAACCTTAAAGTTCGAATGTATTTCGTCGGTTTTATTTAGTCCCTGCGACAAATCCGACTGCTATTCCGCCTATAGTTAGTACACTGAAGAAGAGAAGGGAAGAGTGATATTCGCTGCCATACTGACTGCCATAAATGGACTCTGACGACCTTGTCGTTAAGCGCGACCATGTGCTGCTCGTAGGTTTCCTTTTGCGTACATAAATATTCAAATATATTTATTCCAGTTTGTGTAAGTTAAACTTTTCCTCGGCAGACCTGTCAAAAATTGATTTTTAGTGTTTGAGGAGTCGCCGTTTTATTAAAATTTATAATTTCGCCAATTCCTTCGATAAACTACAAAATAATATATTATTATACCAATTTCTTTTTGGTGTTATGGTTTCCGAAGATCCAGTTCATATATTTCTTGCTCACTTCAGGACGTCTTATTTTAGAAGAGTTTCAGGAGATGAACTATACTTGCTATTTCAGAAACGAAATCATTTGAAAGTAACCATTACATGTATATAAATTTTCGCTTTAATTGGCTTTTTTAGGCCTCCTAATTGAATAACCCCTTAAGTTTACAATAGAGTCCTCCATCAAATATGTGTAACGACAGTAAGCCTGATAACTGGACGTAAAGTACGTATAAAACAGGTTTATCAACACTGATTAGAAATCAGTATTGTATTTGCATCAATCATAATATCTACAGCATGAAACAAACAGTGGCTTTATTAGTTCTGTGTTCTGTGCTGATTGCTGAAGCAAGACCTGTCTTGCCGAAACCAGAGCAACTGCCTATTGTTGGACCAAAGTTTGGAGTAAAAATTTCTAATATTATCAAAGGCGACAGTAAAGATTCTAGTTGGGAAGGAATCTTTACAGCCTTAAATAGTATGACGTTAAATAAAAATGACAAGCTCTCTTCTTTATTATCCGCGGAGCAGTTGCGACAGGTTGTGCAGAGTATCCAAGATTCTCAACAGACGCCAGTAGCCGCTGCTGTACCAAATATTGCATATCGACCTAAAAGTCTTCCTTTAGCTGCTCTCTACACGGTGGAAATCGACAACAGTATCGACTAGTGAAATACCGCTTCTAGTGAATAATACATTACAGAGAGAATCGTTTTTTTAGCTTAAAAAATTCCTGCCCCAAAAGTTTAATTATTTGGAAACACATAAATTTGATTGAATTATGATAATGGAAAACAATGGACAGTTTTTTAATTAAATCGTATGTTTCGCCGAAGACCCATTTGTGCTCGCTTCCCATCAGGCATTGCGGGTTATGAAATTTTTATCAGCACGTGAACGAGACAAAAAAATTGAAGTGACCCCTTGAGTTTGGTTTCACTAAATTGTTTTGTACAGGGTGTCAGCAATATTGGAGAAGAGAAACTGATGATGGGAACTATAAACCTATCCAGCATGACTATTTTTAACCTCCCACAAGGGTGCAACTTTCCGCGTTGGGGCACCGGTATTATGTAAGGAAATTATTTATTTGCGCTTTTGAAAGAAATCGATTAACTTTTTCATGTTCTTACTTAATGTTGTTTCACATAATAAAGCATTCTGTTTTTCGCTTCGGTGAATAAAATTATTGGATAAATTTTCACGAATGGATTTTAAAATATGTATAATGTTGTTGGATACTTTTTAACACTTAGGGAATATGTATCTCCGGAAATATTAGGTTTGGAAATGTTTTTGTGCTAACCATTTTTTAACTCGATTTGAAAGGAAAATAACAAGAAACTCAATATAAGGAAAGAGCTAGGAGGTAGAACAATAAACAGGAGAGTAAGGGTAGGTAGAATCAGCTACTATGGCCATATACGCCGAAGAGAAGAAGGGCATCCTTTGAAACTTGCATATAGGTTCAAAACTAGAAAGAGGAAAGAGGGAAGACCCAGTTTTACATGGATAGACTCATTGAAACATGATTTAGATAGGTATAGCAACACAACAGAAGAAGAATGGGAAGAATTGGTAAAAGATAAAATAAAGTTAAAGAAAAAAGCAGAGGAAATATACAAATTAGAAGAAAGTGAAATATCGGAGGGATTGGAAGAGGAGGAAGAAGAATAGATTAGGGTGAAGCAGGAAGAAGGAAACAACTAGCAAATATATATTAAGAAAAAAAAACAATGTCAAATAAAAAAAAAAAAAAAAAAAATTTGAGCAATGATACTAGTAAGCAAATAAAGGAAAACACAAGTAATTTATTTATGCAGAAAAGATCCGATATTGAAGGTGGAGCACATCATAAAGTACGAGAAATGCAAATAACACTATTCAACAAATTAACAATCGACAACTAATAAGTAAACTGAATACTATACAATTAGGTTATTATAAAAACGCGTGTAAATACATAAACACACACAGGTAACTATGAGGACAAAATGGAATATAATGGAAGCGCGGGGTGTTAAATGTATAAAGTAAACCGTATGACTAAAAATAACCATATAATTCTATATATATAATATATATAAAAAAAAAAAAAAAAAAAGGGTAACAACAATGAGAAGTACAGAGATAAAAGTAATGCAAAAGTAAAAAAAAAAAAAAAAAAAAAAAAAAGAATTACAATTATTAAAAGACAAAAAAGTAGATACAAAAGAATAGAACAAAATAATTAAACCTTCCCCCAAGGTTTTTTTTTTTTGTTTTTGTAGATTGGTGCTAGCTCAAGTGGAGAGGAGAGAACTATGGCACGGACAGGAAGGATGAGAAGAAGAGGACTAGAGAAGGAGAGGACTACAAACGGGTACATAACGGGATGTAGGTAAAACTCAAACATGAAGGTATGCCATTGAACTACCAGAATATTATTATTATAACGCGCTATATATCATATTATAATTATCAATGTTATGAACTGCATAATTGTGGAAGGCTGGATGATGGAGTGGATTGCCAACCGGAGTCCTTAAGGTCTGAAACAGTTATGTCAAGTTCTACTTCTCACAAACAAACCATCACGTGGGTTAAAGCTGGTGCAGCGAAATTGATTATTACATGGAAGGATCCTAATGTTGGAAGGAAAATCTTAAAACCCCGGAATGCGCACAAGTGTCTCTGCTTGTGGGTCCGCCAAACCCCTTTTGGTCCTTCTTTAACAGCATTAGTGTGATATTCATTTGATAATCAAATTTGGATCTACTGTAAGTCTACCCACATACACTGGCAAGTCCTTGAAATGATGGTGGATCTCCCCCTTACTACTACTACTACTACTACTACCATTTTTTAACTCGATTTGAAATCAAAATTTACATTATTCTCTCAATGAGTACAATTTGATCTCAAAAATTCCAAACACATCGTGTTCCCCACGCCTTTTTTATAAAAGAATCATGTTTTGTGCCGATCCCGAGATACAGTGTTATGAAGCAACACCAAGCAGCTTAACACCTCACTGTACAAGTCAATGTTCTTCGTGTGCAAACTAACCTGCGAAAAAAACCGAAAGATTTTTGAAGTTTTGTCAACTCGAAACATAAATGCAATTCTATGCCTGCCAACGGTCACGTCTATCTTGATGGCTCAGAATCGCGCTCCACCTGTGAAATGTTTGCATCCTTCTTCTCCTCGGTACTTGCAAATGAGTTCGCCTCCGACACTGAAGCTGAATTGGCTGCAGTGAATATTCCTGAAGGACTTGTCGACTTCGACACTTTCGAAATTACTCCAGTGATCTTGAAATTGAAATTAAATAAAACAAAACTTTTACGTATTTCGCCTACGACTTGCAGGCTTCATCAATGTCTGTTTTCGAACAGACGTATCTGTCACGAATAAAAATACAAATAGTAGAATTTAATTTAGAAAAAGTTTTCTTTTATTTAATTTCAGGTTTCGTATTCTACTAAGGCGCTCCAAAAAACTTCACTCCAGTGATGATTGTTGAAGCAGCCCGTAGATTGAAGCGATCATTTTCCCCCGGACCTGATGAAATTCCGGCCGCTATTTTTTGTCGCTGTGCATTAGAGTTATCTGTACCACACAAAGTTCTTTGCACAACACTACTTTCCTAGTATTTGGATATGATCCTTTGTGTGTCTCGTTCATAAGAATGGCGACCGTCGGAATGTCAAGAACGACAGAGGTATTACCAGCTTGTCTTCAGCTTTCAAACTCGTTGAAATTATTTGCCCTTATTCTGCGACGCGAGTGACGTGACTATTTTGGAGTCACCGCGAATGAGGTGACAATTGTCACCTAGGTGACTCGCTTTGTCACCTAGGTGACTTGCTTTGTCACCCAGGTGACTCGCTTTGTCACCTAGGTGACACGGGTGACAAAGCGAGTCACTTAAGTGACAAAGCGAGTCACCCAGGTGACAAGAATGAACTTTCGCCGCATGCTTCGAGTCACTTCATTCGCGCGCAGTCGTATTGAAGTGATGCGAGTCGTAACTTACCGACGTTGCGACAGCGAACAAAAATCGGAAAAATTAACAAGATTTATGTCCATATTTAGGAATATGAATACAAATACGTTATTTATTGCAAATTTCTGCTGGTATGATGAAAATTACAAATTACCGCTGCCTGTTTGCAAGCTTCGAAGCGAATTTATTTTTAAAATTGAATCTTGCACTATCCTGTAGAGCGAAAGTTCATATCCCACACTCCGGAACATCCGGTATCGATTCTACCGGAACTAAAAATTAGCCGTTTTGAATTTTCATCAGAAATCTCAGAAATTCTCTTCAGTAATATGGCAAAAGGGGTATCAAATCAAAGGATTTTTCAACGCGAGTGGACTTTTGGATGCATTTTGACCCGATCTGGATACTCCGGAATATCCGTTGTCGGTTCTAACGGAACTCAAAATTGGAAAGGTAAACTTTACAGTAATTACTTACTCATCCAACCATGATTTATTCTTTACTAACTGACCCGACAATCTTCGTGTTGCCACACATTAACCCTTTATAAGGCAGTGGCAACTATAAACTTGAGAGTAATTTTATATGCATCACAACTTTAAGTTCCCATGCATCAATGTACATTTAATTATAATATGCCAAGGAAATAAAATGATCGAAAAAATGCCGGGGACTATAGCCCCCCCCCCCCTTGAAATAAGCGCTAGTTCCGCCAATGGATAACCTTTACCACAGACAAACAGACGAGACACTCGCGTTAATTCCATCGTCCAATCAAAAACCATTCATTTTTCAAAAAAGCATGTTTCGCAACATGGAAACACCGCGGCGCGCGAGTGTTGCTTCGAGTTTTCAGTTTAAAACCATACAAATGTAAAAGCCCTACAGCATAAAACCCTATAAATGCAAGCTACTCCGCGACATGCATATAACAGAGGGTGCTAGTGTGTAAGCAAAATGTGTAGGACGATGGTTTTAAAGGATTTTCTTCTATGTGTCATGTCAGTTCGTCAGTGCCTTATACCAAACCAAACCAATACCATTTTGCGGAACACCAATTCTCGGTTGAGGATAACGCGAAATTAGTTTCGCAGAATACCATTTCCCGAAAAACCTTATGCGGGATGTACCATTTCACGGAAAATCTTTTCGTAGAAAGTACCATTTCGCAGGGGTGACCCAACTGAAGGAAAGTAAGAGGTCAGTAGATCTAAAATAAACCTAGATAGATGTGATTTATACGGGGGGCTGCCCCCGCAGTGGTCGGCGCTTCCAACGACAGGTCGCCAGCAATACTCGCGGCCTGTATCCATCTCGCGCTGAATCATCTAATGTTACTATTGATAGTTTTTGTAGTCTTGTTGTTGACTAATATTTTATGAAAGAGTCTAAAATTTCTCGAACTCGATTATTAACGCAAAAATTTCTGTTTTATTTGTATGAGAGTCCTTATCCCCCTACCACAGGGGTGAGGGATCTCAAACCATCATAAAAAAATTCCTGCCTCCAAAACCCCCCACATGCCAAATTTGGTTCCATTTAGTTCTCTAGTTATGAGGATATTTGTATTTCATTTGCATTGGAGCCACCCCCACTATTGAAGGGGGAGGGGTCGTAATTCCCCTTCTAAAGAGAGGAGGGGTTTCAATTCACCATCGAAAAAAAATTGCCAATAAAAAACCCACATAAGAACCTTCCCTGACTCCAAAAACCCCTATACGCAAATTTTCACGCCGATCGGTTCAGTAGTTTTCGATTCTATAAGGAACATACGGACAGACAGAAATCCATTTTTATAGATATAGATTGTCCGTTACAGGAGTCCAACCGTTGCATACTGATTGGAGCACCGAGGATGCAATGCATTTTTAGTAACTCACCATCGAGAAGAAATTCGCTGGTCAGCTTCGCAGCGTTCATGTCTACGAAAATAACCCTAACGACAACTGTTGAGCTGACTTTGATAGACGTCCCGAACATTAGGATTTTTAGCCAGCAGTAAGTATAAATATTTATATCAGTGAGAAATGTAATTAACGGAATATTTTCATTTTAACTCAAAGAAAAGATGTCCTATGTGACCAAAGCGTAGGTCATTTGCCAATTCGTGCAATTCGGGCGAAGTAACGTACGAGTATTAAGCTTGTCTACCGATAATGTACTGGATGTGATTCTTTGCTAGGCTCCAGCCACGACCTTCAAAAACTTGGTAAGCCTGTTTGTAACTTTGGAAAGTATGCCAGGCAGCGAACTAATGTATCTGTTTGGGCAAGTAACAATTCCTCCACATATAATCGCAGGTTTTCCGGAAATCCGTTACTTGCAAGAGCTGCCAAAGTAGCCATTTCCAACGCGCCCGCATAATACTGCCAGCTCAGCATTAAAAACACTATCCGCTTTTTCCTGGTGTGGTGTTTATTTGCACCAGAAAACATTTGTGATCGCCATCGGTTGATTTGAAACCGAACTGCTGCTTTGCTGGGTTCTAAAATTAATAAACTAAAAGAGTAATTTAGCGCTTACTAATTTTAGGATACTTACTCTTCAATGTCCCCACAGTATCCAACGTACACTCTTAAATGATTCTACCTGTAAATTGGTCGGATTTAGTTAAAGTTAGGTTGAAACTACTCATAATGCCCTTAAAGTGTACAAACTCAGATTTTGAGTAGTTTTTCAACCAAAAAATTGGTAATAGGAACTTAAAATTGCGTTATTTGTCATAGAGAATAAATCAATTATCGATAGCAAGTAGCCAAAATTGGTTGAAATTTTTACCCAAAGTTTGAGTTTGTACACTTTAAGGGCATTTTGAGTAGTTTCAACCTAGCTTTAACTAAATCCGACCTATTTACAAGTAGAATCATTTAAGAGTGTAGAATGTTAGAAAAGTCTGTTTCGCATTTTGAAGCACTTTACTTTGCACGTTGATACATGCACTATTATCGGCCCTGAATGTCATCAAAATTCTTACTTGGCCTATATTAACTCTGCGAAATCAATGTGAGTCATATTGCTCGCTGCCTTCGGCAATGGAAAGACTTAAGACTGATGTGTAGAATTCCTGACAGATTTGCCACGGCGCACAGTGCGTTGAACGTATGGGACTGCGGGACAAAAATCAAAACTGCTAGTTTTAGTCATTTTATCAAGCTAGTGTAATGAAAAAAGTAGCTTGTGATAATAGAAGCTAGTATTTGCTTAAATGTCTCAAAATATTTACATAATGGCAAAAATGTCCCAAATGCCAAATTCTTATGCAAGCATTGCAAAAGTTTTTCATCATTATATGGGTTGCCGTCGGCTATATAACTACCAAAGTTGTTTGTGAAAGCGGCATTTATACTAGAAATACTTTGGTAAATTCAGCTATGCCATCTAGTGTTAGATTAAGCAGCACTACACGCAAAATAATCCACACGTTCTTTCCACGTGAAAAATCACGTAAATTTCTCTACAGGGAGTTACGTGACTTTCAGTTGAACATTATTGGAAAATACAATAGCATCTATCTGATTTCCACGTAAATGCACGCATACTAATGCAAACTACGTTAAATTCACGTAAATAGTACGGGAAAAGTTATATGGAAAATAATCACATAACTTTTCACGTAATTTCGACGTGAAAATTATTTTGAGTGTAGAAGATCAACCGTGGCTGCAATTTCGGTAATCGAAAAGTTTTTCTTCAGTGCATGAAAGCTTGGAAAGCTATGTTTATGGAAGACGTTTGCATTTCTAAGCAAAATATAGTTTCGCACTAACAAATCTATATCTGTGAACAGAGCTAGTGTTTAAGTAACACTTAAGCCTTTTTTACCATTCTCAGCCGTAACGGAAAAGTAAATAATAGTTTTCCGTGGCATAATTTAAGACAAAGTCTGCAGCTCGACGTTCTGTTTTTGTTAGTAAATTTTTGAAAACCTTTTAATTAGATCCACGAAATGAATTTCCAGCAGGAAAACCGTTATCATTGATTATTCGTCATATTATCAACCCGAGAAACGGGAAAAACGGCAATACTTAATACCGACTAAGTTCATTAGTTTATTTAAAGAAATATTTACTCGCTATATGAAATAAAATCGCTTTGAGTTTAATTTTGAACAGTAATAGCACAAAGCTTCATAAACAGTGGTTTCTTCTAACAGGAATATAGTAGGATCAACGGAAAACTGACGGTTTATCAGTGCTTGACGTTGATCTACAAATATTAAAATATCTTGCAGAGTTGCAGGTAGTTGCAGCTAAAACCTGTTCGATCTTGTAGAGGACACTTTGAACAATTATTCTGTGTATATTTTAGCTTGGAAGTCGGTGGAACATTTTTTAAATCAGTAATCAAAGTTGGAGTTCTGTTTTTTTAAAGGATAATATCTATGTCGTTTCTATGGGGCGATTTCTTAGGAGTGAGGTCAAAATGAATTCATTCTATAACCAAAATTTATTCCACTAACCTTAATTGTTATTCTCCATTTTAAAGATTTTGATTACACAAACTATGAAACTTTAACGAGCGTGAAGAATAACCTTCAAAAATAAAAGCAAAATTTGTAAGTAAAGTCCACTCTGCAACTTGACAGTTTGATCGCTTGTAATAGTAGTTTTGACGCTTTCCCAAGCAAACTAATACTTGTTTATATAGCAAAAGGCATCTATAAACAATTTTGAATACTTGGTATACCCGATTTAAAAAAAGTGAAACATGATTTTTGTCTATGGCTCAACGCACTGTGCGGCGGTAATATTGAACACCACAGTAGAATTGGCCAACGGTGTTAACAACGAGACATCGAGGGTTCCAAGTAGCAAACCGCTAATCAAAGCTGGACACTTGCCTCAGCCTGGAAAAAAATCAATCAAATGATTACTTGATCTAATGAGAACTGAATCATAGTTGTCGGCAATTATAACTTTTAATCGTTACCATTCTGCTGTTGATAACATTTTTGGATATTTTGTGTTGTGACACAAGCAAGCATGGAAAAATTCATTCACTCACATTATTTTTGGCGAATATATTGCTTGCTTCGAAGTATTGCTTTCAATCATTCTCGCTCACATGCAAGCTCTCGAACGGAACCCTACAGAGTGAATTCACCGATGAATTGCCGACCAACAGCAGAGAGAATGCGAATGATTCAAACAAGATCGGAACTGTTGTATCGAGGTTCATTTAGAATCGTTTGAATCAAAAGATTGTTTTGGAAAGAATCATCTGCGAACCATGATTGCGAATCCAAATGATTGCGTTCAACGATCTTCTTACTGAACGAAATAAAAGAATGTTTGCTGTTGGGTTGGTAAAGCGCAAACCGCCCGATGCGTAGCTATGCAAGGAATATTCAATGTAGTTTTTAAACTAAGGCACTGACTGAAACTTATATTTTAGCAGATTTTGTAATGGTATTGACGGAATAATCCTGCCATTTTTATTTTATGTATTTAGGTATCGCTCATTATTAACAGACTCAATAAAAATGAAATGATGTAAATTGGTCGTGCGGGCTTTGTGTGACCAATCTGAACATTAAATTATTTTATTTCATGTTTTATCATGTTAACGATGTTGGTCACGTATGGCATCAAGTAAAACAATTTTCAAAGTGATTTTTGCTGAATAACAGTGATGGTTAGATGTACAGTAGACTCTCGGAACGGTTAAGTTATTGGGGATCGGGTCGATTAACTTTTGACGTAGGACTACGTCTTTGTTTACTATACTGGGACTGGGTAGCACTTTGTGAAAATGAAAATAGAAGTAAAACGTTTGAATGAAAGATTTCAATTGGTAATAACTACTAAACTACTGAACGAAACTGAACAACTTATATGTCGTTGGATAGATAAAATGACCAGCAATTTTATAGGGCGGTAAGAGAGCAATTTTAAGGAGGGCGTAAGGGAGGGGCTCCAATACAAAGGAAACAGAAATTTCCTCAGAACTCGAGAACTAATCAAGCAAATGGTAAGAAATTTGGCATGTGAGGTTTTTAGAGGCATGAATTTATTTATTTCATGATGGTTTGAGACCCCTCACCCCTGTGGTAGGAGGATAAGGACCCTCATACAAATAATACAGAAATTTTTGCGTATGTGCCTTATTTTCTGCTATGTAACAAGCGGTAAGCTGTGAAATTAAACTAGTAAAACCTTCTCGGAGCAAAAGACAGTGATCATTACCATTTCAACCTTTATGATGCACACAAGTTATTTTTTGATCTCTGCGTCAGAAAGGTTGCCTGCATTGTACCCCGTCCACGTATTTTGAAAGCCACCATTGCATTCAATGAAGAATTGAATCTAGATATTTCGCTCTTCTCTTTTAAAGATTCACTTAAACAATGGCAATCACAGATTCTTGTAAACATACATATGCCAGAAATGCAGTTTACATTAGTCTTTGATCTGATGATCTGATATAGTCCTACGTCACCCTTTCGTACAACCCTTAGGCCTGTATACCTTGTAGTTTTTCGAAATATTAACTTCTCTAAGTAATCCTAAAAGTCATTAAAAATAATCGGAGAGCCCAATTTTGGAAGCAGTTTTTGGGCCCAAAAGCGGGGTTCTGTTTATAGAAACGTATTCACTGTATTCTTCTTGCCAATCTGAACACAGCGAATTTTTGTTTCAAATAAAAAGCTTTTGAAATTTACAGGATCAATGACGAGTCATTTCTCCTTAAATTCAACCTGATTTTGCGCTTTTTTAGCATGTTTATTGAATGTTTTTTGAAATGCTTTTCCTAATCGCATTTTTCCTGCAGACCTAAGCCACATGCTATTCGGCCCAGAATTATTCCGATGGTCGTTAGCATGTAGCTTTTAACGATTTTTTGTCGAATTTCTAAAATTTGCTTGAAACATTTTTATTTTTTTTAAACTAATCATTGACTGTAGTCATATCGGTCCATTTAACAAATTCCTCAAATATCTCGGGCAACCATTTCTTCATGTTTCTTCATTTTTCGATATATCAGTCTTTAAAGACACCAATAGAGAAAATCGATGGCGATCGTTACCATTTCTAAAAGAAATTTCTACAAACTTAATAGAAAATTAAAGTTTACTTTATAAAGATCTTCACCAAAATATCGATATCAACCGTCATCTTCGAAAATAAATATCAATTTCTGTCGCCAATTCGTTTCTAATCTTTACGTATTTTTTTTGTTTTTATTTTTGGGGCGGGCAAGTATCGAACCCATGCAATTTCTAAACTGTACCACTAATCCTCAGATCTACGACTACTCTTGGGGAGCTTAGATTAAAATGGCAATCATATTCTAAAGGACCCCATGCATGTATATTAACATATTGGCGAATTCGTCTATGTACGAGAGTCGCGAACTAATTTCGCGAAACTGGCAGAAGATGTTTGGGTTCAGTACTCAGTTCAAATGATTCGACCAACATATTGTTAATTTCGGGTTGAACATATACATCATATATGCACATGTATACGCATCGATGCCATTCTTCATTATCCTTTATCAATGTTAAAAGATACAATGATATCAAAACAGAAGTAGTTTTAGATAAATATCTGCGAAGAAAATTAAAGTTTTTGCGATACTTTCATACTGAACAAAATTTAGTGTAATATCTTTAAAGATGTTTATCAAATTACTGACAAAGATAATGTTTTAAATGCGAGTATCGATCTATGAAGAAGTTCAAATATTCGTATCGATATTATTGAAAATTAAACGTAAAGATTTATCGTCACAAAGCTTTATTTTTGTATAAAGAACTACAAAGGAATTTAACGAGTAGTTGACCGGGATTCCTGTGTGAATTGCTGACCCTTTTTATACAAGAGCTCGGTTTAAGGTGAAATAAGCCGTCGTTGATTCTGTAAATTTCAAAAGCAGTTTTTTGTTTGAAACAAAAATTTTGTTCATATCTCTATGTTCCGATTGACAAGAAAAATGCAGTGAATATATTTTTAAGAAACAATCTCCTGTTTTTGGTCCAAAAACTGCTTTCGAAACTGGGCTTTATGACGAAAAGTTAATGACTGCTCATCTCCCGTTAAGTCATTTTGATTACAAGACGACTGATTTCTCATTATAGATATAAAATTATTATAATTATTATTAAAGTTTTTAGTCATGTAGCAAAAAAAAAAAAAGAAAACTTTGCCTTTAAATCATATTTCAAGAGAAGTTCAATGCGGTTCAAACCGGGACTGAGTGCTGATTAGGGTCGGGAGTGCCGACAGTATTTTTCGAAAACCGGTATTTCAGTACTGGAAACATCAATAATACCAGTAATACCGGTACCCAAGAGTTTTCAACCTTTCGATACACATACCAACTTCGATTAACGGACATGTTCGCATAATCCACGCAAATAATAATGTTGCCTGGTGACAAACTTATAAAACTTTGTCCACCGATCTTAAGATCTTGCTCTACTGATTAATTTTGCTGAAAACAGTAACGTTTTCTATTGCCTGAATTCCAACATATACCGAGATAAAGTTAGCGTTCCTCATGCGTTAAGTGGGATTTCGAATTTGGCAACAAATGCGTGTCGCCTATGTTGGGCAATCGAAACCAAAATCGAAACGGTGCCAAAATCGAGACCCTTTTTTGATATGAAAAAATTGAATGTAAATGCGTTAGAAATTGAGTAAATATTATTAACGATTGCAACAGTTTTATGTATGAAAAGTCCGCCAAGAGTTATCTGTCCGGTGCAAGTAAGCTTTTGGTAACCTGCGGTAAGACGTAGTCCTACGGCAATAAAAATATTAATCGAAACATTCTATAACAGAAAACTTTTTTTCATGAACACTCTGAGAACATCATTTTTGCGTCATTTGAAGCATGTGTGCGGAAACTGATTGATATATAAGCATATTTTTGTAAGGGAAATATTTTGTGTTGCCAAAATCAAGGCATGCTAAAATCGAACCATGCCAAATTCGAAACTCCACTGTACCTCCGGTACAGATAGAACCACCTGGTTATAAAAACAATTTAATGCTCTTCAGAATACATAGTTTCGATAGCCTATATGAACTTATTTTATGGAAAAATTGAAGAAAAAAAAGATGTTCTACTAACTCTAGGTAAAGTTAACAGCACAGTGTCCGGAAATAATACTAGGTACCGGTGTAGATAAGATAACAGGCTCGTAATCAAATTAGCGGTTTCAAAATTCGACTTTAAGCTGCACAGAATATTCAATGCATTTCAAATCCTCCATGTGACAATAAGCCTTTGTAACAAAATTGCTCGACATCCAAAATCGCCTCTCGAAATCTATCATCGTAGGACAGACTGTACACAGGGTATCATAAGAATAGTCAAATACTTGCCTTCAAACGTCTAGTTTCGAAGTCAGTCAATTCACATAGCCAAATTTTTTTGGAATACGGGACAAATCGAACCCCTTCAAGTTGCCAGTTGCCACTGTGTTGTACTTCTACAGTCCTTTCAAATTTTTCCTTCAGTTCTACTCGCATAACCAACGCTCGGCGGTGCCTTACCAACAATTTCGCCAATCTCGGTCCTCATGTTCGACCACTTCGGTTTTGTGGGCGAATGTTAAAAAATTGCATTATTGGTCGGTGCCGAAACAACCTGTATTGTCCCGTGCCGGTACCGGTATTTCGGTATTGGAAAATCAGCCGGTATTAGCGGTTTTCCCGGTTCCGGTACGGCCGCTATCCCAACCCTATCCAGAACCGAATGACATATGGTCACAATCTGTAGGGATTATGAAGAGAAAATTTCTAAATTTGGTGAAACAATATTGGAAAACATGAAAAACTACGATTATTTCATTGACCGCACCGCGCCGACCGCATAGAGGGGTTAATAACGAACGCTCAAGAAACATTCGAACGATCGCGCAAGAAAGATTCAAACGATTGTTTTGTGAACATTCTTTGCGACTGAGTGAATGCATTCAAAAATGAATCTTTTGCCGAGCGTTCGTAGTACAATTAACACACCGCACGAAAGATCCATCGCGTGAACAAAACCACCAACGAGCGCTGTCGCATATTTTCCTTTGCTTTGCTGGTTCTTCTTCGTTCGTAGGAGTGTGCAATTTTGTACAGAGATGGTCAGTGCGATTGAAACCTTACGATGAGCAGGTTCGTCGATGATTTCAAAATGAATGCTGTTTGATGCGATTTTTTCCATGCTTGGACACAAGTTTTGATACGGCATCAGCTTCCGCGGCTTGCAAAAAAAAAGAACAGCGAGGGGCGTTCGTAAAGGGTTTTTAAAACGGTATTTAATTTGCAGTGTCACGCCTAGTATCCAGCTGAAAAGAAAATAACTCAAGAAAAAATCCTGCTATTTACCGAAGAAATTTTGACAACTGCAAGGCAAGTAATTATCTCATTATCTGTCATTTTTTCTTGTGGTAATAATTGCGCCGGATATTATTCCGTACGGAAAAGTGACGTTTCAATTCACTTGCATGTAAAACTGCCCCATCTGAAAGTGAAACAATATTTCTTGTGAAGTGCATACTGTTGAAGAAAGCGCAAATAGAAAATCTTTTCTTTAGCATTTCTTTGGCCTATCTTTTTGCCCTTTTCTTTTCAGGTCGATACTAGAGAACAGGGCAACGAATTCATATTTGATATATATAGATAAATTATACAAAATATACTTGTATTCATATAAGTATGTACATGAAATAATCTAGGTAATCCGGGTAATCCATGGCAAATGAAAATAATTTTAGTAATTTCTGTAATCCTACAGGAATCCAGTAATAACAAATAATTTTAAACAATTCTTGTAATTGAGCAATAATCACGGTAATTAATTAAAGGGTTGGCAAGTAATTCATAGTGATAGAAACCCCTTGCCATTAATAAACGTAATCAAGGGGTTTCCAACAGCAATGATTACTACGCACCTTTGAAAAAAGTTACTTTTGATTACTTTACTGATTACCTCTGATTACCAGTAATCAATCTCTTGTGCCTCTATAAATTAATGATTACTAATGATTACTTAAGATTATCATTGATTACTCTGTTGATTACCATTCATTACCTAATTAATTCGAAAATGATTACAAAAGTAATCTCTGATTACTACGCACTTATACGCCTTACTAGAAACCCCTTGAACGTAATAAACACAAACCATTGTTATAAAAATAACAACACCAGTAGCTGTTAGCTATGCCGGAAAAAATATAAAATACTAAGGAATAGTATTGTCTACGTTTCGTCCCGGTTCTAAATTTTTATATTCGGATATGGAGGTAAAAAAGAAAGTATTTTCACGATTTAGATATTGTTGTTACTAATTTATTTTGCATTTGCAGGCTCAAAGTGACTAATCAAAAACAATTTGCCCTAATGGTTTCTCGCATGGAAGAGAAACCTGCCATAGCGAGAGGTCTGAAGTATTGCGAAGGGACCAATTTTAATAAAAGCGCATATACCGATGCCTGGAATAATATAAGACCTGGAGACCTGGACCGAAGACCTGGACAATGCAGGTCCTCCAGTTCGCACAACCTCCGAGTGGCAGAAGGTATTTGTTCAATGCATTAGAGTCACAGACATTACAATTATTATTTAATTCTATCCAGCTTTTGACGCGCTATAATGGCGGACGCTATGAATTGTGTTCGTAATATGCGTACAATCTTTTTGACAACTCTGCATACATCAAATCTAGCACTCTTCTCTTGCAACACTACCGTGCTCTTTCTTTCATTTACGTCAAAGAAGGAGAGCAAAAATGTGCGAAATGTAAACAAAACTATTGCCCTCCTTCTTTTACGTAAACGAAAGAAAGAGCAACACTGCCTTACAGGAGAAGAGTGCCCAGTTTTGATGGATGCAGATTGGCCCTGCAATTTTTAACCGTACAAAAAGTTATTTATCAACCTTGCAGCACCGGTCATGCCTGGGCGATCGGTTTCCACCTAGCTACTCGATTATACTTCCTTTTGCATCATACTAGTTGACGTAGTTTACACTGACATAAAAGCTGCATTTGACCGGATCATTCATCGCATCCTTCTACGGAAACTTATTGGAACAACCATTGCAAAGCTTTGGACTTAAACCGTCTTTAGACATTACTTTTCTTTTTTGACAGACTTTGCAGCCGGTTGTTAGAGTCCAGGACAATTACGGGGTTAGTGCAACGATCCTACTGACTCTAGAAGCACAGCACCGTCCCGCTAAGATTCGAACATACAACGACTAGCATCGTATCTCGAAGCTAACTGGGCGGTAACTATTTGCTTGATTTGATTCAAATTTACTAGATAGAGTCTCGCAAGTTAAGTTAGAATCTACTGTTTTATCTGTTTTATCTGTGTCTACAAATAAATCTGGCATTCCTCAAAGAAGCAATATTGGCCCCATGCTGTTCATATTATTCTTCAACCATGTAGTTATGCTGCTAGAAGCAGACGCGCACATATCTACGCCTCGATCTTAAATTGTTTAACACCGTGCGTTCCATCGACGATTGTCGCCGGCCGCAAGGATTGTTAGATGCCTTTGTGAATTGGAGCAAGTTCAACTTGTTGATAGTGAGCAGAGCAAAATGTGAGGTAATTACGTTTCAACCAGCCATTCCATTCCATCCACCCAGACCCCTATTATCTTTGACCACAATATACACATTACACATTCCATCCAAGTAAAGCCTTATGCTATATAAATACCAGGATTCCAAGTTCTCCCCTGTATAAAATAAACCCTGCATATGATATTATTCCATGTCCAGTATAGATTATTTACCTTGTTGGTACAGTCTTCAATTGATTCTTGTTTGTTATATTGAAATTCGTTAACCCTCATACAAAGCCTGTAGAGAAATCGCTCTCACATTCATATCCATATCTTGTCATTGATATTGTACGGCTATGAATCTTACCTTCCTAAAGTCAATGGTCTACCACAGCGGTTCCCAAATGGGGGTTCGCGAACCCCCAGGGGTACGCCAAAACTTTAGTTCGCTTCAGAATAGTATAGGGAAATCCGTCAGGGGGTACGCGAATCGAAAAAAGGTTGGGAACCGCTGGTCTACCAGTTCAATGTTTTAGTGTTTTCAAAACATTCACCTTAGACTCGTCTTGACCCTATCTTCATAGGTGTTAGTCTTGTGCTTTTCCCGACTCAACCCTAATAAATATTTGCTATGGACTTTTCTCAATTCAATCGTAATACACGTTGGCCATGGCCTTCTAGCTGGCTGAACTTTAACACGAAGTGACCAAGTGATGGTTTATGGATTGATAGCTTATGATAATATTCAATATTTCTTTTTCTAACGACGTATAGCAGCCGGCTTACTTTTTTGTTGCGAAAAATGTAGACAGCTATAGACAGCTTAGTGGTGTAATTGGTTAAACAACACACTCGACTTGAGAGCTGTGAATTCGACTCTCACCTTCGCTAAATCTATATCAAGAATTTTTCAGTTTGTCTGAATATACATTTTTCACATTAAGTATTTATTCTTCCATCAACTATTCAATTGATGGATTGGACGCATTAGGGAATTCAATCTCTTATCGACGGGTGTGTACTAAATTAAACAACTGCATTTCCCACCCTACCCTGCTACGCTACTGGTTGTTGAGTGAAACGAAATGATAAAATGCTATTTCATTTTTATAATACTGTGATGTTGGCAGCGAAAGCATGGTTGCCTGCTGATGGGGCGGTATTTTTCGATTAATCAACCAATTTCGCACGAATAGCCATTACTGCGTTAAAAAATATATTCCATATTCCTTACCTCAGTTTTTACCTCTAAAATCACACCGAAGGTTCAATTTGGCCAAAAGATCGCCAATGTGATATCCGGCGGTTCACCATCTGACCCAAACTAACTCCTCATCCCATCTACGCGGGAATCTGTCAACCGACTCCGACACTTCCTCTCTGTGCCAGTTACACGCTACCGGCAACTACCCTAATAATGTGTTATTAACACACAGCACATATTCCAAGCAAATCCACAACCACTTCACCGGGACTCTAAGAATTGAACGCATCCAAAGGCGATTTACTGATAGAATCTTCCTGCTTGTCGTGAACATTGTCTTCTACTTGATTTGGTTTGGACTGGAACGGTGCCGGAAAGTTCAGCAAGCAACGCTTACAGCAAAAAATTTGAACAACGACATTGATTCGTCGACGCTGATTTTTAAAGAGATTTTTCGAGCATCGCAAAGATCTCTGCGTACTACTGCTTTATTGCACACGGACATCCACCTAACCACGTTTGGGTACCACGAACCAGTGACAGCATGCATCCGGATATTCACGAATTTGGAGAGTCTACTTGAAGAAAGATTCAAAGATTGTCAAGAACTGATGCTTTATGAAAATTTATGTGACCATCATGAAGACACTGTCAGATGAATAAAATTTATAAATAAATTGATATAAAAGAGTTTTTCTTAGTACTGTTGCTAGCTTTTCAGTTATTCGATAGGTACAACTTGCTCCGGTGACTAGCCAATATGTAACGGCGACACCGTGTCAACCGTCAAAAGAACACGTTGCGGTGTTTAAATGTGTAGGTATGCACCGTGTGGCTCCGAGCAGTGCTTATAACGAGTCTGTTCCAAACTAGAATGTGCAAATTAGTTTTGCCGTTTCTGAGACATAGCCTTTTGACACACAGTTAAAATACATTTTTAAGCATAATATTTAAATTTCTTTTATTTTAATACACATTTGTATACAACTTTGTGCTAACAGGTACTATCGGTTTTTAGGTTTTTTGGATGCAATAGTTGTCTGATTTAATTATGAAAAAGTTATGCAGTTGTAATTTGATTATTTTGGTGTTTTAATATTTAATAAACTCCAAAGGGATTTATATTTGATTAAATCATTTACATTTTTGAATTTTTAAAAGACTGACATTTTACTAGTAAAGCTGTAATATTTTGAATTTTATATTTGACAACGCATCAAACAAGAAATATTTTGTGGAATCAAACAAACTTTGCTATTTCAACTGTCAAAGCAACCCAGAACCCTAACGATGCGAATAGGTACTAGGAATGAATCCATGCTTTATTTCAATTTACTATCTGCGTGCTTAGTGACATAATTGAGCAACGCATTCCGTACGTCACCCATGCCAATGCCATAATTTCCGTAGTCATTAAGCGCTGCTACCAACACACTCAGAAACTCCACCGTGATGTTCGAGTTGACCGTTCCGTTAATGTTGATCGTTACGTTGATAATATCTCCCACCGTGCTCTCACTGATGCTGACGGGTCCAGTCACTGCAGCTGGTACACCTGTTTCTGCGCCGGCTCTTCCTAGCCCAAGATGTGTTTGGCCGAATAAATTGCTTAAATCCAACGAAGCAGCTTCCAGGGGTTCAATCGCAGTCAGATATAACAGCACGAGGTATGAGACAAATGAAATCGTTTTAGTCATTTTTGTTTGCAGTTGCGGATATTTAGAGCCTGATCAAGGTGTCTGCTGACGGGATACTGAACAGACGGATAGGCTGATGTTGATTTTGGTAACAACGGCGATATCAGTTCTCTTATCATCGCCAGTAGCTTCCTGCGTAAACTGCTAGGTAAAGTACCCCAATGAGTCAGCTAGTAATTGGTGCTTTTGACACTCTCGATTGCTTGGACTACAAACAACTCTCGTTTTACATGGTTGTTTTGAATTTGATTTACCTTTACGTTAGTTTTTTCAACTATGTCGGTTTTAATATTTTGAATTTTTTTTTTCAATTTTGCATATGATTTTATTTAAATCTCGCAGAACAGCATCATTATGCCTACTAAATTATTAATGTGACATTATTAATGTGGGCCTCCAAAGCAGGACTATTGATTTTGAATTTTCATCGGAATTTTGGTTTTTCCAATATATGATATGTATGTATGTATGTGCGAGGAGTACTAAAGGCTTAAATTTGATTTCTTACACCCTCTTAGAACTTGAGATAATAGATGAGCTTTAGCTCAAGAATGAGTGAGATTTGACGAATTAATGAATAAAATAGACTTACTTGCAGAAAAAGTGAATCATCTGAAAAAGTCAGTGTAATTTGGAAAATTATTAGTTCGGAGTAATCCAAGCCGGACTAAGATATAATAATTAATCATAATTTGCGTAAATAGGGTGATTTATGTATTTTGGACAGGCGTTACGCCTACTCTATTTTGGACATTTACGGCAAAATCAAATGGAAATGTCCATAATAGCATACGCGTAACGCCTGTCTAAAATACATAAATCACCGAACTACTCAATTTGTTATGATTCTTTATTAAAAACAGAACTCCTCTTTTGGGCTCAAAACTGGTTCCGAAATTGGACTCTCCGACGAAATATTAATGACTGCTAATTTCCTGTTAAAAATGGTTTGTATGGGCTGTTGAACATGGTCGACGTTTGGCATTTCAACATACAGAGGGCGTGGCTGTGGACCATTTAACTGAACTGACTGATTAAGCTTGAAATTCGTTTGTGTGGAGAGTATGCCCCAAGAAGAGATAACCGGCTTTTAAGGACGCAGTCCATGTTACTGCTCGCAGTTCCCAAGTAACAATTCTGAAACCGCTTAGGTTTATTTGAATTTTATGAAGGTTTTATTGCGGTATTAAGCATTACATCTGGTTGACACTCTTATAACCATCTATAAAACCATAACAAAACTGTTAATACAGTCTGTTTAATGTGGTTGCTACATTACCATCATAACTTGTTGGCTGTGCCACATCTTTTATAAACAAATTATGGTTGGGGTGTAGCAATACAATATGGCATACCAACACAAAATTGATCTTATTTTGATTTCTTGTCAAACCATAATAAATCTATTAATATGGTACCACCCTAACCAAGCCTTTTTGCTACTATTTTAAAGAATATTAAAGTTCAACACGGAAAACATTTTTTATGCGAGACCGTATTGCCATATTCTAGTATTTTTTAGCCCGCAAACATGCAATCTTCAAAGCAAAGTGTGAATTGCAGAAAGAAAATTATTATCAATCGGTTTGCATGTCGCAGAAAGCAACAAGAATGATTTTGCTAGAAATTGAGATCCCGATCAGATGATTCCAACAAAAATATTACAGAATTGTAGCTCAAGTTAATATTTTTATCAAACTTTGTCAATCAAGCTTGCGACACACAAAATGTACTATAAAGATTCTATCCCGTTTTGTTACTTATAACACACTATGTTTGGTAATAAAGCAGGACAGAATGCTGATTTTTGTAACTCATCTTGATATAAACTAGATCAAATTATTTCATAATTGTTTATATTTGTGTTATGCTTAGAGCAGATTTTGTTACAATCATTGTTATTTTAACTCTACTAACGAGGTCAATTTATAGCAAAACATAAAGGAGACTTTGTTATAAAATACTTGTTGTTTAGAACTCATCCTGTTATTAAGTTGATACTTTCATGCGATCGGGATTGTCTAATGGAATACATTTATTTTGTTTAAATAACTGGTTTTCAAATATTACAAAATTTCGATGGCGCGTTGGTTTTGTCCACTTATCATTCCAATATGCACGATAAAATTTAATGTGCATATGCTGCACAACCACGGAAACTGCTGAAAATTTATTATTTATATTTATATAGAGCTACAAAGCTTTATAGAGCAAGTGCAAGTGAACCGCATTTTTACCGGTCATTTTGAGTACTTTTAACCAAGTTTAAGTTAAATCCAACCTATTTACAGATAAACTCATTTAAGAGTGGACGATAGAATTTAGTAAAATACCAAATTGTGCGCACGTGTGCGTAAGATTTATTTCTAATTTCTAATTCGTCAACAGACATTTACGATCATTTTCGTACCTTGATATTCCGATTGGATGTTGCAAGATATGGTATGGAGTACCTCTAGTGTGATATATCTCGACTAATAGTCATTCGTATTTTTCCAATTATAATTTTACTTTATTAACGATTTATCAATTTCTATTAGCTAACAAGCCCTGTACAAACTGTTCCGCATGATCTCGCCAGATTTGTTCTTTCTGTTCTTTCGTTAGATTTGTGGTGGAAGCACGCTCTTTGATCTGTTGTATCGCAGCAATTACGTCATCAACATGTATATCGCTAATTGCAATTCCGGTAACAGTAGTAGTACCCAGTGTGGTAGTAGTAGGAGCCAGTGTGGTTGTAGTTTCACCCGGTGTAATGGTAGTGGTAGTTTGCGGGGCGGTAGTAGTGGTGGCGGCGTCAGTAGTGGAAGGAGGGACGACAGTAGTGGTATCGACTTCAGTGGGCGTTCCGGTTGGTATTGTAGGCAGGGTTGGCAGTGTAGGTAGAGTTGGAGGCAGTGTGGGCAGCGATGGAATATTTATGCCATCGGTTTGCGCCAACAATGCCACAATAACACTTATAATGTTTGCGTCGATATCATTCTTAATGTCGGCTTCTACGTTAACGCCAACGTTAACGATGTCTCCAATGTTGTTGTCACTAATCGAAATTGGACCGCAATAAACTCGGCTGGTGATTGCCAGAATAACAAGGATCAAGATCTTCATTTTATCTGTTTTCTTTAAAATGAAACTTCCACTTGCTGCAAGGTTGTTGGGTTCCTTCCACCGAAACTAATGAATGAACTTACCAATAACTGCGATATTTATAAGCATATTGCTAGTACCTACTGATAAAAATCATCAGGTTGCGTCTCTTACTTTGATCCATTTAAGCTGCAAATTTTAACTGATAAAACATTTACTATGTGCGTTTGATTGATAAGCACAATTCCAGATGTTGACGTAACATTTCATTCACCGTAACACGCGTATGTACAAGAAGATTAGCGCATATTATAATTAGTAGTAGAATTATAATTCTAGCTTCACGTGCGTAACATTTTTAATCATGTCTTGTTGCTAACATACATTGATCCTAGCAAGACTCACAACAAAAGCGCTAAATGCTATTTGCTATGCTAGACTGTGTAACTTAATTGGTTTTTCAACTTTATTATTTACTTACTTACTTTTGTACTTTTCCGGTGACAATCCGCTTATCGAATTCATGCCGAATCCACATTACTCGGTCTTGGGCTGCCGCTCTCCAGTCGCCGCTGTTCTAGCATCCTCGTCAACAGCGCTCATCCAACGGGTACGGTCTAGAAGGTCTCTCATCCGACATCCTTTCTACGTGGCCAGCCCATTGTGGCCTGCCGTATTTTAATCGCTTCACAATATCCGCATTCTTGTATACTTGGTATATTTCATGATTCATGCGCCTGCGCCACACTCCTTCGTCTAATATGCCGCCAAGAATTGATCGCAGGTTCTTACGCTCGAAAACGTCAAGAGCTTGTCGGTCGCTCTCTTTTTTCGTCCACGCTTCGTGGCGGTAGAGTACCACCGGGAGAATTAGCGTCTTATAGAGCGCGAGTTTTGTACGGAATTGTAGGCTACGGGACCTCAGCTGGCTACGCAATCCGTAGAAGGCCCTGTTGACAGCCGCTATCCGCCTTTTCACTTCACGGCTCACATCGTTGTCACATGTCACTAACGTACCAAGGTAAACAAATTCGTCGGCCACTTCAAAAGTATCTCCATCTCTCACCACCGCAGTTCCAACACCCGTAGGGCTCCCATGCTCTCTACCAGCCACCATATACTTTGCTTTGGTAGAATTTATGATAAGCCCTATCCTCGCAGCTTTCTCCTTAAGATACGTGTACGCTTCTTCCGATGATATCGATGTCGTCCGCGAACCGTAGGAGCATATGAGATTTCGTGATGATGGTACCGCTTCTCTGTACGCCTGCCCCTCGAATAGCACCTTCCAATGTAATGTTGAAGAGCAAATTCGATAGTCCATCACCTTGCTTCAACCCATCTAACGTCACTAACGAGTCCTTTATTATTTATTATTTATAATTATTAATGATTAATGATGTTGAGTCTACTATTGCAAATTATGTTGTGTTTCGTTCGACAACATTTTATTTTTATACATTTATCATATATATTTTATATCATTATGCTTTGTTTGCTTGGCTCACCATGCTATCATGGTGGACACCTTCAATTGTTTTAAAAACTTCCTAGTTAATTGGATCATTGTGAGTTGTTGAATTTAGATCTTCCTTGTATGCGTCGTGACGTTTTGAGGTCATTTTGGATATCCGATATTCTTTAGTCACACATTGATTGCTATGTATTACTGCAAGTCGTAGGCGAAATACGCATCTGTCGCGCATAAATATAAATAGTCTGCCTCTGCGACCGGTCGTCCCCAACATGACAGCTCCAAATTATCAACTATCAAAATACATCGCCAACATACTCAAAACAGCAATAGACAACACACACAACATCAATAGCTCGTATGAATTCTGTGAATACATCAACAGTTTTACAGCGCCTCCTGCACATGTAATGGTGTCATTCGACGTCACATCATTATTTACCAATATACCAAGAGAATTAGTGAGGAAAGCTATACACACAAGTTGGCCTGAAATAAGTAAACACACCAACATCAATCTAAATCTGTTCTGGGAAATGATTGACTATTGCATGGATGCCAGTTATTTTCAATTCCGACAACAATACTACCAGCAAGTGAGGGGTACTGCGATGGGTAACCCTTTGTCGCCCATCCTGGCAGATTGGGTAATGAATGCACTGTTAGACCAGGTTATAGAAAATATTAATATTCCCATTCCAATTTTAAAAAAGTACGTAGACGATCTATTTTTATTAATACCAAGCCACGAAATACAAAACGTACTATACAGCTTTAATAATTACCACCCAAAAATACAGTTCACAGTTGAAGTAGAAGTGAATAGGCAGCTACCATTCTTAGACATGCTAATTACCAGAAATAACAACCAAACATTTTGTACAGAATGGTACAAAAAACCGATAGCTTCTGGACGCTTTATTAATTTCCACTCAATGCATCCAATGTATCAAAAAATAAATACAGCGTACAACTTGATATCAAGAGTCAACAAGTTAACAACAACAAAAACTCAAACAGATATAAACAAGACAATAATAGAAGAGCTAAAGCAAAATGATTATCCGATACGACTCATAAATAGATTAATTAACAGATACCCTAAAAATGTAATAGCAGACGAAACTGAGAATGACAACAAAATATACAAATCAATACCATATATAAACGAGTTAACACCAAAGATAACAAAACTAATTGAAAAGACTAGTGAATATACAAACATCAAAATAGCACATTATAACAACTACACAATCGACTGGCTTTACCGTACCACAAAAGGAAAACAGGATAAATTACAAAAACACAATATAATATACGGCATTAACTGCCAAGAGTGTAAAGCTATGTACGTTGGACTCACAACCAACAGACTAAAAACGAGATTATCTGGACACAAATCAGATACAAACAAATTAGACAAAATAACACAGATACAGGATCAAACCACAAGAGAAATACAACTAGCACAAGTGAAGGAGAAAACAGCGATGATTACACACTGCGTAAACACCAACCACCGATTCAATCTAGAACAAGCATCAATACTAGATCAAAGCAACAAACCTACACGACTACCCATATTGGAAGTTTGCCACATCATGACGACAGATAACATCAACAAACGCACCGACACGGAAGGAATAAATATATGTTACACAGCAATACTGAACACACTAAAACACAAAAATTATAAACCTCGCACACAGACAAACACAAATTAGCACGCACATAAATGATTAACGCTACACACAAACAGAATAAAAACAGCGAATAGGCAATACAATAGGAAAAATCAAACCAAGAGTTAAAATATCGTGATCAAAAACAGCTACAAATGAGTGAACTTGTGACACAATTAACATATTTTAGACATTATAGACAAACGAGTGAGTTTACATAATATCAATTACTACAATATTCATGACTATACAATATTTACCAGACCATTATACATCCAAACTCAAAGACAGACAACACTATAGGCTAAATGTTACCAGACAAAGACGGTTTAAACTTTGTAAGTCAGATCACAAATTACAAGATAGATCACACATAACTAATAAGACATATTGTAGAAGCCCTGAAGAAGATCTAAACCAAAGATCGAAACGTTGGCGTAAATAAAACAAATCGTCCACTGAATTTAAAGACTGAACAGCCAATTCTCCAACCTATAAATAGTAGAATTTAATTAGAAAAGTTTTCTTTGTAATTTAATTTCTGATTTATCTACGTTGGACAGGTGTTACACGTCTTCTCTATTTTGGACATTTTGGACAAAAGCAAATGAAAGTGTTTAAAATGTAGTACGCGTAATGTCTGTCCAAAATAGATGAAGCACCCTATGCCTATAATAGGAACATTGCTGGCAGGCGCGGCTATTTCAATCGTTATTAATTTTTTCATTTTGGTCCACAAATTGTTCGCAACACAACTTTTACGTTACAATAATGAACCTGTTGGATCATGTGAATTTTTATGAATTGTCGATATAAGTAATGCGATATCTTCGAAAATGTGTTAATATGCGATAACATCATTCTTTAATAGTGGCGTAATTTAAGCATCTAGTAATCATTTCGAAACGAAAAAAGGCCACTGAAATAAACTACACAGGAATTATAACTTGTAGAATCTGAAGTAGCAGACAACTGCTAGCCACCGGTTATTTTTACGCTTGCATATTTACGATTAGGATTGAATGGCAGAAACATTAGGATTCGTGGCAGGAAATATACCTAGCAAGGCTGCTCGTTTCACGACACAAGTTGGATATTAGAAATGAAAATACTTTTTTACTACCGCCACTGGTAGGTCCGTCAGTGGCGTAGTAAGGAAAAAAATATGAGTAGTAGTACCTCCCCTCCTTTAAAACAGCATAGTTCCTTTAAACTGGACATTACTTGTCAGAAGTATGGTTCCACCATATCAGCATTACTCCGACATAGAAGCAATCAACGCTACTGAGGGCGCAATTCGAAAAACGACTTGTCGGAACATATTCATTTGCATTTACATCCATACCGGGGAAAAGTGTCACAATGGACAAAGCAGAAAAAGTTTATGTTAATTTTATATGCTTTTATCGTTCCTTTGTTGCGTTCGTTCACTGTACCTATTAGTACGGCGGACTGCGGCAAAGTAAACTCTAGCCATTGCACCGGATCGACTCGTGGTTTTGCGGTAGATCTCGCATAAAAATGTGTGCACACACTTTACCCCTACTCAGAATTTAGCATTTGGTAAAAGTTTTCGTTTGTTTTCCTGTTGTTGACTATTATTATCAGAGTTACAGCCCGGTAAGCAGTGTATACAGGCGCTGAGTTTCAAGTCAAAGTTTGTATTCATCCGTTTCCGCCACTGCATTTACTCTTGAAAATCATTATGGTAGTCACTATTTTTATGAGTTGAAAGAATTATGTGAAATTCTCGATCTACACAATCTTGCATTAACCATATTACGCGTAAAATCAATAAATCCGTATGTATCATTATCACCGTCACTTAGCATAGTATAGCATAGCATAGCATAGACAACCGTACACACCATGGGTGGCTGATATGGTGTACACGTAAGTACACCATATACCTGGCCATGTCCTTACGATTGTAGAAATGAGTACGTTAGTTGAACACTTACTTTAAGAGGATGCGCAAAAACTCACGCAATCTTCATTGGTGTTCTTGTACCCAGTAATATACACTCAAAATATTCTGCACATAACTAATAGTAAATTTCCATATAAAATCTCATATGATTATCATGAGCCGCATATAAACCCAATCCTACCAGAAATACACATAAAAATTATACGCGTATGAATAGTATGTGCAATTATACACATAAAAATTATACGCATATGAATAGTATGTGCTAATTTTTCGCTTGAACATAAATGATAACTGTTTGGCACATAAAGATCATTTACTGGGCACATTGCAAAAATCTATATGTGGGACACATAGAAACTATACGAAAAGTTTTCTCAGTGTACGATATGAAAATGATATTAAAAATAAAATGAAATGGATCATACATGGGAAAGAATAGAACAATCTCACCAGCAATCCGTCGAATGAAATATAATTGCATCATTTGAGTTTCCATCAGTGCATCTAATATCCAATAATTAATTTAGTTTTTCCTTCTGATATCCATGTGCATTATTCAAACTTGTCACTACCAAAGTTTTCACCGTACAGTAGGAGGATCATCATCACCGTCACTTCGTATAACTATAATTAATTTTGTATGCTAAAGGATGTCCCACATCAAATCGCATCACGAAAAAAACACTGCAATGAAGAAATTGACCCATTGGGTATTTTCTCTTGAAAATTTGGGCAGAAGTAGTTTAGAGTGTATTGTTTACACTGTATTTTTATCGTTGTCAGTTTTTCGAAAATCCGGGCGGCACCCGAAATGCAACGTCGCGAATTGATTTTGCGCGAGCACCTGGAAAATCCTCAACTCTCCCATCCAAACATCGGAAAACAACTCGGAATCGTGCAGTCAACGGTGAGAAGTGTGATTAAATGTTACTACGAAACTACGAGCAACCAATGGAAGGTGAAATGCGGTCAGAATGGATGTTCTACTAGTCATCAGAATCACAAGCGTGTTGTGAAAGCGTTAAAGCGAAATCCCAATGCTTCGGTCAGGGATGTGGACAAAAAGTTGAATCTATCCAAGTCTTTCGTTCAGAGAGCCAAGAGCCGGGAAGGACCGCATACGTACAAAGCACAGAAGGCTCCAAATTGTGACGAATGGCAAAATACGGTGGGAATGTCACGGGCCCGGAAACTGCACACCCAGAGGCTGACGAAGCCTCATAGTCTCATAATGGATTATGAGACTTACGTCAAAGCAGACTTCCGGCAGCTGTCAGGGCTTCTTCATCGCCCAGCATAAGTTTCATGTTCCGGAGAAAGTTAGGAAGCAAAAACTTTCAAAACGATCTGCTCATGTGGCAAACGGAGTGCGGCGTTCTTGACTACCTCGTTGTAAACGGGCAGATCTACCTCAAGGAGTGTCTGCAGAAGCGACTACTTCCTCTGTTGAAGCAACACGAGGGCCCTACGATTTTCTTTATTAGCTGTATACCACTCTAGCACCAATTTAGATAGCTAGGTAAATCAGGCCAGAATATAAGGTTATCTTTTTGTTTCCGAATGAATGACAAAATCTCATTTTTTCATGTGTACACTTTGTTATTATTGAAGAAGTGATGAAAGACTTAATCTTCAATCCACTGCTACATATTTCTTGCCAGATCGTGGGCTTCTTTCGGAATTTATTAGCAAACTCGAACTTATACTTGGCTGGTATATCGCCATACTCAGTTGTAGTGTTCGACATCGGAACGAAAATTGAAGTCCGGGTTCCGGTCCGGTCCGGTTAAAAATCGGAACGAACTTTCTTAGTCCGACTTTATTCCGGTCCGATTTGGCTCTGTTCTGGTTCCGGTTCTGGTTGGGAATAAAGTCGGATTAAAAAAGTTCGTTCCGATTTTTAACCGGACCGGACCGGACCCTGACTTCAATTTTCGTTCCGATGTCGAACACTACTCAGTTGCGATGTAAAACTTTTGCCCGGGAAGTTGCTTGAAATCCATTTTCACGTAGGTTTCGTCGTTCCTCAAAATGCATCCGTTGAATTTCGTCAAAACTTGCCCGTATAATCGCCTTTCACGCTTCTTGACAAATTCTGCTTTAAGTGCCGATTCGTATAAAAAAATCCCGCGTTGGGGACTTACCACCGCGACCATTATTCTGATCTATTGTGGTGTGTCTTCTTTTAATTTATGCCATGTCGTATCAGTGAGCTATCAAAGTTTGATCAACCACCTCTACTACTGTCGCCATTTATCCCAATCAGGTGATGAATTTCATATGAAATTTATCGCCGGATCAGGAGCAGCATTCCAAATATCATAGGTCTTGATCAGCCCCTTATCAAGGTAAAGTAGTTTCTGATATAGTGCAATTCGTGCCGATTCGTATGTTTATTGGCACTGTAAGACCTACAGCGAGGATATTCTGCGTGGTTTGATAGTTGGTACCTTCTAGCCTCTTCTGGATGGAGATTTTGGCATTTTTAGCACTCTAGCCAACTTTGATCCAGACCACTGTGGATTTTTCATGAGTTTGTGCAAGGCTTTTTTAAGTCGTTCGAGGTTCATTCGTCAACCCTCACTCGGTTTGTTTACGCTTGCGACATTCGCCCTTTCGTTAATTCTATCTTCAATTGTGAAAATGGTTATAACCATGTCACTATTATAGTCTTTATAATAACCATAAGATCAAAGTTTACAGTACATCCCAAAAGCAGAATTTTTCAACGACGCTACCATTAATATTATGATTCAACCATTATCATTATGTTCATCATATCCTACACTTCAAAAATATGTATGGAAAATCGCTCGATTTCGTATGGTGAACATTCTTAACGACCCATTATTTTTATGGTTACTTGACAAATAACCATAACTAATATACTTGATATTATACATTGATATTTTACAAATGGTTCTAGATTAGAAGATAGATGATAATATTAATGGTTAGAATAAAGTTCCAATTAATGCGGGATTCTGCCAATGAGATATCAGAGCTATCAGCTCTGTTCTTTGCCATTGAAAATGCCATTTGAAAACTAAAATCTACTGTCGCGGTTGGTCCTGATGATATTCTTTTGATTTTGCTCAAATGATGTGTTTATTACGGCAATAGGACACCATACGAACCGTTGCTATTCAAGAGATGGCGCTTTTTTAGTGGTAGTAAAATTAAAATGTCTCATTTATCTATGTTCACCCGCATTAATTGGAACTATACTTTAACCATAAATATTATCGTCTATCTTCCAATCTAGTACCATTTGTCAGTTTTTGTCATTTCATCTGTATTTTCAACAGTGCAAAGTTGGGACAAATGGCGGAAAAAAAGTTGAAAAAATGGCGAAAAAATGTTTGTCTCCAAAACGCATGAAAAAGTCTACATTTAGTGACGAAACATTACCTGACATGTAAATTAGTGTTTATATGTAAAGTCTATCACAAAATTTGATAAGAAATCTGTAAAAAACTTTGTAATTTGTTGGTTTGAAACTGAGCCTATAAAATATTTAACCTGCGATATTTTGGCCTTGAAAGCATTCCAAATGACGATTTTGCGTTTCCCGACACATTCGAGCCATTATATAATAGATTACAGAGTTTCACTTCATTTGGTCCAAATTAAGGTATACCCGGGTCATAATGGGTTAATTTCCATAACTCCTGCCTAATTGTGATAAAAAACAAATTTTTTCTATACCCCTTCATTGCATCTTACTACCATTCTTCCGTGAACCCGGGAAAGTGATTTTGATACTGTACGAGAGCCGGAGCTGAATATGCTTGCGGCATTTCAATTCGAAGGAATTAAATTTCGCAACATGAACGCGATAAATAAAAACAATGTTTACCAACTATTATTCAGGTGTCAAACGTTATATTGCGATTAGCGAGATGCATCCCGAGCAGGAGCGCAGAGCAAAATAATATCAAAATGTGTTATTGGTAATCGAATAACTCATATCAAAATTTGGTCTTGTTTTGGCTTTCATAGTTGGTAAAATAACAAAAAATAATATCAAAATTTTACTCCTTTAAGGCCAAAAGAATAACTACTTGTGCTATTTGAATAACAAAGCAATAACATGACTGTATTCAGAGTTTACACACTTAAAAAACTCAGCAAAATTTGCCGAGATTTGGACAGCCGAGCGTTCGGTAAAAATTTCAGTTTTGCAGTTCGACGTTTATGGATCTTTACTAATGTTTGGCATCATAACAAATTTTACCGACCGCTCGGCTGTCCAAATCTCGGCAAAATTTTGCTGACTTCGGCACGTTTTTTAAGTGTGTAGAATAACATATTTTAGTATTATTAAGGTATTGAATAACAAATGCAGTTTTATATGAGATATTAAAAAATCATTTTATAAAATAGTTATAATCTAAAATCTCTTTAATCAACAAAAAAAAATTGTACAAAATATATCGAATGTCATTTTAAGGCCAAAATACACCACAATAGATCAAAGAACTGGTCGCAGTGGTCCAAGATCCCCAACAAGGAAAAAAAGGCCAAAATAAGATATGATAACAAAATCAGTTATTAAACTCATCTTGCAGCCACTGTTTCAAATATTTGCTCAATAACAAAATGTGTTATCAATGTATCTCCATATCTATTCAATAACAAAATATAGCATTATAACACAGTTTGATATTGTTTTTATATTATTTTGCTCGTCGCTCCTGCTCGGGATGAGAGACTACTGTTGCTGCACTGAGTAAATTTACATGTTTCCAATATGCACAATACGTGTTACAAAGTAACGACATCTGTTGTTTTCAACAGGGAAACAATGATAGTTTCAAGGACACTCTTACGCATGGCACATGATGAAACACTAGTGCCAACTTCTGTTCTTTATTATCAGAAACTAGAGGCGGTGTCCTATTTCGCCGACCATAATTTTTAATGCATCCCTAACCCTTCCTAAGAAATGGAAAGATTCAGTAATGTAAAAAGGGAGATAGACGTGACTTCACATACTGTGTCAAATCCAAACTTTTGAAAATTTTGGTAGAAAACGTAGTTTTTGCTTGTCAAGTCATACATTATTCGCCTGTTCAGCATGTTTTCTTCAAACAGTGATCAACATACTGATATTGTTACTGCCATTATATTGCCAGTTCAAAATAATCCATAGAAGAAGATAACTCAAGCACTAAAGTATCTACTATCGGTAAGTAGGGTAAATTAACCATTAGCGGACCCTTTAGTGCTTGAGTTTTCCCCTTTTATGAATTATTTTGAATTAGTAATGCTAAACGCCCAACCGATGACACAAACAAAATTAGTAACTTTCGATCAAACCTAAAAAAATTCAATTTATGTTGTAAATCTTCATATTTAGCATATTTTTCAAAACAGATTCACTTGTATGTACCCTTGTGGTTTACAATAGGATAACGACCGGGTCCATTATAAAAATTCTAAAGTTTTGTATGGAGCATATCAACTAAGTTTTTGAATTGTCCATAATGCCATAATGGTCCATAATGCGTCATTTTTTGAATTGTTGTCCGCATTATGGACCCTCACTTGTTGTAAATATCGATTTCAAAGCATTAATTATCAAATGCTAACTGCTAAATTTATAAACTAAAATCTGTGTTATGTTTAGTACTTTCTGTTTCGTCTCATATATCCTCAGAAAGAAGAAGTACAAGCTAATAAACACTGAAATTGTATCCGAGGTCCAATATAGATAAAGGGTCTACTATAGGTTAACTTATCCTACACCCTATATGAATTGAATATTTCGATTCCATTCATCCTAAATCACCCAATCTCAGTTCGTTTTTATCCAATTGAGTTGAGAATGTCGTGGAGCAACGTTTGGTTTGGTGGACCATTCGTTAATACACTTTTCATTTATTTGGGCCTGAAATTGGGGAAACATTTTTCATATGTGCACTGAACCATGTGCTGGGGCTATTCATTACTCAAGCCTCGAATCTCAAGTGACGTTATGATAAAAAAAATCCATTGGTCGAAACGATAGATATACCTATCCCTTGGCTTGGTTCAGATTGAATGTTCCTAGGGACAGCCGACTGTGAAATTATACTCGAGCTCTGTGGAAGAGTTGATGATGAAGCCGTCACTCATTCTATTGTGCCTTAGGGTAAATTTGAAATGAGTTAACTCTCGCAGGTCTTGCTCAATGGTGAATGGTAATAGCGTTTGAAGGAAGTTCAGTTTCACCGAAATTGAAATGACGTGCGCACATCAAAGCCATGAACTAGTGCTTATTCGAGGTTAGTCATGGATGTTTGGAGTTAAAGCATGAATGCTTGAAGGCAAAGCCGCACATTTTGCTGCACGATTATGTGCAGCTGAAAAGATTCATCTGTCGAATAGCGTTAACAAAGAGTACAAAATATTGCTCCAAATAATTAATTATAAACCGCTTTCCTTGTCTCTGTGATTCATTAGGTTCTATAATACACTTTTCTAAAAAAAACAGCAAATCAATCTACCTGCAGCAGCAGTCCTGATCTACTGCACCGAGAGACCCTAATATATGGGGCGAATAAACATATCACTTCAAATGATTGAATTGATTTCCCAATATTAGTGACTCGCCTTTGAAAAGCAGACTCGTGGTATTTTAATAGCAAAGTTCACATACCGAAAGCTACGTCACCATCACCAGTTTGCGAACAACCTTCGCCCATAAGGCCCCACTTCTTATCGGCGCCACTTTTTTGTAGTCATCACTCATAGTGTTTTCCGCAGGTTGGTTGAGCTTAAACGTCTATTTGAAACGCCGTTTTCTGTGACAATCTTCCGAAAGTAATAAAATTTACTTATTTCTCAATTAGCAATGCGATTTTGCGCGGTAGAAGTAGAACTGGCGGCTTAAGATAGCGTAGCGGTAAAACCGATTCCAAATCGCAAATACCCTCATTGTGTCTAGGCCATATTGTAAACCAAGATGCGATGAGTAACTAAATTCCGCGGCTAAATATGTTGTAAAAATAAAGAAGAAAAGATAAAATCCGAACTAAAACTTATTTTTGAATTCAATATTCGAAAACGTGTATTTTTCAATCAGATAACTTTAAATAATTGAAGTGAAAATAGGAACCAACATTGACGCCCTCACCGTATACCGTAGAACACCGCCAATTTGAACTATTCCTCATGCAAACTGACGGGGTTACTTTTTAATTTGAACAACTGGCAGCTCTAAATACCGTGTACGTTGGTATGACCTTCTTTAATCTGAACATTTTTAATCTGTACTCCGGTGGTATGAATGCGTTCACATTAAAAACCGATAAAGCGTCATACACAATTGACGTTAAAGTTGACCGGGTAAATTGAAAAAAAAAAAAAGCAAAAAAAAAACTTAATGCGTTTCCTCTTGCTCAAGAGCTCTGGCAATATAGCTCATATGGACCTCTCGCCAGTACTCAACATAGACCATTTTAGTCGAAACTGCTGAGCCAATTACCTCTTCTACAAACCGGACGTTTAGAACTCGCGTATGTTGGAAATGTTTTTAAAACGTTTGTTTTCATCAAATCAAAACAACAAGTTCAGAGGGTGCGCGTCTTGCGCGTATGTGAAAATGAATAGAGTTACCAAATATTCAGATTAAAAAAGAACTCACCCAATCTGAACGAAGTGTTTTTCATATTAGCGGGGGTTGAGTGTATGCAGATATTTATATGAACTGACCGCTCTGCTCGTTGTTATTGTTTCAGTGGTTTGATATAGTTGGCAGTTGAAGTAAAAATTTTCCTTCCGATCAAATTTTTATTAGAATCGCTGGGAAAACGGAATGTGGAACATGTTAAACACGCTAAATCTGTACAAACAAATCGCATTTATTGACATTGTCTTCATCAACAAATGATGTCATGTTGATTATGACATTTAAAGCATTTTTACGTAATGCAACGTAATGCAAATAAGCGAGGTTCATATTAGAAAGTGTTCAGATTAAAAGCGGTCAGACGAACGGGGGTCCACGGTATTTCATTCAATAACAATGTTAAGGGCCAAACAGAATGCTGCGTCAACGCATCCGTCAGCGTCAATTTGACAGTAAACCCATGAGAAAACTGTCAGAATAACGCTGACGGACGCGTTGACGCAGCATTCTGTTTGGCCCTTTAGACTTTGTGCGTGCAGGACATCCGGCTTTTACCAGATAATAGTATTCTAGGATTGTTTCGAAAATTTGCATACATTTCATAAATAAAATGTTCTACAACGACGTTTTGTTCAAGAATTATAAACATTTAAAATGGGTTATACCCATTGTTCGATGTTACATAAGCTTCAAAATAACTGATCTATTTATACGTCAATCCAACATATAATTGTTATACGACATCGAATTTTGTAAAAAGGAGACACCACTATTTTTATCACTAACATAGAAAGAGCTTAGGGTCGGTCTAATTGCATACACGAATCAACCAGGAGATAGACCGATGAGAGATAACGATCACTTGATCAGTAGCCATCCGATAGCGAACGAATAAACACAAGCTGTATGCGTTCAATTTTATAGCCTAAAATAAATGTAGTTTTTTCATAGAACAAATATATGAGAGTTCACTAAAAGTGCTGTAATAATTTTACTACGCCGAATTGCAAGGGAAGGATCTCGGAAAAGATTGGATATTGGACAGCTGGAAAGGATTGGATATTGGTCAACGATAAAGGAATGAAGGATTTCTAGTTCGAGACTGAAAGATAGACTAGAGGGGAGAGGCTGCTAGTTGTGTGATAGTTATCGATTGAGTACGGTCCTATATTTAGTGCGATACAAAAAATCGTCTTGGTTAAGCCAATCGTAAATCTGGCTTCAGCCCGCGAACCGCCTCCCAACATATGGTGCCGTGACCAGGATTCGCGGTTGAAGCTGGTCTATTATTCTGAAGGCATTGTATCGTACAAAGGAGAAATTGGCTTTATTCCGTCATTTTGCTGGCACTTGCTTCGATTGATTGGATGTGAAATATTTCACCTATGAGCTACAATACGTTATATCAACCATATTGGTACTATAGTGTAATAGCAGCATCGGTCGTATTTCCTTAGCCTGCTAACTAATAATTGAATACAAGGCCTATATCAAATAGGCCACAGGTGAGTGGCCTTCCAAACCTTTACCTTCGCTTTTCGGTGCTACGTGGATCATTTTTGTCTTGCATGTTACTACATCTTGGAGCATTGGCGGCTTTCCTGGTTCGTAGCAATAAGCTACAGCGTATAGGTGGAAATCAAATCGGTGACGATCATCGGCGGTTGGGATCGAGGTACTCTTTATAGGACATATTAAGGCGGAAGCTGAAATTACCTGGAATATTCTGGGCTCAACCTCGCACAATACACCGACATCAATGGGATTAATTGCCGTTTATATATATTCAATCAAGGCCTATTATTGACAGGCCTCAGGTGAGTGCCTGTCCAATATTTTCATTCGGAAGGTTGGGTGTTACGTGTTTCTTTTTTATTACCTTTCATACTTTGGATCAACTTTACGTCGTGGTTGGAGTGGTAATTCATTTGCGGTTTGAAGCCTAACATTTTACATCGACAGAAATTGCACTAGTATTGAGTGCACAGGCGTCTTTGGCGAATAACGAGAAAAATTAAATACAAGGCCTTTTTTCGGACAGGCCTCAGGTGAGTACCTGTCCAAGGCAAATTACCTCAGAGACGGTGCTTCCTGGTTCCTTTTGTTTTATCTTTTTCGGTTGGAGTGTCTCTCGTCATTGCTCAGCTGGTAGTGGTAGTGGATATGGCAGATAAAGTAATCAAAGAAAGGATTAAAAAGCGTGAGCGCATGTTTGTGTCACTGAAAAGGCACGCGCAATTTTTGGAATCATACAGTGTGGAAACGCATAGTGGACAAATATCAAGCAGGTTGGAAAAGTTGGACAAAAAATGGGAGGAATTCGAAACCGTACAAGAGGAGATTGCGGATCTAGATGAAAATGGAGATCACGAGGAAGAAAGTAACAGAGCTCACGAAAGATTCGAGAACCAGTATTTTGAAATTCGTGCGGCGTTGCTCGAGAAAACGTTACCAACTCGCCCTGCAGAAAATCTAGACACTACGATGGGACGAAACAACAGCGGCATGGGATTGCATAGCGGAGTTCGTTTGCCCCAGATCACGTTACCGGATTTTGATGGGAATTATAGAAGCTGGCTGTCATTCAAATCTACTTATGAGTCTCTCATTCATGAATCGGTGGAACTAAGTGACGTCCAAAAATTTCACTATCTGAAGTCAGCGTTGAAAGGCGAAGCTGCAAAACTCATCGAATCGTTGACCATCACAAATGGTAATTATGCGATAGCATGGGAGACAATTACAAAACGATACTCCAATGAATACCTCTTAAAAAAGCGTCATGTACAAGCTCTGATAGAATATCCAAAAATTCAACACGAGTCGGCAATTGCAATTCATGGCTTGGTGGATGAATTCGAACAGCGCTTAAAAATACTAACACAACTGGGCGAAAAGACGGAGAGCTGGGGAGCATTGATTGTTCATTGGATGTGCTCAAAGCTCGATTCCCAGTCTTTAAAGCTATGGGAGGATCATGCGGCCTCGGTAGACGAGCCCACATTCGCCGTTTTGATTGCTTTTCTAGAAAAGCGTACTAGAGTTTTGGATGCATTATCGTCGAGCAATGTGGAGGCAGAAAAATTTGATCAAAAAACTACAAACAGTCGTCCAAGATTAGCTGTAAATGCTGCTACAAGTAACGAACGACCAACTTATAAATGTCCATGTTGCGGGGATGACCATTACATGGCTCGATGTGCTAAATTCTTGAAATTAAACAATAAAGAGAGGTTGGATCTCATAAACGCTAAACGACTTTGCAGCAATTGTTTTCGCACGGGTCATTGGGTGCGAGATTGTAATTCGGCTTTCAACTGTAGAACGTGTGGTAAGAAGCATCATTCGCTGATTCATCCCGGTTTTCTAGTTAACGACAGTCAATCAACAAGGCAGCCGTCAAACGAAGCGAGGGAATGTAACGTAGCTACGGGCGGTGAAGACGAGGAAACAATTGTAGACGAGGAGCATCGAGTAGGATCGTATAGCGTCGGAACAAAGCATGGTCGCTCGTATGTTTTTCTATCCACGGTAGTCTTGGCAGTACGAGATCAGAATGGTGAAATGCATTTAGCTAGAGCGCTGCTGGATAACGGTTCACAGGCAAATATAATGAGCGAGAGGTTGAGTCAGATACTAAAGTTGAACCGAAGAGCGGTTAACATCCCCATCTGCGGAGTAGGGGAAATGGAGTCTAAAGCTCGACACTCAGTCAGCACTCTCGTTAGTTCCAGAGTAACGGATTTCTCAATAAATGTAGATTTTCTCATTCTTCAACGACTGACGTCTGTTTTACCAGCAGCTAATGTTTCCGTATCAAATTGGAAAATTCCGGAGGGCATTCAACTGGCAGATCCAGATTTCAACATAAACAATCGGATCGACCTTTTAATTGGTGCGGAATATTTCTATCGGTTCCTTTACGAGCGACAGAGGAATCAAATTAGGTTGGGTCCTGGTCTTCCCATTCTGGTGGATACTGTTTTCGGCTGGGTGGTATCGGGAAAGGCCACAAAGGAGAAGGCTACTTCTATCAATTGCTGTCTGGCCACAGCATCGGAAAATTTGGAAGGTTTACTCGAACGTTTTTGGGAGATGGAGAGCTGTGATGATCGACCGGCTTGGTCGAAAGAGGAGCAAGATAGTGAAGCTCACTTCGCGAAAACTCACAGCAGATTGGACGATGGACGATACGTGGTACAGCTTCCGAAACAGCTAAATTTCGATAGGATGTTGGGCGAATCTAGAAATATGGCGCTAGATCGATTTATAAAAATGGAAAAACGATTGGATCGTGATTTAGAGATGAAAAAACAATACCATTCCGTCATACAAGAATATTTGGACTTAGGCCACATGCGAAAATTGTCAGACGAAGAAGTGCAACTTGAGTCTGATCGATTGGCGAAGCAACAAGTATATTTCCTTCCGCACCATGCGGTGGTTAAGCAATCAAGCAGCACAACGAAAGTCCGTATTGTTTTTGACGGGTCAGCCCGGTCTAATAATGGATATTCTTTAAACGACACTTTACTCAAAGGGCCGATAATTCAAGATGAACTCTTGAGTCTTCTTATACGATTTCGTAAACATGAAGTAGCGCTAGTGGCAGACATCGAAAAGATGTATAGGCAGGTTCGC
Source organism: Sabethes cyaneus (assembly GCF_943734655.1). Lineage (NCBI taxonomy): Eukaryota > Metazoa > Arthropoda > Insecta > Diptera > Culicidae > Sabethes > Sabethes cyaneus. Next base: position 58,841,018 of record NC_071353.1, on the reverse strand, counting down.
GTACATTCTCATGACACTTCACTTCAACGAATTTTTTGGCGGTTTTCTCCTAACGAGCCTATCGGCGTGTACGAGCTATTAACGGTTACGTTTGGATTAACACCTTCATCATTCTTAGCAATCAGGGTACTTCATCAGCTGGCGGTCGACGAAGGGCTTAAATATCCAAACGCGAAGGCAGTGCTGCTCAAGGATTTTTACGTGGATGATTACATTGGTGGGAGTTCTAATATCGATGGAGCGATTCAGTTGCGTACCGAACTAAACGAATTGATGTCCAAAGGTGGTTTTTCATTAAGAAAGTGGTGTTCAAATTGCCCAGCCGTATTAGCGGGGATACCTGAAGATCAGCTTGGAACAAATCTTTCTATTTCTTTTGAATTAAATCCTGGAGAAGAAATAAAAACTTTAGGAATTACTTGGGAACCGCGCTCAGACAAACTCCGTTTTGTCTTCGACGTCGACAATAATAACGTCAATTGGACTAAAAGGCACATACTCTCTAAAATAGCTAAGCTGTTTGACCCGTTGGGTTTGATATCGCCCATAGTTGTGTCAGCAAAAATCATCATGCAACAGCTTGCGTTGCTGCAAACAAATTGGGATACGGTGGTACCTCCGGAGTTGGAGAAAAAATGGACGACTTTCTATAGCCAACTACCCAAATTATCAGAAATACGCCTCAATCGGTTCGCATTCATTTCGGAATGGGTTGACGTTCAGATACATTGTTTTGCCGATGCTTCAGAACTAGCCTATGGCACTTGTTTGTATGTGAGATCAGAAGATCGGTTAGGAAACATTCACATTGAGCTTTTGTCCTCCAAATCTCGTGTCGCGCCTTTGAAAAGGGTAACTCTTCCGCGCTTAGAACTATCAGCAGCCAAGGAGGCGGCAATTTTGTACTCGAAAGTATCGCCAGCGTTAGCTCTGAACAAGGTTACCTCATATTTTTGGTCGGATTCTACAATTGTACTTCACTGGTTGAACTCACCTCCTAACACGTGGAAAACCTATGTAGCAAACCGCGTTTCAAGTATTCAAACATTGACCCATGGACACCAATGGCGCCATATTACGGGGAAAGAAAATCCGGCTGATCTAGTGTCGAGAGGAATGTCCATTGACGATTTCTTACAGAGTCAACTTTGGAAAAGAGGTCCATCATGGTTGCAAGAGACTGAAGAAAATTGGCCTTCTGAGACGTATTCGTGTAGCTGTTCGGAAGAGATGTTAGAAACTAGACAGCTTGTACACGCTGTCAAGCTCTCACCCGGCACTAATGAATGGTTCATGTTACGATCAGTTTTGGAACCACTTCTTCGGATAACAGCATACTGTATACGCTTCTGTCAGAATTGCCGCAACCCGAATGAACGCAATCGGTCTCCTTTTCTTACTGTGGACGAAATAGCAACTGCTAAACTAACATTACTAAAGCTGGTGCAAATGGAATGCTTTGAAAATGATCTGAAACAACTACGCAAAGGTCACGCTGTGAACCCAAATTCTACTCTTAAATTGTTAAGCCCCTTTTTAGATAAAGATAACGTCATTAGGGTTGGCGGTCGCCTCTGCCACTCAAGTCAAAATTATGTTACTAAGCACCCCGCTGTGCTACCCAATAATCATCCATTCACAAAACTCCTCATAGATTATTTTCATCGACAAACAATTCATGGAGGTCGTCAACTAACGTTGTCGACGATGAGACAAGAGTTTTGGCCTATACACGGTAAGCAAGCGGTCAACTCAGTCTTGCGAAAATGTTATCGCTGCTTCCGCTTTAATCCAACACCCATTCAACAACCAACTGGTCAGCTCCCAAAAACGCGTATTCGTCCAAGCGGAGCCTTTCTCATTACAGGAGTTGATTATTGTGGGCCGTTTTATTTGAAACCTCCGCATCGACGTGCTGCTGCTCCCAAAGCATATATAGCGGTGTTCGTCTGCTTTACGACGAAGGCAATGCATTTGGAAATTGTAAGTGATTTATCAACTACTGGATTCCTCTCTGCCTTTCGACGCTTTATTGGATATCATGGCATACCGCGCGAAGTTCACTCGGATAATGCAAAAAATTTTGCGGGTGCTAAGCACGAATTGAACGCTTTATATTGCATCCTAAACAATGAGTCAAGCTATAACCGTATAGGAACAGAACTTGCCCAACACGGAATTTCCTGGCATTTTATTCCTCCTAGAGCGCCAAATTTCGGAGGCTTGTGGGAGGCAGCCGTTCGCTCTGTTAAAACGTGCCTCAAGAAAGAAATCGGTGACCGCCGCCTGTCTTACGAGGATTTCTCGACACTACTCGTCCAAATTACAGCGGCTCTCAATTCTCGGCCGTTAATGCCATTATCAGATGATCCCAACGATCTGAAGGTATTGACGCCGGCTCATTTTTTGATTGGGACTCCCATGCAAGCTTTACCTGAACGTGATGTGCGCAATGTTCCCACCAACCGCCTCACCCACTACCAGCAACGACAGCAATTGTTCCAGCACTATTGGCAACGTTGGAGCAACGAATATCTCACCGAATTGCAAGCAACCAGCAAGAAGCGACAGACAACAGCAGTTCAACAGGGAAACATCGTGGTACTACGTGAAGACAACCTACCGCCGTTACGTTGGCCTATGGCGAGAATTATCGACGTGCATCCTGGAGCTGATGGAGTGGTTCGCGTCGTAACCGTGAAAACGACCAACGGAATCTACAAACGTCCAGTCAACCGAATTTGTCCCTTGCCATCCAGTTGCCATAGTGGTATTTAAGGTTTTTTTTTTTTTGTTTTGTTAATATTCGTGAAAGATTTGTTCTATAAGATAAGGATTGAAGCAAGTTCAAGGGGGCCGGCAATGTTCGATGTTACATAAGCTTCAAAATAACTGATCTATTTATACGTCAATCCAACATATAATTGTTATACGACATCGAATTTTGTAAAAAGGAGACACCACTATTTTTATCACTAACATAGAAAGAGCTTAGGGTCGGTCTAATTGCATACACGAATCAACCAGGAGATAGACCGATGAGAGATAACGATCACTTGATCAGTAGCCATCCGATAGCGAACGAATAAACACAAGCTGTATGCGTTCAATTTTATAGCCTAAAATAAATGTAGTTTTTTCATAGAACAAATATATGAAAGTTCACTAAAAGTGCTGTAATAATTTTACTACGCCGAATTGCAAGGGAAGGATCTCGGAAAAGATTGGATATTGGACAGCTGGAAAGGATTGGATATTGGTCAACGATAAAGGAATGAAGGATTTCTAGTTCGAGACTGAAAGATAGACTAGAGGGGAGAGGCTGCTAGTTGTGTGATAGTTATCGATTGAGTACGGTCCTATATTTAGTGCGATACAAAAAATCGTCTTGGTTAAGCCAATCGTAAATCTGGCTTCAGCCCGCGAACCGCCTCCCAACACCCATGAAAATTGGCAAGAGTTGTTAGGGAAAACAGGCACTTCGAATTTTTAAAATATTGCTGTTATTCATAAATCCATATGCTATGCAATTTAACGTAATTCTGCGACCTTGCGGAATATTTTGTACGATAACTTTCCAACGGTTCAACCAATGAAAATAGCGTACCTACACATCAGATTATCGCGTCGATAGGAAAGCGGAAATTCAATGGGCTGGTAACCTGCATCGTACGTCATGAAGACAGCTGATGGGATGCATGGAAATGTAGATTTGAAAGCGGCAATCCAGAAATTTCAACTATATTATATTTCCGAACATGTTCAAGATGGCGCACACAGATTTTCATAAGCTCATAAATTCTGCCCGTATACAAAATTTTGTACCATTTTGGGATTCTCCAGCCCAAAACTGTACGGTAAGGTTGATAATAATGAAAAATTCCCAACATTTACTTTTTGCTTCGTTGAGTGATTCATGAATTACATGTCTCGCATAACAAGCAGTTGCAGGTCATATTTTATGAGATTATTCGTTCAGTCAGCTTGATAAAATTGATTTGTCGATTAAATTGACACGCCTTCAAGAGGCAGGTTTGTTACTTATCAAAACGCAAAGGTCGCGACGAAAACATGACATACAAAAATTTGTCGAATGCTAAGCCATCATCAGCAGTTCTTGAAATGAACTTCGGCCCCGAAGGACCCACTCGTATTCGGACAAATTTTTCTTTAGTCATTGCCTGGTTGGGTTCAAAACGTCTATTTGATACGCCGTTTCTTATGGGGACCTTCCGAGTGCAATAAAACAAATACTGCAATGAGTAATACGAGGTTTTAGGTGGCTTAAGATAGCTCAATGGTAAACTTAGCAGTAATTTATGATTTTTAATTTTTTATGACGGTAGTTTTTCATAATCGACGAAGGGGACGGTAGAAGACAGCAATGAAACAAAGATGTGTAGTATCCAAACAGGATATATAGATTGGGAAAAGGTGTGAAGTGGAAAGAGTAAAAAATTAGGTAAGGAATCCCGCTTTGGAGGAGCTAACAAAATTATAACAGGCTATGTTTGCCATGGACTATTTTGTTATCGACTTGTTTAATAACGGTTGTTATAAGTTAGATAATTTATAATGTATTAAATATAAAATACTAGCTGACCCGACAAACTTCGTATTGCCACAAATTAACCTGTATTGTACATAAATCATGATTCACGGATGATCTTTGTCACAATCTCGAGTTTTGCAAGTTTCTGAGGAGTTCAACCTTAGATGATTCATTTTGACAGTTACGTAACTATGAAAGCATCCCAGGTAACCAATAAGCATCACCAATGCTATTCAACTGTAGCCCAATAAGCATTTAAGTCGCCTTAAATGCTACTTAAATGCTATTTTGGCAAAATATACAGCTACTTTACTGATAACCTTCTTATAGTGCTGACAATGCTAATTTACAGCTAATTACCGACACGAAGAATTTGAATACAATTTTGGATGCCAATTTACAACACCTATGCAGTCAAAAAGAAATATACAAAAGCGTGCAGTATAAAATGCCAGATACCGTGACCGCACATAATTGCGATCAGCTCCTAATTCCGATCACTCAACCTAAATGGTCAATTTTTCAGAAAATTGAGCCAAAATCTGTAGTAAATGAGCACGCTTAGTTATTGTGCTATGTGTTTATGTGTTAGTTGTTGAAAAACGACTGCCTTTGGGGCCCCATGCACTTCAAAATAAATTAAATTCGACAGGCAGAAGCAAAAAACGCCCTCAAAATGTATTTTCTTAGCCGAAGTGCTAAGCGCACGATCAAATTTGCTAAGATCATAGCAGCGTGAAAACATATTACCTTCTTCGGTATTCTATGATAACTAATAGATACAAGCATATATAATCGTTCTGTATCAAATTTGGCTGAAAAAATGCTGAATTTGCGGAATTTATTCCATTAAAGTATTTTGATCGGAATTAAGAACATCATTTTTTTTCTGCTTCTAATTCCGATCACTATATCAAAGTTATAAACTGGCAAAATGCAAGCTAACGAAGTTAGTATTTGGATTTTAGGATTGATTGCAACATGATAACATGGTAGGATTATCGAAATTTTTGACGTAGGACTACGTCTTACGTCATCTACGTCATAGGTGTCAACCAAAATTTGGAGCCACCGTCACGAAAGAATGAAAGATTTTGAACGCTAATAGCTCTTCCAATTTCAAACGGATTTTGATCATAAACGATGCAGCAGTTGTATGGCTTTCTTGAAAAGATTGTTTGCCAATCGCTAAATAGTGAAAATTAACGAAAGTGAAAATTCTCCATACATTTTCCGTACGATGGTCTTGCTTCCCAGGCACGGACGACCATTACACATACCAAGCTTGTGGCTGGTGCTGATTAGCATAAGCAAGTATAAGCATAGGCACAAGCATAGGATTCCGCCCGTGTGCTGCTACTCCGTTATTGACCAGGACCGATGAAAATTACAAAATGATGGCTGGAAAAAGCATGCTTAGGACAGCACACTGTTCCTTTTTGTGCAACCTTACTAGGTTCCTGCGTGCTGATCAATACAGACGCCGGCCACGTCCGAATGCGGGTCCTGGTGGGATGGGAAGGAATGTTAGTCCAATAGTTGTTGCTAATAAAGACCAGGGAATCCTCTGCATCTTCACAAGCATCAAGCTTGTGGCTGCTGCTGATTCAAGACAAAGAAGCAAAATAAACTTGCGTATTTTTTGTTTACTACAAAGCACAGTATAGCCTAGGTGCTACATTCTGATTTGGAATTTTGACCTGTTTTTATACGACAGACTTCGTAGCCTGTAAGAATACAGGACAATTGTGCTACAAATCCTTTGACTCTTTCAGTCGAGATTCGAACATGTGACGTCTAGCTTCCTGATCAGATGATTCTAGCAAAAATCTTACAGAATTGTTGCTCATGTTGATATTTCTATCAAACTTTGTAATAAATATTTCTACCTTTATCGCAATTTGGTTATACAGCAAGACAGAATACTGATTTTTGTTACTCATATGGATATAAACTAGATAAAATTATATCATAATTTGATATATTTGTGATATGCCTTGAGCAAATTTTGTTACAATTTTAGTTATTTCAACTGCTAACGAGACCAAGTTTATAACAAAACGCAAAGGAGACTTTGTTATAAAATACTTACTATCTAGAACTCATCCTGTTATAAATTTGATATATTCATTTGATCGGGTTATTAAACCAGTGACTGCTGGTCAACTGAAAGACTCAGACGTTTTGCTTTTCTAACGCTGCAAGCAAGCGACAGCGACAGCGCAGTTATGAACTATCTTATTAATGCGTGTTGTTTTAATATAACAATAACATATTATTTCTATACTGAAATACTCCGATTATGGCACTAGTAAAAATATTCGTTTTTGATATCACAAAATAGCTCACCTGCCATAAATACGGTACGGTATTATTATAACATTGTTTGTTTTTTCTCACTTTACGCTATTTTACGCTACACATATACCAATGGTGTAAAAAGTTTTCTTTAATATTCGAGGTTTCTTCGCGAAAACCAGCCTCACGTAGTTCTACACCAACTACGCGGTCATGTCTGGAACACAACCTTTCTGATTTGATTTTTACTATTATTTATGATCAAAGCTTTATGAAAACGTCGAAGTGACCCAATTTTATTGTAATTGTAACAGTTGAACAAAAATAAAAGAAGAGGAAAGTTTTATAATCCGCTTGTCGATCTTTTGAGTACACAAAATTTATGAATATTAAGCTAATGATAATAATGATCATTAACGCAAGCAGAAGATGACTGGTAGGGGGATTGTCGTCAAACTACATAAAAGCAATACATTTCAGATCCATTTGGTACGAGTTGACAAAAGTTTTTTGCTTTAACAGCTCATTATGACGTGATCGGAATTATTTTTTTTTTTTTTTTTTGTTAGATTATAGTCACTTTAACCAGTTTGGGTCATTCGTGACTTCTGCGGGGTTGGGATTTGAACCCGGGTCCTCGGCGTGAGAGGCGTGAATGCTAACCACTACGCCGGGACTGACCCCCGATCGGAATTAGATACACCTGTGATCGGAATTAGAATCACCCCTTATAATTGATGATCGGAATTAGGTGCACTGATGCATCATACTATGATGCATTTTTTTAACTTTCGGTAAATAATTTAGGTATTTTAGTATTTTTCCATGAAACATAATTGAAAATACTTGCTAAAGACATATACAGTATTAATAAATACCAAAAGCTATATTTTTCAGCAGGGACTCAAAGATGAGTCATGCCTTAGGTGATCGGAATTAGGTGCTTTCACGGTACGTTGATTTGCTGCTTATGTTAATGCTTATTAGTTACCAGGAATGGGTAGTTTACAAATTACACCTTTGCAATTTTTCCTCACAGTAAAGTAGAAAACAACTCCCCTGTCCCCTCAGTGCATAGCCAGAAAGCGGATAGTAATATTCGCCATGATTGTACAACATTTCGCTGAATATCATTTTGCGAAAACCCTTAACCTTCCTAGTGCATTGGGGTCGTTTTCGACCCATCGGCATACTTACAAAGCTTGATACTCAGTAACGGAACGAGCTAGAGACTTGAAATTTTCTGACTTTTCCTAACTTTGGAAAATTAGCATTGTGGGGGAGTTTCAGCTTTCAGCGACATCTGGAAGAGCCACAGCAAAAAAAGTTACATATTATGCATTAAGGGTCGAAAACGACCCAAGTTTTGAAATTGCTCTCATTCATCCATTTTCAATCCGAATTTCGTTTTCTTTACCTCGTTTGAAAGATATGGCCAAAAACTAGTACCCAAGGTATGTTGGGGAATATTTGTTGACTGATGGCCACTTCTGCGTCGGTTCCGGAACACCCCCTACCAGGTCCCGGGGAACATTTTTATATTTTGAGATAATTCATTTTGCGGCACATCAAATCACATTGGCTTGATAAAATAAGACTAGTGGAAGTACAACGGGGACATTTTGGACCCGAATGGCCACTTCCCCATCAGTTACGGAACATCCGGTACCTGGTTTTTGAGGCCATTTTCGAATTTTAGGATGATTTCTATTGCGGCACGTCAAATTTCATCACTTTGATAACATAAGACTATTGAGAGTATAATAAACACATGTTGAAGGCAAATGGCCACATCAGCATCGGTCCTGGAACATCCGGTACCCGGTTTTTGGGGACATTTTTGTATTTTAGAATAACTCATAATGCGACATATCAAAACACATCGGCTTGATAAAATAAGACTGATGGAAGTAAAACAATGTCATTTAGAAGCCAAATGGCCACTTTACCATCGGTACTGGGTCATCCGGTACCAGTTTCGGGGGACATTTTTGACTTTTGAGATAATTCACCATGCGGCACCTCAAATCACATCGCGTTGATAAAATAACAACAATGGAAGTATAATGGGGCGTCAGTCGCATATAATCCGGTACCCGGTATTTATAATGAACCGTAAAACGGGGTAACTCGGGGCATATGAATTACCCTGTAATCCAAAAATGTCCCCAAAACCCGGATACCGGATAGTCCGGAACCGATGATGAAATGGTAATTTTGGCTCCAAAATTTTTCCATTGTACTTCCATTGGTGTTATTTCATCAAGCCAATGTGATTTGATGTGGCGCATGATGAATTATCCTAGCCAAAAATGTTCTCATAAACCGTGCACCCGATGTTCCGGAACCGATGATGAAATGGCCATTTGTCTTCAAATGGTCCCCATAGCTCTTGGAACTGTTTTATTTGATCAAGGCGTTGTGATTTGATGTGCCGCAAGATGAATTATTTCACAATCCAAAAATATCCCGCGGAACCAGGTACCGGATGTTCCGGAACCGATGGTAAAATGGCCATTTGGCTTCTAAATGACCTTATTTTATTTTCATCAGTCTTATTTAATCAAGCCGATGTGATTTGATGTGTCGCAAGATGGGTTATCCTAAAATACAAAAATGGCCCCAAAACCCGGGTACCGGATGTTCCGGGACCAATGCTGATGTAGCCATTTGCCTTCAAAATGTCTTTATTATACTTTCAATAGTCTTACGTTATCAAGCTGATGTAATTTGACGTGTCGCAAGATAAATCATCCTAAAATTTAAAATTGTCCTCAAAAATCGGGTACCGTATGTTCCAGAACCAATGAGGAAATGGCCGCTTGGGTCCAAAATGTTCCCATTGCACTTCCATTAATCTTATTTTGTCAAGCCAATGTGGTTTGATGTGCCGCAAAATGAATTATCTCAAAACATAAAAATGTTCCCCGGGACCTGGTAGTGGGTGTTCCGGAACTGACGCAGAAGTGGCCATCAGTCAACAAATATTCCCCAACATACCTTGGGTGCTAGTTTCTGGCCATAGCTTTCAAACGAGGTAAAGAAAACGAAATTCGGATTGAAAATGGATGAATGAGAGCAATTTCAAAACTTGGGTCGTTTTCGACCCTTAATGCATAATATGTAACTTTTTTCTAATGCATTAGGAAGGTTAAGCAGAATGTACCATTTCACGGAAAACTTTTTTGTGGAAAATACCATTTCGCGATCCTCTCCTTACTCGCTGTCGCTCGTTCCAGGAAACCCAGGTAAACTTACGAAAACAAATAAACCTAGACAGTAGTGATTTCTACGGGGAGTTGGCTCCCCAAAGTGGGCGGCGCTTCCGACGGCGGGTCACCGGCAACACTCGAGGCCGTCTCGTCCTAAATGATCTAGTGTTACTATAGATAGTTTTTGTGGTCTTGTTAATGACTAATGTTTTATGGAAGAGTCTCGAACTTCTCGAGTTCGATTAGTTTTTGAGTTTCGCAAAAATTTCTGTTTTATTTGTATGAGAGTCCATATCCCCCTACCACAGGGGTGAGAGGTCTCTAACTATCATAAAATAAATTCAAGACTCAAAAATCTCCTACATGCCAAATTTGGTTCCATTTGCTTGATTAGTACTCGAATTATAAGGAAATTTGTTTTTCATTTATATGGAGCCCCCCCTCCTAAAGTGCGGAGGGGTCCTAATTCACCATAGAAAATATTCTTGCCCACAAAAACCTCCACATGTCAAATTTGGTTCTATTTGCTTGATTAGTTCTCGAGTTATGAGGAAATTTGTATTTCATTTGTATAGGAGCACCCCCCCCCCCTCCTAAAGTGGGGAGGGGTCCTAATTCATCATAGAAAAAATTCTTGCTTCCAAAAACACCTACGTGCCAAATTTGGTTCCATTTGCTTGATTAGTTCTCGAGTTATGAAGAAATTTGTATTTTGTTTGTATAGGAGCCCCCCCTCTTAAAGTGGGGAGGGGTCCTAATTCACCATAGAAAATTTTCTTGCCCTTGAAAACTTTTACATGCCAAATTTTGTTCCATTTGCTTGATTAGTTTTCGAGTTATGAGGAAATTTGTATTTCATTTGTATGGAAGCCCCCCCCTCTTAAAGTTGGGAGGGGTCCTAATTCGCCATAGAAAATATTCTTGCCCTCGAAAACCTTCACATGCCAAATTTGGTTCCATTTGCTTGATTAGTTCTGGAGGTTTGAGGAAATTTGTATTTCATTTGTATGGGAGCGTCCCCCCTCCTAAAGTGGGGAGGGGTCCCAATTCATCATAGAAAAAAATTTTGTCTCCAAAAACATCCACGTGCCAAATTGGGTTCCATTTGCTTGATTAGTTCTTGAGTTATGAGGAAATTTGTATTTCGTTTGTATAGGAGCCCCCCTCTTAAAGTTGGGAGGAGTCCTAATTCACCATAGAAAATTTTCTTGCCCTCGAAAACTTTCACATGCCAAATTTTGTTCCATTTGCTTGATTAGTTCTCGAGTTATGAGGCAATATGTATTTCATTTGTATGGGAGCCCCCCCTCTTAATGGGGGGAGGGGTCTCTAACCATCACTAAAACCTTCTCTGGCCCCAAAACCCTCTACATGCAAATTTTCACGCCGATTGGTTCAGTAGTTTTTGATTCTATAAGGAACATACGGACAGACAGACAGACAGACAGACAGACAGAAATCCTTCTTTATAGGTATAGAAGATATGGTAGCATATTACATATTAACAAATCAATTCATAAAGTATATAGAATGTAATTTTAAAGTAATAATAAGTTATGATAACAAAATCAGTAATTAAAATCATTAACTACCAACGTTCTAAATATCTACTTAATAACAAAATGTGTTATTAATATATCTCCATATCTACTTGTAGTCCTACGTTGAAATGTCCTATATAGTAATGTTCTGCTTTTACTAAGATATAATTTTTAACTACTAAAAGGTAGTAATGGATACAAGATTGCAAACAATAGTATAACCTTAGGCAGGCTGTCTCAAGACTCAAACACTTCCTGTGGATAGTAGATGTAGATGTGGATAATGCGTAAGTCTCGTCCATGGGTAGGAATTAACAGCTTTAGACCATTATGCTTATATGCGATAACAAAAAAAAAACATCAGTTCTTTTAGGGTTACTGATTTACTGATATTGTTTCGGAATCGCGATAAGATCGTGAAGTGTTCATATTCTGGTTTGTATAAAACAAGGTCTCCACAGAATAATCGTAATCAGTTAGGCAACTAAATCCGTTGAGGTCCTTCCAGGTGTTAACAGTCCGTTCGAGAGAAAACTTAACAATGAAAACCGCTGTTGCAACCACTTGTATGGCTCTGTTAGGCTTTTACTGTTGTCTGGTTTCTACAGATCCCATTCAAGTGTCGAATAACAATCTTGGCGATATCGTCAACGTCGATTTCAGTTTCAACGGAACCATCGATAACACAGTAAACGTGAACATTATAAGTGTTATTGTCGCAGTCTTACTGCAAAGTGGCGATTTGGATCGGAACCAATTGCCATCAATTCCATCCTTACCGAACTGGCCGGACCTGCCACCACTAAACCCAGCAGAGCAGAAACTAGTTGACTTATCTGTACAGAAATTGAGGAGTCACAAACATTAAATGAAATAAAGTTAATCAAAGTTTGTGCTGAATTGAAATATATTTTTTGTGGAGTCTTGTTTATTATCTTTGATTGTTGGTTTAATTTTAATGTCTGCAGCAAGGTATCAGATTATTATCGTTTTATTTTCAGAAATAAACAGAAACAGTTTGTTTAGACTTTAATGAAAACTAAACCGAAGTATGAACACTATATATTGCAATTGACAAATTCGACAGAAACTTACGTGTTGCCTCCCTACCTCGAAACACTTACAAAAATCGGCATTTTGCCGATAAATTCTGAAAGTTACACTTAAGCAGTATTGCTAAGAATAAGTGTACAATAGGTGTGGAATAAGAGGGGACTGAACGTTGTGTAAATATATCGACAGCACCACTAAGAGCAGGTGTGGAAAACGGGTGGAATAAGTATGGAATAAACGTTGCGCAAACGTGCGGCCATCATTACTGAAAGCAAGTGTGGAGTTAACGTTGCGCAAACGAATCAGCTTCATTGCTAAGAAGAATTGTGGAATATGAGTCGAATAATCGTCGTACAAACGTATCAGCAGCACCACTAAGAGCACCAATAACTTGACTGATAGTCTTAAAGTATTTACACTTGACACTTGACACTTTATGTTTTACATTAGGCCCACTTTATTTCACATCATGCAGACGACATTCCGATGAACTCTTAACTTGAATCAACACTAAACAATCAATTAGCAACTATACTCAGATAAAGCTGCTGAATTTGTTTTGTACACGATTATTTAACAATGAGTAGATGTGAAAAAGCGAAATACATAATTTTAGAACAAATAGTTTATGAAATGTTTAACATGTGCTAAATAAATGTTTCTAAAGTAAGATAAAGCGCATAAAGAACAGTCAACAGGTAGATGCAATCTACATCGATTTCGCTATGGCTTTCGATAAGGTACCACACGTGCTAGGAATCGAGAAAATGAAGCGTATAGGTCTACCGGATTGGATATGTAACTGGTTGCACTCTTACTTGACTGGCCGGACTGCTTCCGTGAGTGTTCAAGGAATTAAATCCTATTGCTATCCTATTCCATCCGGAGTACCCCAAGGCAGTATCCTAGGACCATTAATTTTTGTGCTTTTTGTGAATGATATTTGTAATTGCATCGAATCGGAGAAATTGTTATTTGCGGATGACCTAAAAATCTTTAGAACCATTACATCCTCTCTCGATGGAGATGCTTTGCAACACGACATAAACAACTTGCTGCATTGGTGCCTTGTAAACGGTATGGAAGTGAACATATCGAAATACAACATTATTTCCTTCTACCGCCTTCGTAACCCGCATCAGTTCACATACAAGATGCATGATAACGATATAAATCGCTGCAGCTCTATCAAGGACCTCGGTGTTACGATCGACAGCAAGATAAGGTTCGACGAGCACATTAGTACAATTACATCTAGAGCTTTCGCCATTCTTCGTTTTATACGTAGGAATACCACTGATTTCGATGATATTTGGCCGGCGTTCTGCCAGAACGAACCAAGCGCCAAAAACATTATTTTGAGTAATTCAATTGCAGCTGACCTAATAAATAATTTTATCACTCACATATCACAAGCAGGATGTCTTTTATGCCATGAGATTATACATATCCGTAAAATAGTATGTTATTATCGAAATAATTAATTTTTAGTTTGGGTATGTATGCACTGAGTTCACTTTGGCAGAATGAAAATGAAAGAATATGGTTTTCAGTTCAATCTGGTTGGCTGTATTTTTACGCTATGTCATTTTTACAAGGTTGAGAACAACTTATGATGCATGGAGAAGTTATATTTCGGTTTGACTAAAGTGAATTGGTGAAGACTCTCAACCTCTTTCTTGAATCCGGCTTAAAGAATGGAGCATCTGGGTCGTGGCTATACTTAAGCACAATGCACAAGTATTCCGTATACGTGGGTTTTTATTCCATAATAAAACATCACCGTGTTTACATTTTTTGAGCCGAGGCGTCCAATCAACATTCTTCTGGTGAGAATCCAAAACTTTTTCAGTAGACTCAAATGTAACATTTTCGCCTGTTTCTGAAAAGTTATGTTCGAAGAAAATTGAAAAATTTCTCAGTCAAGGTGAACCAGGTTCAACCAGGTTCACCAGGTATTAACCTCTTGAATTTCTGTCCTCCATAGCGAAGTCATTCTCGATATCGTCGACAATTTCGGATTCTGAATCTTAAAGAGAATGCAATCCTATAAGCATTTTCTTTTCAGCCATACAGTTCTTTATTTTCTGTTCAGCCAGGGTGTACCAAATACATACTAATAATTAACACGGTATCATTATACAACGCATTGGTATTTTGTAACGGCTATTGATTAATTTCATATATTGTATGTATATTGACTGATTTTTGTTATTTCTCGCAGCATAATATTTTAATTATTGAAAATAAATTTATTTTAAAACAAATTGTACTTGGTTCCTTTTGGCTGAACGCAAACTTAAAAAATGCAACACAGCTCTACCATCGCTGTTTTACGCTGCAGGGCAGCCATAGAGCAGTATTCCAGGCTCCTATGGTTGGTTTTCGGTTCGCTCTGCTTGGATGCAATTTGGTTTTTTCTACAGTCTGCTACACAAAGTTTATGTTCTAAGACTGTTGTTATTTGTTCGAATGGAACGATTATTTTATGGTCAATAGATTATTAGTTTTTGCATCCAATGGTGTAAATAACTCAATTTTTGGAAAATTGGCGCTTGGTTCGTTTTGGCAGAACCCCGACCATTTATGCCTTGAAAACGCTCTATTGCTCTCTTGCTCGCAGTATTCTGGAGTATGCAGCACCGGTTTGGTCTCCATACTCTATTACGCTTGTTACTAAAATTGAAAACGTTCAACGTGCATTCATCCGGTTTGCACTGCGCCGTTTGTCCGATACGGCTCCCGTCTTACGAAAATCGCTGTCAGTTAATAAGACTTAGTACGCTAGTTGAGAGAAGAGTGATATCACGCAGACTGTTTATTTTCGACCTACTAGAAGGGATTGTGGATTGCAGTTACCTCCTGAAGCAGCTAAACATTCATGCACCTCGTCGGAATTTGCGAAATTATATGTTGCTTTGGACTCCAACGCACCGAACATTGTATGGTCAGAATAACCCGTTGCACGCTTATTGTAGGCTTTTTAACGAAGCATCTCATGTATTTGACTTCAATATCAGTAAAAGTAGGTTTAGAAAAGTAATTGTTAATTTAAGTTGATAGTAATACTAGTCTGTACAGAATTGAAGACTGTGAACAACAATAATCTTGTACAGCAGATGCCTAACATGATTTGAGAAACTACTCTTTAGCGCTTAAATAAAAATTAGCCGAGGTTTGTTACACGCTTGACAAACTTAAACTTGTAAATCTACATCGGTTAAAAGCTCGGTGTCTCACATTAAATTATAATATAAATACAAAAATGGACTTGAAATTAACGAAACGCACTAAATAAAATAAATACTTTCCACATTTTTTTTCTTTTTGCCTGTCTAAATCTTGAACTGCTGTGGAATGAACGTAGCTTCAGTGTCATCAGCAAAAGTTTAATAAACATATCTATACGTACTGAATAAACGTTTTACTATTCGTTGCATAACAATCATACAAACGCATCTTCCACGCATGCTGGAAATCACTGTGCTGTTTAAACTCTCCAAAACCAACTGTACAAGCATTGAACAAAGGAGTTTAGATATACTTTAAAAGCAGTTATATAGCATGTGCTGAATTAAAGCTGTCGGTTACACGTTTAATAAGCAAAAAATGTTCCTTAGGACATGGTTCGCTAGGACTGACAGATGTCTACACGGGAGACTAGATAGGACTAATAAGCGAAAGTTTAAAACGTTTTGTACTAAGTTTTAAACCAAAATTGTTTGCGGTAAAGGAACATTGCGCTTGGCCAAATTGTTGCGCTTGGCCAAACAGTGAAAAAGTATTTGGCGAACATGGACATATATGTCAGGATGCGAGAGTTCCGTCCACTTCTGGTGAATGACCCTTTGGGTTAAAACCACTCAAAAATAAAAAAAAGTTCCGTCCACTGGTCTCGGAGCTGCAGGTAATGATGCAGTGGCAGCGGCTGAATAAGACGATTTTCCCGGCGAATCGCGACGTGGTAATGAGGAGACCTACCTCATCCTGGATGGTAACGACTGGCAGGGCACTTCGTATTTCCCCATAAAGGAAGTAAGCTCCGAGGTGAAGTTCAATTCTCACACCAAGTTTCCCAAGAAGGTGCTGCTGTGGCTGACAAACAGCAAGAAGGGGATTTCAAAGCCGCTCTTCTTTCGCTCCGGACTGGCCGTGAATGGTGAAATTTATAGTACAAAGTGCCTGCCGGAAGTTGCGTCGTTCATCAAGAATTACCATAATGGCGAAGACGCGGTGTTCTGGTCGGACCTGGCGTCGGCCCACTACTCGAAGCGATCGTTGGAGGAGATGGGGCGGCTGAATATCGATGCCGGCGACCTCGCCCAACGTCCCCCAGCTGCGTCCCATCAAGAATTTCTGGGCAAACCTGAAGCACAGACTAACAGAAGCAACACTTCGAACAAATTTTTTAACAAAACATCGTTTCATTGACATCCCTAAAACTTGGAAAAAACACTAGTATCACCTGGCGTCGTCTTCGCGCTACGCAGAGCAGGTCGCTATAAATTTATCAATGCTATAAATTTACTTGTATATTATCTGACAACAGCGCCAGCTTAGGAGAGCGGCGTTCTCGCGCAGCGACTGTTGTTTGAGTCTTGGCTTAAGTGAAAATTTGAAATGATCGTTTTTTGGCGATTGAATGGGGCTTCAGTGTTACGTCTGTTAGTCTGTGGCTGAAGCGTAAGATCTATTCCAACATTTTTTTCGCCAAAACTGCGGAGGAATCGATAAATAAAACGAAGGAAGATCTCAAAAACATGCCTACACGCATGTTTTCGTCCGCCATGGCGAATGTTCCGGCAGCCACGTATCCAGAGGTGGGGGCCAGGAGCCCTATCTTGGCTCCTAATACATTATATGCATATCTTACTGCTTATAAATATAATACACTAGCTGACCCGACAAACTTCGTATTGCCACAAATTAACCTGTGTTGTACATAAATCATGAATCTCGGATGATCTTTGTCACTATCTCGAGTTTTGCAAGCCCCCCAGTGGGCGGCGCTTCCGACGGCGGGTCACCGGCAACACTCGCGACCGGCTCGTCCTGAATGATCTAGTGTTACTATAGATAGTCTTTTGTGGTCTTGTTATTGATTAATATTTTATGGAAGAGTCTCGAATTTCTCGAGTTGGATTAGTTTTTGAGTTTCGCAAAAATTTCTGTTTTATTTGTATGAGAGTCCATATCCCCCTACCACAGGGGTGAGAGGTCTCTAACTATCATAAAATAAATTCAAGACTCAAAAATCTCCTACATGCTAAATTTGGTTCCATTTGCTTGATTAGTACTCAAATTATAAGGAAATTTGTATTTCATTTGTATGGGAGCCCACCCTCCTAAAAGGGAAAGGGGTCGTAATACACCACAGAAAAAAAATTCTGCCATCTAAAACTCTCACATGCCAAATTTGGTTCCATTTGCTTGATTAGTTCTAAAGTTATGAGCAAATTTGTATTTCGTTTGAATGGGAGCCCCCCCCCTCCTAAAAAGGTAAGAAGTCCTAATTCATAATGGGAAAAATGGTTGCCTCCAAAAACACCCACATGCCAAATATGGTTCCATTTGCTTGATTAGTTCTCGAATTATGAGGAAATTTGTATTTCATTTGTGTAGAAGCCCCCCCTCTTGAAGTGTGGAAGGATCCTAATTCACCGTAGAAAATATTTTTGCCTCCAAAAACCTCCACATGCCGAATTTGGTTCTATTTGCTTGATTAGTTCTCGAGTTATGGGGAAATTTGTATTTCATTTGTATTGGAGCCCCCCCTCCTAATGTGGGAAGAGGTCCTAATTCATCACAGAAAAAATTCTTGCCTCCAAAAACACCTACACGCCAAATTTGGTTCCATTTGCTGGATTAGTTCTCGAGTTATGAGGAAATTTGTATTTCGTTTGTATAGGACCCCCCCTCCTAAAGTGGGGAGGGGTCCCAATTCATCATTGAAAAAAAAATTGTCTCCAAAAACACACATATGCCAAATTTGGTTCAATTCGCTTGATTAGTACTCGAATTATGAGGAAATTTGTATTTCATTTGTACAGGAGCCCCTCCTCTTAAAGTGGGGAGGGGTCCCAATTCACCATAGAAAATTTTCTTGCTCTCGAAAACCTTCACTTGCCAAATTTGGTTGCATTTGCTTGATTAGTTCTCGAGTTATGAGGAAATTTGTATGGAAGCCCCCCCTCTTAAAGGGGAGAGGAGTTATAATTCCTCTTATAAAGAGGGGAGGGGTCTCAATTCACCATAGAATAAATTCTTGTCACCAAAAAAAACACCCACATGCCAAATGTTGTTCTATTTGCTTGATTAGTTCTCGAGTTAGGAGGAAATTTTTATTTCATTTGTACAGGAGCCCCTCCTCTTAGAGTGGGGAGGGGTCCTAATTCACCGTAGAAAATTTTCTTGCCCTCGAAAACCTTCACATGCCAAATTTGGTTCCATTTGCTTGATTAGTTCTCGAGTTATGAGGAAATTTGTATGGAAGCCCACCCTCTTAAAGGGGAGAGGAGTTACAATTCCCCTTATAAAGAGGGAGGGGTCTCAATTTACCATAGAATAAATTCTTGTCACCGAAAACACCCACATGCCAAATTTGGTTCTATTTGCTTGATTAGTTCTCGAGTTATGAGGAAATTTGTATTTCATTTGTATAGGAGCCCCCCCTCCTAAAGTGGGGAGAGGTTTTTATTCATCATAGAAAAAATTCTTGCCTCCAAAAACACCTACATGCCAAATTTGGTTCCATTTGCTGGATTAGCTCTCGAGTTATAAGGAAATTTGTATTTCGTTTGTATAGGAGCCCCCCCACTTAAAGTGGGGAGGGGTCCCAATTCATCATAGAAAAAAATTTTGTCTCCAAAAACACACACATGCCAAATTTGGTTCCATTTGCTTGATTAGTTCTCGAGTTATGAGGAAATTGGTATTTCATTTGTACAGGAGCCCCCCCTCTTAAAGTGAGGAGGGGTCCTAATTCAACATAAAAAATTTTCTTGCCCTCGAAAACTTTCACATGCCAAATTTGGTTCCATTTGCTTGATTAGTTCTCGAGTTATGAGGAAATTTGTATGGAAACCCCCCCTCTTAAAGGGGAGAGGAGTTATAATTCCCCTTATAAAGAGGGGAGGGGTCTCAAATTACCCTAGAATAAATTCTTGTCACCGAAAACACCCACATGCCAAATTTGGTTCTATTTGCTTGATTAGTTCGCGAGTTATGCAGAAATTTGTGTTTCATTTGTATAGGAGCCCCCCCTCTTAGTGGGGGGAGGGGTCTCTAACCATCACTAAAACCTTTCCTGGCCCAAAAAACCTCTACATGCAAATTTTCACGCCGATTGGTTCAGTAGTTTTTGATTCTATAAGGAACACAGGACAGACAGACAGACAGACAGACAGACAGAAATCCTTCTTTATAGGTATAGATTACAATACATTTAATGTATTGTAGTTCTAAACGAAAAAATATGCATATAAACAGTTAAAATCAAAATTGGGCCCCCGGGTTCCCCTTCTGGCTACGTGGCTGTGTTCCGGTTAACTGCCAGAAGGCCGCTCGCAAGGGCATTGAATTTATTTGCAAGTAAGCTAATGTAATAACCTTCCATGGGAAATTAATCAAACTCAATTAGCTGTTTTAGTTTTTTTATCACCATCCGAAAAAAGTCCATTTTTTAATGCATACGTTATTATAAATTACCTTACAAAATAGCATAAAAATATTGCTAATGTATGCAGCAATTCAATGCACGTCGATAGTATTACCACAGATTAACAGACGTAACACTGAAGTCTCATTCCATCGTCAATAAAAACCAAGATTTCAAATTTTCGCTTAAGCCAACACTCAAACAACAGTCGCTGTGCGAGAACACCGCTCGCCTACGCTGGCGCTGTTGTCAGATAATATAGAAGTAAATTTATAGCATTGCTAAGTTTATAGCGACCTACTCTGGCGTAGCGCAAAGACTGCACCAGGTGATGCTAGTGTTTTCTCCAAGATTTAGGGGTGTCATTGATGTTTTGTTAGAAAATTTGTTCAACGTATTACGTCAGTTAGTCTGTGATTATCATTTATTTCGGAAAGTAAGTCAGTTTGGCATTTTTCTGAAAATTTGTATTTCGCTTCTTGTTATCAGCACTGTACAGAATATTTTTTTCACTCTGGTTCCTTCTTCTTCTTTACAGAATACAGACAGTACCGAAAAATATTCGGCTAAGCTTTTGGCTCCTTCCACTCGTCCGTCACAGAAAACCATTTTGTCTTAAACTGCTGTTAGCTTTCAATAGTTTTTTGGGTCTCTTTCAGGTTCTGATTGACCATTTCCAATACTTCTCGATTAGACAGAGCTCTAGATCGTTGTGGAGGTTCTTACCTTTGGGTACCACCTGCACGTTGTTGGCGGCATATCATTACTCCATTACCTTTAGTCCGTCATGGCAGATCTAATCCGGTCAAAATAACCCGGAACAAACATGTTACTTCAAAAAAGATAGTAGATGCTTTTATAGATGTTCACGAAAATTTTCTGGTTTCTAACTACATTTTTCAAACTACATATACATATAGCGTGCTAAACTAGATATTTCCTGATGAACTTGGATTCTTTCATATGCTTGAAAATGTCGGCATTTTTCTGATTGCCGTATAATCTTGTCGCTGCGGCTTCCGATATTCGACTTTTCCGCATCGACAAAAGCTCCCCGAATGTTCTATTGCCTTCGGTCACCTTCGGTAACAGCTGATTTGGTCATTTTTAACGATTTCACTAAGTCGAGGCGCGATTAGTCCGGCGCGAGCGAAATTTTGAAGCGTTACTTTTCTTAATTCATCCTTCATTCGATTGGAAAAAGGGCAGATTTCGAAAATCGCGGCATTGTGTTTAGGAACATTTCTGGCGGAGGATATCAAAATTGTCTAATACATTTTAAAAAGTGTTCAAATTTGCATTGTGATAATCGAGGGAGTCTACTTTAGGCTAAATGAGTTTCAAATATTCAACAAAGCTTACATGCGAACAAACAAAAGTTACAGTTCAAATTTGTAGAGCAAAACGAAATCCTACGTCTGGAAATTTTCTTTGATATGATAAACCTAAAACACTAAGAATAGTAAATATTCCTTCGTTTTGCGGGGAAAAGTTATTTTAGTTTTGTTTGTCTTTCGTTTCAGTCTGGTATCTAAAATATTATATCTTTATCGGTTTATATCTGTAGGGTAATGTCGTTATCGTCGGGCCACTGTTATGGTCGGGCCACCACGATTTGTTCAGTTTTAGTAACTCGTGATACCTTTGTACAAGCATTGTAAAACTTCTTACTGTGACAGCTAACTTTTCACAATATTGTGAGTTTCAATCGTGTATTCAAAACACGCGTACTGAATTCACTGATAGAAACAATACAAAAAAAGTTTTGCAGTTGCAGTTAACTTTTCTTCAAGAAATGATTCATGAAATGCAATTATCGGGATAAATATTGAAAATTTATTAAGTGTGTTGTGCTCTTTTCGAAGGCTATTGAAAAATCCCGTCCAGTTAGGTATTTGGGTAGGGTAAGGGGGAAAATGCTAGAAAAGCGCTTATTGTAAAGGTCGGGTCACTTGTGTAGGCATGGTTGGGCCACCATATTTTTAAGCACAGAAGCGCAATTTTCGCTAGAGAATGTCAGTCGCGTGAAATGTGATGAAATAAAGCCTAATTAGTACAATAAAAACCTAGATTGTTGTTGATTTTTCATTGCAGTAGTACACATCGGAAAACGCGATTGTAGTAAAATTGATTTTACAAGATCAAATCAAAATCAAAAATTTCGCAAGGATGTTATTAAAAATAGGATATTTATACTTATATAGGCCGTTGCTCACGAAATTCATTCTTTTGATGTCTCTACATAGAGTTTCAATACGTATTTCTTGGATTAAGAGCGGTGGCCCAACCTGTACAACGTGGCCCGGGTATGACAACATGTTTTGTCTTCACGTAAATGCCTATAACTTTATTATTTTTTAAGCAATCAGTTCAAAAGTTTCCAGAAGTATGGCTTATTCTTAGACCTTTCCAACGATTTATTTAGATTTTAAAAAATCTTTTTAAAACCGAAGTTATGGGCGAATGTCAAAAAGGCGGCCCAACCACGACGACATTCCCCTATTAACTAAGATCCAATCGTTCAGTCAGGCTACCAATGAAGCTATAGAGTAAAAATGTTCAATAAATGAAGAAGGAATAGCTTTGCATATCTAAAAATAATACTGGTTGATTTCGATTTTAATTTGGTTTGGTATATTGTACCATCACTACGCCACCCGATGTTTGCTACTACTGAACAAGTTATCGTTTTACTTTTCAATGAAATTCGATTACTTCTGTTTAAATGGAAACTGTTTAAATCAACCGATTCTTTCCCAATCTGATCACGTTTTGGTTTATGACAAGCGCGTGTTCATCTCATTATCAAGATCTTTTTCGTACATGAGCAATCGCAGTAACCCTGAGCAGTGCTGTTAATATTCATCAGCATAGCGTTCAAACTTCTGGATTATCAGTCTACCTTGCATTGAAAATCTGCTTGCTTTGATCAAACGTACATAATAACTAAATGCAGCAAGCATGAACTTCATGCACGAGAATATACAATATCAGCGCCCTGTGATATTGTAACAAACTGATATTCACGTTTGAGCAGTGAAAATCAATAAAAATAATTTATGTTGTTATTTAGCATCTATTGCGTTCAGCTGTTGGACATAAGATTTTTCTTTTCATTTACTGCATTTAAAATTGTTTTTTTCCTGAAGTGAATATCACCTTGTGGATTTGAAAATCACTTTCTCCTGTTCTATTTTCACGATATATTGAACTTGTATACTACGATGAAAATCACTGTGCAGTTGTACATACGAAACTCAGAGGCATAAAAAACAATGTATGCTAAGAAAAAAGATTTTCTGTTTTGTTTGAAATTCGGTGATAATTAAAGGCCCTGACCCTGAGGCAAAATGTAGCACTTTCTATCACATCCGCTTCCTGGATGCCGAATCCACTTCCTGGAAAGATTATTTCCTGATACGTTATGGCTCATTCCACGTGAACTGACTGAGGAAAACTTCAACCGATTAATCCACCTTCTTGGATTTGAACCAAATTTGTTAGGCCCTTCTTCGATCAATGGGCCTTCCGGTTTTTTCATGAAAAAGCTTCATTTTGACCAGATCTTTTTGTTTTCTTTTGTTTATATCTACGGACATATTAGATTTAGAAAACAAACTCCGTTTGCCATTTTCAAAAGCAGTTTCCCAAAAGGAAACCGAAAATAATATTAAATTTTCATTTGGCTTCACATGGGTATAATTATTAATTTCAACTCCGTCGTGCTTCGTGCATTTATATAACATAAACAATAATTTATCGCCAATCACCGAAAAGATATTTTGGGTCGATCCCGAGATACAGTGCTTTGAAGCAAGTAAATTTTTAATTTCTAATGTAAAATCAAAAGCAGAATTACATTTCTTGAAACAATGAGGTTCTATGCAATGTAAACGCACGCTGTTGTATAAAACTGTGTTGCAAACTTTCGAAATATGCGCCTGATTGGCAATACTAGTAGCATAACATTACAAGATCAAGCTATATATTATATACTATTTATTAGATGCTTCCACAATAGCGCAAACTACCAACTTTCTATATGCTTCATTTAGATATCTACTGTTCATCTATTTATTAAGTCGACATCAATAGACTATACAGATCTATACACATCAATTACGGAGAGTAAAAGCGGTCCACATACGGAACCATACGCCACACGTCACACGTCGGCAAATGGGCAAGCTACAAGAAACAATGCCATGCCACACGCGTGTAGTTTCTTGCGAATGTGTGCAAAATGTGTGCAAAATCTGTGTTGCATACTTTCGAGAACACACGAATAGCCTATTTGTCGGCTTGTGCCGTGTAGCTTCGTGTGAGGACCGCTTAACAACGAACGTAAGAAACTATTCAAACAATGTGCTTATCTGTGAATTCTATGCTGCAGGGAAACGAGACACAAATGCTATTTGTTTGCACTTTTAAGCTATGGTCACCCAAAGCCCTGTGAGTATAGCTATCAATGGAGATTTTGTATAACACGGAACCAAGAAACAAAACAAAGTAGATGTTTACTGTTTCAATTTCTATAAATTTGCAGCATTTATAATCCGAAACACAATCAGTGTCACCGCTTTGGATATAGCTCTCATGAAGCTTTATAGGGCCGGAAAATTCACCGCTTGATGCAAAGCATCCGTCGGAATCACATTTGTTTCTGTCTCGATAGCTTCTGGTTAAACGATAATTGAAAAAGTCAGCATCACGCAATGGTGTTACTCCGATAATACGGAACTTTGCGTTGCACAAAAAAAAATTATTTTTTGCATCGAACAAGGGGGGTGCATGATTATTTTTGGGTGAGTGTAATTTAATCCTGTTGCAAGAAAAAGGACACCCACTGGTACTCGGGTTATAATTCCATCTGATTCTTTTCCCTTAGTGTATACTGTCATATAAAACAAGCACTGACGTGTCTGAAAGATGAGCATTCTGCAGCCGGTTGTTCGGTTCGTTTGACAGTGTGGTCACTACTGTACCAAGCATGAAACTGCAAATTTTGATTGGCTCGTGCTGCTATGTCCACTTTGAATGCTACAGGCATTGATCGCCGGTGATAATAGAAACAATCCAATCATTGTTCGCAAAGCAAATATCAATATCCTTCTCATAATAGTAAAATTTAATCGAAATGTGGATGTCACTCGGCTATTCACGAGCATCGATTTGATTTTTAAGCTCGAATGATCTTGTTGTCGTTACCACTGCACCGTAACTGCTTCACTACGCATACTTTGGCTCAATCGACGCGAGCCCACATATTTTTATGTGCTGCTGTCGTCTGATGAATTCGGATATCACAAACAATACCATTTCAGTTCAATTGACTGACCGTAAGGACAACCTTTAACTATGAAATTGTATTAAATCGAAATGTGGTGACTGAAACAATGAACCATTGAAATTGTAAACGGAAACGTTCGACCTATGCACCAGCTGATGTGTATTTGTTCAGTGATTTGTAGCTTGCTACCATTACAAACGAATAAACAGAAGCCTGTTTTAAAAAATTAATTTTTTTAATAGTTTCCCAGCAGTAATTATTTAAAGCCAATAAATAATTAAAGAAGCGGCGAAAACATTTAAGAGAAAATTTTGTTTTCGCGTTCATCCTTATTTTTAAGCTTTTTTTGCAGTCACGTGCAGTATAAAACGCCAGAGATGCTAATAAATGCTTGATTTAATGCTTATAAGCAATAATAAGCATTATATTGGTTATCTGGGGAGAATTGAGATTTTTTTCAAAGCATGGTATTAGTCTGGTTAAAAATAGTAATAAAAACTGCAACAATGTACGATGTAAAATTCACCAGATTTTTATTGATATTTTTGACTCTTATTTTAGTTTCAATTTCAAACTAATTTTTGTCACTTTTTTGAGGCTAAGTTGTTTTGACTACACTTGTAAATGAATTGTTCTAACTTTCAGACAATCATTCTCTCTGCTGTTTCCACCAAATTCGATTCCAAAGTAGCGGCCTTATCTCGCGCGTTCGAGTCGTTCGTATCAGTAGTCCGAAAATGCTGTTGGCGGTGTTATTCTGGATGGTTTTGACTGCACAAACGAACGGAAGCATTACGGAGGTCAAGTTTCAAGACGGTTCGACGGATTGCCGGTGGATTTATCAATGCTGCCAATTTGATCGTGTATTTCCAAGCTATTGCCAAAGACTCTGTGAAGTTCCAAAAATTGTTTGCGAACCAACGCCGGCATCGACAACTGTCCCGGCTAGTACGAGGCATATTCTGGTTGCGCCAAATTGCCGTGAAGGCTATCGTTTGAATAAACGAGGACTATGTAAATTGGTATTTTGATCGTCTCCATACGCTACACCATGAAATTATTTCTGATTCTTGTGGTTATCGGTGCTGTTGAGATATTTGAAGGAGGAAGTTTGTTCATCAACAATCAAGGAGAACACTGCGAGTGGCGATATTCATGTTGTAAGAAAACTGAGATTGGCGACTGTGAGGAGTTGTGCCGAGATCCTACATCCGTTGTTTGTGTTGATCCTAGCGGAGTGCCGAAACCGATCCACATTCTCAACGTACATTATTGTCCGGAAGGATATCGGCGGGATCGGAAGAACAAATGCAAGGAGGTTTTGTGAGATAAAACAAGCAAATTAATGATTGTCATTTGTAATGGTCATGACATGACATTTTTAGCCTTAATTTAAAAAAATGCTTATTTGAAGGATATTGTATTGCATAATTGTCTATGCTTTCAGTTTGCTAAGAGTCATGAAACTGAAATTCTTCATAATTATCTTCATATTAATCTAGTGTTGATATACAACGTGGCAAATTTTGCGAAAGAGCAGGAAAGGGTTATGAATAATATGGATATGTTAAATACGTCTTGTTAAAAGTAATAACTACGAAATAAATATACTTAAATAACGTATATTAGAGTATACTAATATTCATTGATGTTCTTTCATGCTCATCTTTTAAAACTTTCCAGACAACTTTAGCCATATTAACGAATATTTGTAGATAACGAACGCTTAAAATTTATATCCAGCTTTCCACGAGCGATAATGGCGGCTGATGGGTACAAACTTTCTGAAGGGCACAGTTCGGTTTTGACAGACAGCAGTCACTGCGGTTAGTATGGAAGCCACTACGGTTGTTTGCCGGTTGAGTGGAAAAATGTAAACATTGCTTAGTTTTCGAAGACCAGCCGGAATGGAATTTAGTTACACGGAAGTGCAGTTTTGTGGCTATTCTTCGAGAAATATTGTCACATTGACCCAATGTAAAGATGACTTCACAAAATGATAGCTAAGAAAGTACAAAAATTCGCTTCTCTTCAACTAAATTCCTCTTCGGCTGGTCTACGAAAACTAAACAATGTTTACATTTTTCCACTCAACCAGCAAACAACTGCAGTGGCTTCCATAGCAACCGCATAACCCCCCCCCCCCCTCCCCCGCCGTTAGAACAGATTTACACCCCTTAGAAAAGACCCAGTTGTCTACGGCGAAACGAAAATTAACCTAGGAGTGCCCATGTAAGGTGGTAATGTCCCAGCACCTGATCTCCAAGAAGTCAAACGAGAAATCCGGTTACTGAAGACCACCACGCTGCTAAGCACCGGCCACCGGCAGAGCATTATAAACATGACCTAAAACGCTGGCAACGGCTCTACATTGGGTATTTTCCAAGATTTGGGATGAAGAGACGCTATCGGAGGAATGGATGGAAGGAGTGGTGTGTCCCATCTACAAAAAGGAAGACTACTGCAATTACAGCGGAATAACGCAAGTAAACGTCGCCTACAAGGTACTTTCCTAGATTCTGTTACGCCGGCTGTCATCGATAGCACAAGCTTTCGTAGAGAATTATCAGGCGGGTTTCATGGGGGCTCACACTAATACGGCCCAAATTTTCCCCTTCCCACAGATCTTGCAGAAATGTACAACGTGCCCACGCATTAGATCTTTATTGATATTAAAGTAGCAAACGATACAGTCGATCGAGACCAGCTATGGCAGATAATGCACGAAAACGGTTTTCCGGATACACTGACACGACTGATCAGAGCTACATTGGGTCGCGTGATGTATTTCGTGCGCTTCTCGGGACACTCTCGAGTCACTTTGAGATGCGACGAGGCTTATTCTGCATGCTGTTCAACATCGCTCTTGTGGGGGTGATCCGACAAGCGGACATCGAAACGAGAGGCACGATTTTCTCCAATGGTAGCCAAATACTTGGCCTGGCAGATGATTTTGAAATCATAGCCAAGAAGCCTGCGAAGGCGCAGGCAATCTACGCCAGACTGGAAACGGTGTCTAGGAGGATTGGGTTGAAAATAAATGCGTCGAAGATTAAATATATGAAAGGATGAGGCTTAAAAAAAGAAACGCGCGTCTCCCACGGACGGTAACCGTTGACGGCGATGATCTAGCAGTGGTAGATGAACTCGTGTATTTGGGTGATCATCGTGCTGGTGATCACGGACAACAACACTAGTAAGGAAATCCAGCGGCACATTCAAGCGAGAAATTGGTCCTCCTTTGCCCTTCGCAAAACGCTATAACCAAGAAGCATATGCCGCTGTACGAAGCTGACAGTGTACAAAACGCTTATGTAATCGGTACTTTTTTGTGGATTTGAAGCTGTGACGCTGCTCACAGAGGACATACTCGCCCTCGCCGTGTTCGAGCGGTATCAGGTATCAGCATGAGCGGAGGTGCTGCGAATGATACTTGACAGAGTACAAACTGAAAGCGGAGAATGGCGGAGGTGTATGAATCACAAGCTACAGGCACTGCTTGGCTGGCTGGAGTGATTCCCATAGCACATTTGACGAAAGTCGGTAGGATCTGGTGGGCCGGACACGTCGTGAGGATGTCAACCGACAGACGTGACGAAAATAGTTCTGTTCAACAACCCCACTGGCACCATGAACGAGTAGGCTCATGCAAGATGACTCGATCAGATTGAGAGTAATTTGCGACTCCTGAGATGGCTGGGAAATTGGCGATGAGTGGTCCAAGAGTCGAGTTGAATGGAGCCGACTGCTTGAAACAATACGAGCCAGCCTGGCTTTCTGCTGCTGATGACGACTGCGACGAAGATGGTACACACTATACACACACACGCATATCAGATACCGTTTTTAACTTCTTTGTGGTTGTGTACAAAACGCGGCCACATGGGTGATGTAAGACTACGATAGTCTCGTTTTCGGGAGTCGCGCAGATATTTCGAAGTCATATGTTGAGTCATTATCACTCACTATATTTTCGTAGGGGACTCTGTCCACACTGTAATAAAAGCACAAACGCTTATAATACTGAATTCAGAGAAAATTAAGTCCTTTTGGATTAGGACGTCTGTTACAGGAAGTTCGTCGCGAACCATGAATACGCCGTTGCGAATCTCAAAATTTAGGGCCCTATTATGTAAGCCACGTCGAGTAACGCTTTGCTCGACAAGTTTGCTTTTGGCTTTACATAATTAACTTGCCTAACTTTGTGGACTGGCTGAGGTTATATCTGGTTAACCGTTAGACTAGGAAATGCACATTCGAATCAATTTTGTAACCGATCTAGTGCCCCACAAGGGAACAAACTAGGGCCTAGAACTCTCCTTCAATGATGTATATACGCAGTCCCAAATAACAATTCTAAAGCGACTTGGTTTTACTAGAATTTTATAATTGTTTTATTGCGGAATTGATTATTACCTCTGGTTTTATTATGGTATTATGCAATACTAATACCATGCGAGTCAAAAAACACTTATAGCTAGTTATAAAACCATCATAAAACTGTTAACAAAGCAGACAAACAAAGCAGATTTTATGTGGCTGCCACGATAAAACTAGTGCACCTCGTGTCTTATAAACTTATCATACGCGGGGCATAGCAATACAATATGGTGCACCAATAAAAATTGATCTTATTACGGCTGCTTGTCAAACCGCAATAAATCTGTTTTAGTTTTATGGAGCTAATAAAATGGTGACACTCTGGCCAATTAGATTATTGTGAAGTATATTAGATTTCATCATCATCGAAAGAGGCCGTTTTAGCTCGCAAACAAAAATTTATCAAAGCAAAGTGTTTTGCAGAATGAAAGTTATTATCAATCGGTTTTCGTGTCACAGGAACCAACTAAAATGATTTTGCTAGAAACTGACATTGACTAACTAAATATATTTACTTTATTAAAACAACAAGTTCTCAAAAATTGCGAAATTTCGAAGGCGCGTTGTTTGTATCCACTTTTCACATCAACATGTACGATAAAATTTCATGGGCATACGCTGCAAAACAATGGAGTCTGCTGAAAATTTAATAATTATTCTATGGGATACTTTATTATGGTCGCTAGAATGATTTATCTATTTAGGATTTTTTTCTATGATATATTGAGACCCATCCGTCTTTTAACAGGGGGGCTCTTATATAAATGAAACACAAATTTCCTCATAACTCGAGAGCTAATCAAGCAAATGGAACCAAATTTGGCAAGTGGGTGTTTTTGTAGGCAATTTTTTTTCTACGGTGAATTGAGACCCCTCCCCTCTTTAGAAGGGGAATAATGACCCCTCTCTCTTTTAAGAGGAGGGGCTTCCATACATATGAAATACAAATTTCCTCATAACTCGAGTACTAATCAAGCAAATAGAACTAAATTTGACAATTGATTAGTTCTCGAGTTATGAGAACTCCCTCCTAAAAAGGTAAGGCGTCCTAATTCATCATAGAAAAAATTTATGCTTCCAAAAACACCCACATGCCTAATATGGTTCCATTTGATTAATTAGTTTTTGAGTTATGAGGAAATTTGTACTTCATTTATATAAGAGCCCCCCTGTTAAAAGACGGATGGGTCTCAGTATATCATAGAAAAAATTCCTAAACAGATAAATCATCCTAAAGTGAGGAGGGGTCTTAATTCACCATAGAAAAAATTCTTGTCTCCAAAACCACCCACTTGTAAAATTTTGTTCCATTTGCTTGATTAGTTCTCGAGTAATGTAGAAATTTGTGTTTCATTTGTATGGGAGCCCCCCTCTTAGTGGGGGAGGGGTTTCTAACCATTATAAGGTCTCTAACCATTATAAGAAGCTACCCTGGCCCCAAAAACCCCTATATGCAACTTTTAACGTCGATCGGTTCAGTAGTTTTCAATTCTATAAGGAACATACGGACAGACAGAAATCCTCGGTTGACCATAACGCGGAATATAGAGTTTCGCAGAATACCATTTCGCGAAAAACCTTACGCGGAATGTCCCATTTCACGGAAAATCTTTGCGTAGAAAGTACCATTTCGCAGGGGTGACCCAACTGAAGAGGTCAGTAGATCTAGGAAAATAAATAAACCTAGATAGAGGTGATCTCTACGGGGGCTGCCCCCCGAAGTGGCTGGCGCTTCCGACGGCAGGTCGTCGGCACCACTTGCGGCCTATGGTCGTCTCGCGCTGAATTATCTAATGTTACTATTGATAGTTTTTGGTGGTCTTGTTATTGATTAATGTTTTATGAAAGAGTTTCGAGTTCGAGAAATTTCTCGAGTTCGATTAGTTTTTGAGTTACGTAAAAATTTCCGTTTTATTTGTATGAGAGTCTTTATCCACCTACCACAGGGGTGAGGGGTCTCAAACCATCATTAAAAAAATTCCTGCCTCCAAAACCCCCCACAAGCCAAATTTGGTTCCATTTGCTTGATTAGTTCTCGAGTTATGAGGAAATTTCTATTTCATTTGTATGGAAGCCCCCCCTATTAAAAGGGAGAGGGGTCATTATCCCCCTCCTATAGAGGGGAGGGGTCTCAATTCACCATAGAAAAAAAAAATACAAAAACACCCACTTGCTAAATTTGGTTCTATTTACTTGATTAGTTCTGGAGTTAGGAGGAAATTTGTATTTTATTTGTATAGGAGCCCCCCCCCTCCTAAGGTGAGGAGGGGTCTCAATTCACCATAGAAAAAATTCTTGTCTCCAAAATTATTATTTTCCACGCAAAAACCTACGAAAGGATAGACAAAATTGAAAGAATTTTTTTGTGCGATTTTCGGAAATTCTATTGTTCCAATTTCCATTTCTTTCTCGTGTAAGAAGCGTCAATGCTCGGTACACTCGTTTTTAGAGTTCTTTAGGCTGTAGAGCCCACAGACAATTGATTTTATAAAAAAAAGATGAATTACAAGGTCGGATCTAAAATGGTCGTAAATCGAAATCGAGATCGATAATGGTCAAATTTAAAAGCATGCGGGATCAAATTTAAAAGCATGATTCCGCAGGGTCCGGTCAATTAAAGAAACTAATTAGAGGAGATTCCTCCGGATGGTAGTAGTTCATTTTTCGTAAGAATGTTATTTACTTCACCGGAACACGATGTAAATGCTTAAGCCAACAGACAAATAATCTGCGATTTGTTTACACTGACGCTACAGTACAATCCTAATCCAGCACCTTTGAATTAGCCTACGATTTAGTATAGCTTTGTGATTTGGTTTTCCCTACATGCTTCGAATGGACAGTGGTCGGGAAGCCTTATTTAACCAATTAGCACGCTAGTTCAGTTCCTAATTGTAAGTGCGATTTCTGTTGGAACCATTAAAACCAGGTGTGATGGCTTACGTCACGCGTAGTTCGTTTGGTCTAGTAGTCGATAACAGACACCAGTGATTTCCCGAGGCCTTGGCGTGGTTGCAGACGGCGACTATTCTGCGTAATCAGAGTGTGTCAACAATTCGTTTATCTTATTCCTATGAGAGATAGAAACACCATGAAGTTTACTGTCAACTGTCTGCTGTTTGGAATTTCTTTCTTTCTAAGTGTCGCAGTTTGTCGCTGAAACTAGCGTTGTGGCGAGTTAAGCGGGTTTGTATCCGAGAGCGTTGAGGTTCGTGGCAGGACCAATAAGTTTTCTGTTCTATTCGAGTTATTTCAAAATGTAGCACCGTAAGTACATTGAAGTTTCGATTCTGTGAAAATGTTCAAAACAATAGTTCATTTTATATTGAAGATGAAGTACCAGCAGTGCGTAATTGATCTCGCGATCGTGCTGGTTACAATTCCATCATTAGTCGCTGTAGCGCTGCTGTTGGACTACACGATGAACCAAAACGATTGGTCGGATGAATTTGGGACTCAGCTCATAGTATTGGGTCTTGCTGCGGCTCTGTTTGTGATTTGTATCATGATAACATTATATCTAACGCATCGAATTGGAACCTGCATGTGGGCTGGGCCGCTGCACGTAAATGAAGTATCGATATTTACCGTGCAGCAGGACATAGAGCGAGCCTGCCCACCACCGGATTACGATACTACTCTTCTATCTCCGCCATCGTATGAGAAACTGGACAAGTACCTATTAATCGATGAACCTCCACCATCGTACGCAGCATCAGTAGCGTCCTTGGAGGGGGCACATATCTGATAAAGCACGTAGATCTTTGGCCGATATTGTATTTCATCGGGTCGATGAAACTGTATTCAAATTAGTGACGTAATGCGAGATCTAGCGAGATAATAAAAGCGATTGTTTACGCTCTGCTCGAAAGCAACTAAGTCTGTTTATTGACAGAAGATAGCAAGTACCTTGCAAGATTATGAATAAGTGCCAAGGTAATGAAAGCACCTATAACTAGGTCTATACCATAGACTTGAAATGCCGTCATATTGTGTGCAGGTGACTGCAGATGTAACAATCCCTTACTTTGTATTACTTTTTCAATCCAATAGATTGCGCGCTCCAGCGGCTTTTCTGGCTGGTTTTCGAACCATTTTGAACGCTGTAGCATATTCCGGTGGTATCTAAATTATATTTTGACGTTAGTAGCAATGTATGCGGGGTAGGTGAGGGCTTCGGTCGGATATTAAATGCTGACCTGGCTACCCATAGTTTACCCTGCCGAAGTAGTCAGCTACCCTACCCTCATAATTGATTGCATTTACCTATCATCCTGTAGAATTGTCAATATAGTCTCCTTCAAACTATTCTGGTTGAGTTTACGTAATGGAAGGCTTAGTGCAACTCCTGCCCGCACCAACTTATCGACATTTTGGTATTGATCGGCAAAGAACGGTATCCCAATCACCGGAATTCCATGCCATACTGCTTCTTGCAAGCTTAGCAACCCGCCGTGGCTAATTAGTAGCTTAACTTTAGTACTCGACAAAATGGTGACCTGTGGAATCCAACTTTGTACTAATACATTTGATGGTAGTGTTCCCAGCGTAATAGGATCCCCATGTTTCCAAATGAAATTATACTCCGGCATACTGGCGAACGCATTTAGAATTGATTTGTTAATGTCAAGTCCTAGTCCTTCACTCTTCACATTGGTACCTAAGCTAAAAAGTATAACCGCTTTAGTAGGTTGATTGATAAACTCTGCGACATTGGGAGGAATCTGCTCTTGTCGATTAATGTGTAGTCCGCCTACAGGAATCACATTTGGAGGAAGTGGTTGGCAATAGTCCGTACTAAAATCCATGTTCACAAGTACGAGATCGGAATGTTTTTCCAATTGAGTTGAACTCGATGAATTTGAGCCAAACAACTTTCGGAGTCTACGATCTTCACTGGGCATAAAAACCCACTGGCGGTAGAAGTAATCTAAACTCCAGTAGACCAAGTTCCAACAACGTTCGGAAAAAGTCATTTGTGGTCCGAAACTGCTTGCGTAATTCGGCATAGTAGTTACCCGGATCGGTAGGTCTGCTAGCCATGCTGTGTACGAAGGAGCATTGAAAGCTGAAATGGAAATTAGCGGCGGGTTACGAAATCTTTCTACGAAACCCAGCAGAAATTGCCCCATGGTAAAGTCGTGGATGATGAGATCGAATTTGAATGTCTTAGGATAATTCAACAGCTGCGTAATGACTTCTTCCGTAAACAATACTTGACTAGCTTTTTCGTAGAAATCATACATGTTGATGATGTTCTGCGTTGGTGTCATTTCGGCAAAAGAACCATTCCCATTTTGTTCGTATTGAGCCATTATTTTTTCGTAAAAATTTTTCACACAGAGAAATGTTTTGCCTTGAATCGAATGTTCTTCTTCGTATGACAGAATGGTTAAGTTGTGTCCGCTCTCATGTAGCCTGTCGAATATTTGCTTGTTCCAAATGTGGTGACTTTTGGATGGCGTGGTTTGTAAAAATAAAATATTTTCACAGTTAACTGGTACCAAAAGAAGCAGCAGTGCAGGCACAATATATTTACTGATTATACACATTATACCGGTGATTGACCAACATGCGACTGAGCTATCAGACTAATCAGACTCGCGGTAAATGCGAGATAACACATTCCCTTTCCGCTGTAAAAAATAGCATTGGCTTGATAGAACAACTTGGAAGCGGTGATAAGTTCGGATTTTTTTGTAGACATGCGGTTTGTTTAAATCCATTCTCAAAATGTAGTAACTTGTTACCATAGGTAATAAAATTTGGTTGAAATGTTATGAATTAGAGTAGTTCCTTGAGAGAAATTAAACCAATACGTCGATGCAATTTTTATTTATCAGCTTTCTATGCAATTCTCAGAAAGCACCAACGTAAAAAAGGATTACCTACAAATAACCGAAACATAAATAGCTGAAATTACAAATGGCATAATATATCTAATGGTCGAATCATGAATGGCCGAATCACAAAAGGCCGAAACACGTATGGTCGAACGTTATATTCGGCCCCTGACGCTCGAGCCCAAAAAAAGTATGGAACTCTGTGCCCAGGGAAACGAACGAGGGACATTCACGTAGGACTACGAATCCGGGTGCAATTCTACGAATTCGATTCCGTTGATCAGACGAGGAGTTCTACTCCTAGTGCTCGGATGCGAAGGAGAAACTCATCGACCTCAACGTTGGTGGTGAGCTTTAGCCTTCGAAACGTCCGTTTCCTCCTGGCAACTCACCCGTGTGACGATGACGATATCAAGGAGGCTCGTCAGTCCGGCGTATAGCAGTAAACCGACGACCAGTAGCTCGCAGATAAACTTCACGGATGATTTTTGTCCACTAATGCGTTCTGGGACTTCGACCGGCGTAAGATTTTATTTATTTATTTATTTATTTCTACAGAACATTCATCTGAATTTTTAAAATCTTAATAAATGTGCGTCAACGTTATAAAATATTCGATACTTTTAGTTTCGCGACGAATTTCTGCGTTGGTTCATTAAAATTAAACAATTGTTCAACCATTTCGAAGGCCCTAATGCACGCGGTAATCGGTTCCTGATAACCAAATGATGTTCGGTGGTAATTGGTTTGTAGCAAGCCGGTTAAACGGAGAGTACGTTGAGAAGCGCGGAAGTTCAGGAGAGACAGAAGTGTCAGTGAATCAACATTACCATTGATCAGTTTTGCTATAAAAATTGCTTGTTGCCTTTTTCGACGGCGCTCGAGTGTATCGATTCCGAGTAGACGGCAGCGATCCGGATACGGTGGCAGGTTAACGGGGTCACGCCAGGGAAGCTCACGTAATGCAAGTCGGACAAACCTTTTTTGAATACGCTCAATCCGCAAATTCCAGGTCAACTGATGTGGAAACCAAACTAAATTGCAGTTTTCCAGTATTGAACGAACTAGAAAGCAATAGAGAGCTTTCATGGAGAGCTTTCAGATGGAGTTACAGTTGAAACTTAATGCTACTACAGTTCGCAACGGAGCAACGGACGATGTTCCGTTAAATACACGTGGTACGTAACAACGATCATACTTTTCCAATAGTATGCAACAACGATCGTACTTTAATGCAGGTCCGAAATGTTTTCTTGCGACTTGTTGGTTGGGCGTCGTGAGGGTATTAGGATAACTGCAGCAAATACGGGCCGTAACGTGCGGTGTAGATAATTGAACACGTGGGAAACAATTCTGCCTCCGTTCCGAGAAAACTATCCAGTTTGCTGGTTTACAAACGACACTGATGACTTGACGAATTTCACTATTGGTGATTACGGTTCTTGGCCGAACTCGGGGATAAAATTTTCACATGCAGATTACTTTTACTACTTCCGCCCACTGACGTGGCTACTGTTCTCACAGTACAGCAAACTTCTGTTTCTGATCGACTTTTTCTTCTTAGTTTGCACTCGAGACGAAAACCGAACTTCGCCTTCCGTATGTCAAAACCCGGATTCCGCAGGGCTGGGTCTTTTTTAGACCAATTTTCTATTGCGGGATGCTAGATGTTTGCTCCTATGGTGGGGATTAATAGGTGTTATTCACAGTTAGTATGTGTAACAGCTTCAAACTAGACGGAGATATATGAAACACGTGTGGTTCGAAAGGTAGATTCAGTAAGAATGTATTATGTCTTTTATAGGTTTTGTAACTAATGCGCATAGCCTACTATGATGGTCAATGTAAATGCGAATGAAGTTATTTGTATTACAGAACTACGATACTACATTTACTATCTATTTTTTTTTTGTTATTAATCCTAAGCATCATTGGGATCAGTCAATACTGATTGTACATAGTCCTGCATATAAGCTGGTTTACGGATAATTCGTTTACATCTATCAGATTGCTTCTCATTGCTTGATTTAGTAGATAATCCTAGTTCATTAGTTTCTGAAAGTGATTCTCGAGGAATTGGCTTTAAATGAGAAACGTGTCTACGGTACTTTACGCCTGAGTCTTTTGAAGACACTATAACTTCTCCTCCTTTTCTTTTCAGGACCTTGTAAACCTGCGGTTCGTAATATGGGGATAGTTTATTTGTTCTTGTCATTTTCTTTACCAGAACATCGTCTCCCTCAGCAATATTATTTGGTTTAGCATTTCGTCTTATGTCTGCATATAACTTTCCTCGTTCTTTAGCCTCCTTATCACGATCTACCACTTCCTCATCTTCATCTGCTGGCTGATAAATTGACGGAAGCCGATCACGTATGTTGAAGCCAAGAAGCATTTCAGATGGAGTTTTTTTTGTAGTTGAGTGTGGAGATGAACGATACATTAGTAAATATTTATTTAATTCTGCAATCCAGTCAGAATTTGTTTCTTGACTAATTATCAGTCTCTTTAAAAGAGATCGGTTTTGTCGCTCGACTTCGCCGTTTTGTTGGGGCCAATACGGAGTTGTGTTAATTAGTTTTATATTGTTGGAACTACAAAACTCTCGGAATTCATCACTTATAAATTGAGGCCCATTATCAGCGGTGATGGAAAGCGGCAGACCAAAACGAGCGAATATTGCATTTAAACGTTTAATAGTTTCAGTTGTATCTGTTTTTGTCATGATTTCTACCTCTATATAACGGCTGAAATAGTCAACTATCACGAATAAAAAATGAGCGGACGGCAGTGGTCCAAGGAAATCGATAGCTACATGCTGCCATGGTCCTGAGGGTAATTCCCTTCGTTTAATCGGTTCTGGTGCAGATGGTGCTCCGACCAACATGCATCCTCGACAATTTCTGACGTATTGTTCAACTTGCGTATCTAACTTTGGCCACCAAACCTTTGCTCTCAATCGCTGTTTCATAATAGTCATACCAGGGTGACCCTCGTGAGCTAAGTCCAATGTCTGTTTTCTCAGTGATTCTGGAATTACCATTCTAGTTCCTCGTAACAGAATCTTTCCAGCAAAACACAATTCTGTAGCAAATACCTTAAACGGTAATGCACTTTCTGACCAAATATCTTCTTCTATGCCAAGACGGACTGACTGAATAATATTGTCAATTTCAGATGCTGTTTCAATCTCTGTGATTTTCAGAGCAACCGGCGATGCATTAGAAACTACCCAAGCTATGTAATGTTCTGTATATTCGTCAAAAGATTTTCCAGTCACATTATCTGTAACGGACAACCGTGATAATGGATCTGCTATATTTGATTTGCCCGGGCGGTAGACAACTGTTGCTTTGTATGATTGTAATCGAACAACCCATCTTTCAATCCTGGCACATGGTTTGGATCTTGGACCGAAAAGTGCCTCCAA
Organism: Sabethes cyaneus; assembly: GCF_943734655.1. Classification (NCBI taxonomy): domain Eukaryota; kingdom Metazoa; phylum Arthropoda; class Insecta; order Diptera; family Culicidae; genus Sabethes; species Sabethes cyaneus. The sequence continues at coordinate 58,801,762 of NC_071353.1, read as the reverse complement.
CGGTTTATGATCCGTTATTAATTCGAATGACCGACCATATAAATAGAAGTGAAATCGCTCAACTGCCCAAACAAGAGCAAGTGCCTCCTTTTCGATCTGAGCGTACCTCTTTTCAACATCGGATAAGCTTTTACTTGCGTAAGCAATAATCCTTGGACCTTGTTCATTAATTTGAAGCAGGACTGCGCCCAACCCAACCGGGCTGGCATCAGCAACCAACTGCGTACGATCAGATTCATCGAAATATCCTAATGTAGTAGGACAAGTCATATGCTCCTTTAACTTAGCAAATGCTACTTGTTGCTCGAGTTTCCAAACGAAATTTTGTTTTTGAACCGTTAATTGTCGTAATGGATGCGTCAAAGTTGCCAGATCGGGAATAAACCTGCCAAGGTAATTAACTAAGCCTAAGAAACTTCTTACCTCTTCTGCAGATTTTGGTTCTCGGAAACGACGAATGGAGTCTAATTTATCAATGTCTGGCTTGATTCCATTTGCTGACAAGATATGTCCCAAAATTCTCATTTCAGATACTCCATAGATACATTTTTCTTCGTTTAGGATCACATTCCATTCATGTAATCTTTGAATGACCTTTTCCAATCTTATATTATGCTGACTCTGATCAGATCCATGAATAATTATATCGTCGATATAAATCAAACACCCTTCGCACCCGCTCAGAATCTGTTCCATTGTTTTTTGGAACAGTTCAGGCGCGCAGTTTATACCAAACATTAGTCGGGTATAACGAAACAAGCCTTTACGCGTAATGAACGTAGTAATTTCGCGGGATTTCTTTGATATTTCAACCTAAAATAAAACATTAAGATCTTAGCTTCCGAAACTTGAAAATTTATTTGATTTAATTCAACAATCAAAACCAAAACTGATGCAATATATATGTTATATATATTAAATATCGTCAGACACATCACCTACCTGGTGAAAAGCATTTTTTACGTCTAAACAAGAGAAAACCTTTGCCTTTGCCAAATGTGGCAAAAAATCTTCAAGTGTTGGTAAAGGATGATTTTCTCTTTCTACAGCTTCATTTGCTCGACGCATATCTACACATATGCGCACGTCGCCATCATTTCCTTTGGGTACCACTACTATAGGAGATATCCATTTCGCTGGTTCGTTCACCGCTTCGATAACACCTTGCTCAAGCAAGTTGTCCAGTTTATTATCCACTACCTTCTCTAAAGCCACCGGTATTCGTCGATACGGTTGAACAACTGGTACAGCATCTGCTTTAATCGGAATATCTACGATTATATCTCTGATTGTTCCTAGCTTCTTACTTTCAGCATTAACTTCTACTTTATTAACAGGCATTCCTATCTTTAGGACACCCATAGCCATTGCTGTATCTCGTCCAATCAAAATTTTACCATCTCCTTTTATAACATAGAATTCAGCCGATAAGCTAGCATCACTCAACTTGACCGTAGCTGTAAACACACCAATTAGCTGTAACGATTGTCCTCCATAAGCTTTGAACACCATTGACGCTTCTCGACGTTGGTTTGACACATTTATTTTTTTTCCTTTAATCTTTCCCAATTTGATTCACTAAGCAAGTTATACTTAGAACCGGAATCTATCACTGCTGAAACAGTAACGCCACCTATTTCACACCGAATTTCTACATTGCCATCCAATGTTGTAATGTTGAAAACGTATTCAGTTTGTTCATCAGCTATGTGCTTTACAACGTTCATTTGGTCGTTCTTATGGCCCATATCAGTATTATTAATATTTACTCGGCTTTCAAATCTTGGATTAGTATTTGTTTTCCTCGACTCATTCCTTGATTGCTTGCTACGGCATTTCTTTTGAAAATGGTCCTTTCCACCGCACTTATTGCATAGCTTCCCTTTTGCTGGACAACTATCATCTTTAGCAACATGTCCAAAGTAACCGCAACGATGACATTCAAACTGTTTCGGCGCGTCGAATTTCTTCCTTTTTCCATATGTTGTTTCAATCTTATTAACATCCTGTGATTTCAGTTCACCTACACCGGCAAACGATTTTTCTTGTTGAGAGACGGTTTCGAAAATTTTTGCTATTCCTAACACCTGGTCGAGATTGACATCCCCTTGTTTTAGTAATTCGCGACGTAGTTTAGTTGATTCACACTTCTCAATAATTTGATCTTTTATATTTTCTTCCGCTCCATCACCGAACCCACAACGTTCTGCTTGAACGCGTAATCTAATAGTGAAGGCGTCAATATTTTCCCCAGTTCGTGGCTTCATTTGACGTAGCAAGTGTCGTTCATAGGTAGAATTTTCCTTTGGCAAGAAAAAGTCATTCAACTTACTTTTGGCTTCATCGTAAGCAGTCATATTCGGTGTATAATGCTCAACATTCAGCAACGGTCCACGTTCGTTAATTCCTGGTACCTCGGGTAATGTATCGAAGAGTTCCTGAACGCTCGGTCCCGCATAGTGCAGTAATAAATCTCGCTTCCATTCGTCATCATCAATCCGGCTTGCACGAATCATGGCCTCAAAAGATCTTAGCCACTTACGCCACTCTATGCCAACATCATTAGGCTTCGTGCACAAATTACGTAACGCACAGAGGGGAGGGGGGGAGGTTGAGCTTGCGTTACTTTTTGATACGCAGGAGGGAGTGGGAGTCATGAGGAGAGTTACGTAACAAATTTATGAAATTAAAAAAAATTGCTGAACAAATCTGAGCAGGTAAAGACCATTGAGCCCAACAAACTCTTTAAAATTTTGGCCTCAATTCTACTCTCGATCCAAATTTTGTTCTAAACTCAGAACTTGTGTTATATCCACCCCATCGACATCTCTATATCGAGCTGCAGTAAACGTCAACGACAGCATGTCCGGGGCTCAAAATTTGACAGCGGGCCCAAATCAGGCTGCTCGCAGATGAGTGAAACGCAGTGCTGACATGCTATCTCACACACGAGATGTTGGCGGCGAAAACATGGTTGTCTGCCGATGGGGTGGTTATATAATACAGTTTGATCAGAATTCAGAATTGACATTCCGATCAGAGTGGTTTTGTTAGGAATACAGAATTGATGCGTTTCTTGAGTTTATAAAAATAAAATAAATTAAACGAATTGTGCGTTTTTTTTTCAATGGTAGGGGAAGGGGGGGGGGGAGGTATAGTTAACGTTACGTAATTTTAAGGGGGGGTTATGCCAAGCGTTACTTATTGTTACATAGGGGAGGGAGGGGGTCAAAAAACTACAATTTTTGCGTTATGTAATTTGTGAACCACGCCTTAGTATACGACGCGTATTCAAACGGTCTTAGCTGCAGTCCAAGTGATCGCGTTGTTTCTGTAAAACATCAAATCAATCAGCACATCAGTCACTCGACTCCTCAGTTCAAATTTTTTTTTTAACTTGATTTAACTATAAATGCGTCTCACTATAAAATAATTCTTCAACGTATATCTATTACTTTTAAACAACTAACCGATTACTTGACATAACAAAAATATCTTGTATGTCTTGACAAATATGTTCTACTTTGTTCAGCTCGTAACTACTTTGTCTCTGCAAGTTTCGTACTGCTTTCATAACTCAACCCATAGTTACCGTAGTAACCATTGTTACTAAGGTAACCATTTTTGTTTATCGCCAAACGGTTCTTGTTCGAACTGCATTATTCTGATTTTCTCGCATCATCAAAGTAACCATTTTTTTTTTTTCCTGTATGGACTCATCACTGCGACCAGTAAGTTAGATCTATTGTGATATCGCCCGGGTGTTTGTTGTATAACCCGCACTGCATTTATTTTAGCTATAGTCGCTATTGAGTGAGCGATATGCTTATTGAATTTCTTTTTTTATGCGTGCTTGTGTGTAATTGGGTACCCTTCTTTCAATGCTTTACTCTACTTTATCCACCTCGTTCCACATGACAGCGCACAGTCCCCAATTATAGTCATCCCTGGCGTAGCAAACCAGTGCATTTTTACTACAAGGGTCTCATTTTTGCACTGTCAATAGGCCATATCGGGATAATATAGAACTCAGCATGAAGGAAGGGCGATGAGGGGCCTGAGAATAAACCCATGCTAAAGTCACTTTGACATCGAATGGCCTGATTCTACTAAGATTCGAACCCATGACCATTCGCTTGTCAAAGCAGACTCGGTAACCTTGCGGCTACAGAGCCCCCCATCAAAGTAACCATAGTTACTATGGTAACTATAATTGTGCATCACCTAACTTTTCTTGTTCGAAGTGCATTTAAGCGAACATTTTGAAACCAATTTCTACAAAACAAAATTCACTTACTGCATTTAAGCAACGAGTTTCTTTTTCACAAATCACAATTCCGTCTACTGCATTTAAGCAACGAGTATCAGCTTGTTTCGCTTTGTCACAAATCAAATTTTCTGTCTACTGCATTCAAGCAACGTATCTCAAACCAAACAGTCCTTTTTTTATTTTATAATTTGATCGTGCTAGAATCATTCACATCAGTATATCTGCATTTAAGCAATCAACTCGCGATTTGTTATTTTCCTAAGTATTTTATACATACCAAACGAATTTGCCGATCCCATCGTCGTCGCCAAAATGTAACAGCTTCAAACTAGACGGAGATATATGAAACACGTGTGGTTCGAAAGGTAGATTCAGTAAGAATGTATTATGTCTTTTATAGGTTTTGTAACTAATGCGCATAGCCTACTATGATGGTCAATGTAAATGCGAATGAAGTTATTTGTATTACAGAACTACGATACTACAGTATGTTTTTGTTCTAGTCTTACCAATATTTAACTTTAACTTATTGTCCCTTCCATTTTATAAATATTCATGGTTGGCTGTACCGTAGAGCGACACCATTGTCAACGGTATATCACCGGTAACAACTCCAAGCTGCCTTTTTGTTTCTTCTTACTCATTCAGCACGTCAAGCACATCCCCATCCGATAAACGGATGTTCGGGATATTCATGTCGTATGATGGTATTAGATGAAATCTTTTCGGATGGGACGTGGGCGAACTAATGCGTAACATGTTTTTGATGAAGTCAGCCAACAGATTGGCATCTCCTTAGGCTGAGCTCGAAATACATTCTATGACTTCACATTACTCGTGCGTTTTGATAACCTTTGGGCCCTTATGAAAACCCAAAACGACGACGGATTCAGCTTCAATTTTGATTGCAACCTGTCCACGTACGCTGCATACACACTTAAAAAAAAGTACCGAGTTCGGTAAAATATCGTAAATTTTACCGAACTCTGAGCAGCAGAACGTTCGGTAAAATTTTTTTATGATGCCAAACATTACTAATGATCCGTAAACGTCGATTGGCACCATCGAATTTTACCGAACGTTCGGCTGCTCAGAGTTCGGTAAAAAAATTTAAGTGTGTAGGACGCTTAAAGTAGAGCGTTGTAGTCACTTGCGATGATCCTTAGACGATTACTGTTTTCTGCAGATCTGGCATCAAAGAAACGGTTGCGGGCTTTTCGGAACTTATTATTGCTAATTTAGCGACGTGGTAAAACCGCATCGAATATATCATACAGACGTAGTCCTACGTTAAAATGTTCGCTTGTTGTGGAAGCCCCCCTGTTTTAACAGAGCTGATAGTTTTTAAGTGTTCTGTGCGTACAGGTGATCTGATGGGTACGTATGATGTTGTTTTCGTTTGAGTTGAGTAAGCAAAATCATGAACGGTAGCGACCTTGGAGTGCATACCGCTGAAATTCAAAGGAACTTCAGGCGAGAGAACGAACAAACAAACGAATACTTGCCTAAAAAGAATTTTCTTCTTGACCGCGTACGGAGTCAGACACAAGTAAATAAAAAAAAAGACACACTCGGTGGCGGTAAATCACAAAACTTGCCGTAGTGACATCCGGCAACAGATTGTTTTATTGCATTGACCCGGTAGTCTATCTTTTCGGCGGCAGTAATAAAGAGCAATCATACAAAAATAAATATCATCGCTGAGGCGAGTGTGTGGTGCGTGAAATGATCGAATTGGGAGAATAAAACTATGTATTAGACTACCCAATATTAGAGTGCGGCAGTAATTTAGTCAGTAAAACATTCGGCCGGCAACCAAAAGAGTATGGGTGCGAATCGCACCTGTCATTACATGATTCAATATATTTGGTCTATATGTCCAAATGTCCATTCTTTCCATCCGACACTTTCTCACTTTACAAAAAAAAAAAAAAAAATTGAAATTACTTACCGATTATAAAAAAGTTAGCAAAACTATTATAACATGGGTTAAACTTCGTTAAACAATAGGTAAGAATCCCTTTTTTAAGACGGCATTGACTACAAATGGTTATGTGAAAAAACAAATGCGTTGGAGTTACTAAAAGCGCGATGCGCAGAAGTGTTGCTAGTAACCTTCTTCTTCTTCTACCAGCCGAGGGCCGGGGTTGCTTTTGCTGTATCAAGAATTCTTAACCACTGTCCTTGGTCATGAGCAACTCATCGCCAATTCGTCGGCTTCAACCTGGTCGAGCCATCTAGCACGTTGGGCCCGCTATTCCTGGTGCTGGCGGGGTTCTTGAAGAGAGCGGATTACACTGCACAGTCGTCTGGCATCTTTGCGACGTGGACGTCCCACCGTAGTCTCCCAACTTTCGCAAGGTGTACGATGAGAATTTCGCAAAGTAGTGCCTGCAACTCGTGGTTCATACGCCTACGCGACTCTCTGCTACCCATTTGTACTCCGCCAAAAATAGTTCGCAACACCTTTCGTTCAAATACGGCAAGTGCACGTATGTCTTCCGTTAGCAACGTTACTGTTTCAAGTCCGTAGAGGACTACCGGTCTGATTGGCGTTTTGTACATTATCAGCTTTGTGCGGCGGCGTACGCTCCTTGATCGTAGCGTATTGCGGAGGGCAAAGTAGGCTCGACTTCTAGTTTGAATGTGTCGTTGAATCTCCTTACTCCGGTGACCATAGATCCCAAATATACGAACTCATCAACAATTTACAGTTCATTGCCGTCAATAGTCACTGTACGTGGGAGGCAAACGTTGGACTCTGAACTCTGGAGTCTCTACTTAGCATATATTTGGTTTTCGACGCATTGATTTGTACTATCCAATCCTCCTAGCCTTCGTCTTTAGTCTGACGTAGGTTGTTTTTGCCATCCCAAGGTTTTTAGTAATGATGTCGAGGTCATCTGCGAAGGCTAGCAGTTGGCTACTCTTGCTGAAGATCTTTCCTCGCGTTTCGATGCCCGCTTGCTGGCTCACACCTTCAATGGCGATATTGAATACGTACAGGATAGTCCATCCTATTGCCGCAACCATTTGCGCGATTCGAAAGGACTCAAGAAACGCGCACGTAGCACATCACTCACATCACATCACAGTTTATATATGAGACTGCCTGACGAATTCTGTTGCTATTGGGGATAGACTACGTTACAAAATCTGGAAGTGCACCTTGTAGGCGGCGTTGACTAGCGTAATGCCGCAGTAATCTAGCCGATTGCCCTTATTTTAATCACGCGGGTGTGGTTGTTACCTTAGATGTAGTGGACCGGAACCACATGTCGTACCAGCCGCTTGCCCTGAGAGAGACGTTGCTTGGTGTTAATTATGAACAGACTCTCGATGAAAAGTTCAACATACGAGAAGGACAGTTCTCCTTCACGATAACTAAGGTTGTGTACTCTAGCTGGAACTCTGTGAAGATAGGGACAGGAGCTAAAGGGCAGCGGAGATAGATTTGGTTATGTTCGCTCTTTGCCAGAGGATACTGGTAAGAATAAACGCAAAGTTGCTTTTCATTAAGGTTCAAAATTTGTGGCTCAAGCAGTACGTTCCTCACAATCGCTTAATTAATTGTTAAATATTATATCAAATTGATATGTTATATTATTTTAAAAAATGAGATCCCATATGACATCGAGGTATGACGCTGGTCTTACAAGCCAGTCGTCGCATGTTCAAATCTCAGTTGGGAGATCAATAGGATCCCACCACTAGCTCCGCAATTGTCTTGTACCGAAGACTCCAGAACTCAAGCCTGGGCATAGAAGAAGGTTCGCTTTTACACAGCAAAGGATGATACTACTAACGCCATCTCTTATCTTAAGGGAGTTACTACTGCTTATAAGTGATGTTGATGTACGATGTCATACAATGATGTCAGTATAGTTGTGATGCTAGAGTGATGGCACATATACAACCTAAAAGTTACCACCGTCATCCGTAGAGGGCGTACTGACCCTGTCCATCGAGATTTGACAGAGTGTCAGAGGGGTGCTTGTACTTTAACATCTGGCTGCGAAGTCTGTTGAATAAAAATGAAGGCCTAGTTTCGAAAACGGAATGTAGCACTTAGGCTTTGCGTTTGTCGAATTATTTTAACGTGAATAAACAAACAAATAAAAGCATGCTTAATTCGAATCGGTTGTTACGTGTAATTTACCCTTCCAAACGTGTTGAATGCACCTTTTCCAGTTGATTTTCAAACTTCTGTTGTTTGTTTGTTTGTTTGTATGTTAGGTTATGTTCAGTTAATTTTTCAAATAAGTCGAAAAAAATTGGTGAGCATTTTATTCTTTTTTGGATTTCTTTTCATTCGTCGGAGTTGGTCTCTTTCTAAAGTGTCTCCTTATTAGTATGTAATAAGTGATGATCACCAAAAGTAACACTCCTATTATATCCAAACCATAAACTGCTAGTACACTCATATCATGAGCAGGAGAACGCAAGTAGCTCAATCCTTTGTTTTCGATGACTTTCTCGATCCAAAATATGGCACGATCTAACGGATGTTGTGGTTGACCTTTGAAATGATACGACCCTTCCTTCATTTTCGTGTAAAAACTGTAAATAGTATGATTAAAGCTGATGCTCCATTTGAATTCTTAAAACTAGTGTTACCTTGGTTCGTCGAGTACTTTAGCGATTGCATTACTGAGTTTAGTTTCATCTAACTCGACTAGTGGCAGAGCCGTACCAACTCCGGCTCTAACGAGCTTTTCGGCGTTTGAAAACTGATCAACAAACATAGGAAGTGCAACAACGGGCACACCGTGCCAAGTAGCTTCCTGCAGACTCAATAGTCCTCCGTGGCTGATGAAGAGTTTCGTACGTTTATTTGACAGAATAAATGCCTGAGGAACCCACTTTAGAATTAGTAAATTCGGTGGTGGAATGCCGAGCTTCTCCGGTTGATCATGTTTCCAGATGAACCCGTAATTTGGCATATTACGAAATACGTTTAGGATAGCTTGGTTAATTGTTTCACCAAGCATATCACTTCCTATGTTGGTTCCGAAGCTGAGCAGTATAACTCCCTTATTAGCACGTGCTATAAACTGATTAATTATAGGAGGAACATTTTCTTTGCGGGATACGTGAAGCCCACCTACAGTAATCACGTTGGGAGGTAATGCCTGATAGTAGTCCATGCTGAAGTCGGCGTTTACCAGCACAACGTCAGATCGTCTTTCGATAACCTTGGCAGATGTGGCCTCTTTTCCGAAAAGTCGTTTGACACGACGGTCTTCATTGAACATATACACTCGGTTACGCACGAATATATCCACCATCCAATACAGACTATTTTTGATTCGCTCGACAAAACTCATTTTAGAATCAAAACAGGAAGCGTAATGCGGCATATAAGTTGTTCGTAGAGGTGCATCCGCCATGCTTGTTACATGCGGAGGAATATTGAAGGCCGACACTGAAATTAATGGTGGATTGCCGAAATATTCCACAAATCCCAAAAGAAATTGGCCCATAGTAAAATCGTGAATGATTAAATCAAACTTGAACGTTCTGGGGTAAGCCAGCAGCTGCTGGATAGCTTCGTCTTTTTCCAAGATTCGACTGCTGATTCCATAGTATTCATACATCATCATGATGTTCTTGAAAGGACTGCGAAGGTCAGTGTTATCCCATCCGTTTTCATACTCGGCCATCACACGTTTCATGAAGTCTTCAACAACCAAAAATGTTTTTCCGGGAACAGATGTTTCTTGCTCAAACGATAGAATTGTAAGGTTATGTCCATTATCGTACAGCCGATCAAAAATTTGTTTATTCCAAATATGGTGGCTTCTGGATGCAAGCGTTTGTAAGAAAAGAATATTCTCAGCTGAAACACTTTGAAGCGAAGCTGATAATGTAACTAAAGCAGTTATAACGGCAGTAAGCCTATGCCTCATCTTCACTGTTAAAGAGTAAAGCGAATACTGTTTACGTAACCTTCGCATATGGGTTCAGCGGTTATCTTTAAGTTTAAAAAGATAACTGCGCTTATCAGCAGGTGAGTTGAACATGTGGAGGAGAACTCGAGTGGTTGAGATATGTTTTTAAACATATTGATTTACAATTTATCTGTTATGTACCAAGAAATCTAGTAGTGTTTATCAACAACAAGTAATTTTATACTTCAGTTGTTTGGACGTAGTCCATAGTTTTAGCACAGGATGTTATTGAAAAAGTTAATTATGTCACTGGCAGTCATATCGAAAACTAACTTTAAAGTGGTATATTTATTGTAAACTAGTTTTATTAAATACACAGTTAGCTTTGAAAGCTAAGTCAAAAATCTATGACTTGTTTTTAATGATTATTACACCAACTAATGGAACAAACTTCTTTTTTCACAGTAGATCAAACACATATCGGCAACGATTCCGATGGTCCGGTCGATAGCCTTCGGGACAAACTATTTTTTTCGGCCGACTGACTGGAAGATACATGAAGTTTGCTCTGCTGGAAACCATCGATGAACGACTGAAAGCTACTTCTTGTGGTGATTCCGTAGTTGGCTCAATGCAGTTCAGCGAATGGAAACAAAGTTCTTGGCAGATCAGCAGAGTTTTGGAAGAATCACAACAAGAATACCTCCATTCGCAGTAATCTTTTACTGCCGTTCGCAAGTCCATCGTTGACTCTAGATCATCGTCGATGCCATTTGGCGAAACACTGGTAACTACTAGAAATACTAGAATAAGAGCAGAATGTACGATATTCATCGTCGTTTCTGGTAGAACTGGAGTGGAACCGTCGAGAGCACGCTGAACTGATAATCTAATCGTTTTAATTGCCTGCTATGCTTATGCTGACATCGTTTGTATTATAGCATCGCTTGTAAACAGAAACGCCGCGTTATCTCTGTGAAATAATATACAATAGAAGTTTTCTGTTTGATTTCATTATTTGTATTCAATTAGCTTAATGTTAGGTCAATAATAAATATTTATATTTAATTACTTTATATCAGGAGAATCACAAACATGCAAGGATATCCATCAGAGATTCATTGATACGAGCACTTATATGAAATTATTAGTTGGAATATCCTTCAGTCCTGTGAATTACAACAGCTTTGTTGTTTAGAAAGGTTTTAGCTTCCCGTCTTGACTTTTTTCTTTTTAGAGTTATATATCTTATTATAGATTAAAGACGAAAAGAATCTGACACGAAAATCTTGTAAGAGTATATTATTGAGTTTTATTAATATTTTATGCTTATTGACAGGCAATTGACTGAAGTTTTTGAAGCGTCTTAGTAGAATACGAAACCTAAAATTAAATAAAAAGAAGAAAACTTATCCAGAAAACTTAATTCTGACAGACACTGAGGAAGCCTGCAAGTCGTAGGCGAAATAGGTATCTGTCGTGAATAAAATATACATAGTAGAATTAAATCGAATAAGCTTTCTTTTTTTAATTTAATTTTAGGACAGCCAATTGTTTTAGCTCTAATTCTTAAGACAGCCCGTTTTTCGAATTTTTCCCCGTACTTAGTTACTTTAGTGGCAACGGTCCGTTACCGATCCTGCGCCGAACGAATTATGGTCCTCCAGTACCGTCGGTCCTGGGCTGCCGTTCTCCAATCCCCACGAACACCAGCTGAACGTGCATAGTGTTCGACAGCACACACCCACCGGGTGCGGGGTCTGCCTCGGAGTCTACGGCCTCTTCCTGGTTCTCTGCTGAAAATAGTTTTGGCTACTCTTTCGCCGGGCATTCTGGCCACGTGTCCAGCCCACCGCAGCCTGCCACATTGCACTACCTTCACTATATCAGCATATTTGTATACTTGGTACAGCTCGTGATTCATGCGTCTGCGCCACACTCCATTTTCCATTTTGCCACCAAGTATAGATCGCAGAATTTTACGCTCAAAAACCCTAAGCACTCGCCGATCAGCTTCCTTTAGCGTCCATGATTCGTGTCCGTGAAGGGCCACCGGGAGGATTAGTGTTGTGTAGATCGCCAGTTTTGTGTGACTTTGCAAACTACGGGACTTCAGCTGGCTACGTAATCCGTAGAAAGCCCGATTCGCGGCTACAACTCGTCGTTTCACTTCGCGGCTTACATCGTTGTCACATGTCACGAGTGTACCAAGGTATATAAATTCCTCCACTACTTCATATCGTTCCCCATCTAACTCCACCTCGGCACCAACACCACTTGAGCTCCCACGTTCCCCACCAGCAACCATGTACTTCGTTTTGGCGGTATTAATGGTAAGTCCCAATCTCGCAGCTTCCCTTTTGAAGGGCCTGAAGGCCTCTTCCACTGCTCTATGGTTCATTCCGATGATATAGACGTCATCCGCAAAACCAAGAAGCATGTGAGATTTCGTGATGATAGTTCCATTCCTTTCCACGTTTGCTCTTCGTAATGCACCTTCCAAGGCAATGTTCAATAGCAGGTTAGAGAGTACATCCCTTGCTTCAGTCCATCCAACGTCACGAAAGCAGCTGAGGTCTCACCCGCTATTCTAACGCATGATTTGGACCCGTCCAGCGTCGCACGAATCAGCGTAACTAGTTTCGTCGGAAAACCATGTTCTTGCATTATCTGCCACAGCTCATTTCGTTTAACTGAATTGTACGCCGTTTTAAAGTCCACAAACAGATGGTGTGTCTGCAAGTTGTACTCCCGGAACTTGTATAGCAACTGGCGCAGGGTAAACATCTGATCCGTCGTGGAGCGACCCTCACGAAAACCTGCTTGGTACTCGCCGACGAAGGACTCCGCTAACGGTCTCAGTCTGCAGAACAGGATACGGGAAAGCACCTTGTAGGCAGAATTGAGCAATGTAATTCGATAGTTTTTGCACTCCATTCGATGTCCCTTTTCGAAATTGGGCAAATGAGGCCATCCAACCACTCCTCCGGCATTTGTTCTTCCTCCCAGATCCTGGTATCAGGTATCAGCATCTTTGGCTCGAGCAGCACGTTCCTCACAATCATGTGGAAGATTTGTGCCTTGCCCATCTTGCCCGTGTCATCATTTACCTGATGAGGACGGGAAGGAAAACAGGAGGAATAGGAAGGGGTGGATGAGGAATTTGGACAAACACAAACATATATATACCGAGAGATTTTTGTACCCCCGAAGGGATACTGCAATCCTTGGTAGTTAACTTATCAAAAGTACACCCCCTGGGGGGTATACTCATGATAAATAAGAGCTTATAGCTCAATACCGCTTTCGGTAAGGAACATCAAAATGTCTCGTAATTTTAGTTTCCTAAAATCCGATTCATTTAAGACGTAGGATCCAAAGATCCTATGACGCAATTGTGCTACTGCAGGACAGTTGCAAATTACGTGATATGGTGTACCGTAGTCGGATTCACATAAATTACAATGAAACGATTTAGCTCGCTGAATCGTAGCCATATGATAATTTTGCCTGCAGTGACCAGTCAGTGATCTGACAAGAATACTGCAATTTACCTTTGAGTGTTGCAAAAGAAATTTCGCAACCTTCTCACAAGGCTTAACAATGAAACTTTTCGTTTGACGACAAGTTTCAAGATTTTCCCAATAACGTACATGTTCAGATGAAAACCAAGATCGAATCTTTTGTTTTATCCAACATGCCGCAATTGGTAAAGCAGGTTCCGGTCCGAAAACCGACTTTTCTGCTCCAGATCTTGCTAGTTCATCAGCCCATTCATTTCCGGTTATACCAGAATGGCCAGGAACCCAAACCAGATGAACGGCATTTAGAATGCTTAGTTCTTCTAATTGGGTGTGGCAGGCGATGACTGTTTTAGATTTAGAATTAGCCGCACAAAGGGCTTTTATAGCGGCTTGACTGTCAGAACAGAAGTAGATAATTTTGCCTATCAGTTCTTTCTGAAGTGCAAACTGAGCTCCGCACATAATTGCAAAGATTTCAGCTTGAAAAACGGTGCAGTAACTACCCAACGAATAGGATTCCTCCAATTCTAGCTCACGGCAGTAAACACCAGCACCCGCGCGACCTTCGTACAAGGAACCATCGGTATAACAGACTACATGGTCGGAAATTTTCCTTTCCATGTAGCCTGACATCCAATCCTCTCTAGGAGGAAAGTCACTTGAGAAAGTCCTATACGGGAAAGTACGCATGAGCGTTACATCGCTAGGAGCAAGGGCAAACTTGTCCTCAGCAACAATTTGCGACCACAATCGAGTATGACCAGTGGAACCGTCCACAGACTGCCAAAGGCCAATCGCGTGTAGTCGATAAGCACATATTAGTGCCTCTTGCTTCAGGTGGAAGTGTAGAGGTTTAATATTGAAAATAGCTTCTAGGGCGGCAGTAGGAGTTGTAGTAAATGCACCAGACATTGCCATTAAACACATCCTTTGAAGATGGTTTAGCTTTGTCTGGACAGTCACAACTTCCCCTCTCTGCCACCATACAAGACAACCATACGCCAGTATTGGTCTGACAACGACCGTGTATAACCAGTGTATGTATTTGGGTTTAAGCCCCCAAGAGTTGCCAATTGCTCGTCTACATTGCCCAAAGGCCATGCACGCTTTTTTAATTCGGAAGTCAATATTTGTGGACCAGTCAAGCTTGGAGTTGAGAATCAACCCCACGTACTTCACTTCGTTCACAACATCAACATCCGAATCGTAAAAGCGCAGAGCGCGAGCTCCATTGGTATTTCTACGTCTTGAAAATAAGACGATAGATGTTTTGCTCGGATTTACCGAAAGTGCAGTTTCTCGGCACCACGTTTCCACGACGCGTAGTGCCTGCTGCATTAAGTCAAATAATGTGCCTATGCACTTTCCAACTACTAGGATGAGATAGTCATCCGCAAAACCATATGACGGATAGCCTAGACTATTGAGTTTCCTCAATAGGCCGTCCGCCACAAGGTTCCATAAAAGAGGCGAGAGAACGCCACCTTGTGGACATCCACAAACACTTTGCTTCCAAATGCTTGCTTGCCGTAAGGACGAAAAAAGCAATCGGTTACTAAGCATTTGTTCTATCCACTTTATGATTATTGAAGGCACATTATGATAACGAGCAGCCTCCAAAATGGAAGCGAAAGATACGTTATCAAACGCGCCTTCAATATCCAAAAAAGTTCCTAAGCAAGATTCCTTTTGTGAAAAAGCAACCTCAATTTTATCCACCACATCATGTAATAAAGTGGTTGTAGATTTGCCACTTTGATAAGCATGTTGTGCTGAATGAAGAGGAACTTCTACTAAGCTTGTTTCGCGGATGTGGTGATCAACAATCCGCTCAAGTGATTTAAGCAAGAATGACGTTAGACTGATTGGTCTAAAACTTTTTGCTTGCTCGTATGTCGCGCGTCCACCTTTAGGAATGAACTTAATGGTTATTTCACGCCATTGAGTTGGGATGTACCCAATAGCAATACTACACACAAACATCCTTCTCAGAATGTGTTTGAAGTACTTGAATCCTTTCTGCAGTAGAATAGGGTATATTCCATCTGTTCCAGGAGATTTGTATGGAGAGCCCACTCAATCGCTTCAGTTGTGACAAGTCTCCGAGCAAAAGCCCATGAGTCTAAGCCACCTAAAACGATTTCTGGATCGTTTCGAACTTCAGGTTCCACACAGCCCGGAAAGTGACTATAAAAGAGACATTCCAGGATTTCATTGTCATTCGAACAGTATTCACCGTTCGAACTTCGAATGTTATTAACCTGATAATCTTTCGATTTTGACAGTATTTTATTAAGTCGACTTGCCTCGCCGAAACTGGAAACGTTGCTACAGAACCTGTGCCAGCTCGTGCGTGCTGAAGACCGTAGAGCCTTTGCATAGGCTTTCCGGGCCTGCTTGAAAGGCTCCACGCCATCCCTCCGACGTCTATTCCAGGCTCTCCTGCATCGTTTCTTTAGTTCCGCGAGATGAGAGTTCCACCACGGTGTTCCTCTAGTCGTTTTAATAGTTTTTAGCGGGCAAGCTACTTCAAAAGATTCCGCAATAAAAGATGTTGTGACATCTACAGCCACATCCAAGTCGATCGATGACTCAATCGTCGGTTCGAATCCTTGAAATTTCGTCGCCAGTTCCTCCTCAAAGAGTTCCCAGTCAGAAAATCTCGGATTGCGAAAGGTTGCAGCGTTCAAGGAGACACCCAAATGATCAAAATATATAAAGCAATGATCAGATATTGGTGTCTCATTTGAAACATGCCATTGTGCCAACTCATGACTGATCCTGTTAGAGCAGAGTGTTATATCTAACACTTCCTCTCTACCAGCTCGTATGAAAGTTGGACAATTGCCAATGTTGAGTATTCCAAGGTTGGTACTACTCAAATATTCCATCAAATCAGAGCCTCTCGGATTGATATCCGAGCTGCCCCAAATGATGTGATGGGCATTGGCATCACTGCCTACAATGAGCGGAAGCCCATTAGATTGGCAGTATCTCACCACATTTCTGAAATCGTCGCTGGGAGACGGTTCATCGTGTGGTAAGTATGCAGAACAGTAGACATAGCGCCTATGGACATCATCCACGACGAGTTCTACTGTGACTGCACAAATATCTCGAGTAGTCAACTCAGAGATAAGGCATGCACTTATTGACCTATGCAACAATATGCATGCCCTGGGCATCAAACGAGGATTTGTCATACCAGTTTTGCTGAAAGCAGCAAAGTTCTGGTTTCCAATATCCGTCGAATGAAAGTACCCCTTGCGAAAATACGGCTCCTGAACCAATGCGATGGTGACAGAGCCATTAAAAAGTTTTTCGCATAAATACAAATTTGCTGCCCGTTTGTGTTGAAGATTTATTTGTGCGACCCTAACTATTTGACTAGCGGAGTATATGCACAAACAATCTCCAACACAGATCAGACAGCAAATTGTAAGCGAAGCCAATTATATTGGCCAGAACGCACTTGGCGTAAAACCCATAAGGGAAATTGGGCAGGACTAATATGCTGTTCCCACGAAACGCAAGGGACAACAAAGATCGACCGTACCAGAGCCCCGCATGGCACAGTAGGGGCCAGATGCCCAAAGCACTCCGTTCGCGACTGGCATGTTTTCACCCCTCCAGCCATTCAGTCATCGGCACGGAGGTAGACCTTGACTTAGGGGCTCCTGATTTGCCGACTCCCGGCAGGATCAGGTCCCGTGGCTCAATTTTTGCCCAAACGTACAATTCGGCACCAACCGCCAAAGGGCCTAACTGCAGATTGTGTAAAACAGACCGATTTAGAGTCTCTCTCTCTCTGTGCTAAGCCAGCTGAGAAAATAACTCTCTCCCGGTGTGCCCACACCCCGCAGCCACGCCCTCCGAAAAACCTGCGCCGAACTGCATGATTAGGTAGCCGGAAACCACACGGCGAGTGTTCCACCTTCTCTGTCTGCATACGACAACCAAGGTTGCGTACCACCAGGTGCGCAACTTTGGCTACCGTACCCCAGCCGGCACCTCGTGGAGGTAGAGATAGGAGTTAGAAAGGAGCTCGAAAGCAGCTGAGGTCTCACCCGCTATTCTAACGCATGATTTGGACCCGTCCAGCGTCGCACGAATCAGCGTAACTAGTTTCGTCGGAAAACCATGTTCTTGCATTATCTGCCACAGCTCATTTCGTTTAACTGAATTGTACGCCGTTTTAAAGTCCACAAACAGATGGTGTGTCTGCAAGTTGTACTCCCGGAACTTGTATAGCAACTGGCGCAGGGTAAACATCTGATCCGTCGTGGAGCGACCCTCACGAAAACCTGCTTGGTACTCGCCGACGAAGGACTCCGCTAACGGTCTCAGTCTGCAGAACAGGATACGGGAAAGCACCTTGTAGGCAGAATTGAGCAATGTAATTCGATAGTTTTTGCACTCCATTCGATGTCCCTTTTCGAAATTGGGCAAATGAGGCCATCCAACCACTCCTCCGGCATTTGTTCTTCCTCCCAGATCCTGACAATGATCCGGTGGATTGCTTCGTACAGCCGCTGGCTCCCCGCTTGTAGAAGTTCAGCCGGGATACCGTCCTTCCCAGCAGCATTACCGTTTTTCAGCTCACTGATTGCCTTCCTAACCTCCTCCTGTGTTGATGGCTCCACAGCTTGACTATCGCTTACAATTTCTATCCTGTCCCTGCTGATCTCCGCATTTACCTCTCCATTCAATAGTGTCTGAAAGTGCTCCTTTCACCTGGCTGCTACCGCCGTTTTGTCGGTAAGCAGGTTGCTAGCACTATCATTGCACATCACATGCATGGCAAAATCCCTGCATCTCACTGTTTTATAGAAACTCTGTGTGTCGTTGCTGGCGTATCGCTCCTCTGCGCCGGCGAGCACGTGCTCCTCGTACTCGCGTTTCTTTAGACGATGGATTCTTTTTTCCGCAGCTCTAATCTCTCTGTATCTCTCTCTGTTTTGACGCGTTGCCGCAGTGAGCATGCGACTCCTGGCCTGGTTCTTTTCGTCTGTCACTCTCTGGCATTCGGCATCAAACCAGCTGTTACGCTGTCTTCCACGCGTCGTGCCTACCACCTCTCTCGCTGCTGTTTGGATGGCACCATGGATGTTCCTCCACAGCCCATTTATATCTTCTTCTTCTACCTGCTGTTCTGCGATTCGCTGGTCAAGCTTCCAGACGTACTCCACTGCTACGCCGTCTGCCGTTAACCGCTGGATGTTGAAACGCAGCGTCCTCTCAGTGTGAGCTTTCGCCGTGTTCGACAGCCTTGCGCGAATCTTACTCACTACGAGATAGTGGTCAGAGTCGATATTTGGTCCACGAAAAGACCGTACATCGATAACGTCCGAAAAGCGTCGACCGTCAATCAAGACATAATCGATCTGAGAGCTAGAGTCTCCATTTGGATGCCTCCAAGTGTGTTTCCGAATATTCAAACGTGGAAAGTAGGTGCTACAGATGGCCATCCCTCTGGCCGCGGCAAAATTTATGAGTCTCAGACCGTTATCATTGGTCGACAGATGCAGGCTATGTCTTCCAATAACTGGACGGAAGAATTCGTCCCTCCCGATCTGCGCGTTTGCATCTCCGATGATGATTTTCACGTCGTGTTTTGGGCACTCTCCATAGGTCCTCTCAAGCTTGTCGTAAAACTCGTCTTTAGCATCATCGGATTTATCAGTTGTCGGTGCGTATAAGTTGATTAGGCTATAGTTGAAGAATTTGCCCTTAATCCTTAACACGCATATACGGTCATCTACGGGCCTCCACCGGATAACTCATTGCTTTTGTTTTTCCAACATAATGAAACCGACTCCATGTTTGGCTTTCTTACCGCCACTGTAGTAGATGTGGTACTTGAAAGAAGTGCCTGCAATAGGGTCTACTGCACGGAACTCTTTTTCTCCGAAATTTGGCAACCGAACTTCCTGAATAGCAGCGATCTCCACTCCGAGTTGATGCAGCTCTCGAACAAGCAAGCCAGCCCGTGCCGGTTCATGGAGAGTTCGGACATTCCAGGTACCAAGTTTCCAATCGTTATCCCTTAATCGTTTCCTTGTCCCTTGCCGTGTCCTATACCGATTGTTCCGTCCTGAATTTCTTTGTTCGTTGTTCGTGGTAATTGAGTTTTCGGTATACTACCTCACCGGGGTCGCGATACCTACATCCCGCTGATGGGTCTGTCATCTTAGGTATAGCTTGCGGGATACAGCATTTCATATTCAGCCGCCCGTTACGAGACAGACGCTGTGTGAGCCGCCCCTCACCTGGAGAACAGGCGCTCTAGTTCGCACCTCCTAGCTTAGCTGCTTCAGTAAGTACATGAAGCATTTCCGGGTAAGGCCATCGACCGTCATCATTTGACTTAGATCTGCGTGGAGGCGCCAGCTTGAGAGAGCCAGAGCTATGTTTGACGCTCCTTCCAGGTAACTCTCTCCATTTCATACCCATTTTTCCCCGTACAAGGCTCATTATTTGGTGTTATCCCAATTGTTTGGTAGCCAAATTCCATTTTTGCGTGAACTCCTTCTTGTCACCATTTTTCTCAAATTTTCTAAAAACTTAAAAAGTCATAGCTGCCAAGTTGGGTCAGAAAATTTAATCGGCCTCATACTGTTTCAGAAAAGTTAGTAAGTTTTGCTGAAGGCACTATTGTTGATAAACTTATCATGTTGTAGAATTTGCGAAAGTATAAAGCATTCAGTCCGCACATACAGATTGCTTGTCAAACGAGGAAATTTTCGGAAACTTCGATCTCTTATGTTTTTTGCAGTTTTCTGAGATTCAGGGAGCCTTCTGATGAAAACGAAATTTCATTTATGCACTCTAAGGAAAAGATTTAGTCCTGCAACAGGAAAACTTTGATGTAAATAGTATTGCAGGGTGCGGTTGGAAAAAATGCGAAAATTTTGGTTTCTTCTTGAGGAAGACTCTGTTTGCGTACGTTAAGAGGTTCGTAACGGTGTAACGTTTTGGTAAAAATCCATGGTGACTTTCGGCCATATTCAATCACTTGCAGCTGGCCATCCGCAACAACGAAGAGTTGAACAAATTGCTGTCCCGTGTCACCGCTGCTATGAGAAGTGTCTTTCCGAACATCCAAACTGTTTTGTTGCTGCCCAAGAAGACGGAAAAGAAAGCTTAAATTTCCAGCATATCACGTCGAGAAACCGTTCTTTTAAGAACGAAACATATGTTCATGAAGATTTGAGGAATTTTTGCTCGCTGATTTTAATTCTATTTAACTTAGATTGATCTGATTGTTCGCTTCTTATAAAATAATTTTAACCGATCACCTCTCGCGCTTCTGTTCGCTTGTTGCTGCTGGACGCTGGTTGCAGCCAACAAATATACTAGCTCCAAGTAAATGTGTTCGGTCAAGCGTCAAAATAAATGAAATTGGATTTAATCAAATGAAAGAGTTTTAGTAACATCTTTTACATCTTAGCAACACAAATTTATCCATCACCAAAGCTACAGTAATATACGTAGCGTAATTTTTCTTTGGCAACTTTGCTCTTTTGTTCAGACTGAAATTGAAATGCTCTATTTTTTATTTCACGTAGATGATAGAATGAAGGACCATGAAAAATGGGTGTGGTCGTTTCTTGTCGCTTGCTCTGGTACATAACACGTGGTAAGCCGGCGAACAGCATTATTCAAACGCTAGCTGAGCTAGTGCCAACATCGTTTGCCAGGGCAAACGGGAGTCACGTTCGACTCGTGCACGTGTTCGTCGGCGGCTGACCGTGTGACCGTGTGTTGGAGCTGAAGCACTCATTTCGCTGCCGTGATGGAATATCTGGCGACAGGAGTTCTGGAATTGGGAGGACATATACTGCTCGCGACAACAAAACGACCAGAAGCATGAAGCATCCCACGTCACTTGCAGCTGACCACTTGGAGTGGTATTTCATCGTGATTCAGGACCACACACGAACGGCTTCGTTGATCGAATGAGGCTGCTGAGGCTTTCCGGTTGGTCCGTTGCAACAAGCCGTGCCTGGTTAGCGGTTATCGGTACTCCAATTTACCGAACAGAGATTTACGTTAAATGCGTTAGTGCGAGTTTATTGCAAGCAGGAGTTATGGTAATCAAACAATCGGTTCTTTTAAGGGCCACACAACGATTGAAGAGTTTTTTATATTTTCTTGCCCAGTTAATACCATAATTAACACAGTCAACGAGGGAAAAGTTGAATTTTTCGCCATTGCGGACGACCAACTAATGACGGTAATAAGTTTTCTGGTCACAGGCGACATTTTCTGCGACTTCCAATACGTCTGCAGGTTGTAAATGCTTTATCCGTGTCCTTTTGTAAGCCGCAGAAAAGTTGCGCAAAATTTTCAACTTTTTGAAAACTGGCGCGTACCGTCTACCGATTACCAGAGGAAAAGCACTATTCAACGAAGAAAGATATCATACAAATTTATTTACTGTTTGGTTTAGTTACTAACTTGGTTTCGTTTTAATAAAATAGATTCAATCAATTCATGAATATAACTCCAAAATCGGTTGAGGATTGAATGTATACAATGTTTCTACTTTGATAACCGTTACGGATGTAGCTTGTATACATGAAGAATCGTATTATATAAATGGATACATCCTACTAACGCTACAAAGAGACTTACGTGGTCCTACGTCACCTATGCGGTCGTGTCTTGTGCACAACCCCTCTGATTTTTCAGTAAATATGTTTGTTTTTAAACTATTACTTTAGTCTTGTAGGTTTGCAAAGTAGTATTAAGGCAGAAATAACACGCTTAGCGATTTATTTCCTTTGGTAGAACGAATTTTGTTGCCAACGCTTCTAACAATAGAAGACACTTCCGCTTTCATCGAAGTCTGACGAACGGCTTATAGTAGGGAAAAACGGTATTTATAGTAGGGAAACCCGCTTTTAACTATTTTCAAAAATCTCCGCATTGCAGCTTCCAGCATAATGAATGCACTGGTCTCTTACAGTCCCTTCACGAATTTTTCCTCTATCCCTAAACCGGAGCCCTTGCATCATCGTGCACAGATACCTTCTCATCTCTGCTTTTAATCCCACTGTTCATAGATAGTGGCTTGGAGATTTCATCTACTCGTTTAATCAATATATCACATGAAAGACTTGAAAAATATTCCAAATTCGTTCCTGGTAGATCCTGATCTTGTTTCCTAAGTTCGTTCAGTGAGAGCTTCGAGTAGTTTGGTGGCTTGTACATATGTATCAAGTCAAGTTGTTCGAAAATAAATTGAAACGTGACGTCTGGTTTATACACTGAAACATACAGCAAAGATGTCGTACTGTGCCTTAAACGGGTTCAAGAGTTATAATTATTTGACCCACAGTTTCACCCTATTCATTGTTAGTAGTCGAAGAATCTCGTCAGCATTGACACGAAGTTGTTTTTCTATGAGTTTTACAATCTTTTATCAAACTTAGTTCTTTTTTGAATAAGGAAACGAAAAAAACTAGGATATTAGAAAATACCGGAAATACCGGTTTTTTGCCTTTCCAAAACCGGTATTTCGGTATCCAAAAATTGGCCGGTATTACCGGTTTCGGTACTACCGGTTAGACAGCCCTAGCATAAACGAAGGCTAATGAGGGGCCTGATAATAAACCCATGCTAAAGTCACTTGACATCGAATGGCCTAATTCTACTGAGATTCGTTCCCACGATCACTCGTTTGTCAAAGCCGACTCGGTAATCTTGCGGCTACGGAGCCCTCCTCATCCGAGATGCTAAAAGCGGACCTATCTTTGTCAGCTTTTTAGCAATTTATGGGAAACCGCAACTCTTTCGGTGGACTGGTCGCAGGGCAAATTGGTCAAGCTTCCCAAAAAAGGAAAACTAACTGAATGTTCGTTACCTACATCGTTCCCGAAAGGCGGTTCCAGCCTCTGGATTTTACCCGGTACTATTTGGATAATTAGTCGTTCTGCTGGGGGCAGAATTCCATCGATGCTGGATTCCCAATTACCGATCAAGAGCTATCGATCATTGGAGGCTACGATCCCATCCCCCAACATTTCTAACTGAATGAGCTAAGTGGTGTGGCATCGCGTTGCTCTGTATTACTCTCAAAGTACTCTGTCCTAAATCGGATCCAGGAGAAAATCCACGCTACTGAAGCAAGCTGGATTCCGCGCTGGCCGATCATGTATGAACCATATTGCAACGCTCCGCATTACATAAGAGCAGATCAACGAATTCTAAAACTCTCTTCTGTTGGTGCCCGTTGACTTCGAAAAAGCGTTTGACCGGCTCAACCACGAGAACATCTGGTGCGTACTTAGGCGTAGAGCAGTTCCAGATAAGCTAGTTCATCACATCGAGGCACAGTACGAGGCGTTCTCGTGCAAGGTTTTGCACAACGGCGTCTTGCCCGACCCTGTAAGGATTACTGTTGGCGTGAAACAGGGCTGCATTTTATCTCCGCTGCTGTGACTCATCGTTATGGATGAGATATAAGTTGGAGCAAACAGTAAACCAAATCGAGGATTGCCTTGGAATCCTTTAACGATAGAGCAGCTAAATGACCTTAACCTAGTTAATGACATTGTTTTACTCGTACAATTTGGCGCTCAAACGAGTTCACTCTACATACGGAAATCCAAATTTGCAACTCTAACGATAAATCCGCACTACTGTATGCCTGCGAAACGTGGTGCGTCATTAACGTCAGTATGGGGTTTAAATTTGGTCTTGTTTACATCCATATACGTAAACAACTTCAGAAATTTTCGAAAATATTTTTCGTAAATGCGCAGTAAGTTTATTTTATACTCAGCAATGTTTAATTTAATCAATAAAATGCTTTTAAATTCTTAGTCAATAATTCATGCTGTCTAATTCGCAATTTTCCGGATTAGCGAGATCCGGATTATTGAGCCGTTAAGAGTTGGATTATGGGCTGTCGGATTATCACAAATATATCTTATTAATATGTTTTGATTTGGTTGGTTGGTCTAATTTATATTTGGATTGGTTGTAAAATCCTTCTGGCTATCATTATAACGAAAATATAGAAGCGTGTTAGGTATAAGTAACCGAACCAGATAAAATTTTTGAAAATATTTTGTCTGATCGCAGGTTTTGCTAACTTACATAGATCTTATATCATAACAAACTTTAATAAAAATATCAACTGGAGCCACAATTCTGTAATATTTTTGTTAGAATCATCTGCTCGGGTTTCCAGCATTGTTTAGCTTTGCACCTCGTTGAACACTTCCGTTGTAAGTCAATTCATCTTTATCTGAGCGAATAAAAACTAAATCAGGAAAGACAACACCACGATGCGATATCCTAGCATGAAAAAAATCTATTCGTTAAACAAGAAGAGAATTTTTCACTTCGACCAGGTGTTCAGATCCGCATGCTACAAAAAACATCTAAATGATCCATTTTTCTCCAACAACCTTCCACTCGGATGGAATAAACGTCACGATCAACTTCCGCACGCCATTCACGTTCGTTCTAACATCATTATGATACCGATAAATTCTGTCCTTTATCATCACCAGGTTACGGAATACAAGTGCGAGACGGACGGATGGACGGAAAAACGGACCCAACACCCTGCACTATCATCATCATCATCATCATCATCCATCTCTTTCTTTCGACTGTCCGCCAGTTTTATTTCCCCTTCACCCCATCGGTTTCATTTGGGTTCCTATCAGGGGTAGTCTGTGTGTCCGGAACGATGAGAATGTAAAAGAAATGAATTTTAAGATGTCATCTAACAACCTTTGCCCACCCGGAAGCCGCAATCTTTCCATCCACGGCGAAACCTGCGTTACCGAGCGGATTTGGAAGGATGGTTTGTCGACCCGTCATCTGTTATCTCACGGCGAGGATCTACGCGGAAGAACTGAGTGCTTGTGTTTTAGATTAGCCGTACGAGGGGCCAACGCTAGAGGAACGATAAAATACGACCCATTTTTTTGCGAAAATTCGGAAGAGGGTGAGCAAAATTGTCTGGCACAATCGTGTTAGCGCGGCCAACGGCGTTGACTGCATGGGCAATGCGAATTTCTCGTTCGGTTACGGTGGCCAGTCCCTATCAGTTTGGGTTACGAGGTCGAGGTGGAGATTATTTATCAATATTACTGTCAGTTGTGCAGTTGATTGAGTCGGGACATTAAAATTGCGCGACATCCTGCAATTGGGATTTTTTTTGATTATTAATGCAAGTGGAATGAGCGTACTCGAAAGGATTGTTTGAACGTGCGTAGGGTTGGCATAAATTTCTCAAGCTTTCAAACTTATTTAAAAAGGTTCAACATTCACACGTATATTACCATAAATATTAGAGTGTCCCAAAATAGCACAATGTCAGAAAACCCGGGGGCTCACCCCTCAAATGATAGCTTAGGGTGTCACAACAATACTTTTATATGGCGTCAACATTGGTTGACGCGATTCAGGGGTCTTTCACATTTGAGTTTTATGAAAAAATGGCATTTTTTAGGAGTAGATTCAAAAAAATACCTTTAGAAATGTTACAGTAGGTGAAACAAGGTACTTGTCGCCAATAAATATCCTTTTGGCTAATCTCAAGTTTTTAGTCTTGACCTTGAAATGCGGTCATACATATATATTAATATTTTTTTGAAACGATGGTTCTACTATTGATGAAGGGACGGTAGGGGAAAAAATGAAAATTTTTTTGGTGAAGGAGGGGAAGAGCGGAAAAGAAAGGGAGGGGGGATATTGGTAGCTACGCTTGACAAGTAGTCATTTTGACTCCTATCTTTTGTTTTGTGTTGTCCTATCTTTCCAAGCAATTTCAAGGTTTTATACATTTTTGGAAACTTTAAAAGTTAAGTTTTCTGCATATGTACACATTCACGGTGTTTCTTCCTCGAGCGATCGCTGGTGAAGTAGAGGACGCCGTTGAAACCCACAATGTTCTCCAGCAGTCATTATCGAAGTAGGGGCGCCACCGGTTTTCTTGATCTCCTACAGCGGTCGTTGTCGGGGAGCCGCTGGGACTCTCGTTGGCATCCATCCAGCAGTCGTTCATATCCTACATAGCGCTGCCGGGACTCTCAAAGTGCTTTTGCGGTCGGTCGATGCAGTTGGGAGCACCAAAGGAACTCTCGCCGTTCTTGACCAGACGTCATTGAAGTAGGGGTTGCCTGTGAGACCCTCGACCTCCTCCAGCGGACGACATTAAAGCAGGTTGTTCCGCCTAGACTCCCAACGTCATCCAGCAACCGTTTCTATGCTACGAAGCGCTGCTGGGACTCTCAAAGTCTTTTACTGTCGGTCATTACAGTTGGGATTGGGACCATCACCGGTACACTCCCGGTTCGTTGATAAAGAAGGGGGTGCCGCCGGGGCCCTTAGCGTCCTAGAGTGGTCGTTTTCGATTCAGGGTTCCGTTTCCGTTGGAACTCTCGTTGTCATCCAGCGATCGTTGTCGATGCAAGGGATGCCGCCGGGATCCTCGACGTCCTTTAGCAGCTGTTCGTGTTGTTGTTGTTAATTTAGCCCTAGGACCCTCGGATCGAAAGGAGGATTTCCAGGATATTGCATGTAGTTTCTAATATTGGCCGTTTAATCTTACAATCTAGATACGAATCGTGTATAATATGCCTAGTTGTTAGATTAGGCGGGTGATATATGTAAAGCAAAAAAAAAAAAAAAATCTGCAACTCTTAAAAATGGTCTCAAATTTGCAAATGTTGACCGATTTGGCTGAAATTTTGACCAGAGCTTCAGGATTGAAAATAAAACAAGTGATGTTGAGCTGAGGAATGTGGGTCATTCTTAAGGTACTTTCAGGGACCCCTAAAGTGAGAACAATTTCATTTTTTTAGTTAAATTTTATATTTAACTAGCTGACCCGACAAACTTCGTATTGCCACAAATTAACCTGTGATGTACATAAATCATGAATCTCGGATGATCTTTGTCACAATCTCGAGTTTTGCAAGCCCCCCAGTGGGCGGCGCTTCCGACGGTGGGTCACCGGCAACACTCGCGACCGTCTCGTCCTGAATGATCTAGTGTTACTCTAGATAGTTTTTGTGGTCTTGTTATTGACTAATGTTTTATGAAAGAGTCTCGAATTTCTCGAGTTCGATAAGTTTTTGAGTTTCGCAAAAATGTCTGTTTTATTTGTAAGAGGGTCCATATCTCCCTACCACATGGGTGAGAGGTCTCTAACTATCATAAACTAATTCAAGACTCCAAAATCTCCCACATGCCAAATTTGGTTCCATTTGCTTGATTAGTTCTCAAGTTATAAGGAAATTTGTAATTCATTTGTATGGACGCCCACTCTCTGGAAGCCCTCCTAAAGTGGGGAGGGGTCTTAATTCACCATTGAAAATGTTCTTGCCTACAAAAACACCCACATGCTAAATTTGGTTCCATTTGCTTGATTAGTTCTAGAGTTATGAGGAAATTTGTATTTCGTTTGTATGAGAGCCCCCCCTCCTAAAAAGGTAAGGGGTCCTAATTCATCATAGAAAAAATGGTTGCCTCCAAAAACACCCACATGCCAAATATGGTTCCATTTGCTTGATTAGTTCTCGCATTATGAGGAAATTTGTATTTCATTTGTGTAGAAGCACACTCTCTTAAAGTGGGGAGGGGTCCAAATTCACCATAGAAAATATTTTTGCCTCCAAAAACCTCCACATGCCAAATTTGGTTCTATTTGCTTGATTAGTTCTCGAGTTATGAAGAAATTTGAATTTCATTTGTATAGGAGCCCCCTCCTAAAGTGGGTAGGGGTCTTAATTCATCATAGAAAAAATTTTTGTCTTCAGAAACACCCACGTGCCAAATTTGGTTCCATTTGCTTGATTAGTTCTCGAGTTATGAGGAAATTTGTATTTCGTTTGTATAGGAGCCCACCCTCTTAAAGTGGGGAGGGGTCCTAATTCACCATAGAAAATATTCTTGCCTTCGAATACTTTCACATGCCAAATTTTGTTCCATTTGCTTGATTAGTTCTCGAGTTATGAGGAAATTTGTATTTCATTTGTATAGGAGCCCCCCTCCTAAAGTGAGGAGGAGTCCCAGTTCATCATAGAAAAAATTTTTGTCTCCAAAAACACCCACGTGTCAAATTTGGTTCCAGTTGCTTGATTAGTTCTCGAGTTATGAGGAAATTTGTATTTCGTTTGTATAGGAGCCCCCCCTTTTAAAGTGGGGAGGGGTCCTTATTCACCATAGAAAATATTCTTGCCCTCGAAAACTTTCACATGCCAAATTTTGTTCCATTTGCTTGATTAGTTCTTCAGTTATGAGGAAATTTGTATTTCATGTGTATAGGATCCCCCCCTCCTAAAGTGAGGAGGGGTCCCAGTTCATCATAGAAAAAATTTTTGTCTCCTAAAACACCCACGTGCCAAATTTGCCATTTGCTTGATTAGTTCTTGAGTTATGAGGAAATTTGTATTTCGTTTGTATAGGAGCCCCCCCTATTAAAGTTGGGAGGGGTCCCAATTCACCAAATAAAATATTCATGCCCTAGAAAACTTTCACATGCCAAATATGGTTCCATTTGCTTGATTAATTCTCGAGTTATGAGGAAATTTGCATTTCATTTGTATTGGAGCCCCCCTTCCTAAAGTGGGAAGGGGTCTCAATTCATCATAGAAAAAAATTTTGTCTCCAAAAAGACCCACATGCCAAATTTGGTTCCATTTGCTTAATTACTTCTCGAGCTATGAGGAAAATTGTGTTTCTTTGGTACAGGAGCCCCCCCTCTTAAAGTGGGAAGGGGTCCTAATTTACTATAGAAAATATTCTTGCCCTCGAAAACCTTCACATGCTAAATTTGGTTCCATTTGCTTGATTAGTTCTCGAGTTATGAGGAAATTTGTATGGAAGCCCCCCCTTTTAAAGAGGAGAGGAGTTATAATTCCTCTTATAAATAGGGGAGGGGTCTCAATTTACCATAGAATAAATTCTTGTCACCGAAAACACCCACATGCCAAATTTTGTGCTATTTGCTTGATTAGTTGTCGAGTTATGCAGAAATTTGTGTTTCATTTGTATGGGAGCCCCCCCTCTTAGTGGGGGGAGGGGTTTCTAACCATCACTAAAACCTTTCCTGGCCCCAAAAAACCTCTACATGCATATTTTCATGCCGATATGTTCAGTAGTTTTCGATTCTATAAGGAACATACGGACAGACAGACAGACAGACAGACAGACAGACAGACAGACAGACAGAAATCCTTCTTTATAGGTATAGATTGAAAAAATCTCGTCTAACTTTTGTAGAACCATCGTAAATGTGTATATATCTAGAAAGCTTATTTTAAGCTTTCCAAAAATGTATAAAAAACTTGAAATTGCTTGGAAAAATGATTGAGATATTGATGATAGTATGTGGACATGTAGCCAAAAACGTATTTTTTGCAATAACTTGAAATTTTGGGGGTGTTAGAAAGATGTCAAATGTGTTTTTATGATGTACTAGGTGCGACTAATAACGAGCACTAGGTCATTTGAGAAGTATTTTTTTCGTGTCACACCGTGTCACTCATTCTTCTAATAACCCCAGTGCAAAACAATCGCAAAATAAAAATAATTGACCAAGTAGCTATAAAACATTTCTTAGAAAATTATTTTAGCAACACCGTAATTATTGATTGACTAAATTGAAGAGTTTGGTTGAGTTTTGCTCTGACTAGCGCAACTGTGCGCTCTGTGGATAGCTATTTAAGGCTCAAACAGATTGCTGCGTCAACGCATCCGTCAGCGTCAATTTGACGGTAAATCCATGAGAAAACTGTCAGAATAACGCTGACGGACGCCTTGACGCAGCATTCTGTTTTGTCCTTTACTCTTCATTCCAGAACAGATTGTAAAAATAATACATTTAATAACCTTCGTCACGGGCCTATACTCGTACGTGTGCAAATTCTTTTGAACTACGTAAAGATTATGTGATGCAAACTTAGATGGAATATATTCACATGACTGCGTGAAAATTATTTTGAGTGTAGATTAGTTTCTGTGATCGATTGTTTAGAAAATTTATTACGTACGCTCATTTTCGAAGTCTTACTCCAAAAATGATTTTGATTATTTAGCTGTAATTGATTCTGAACTATAGGGTTTCAATAATGTATAAGAACATAATTGAAGCGAGGGGAGCCCATTGTTTGCAAAATAGCAACGAAGCACATATGCTTGTGCAATTTTACCCCAAAAACAGTACCTACACAGAGTCTGATTTATGTTCATTTCATTTTCGTATGTAAACATATCATGCTTTATTTTCGCGTTAAATCATTGCAGCACAAAAGTGCTGGAACCAATCCGACAGGAGGGTTGTCCCGGATTGCGATTCTTTCGCCTAATATCATCTCTTTGCGAAGAAACATTTCGCTAAGCAGGGTACCCTTCATGAAATGGTATCCATTCATAAAGAAGCGCGTCCGGAAGCATTTGTAGACAAAAAAAAAACACATTCGAAGTGAAGTCGAGGGGACCCAGGAGAATGACCATGAGTTGCAAGTCTCGAACAGCGAAAGTTACTCATGGAACGTGATATCATGCGGAAAATACTGCTCTCGTTTGAGGTATCGGATTGGTATCCAATGATTCCACTTCCAAGCTGGAGTTACAACAGGCTTATCTAGATACTGGTCGCCCGGAATAGGCGCACGTACTGTCGACGAGCATATTTCGACGACGCGAATGATGCCAACACGGACGGCAGTTATTTAATCCATCATTTACAGTCAATGTTCCGTGGCCTGTTAGTTGACTTCACAGAAGAAGAAAGAGAAAGAGAGTGAGTGCCCAGCAAAGGAAAAGTGTGCAAATTTTGTGTTCGCTTGGAAACCTGAAAGTAAACTTACTATTTAATGGAGCAGGTTCGATAACGAGATGCTTGTGGCAAGCAGAAACGGTGAAGGTCTTAATCTTTTCACAAAAAGGATAGATTTTAAATTCATTTATAAGATTAGTTTAATTCGTTGGTTGCAATCGACGAGCTCTGGGGTTGGGTTAGCCAAATCGTAAATTGTGAGGTTTTTCCATTGACGAGATCCCTGATTGTCCGCAGAAACTTGTTGCAGTCGTGATTTTAATGTGCAATTATTGCCTGCGGGAAGCTACGTGAATTAGGAAAAAATATCACCATCGTGCTGATAAAGTAGTCAACGTCCAGAAACTTGCCTAAGTGTGTTGATTGATCACGGCTATATTTTCCGTAAAGTTTAGCTCGTATGAACAATTCCATACATTTGGCGAAGTGAAATAAAGTCTTGAGATGGCAAGTTTAGAATTTTAAATTACGGTTGAACAGCGAACCTTTGAGAGAAAAGTCAATCTCCGTTCTCTGTTTCATCCCTCTCTGGTCATCTGGTCTCTGGTCAGTACATTTAGGATTTTGGCAGAATTAGGGTACGGGAGAGTATTTTCAACCCATTAAGCGATTGCATCTATTTTTCGGTCTAAGCCTAGTTCTAGTGAAAGAACGATGGTTTTGATGTTCTTTTAACCCTTTGTCTGTACATTGGGAACAATTTGACCCCAGGCCACTTTGAGAAGCTATAACTTTTTTTTATTTTTCAATGTATTGATCTATTTCTTTCGTGACTAGGTGTGTCTACCGCAGATCATTTATTATAGAAGTTATTTGATCAAAAATATTCAAAAACTTACGTTTTGCGACAATTTTATTGAAAAACTTACGTTGTTTGTACATTGTTTGTATATCACGACATCTTTACCACCTAAAACGATGTTTCCTTCTACTAAAATATACGCGAATACGAGATCTTCATAGTTACGTGTGGCATTTTACAGGATTTGCTTGCTAGGTGGCGGTAATGCGAGAATGATCAACTATAAATATATGAATTCTCTTCGTGTAAATCGTATATAAATACAATTAAAACAACCGAACTAAGATCATGTATTTGTGGCATCATGACCTAATGCGTACTTGACGTAGTTTCATTTTCGTTTGGTCGTTTCGTTCGGTGTGCACGTATTAGAGTTTGAGTTACGGTCGTTGATAATAAATAAATTCCGAAACGGCGTTGCAAGCGGCACTATTTTTCGTGACCTCAAACATCTTGGCATAAAGAGAGGATTTGTATACTATACACTAAAAAGATTGGTCGAGACGGGATCTGTTGAAAACCATAAAAAACTGGAAGAAAACGAAGCGTGAGACCTGCAGAGGTCAAAAAGGTTGTTCGAGAATGAATTCGTCGCAGTTGCGACCGGTCCGCACGGAAAATGGTAGTTCAGCTGAATATCAAAAGGAAAACTCTTCGTCGATTTTTTAAAATGGGTCTGCATATAAAAGCATTAAAAAAACGGTAAGTCCATGGATTAACGGAAGCAACAAAACACAAACGGCAGGAAAGATGCAAACTGCGGCTGTCGGTTGTACATAAATCGTGAATCTCGGATGACCTTTGCCACAATCTCGAGTTTTGCAAGTTTCTGAGGAGTTCATGGGTGTTTTAATATACAAACTTTCCTCACAGTAAAGTACAACTTCTAGAGTTGTGAAAAATTTGTATTTCATTTGTATAGGAGCCCCCCCTCCTAAAGCAGAGAGAGGTTTCAATTCACCATAGAAAACATTCTTGTCTCCAAAAACATCCACATGTCAAATTTTGTTCCATTTGCTTGATTTGTTCTCGAGTTATGAGGAAGTTTGTATTTTATTTGTATGGGAGCGCTCCCTCCTAAAAAGGTAAGGGGTCCTAATTCATTATAGAAAATATTCATGCCTCCAAAAACACCCACATGCCAAATATGGTTCCATTTGATTAGTTAGTTCTCGAGTTATGAGGAAATTTGTATTTCATTTGTATAGGAGCCCCCCCCTCTGGGAGAGGTTTCAATTTACCATAGAAAAAATTCTTGTCTCCAAAAACACCCACATGTTAAATTTGGTTCCATTTGCTTGATTGGTTCTCGAGTTATGAGGAAATTTGTATTTCATTTGTATGGAAGCCCCCCCCCCTATTAAAAGGGAGAGAGGACATAATTCCCCTCCTAAAGAGAGGAGGGGTCTCAATCCACCATAGAAAAAATTCATGCCTCCAAAAGCACCCACATGCCAAATTCGGTTCCATTTGCTTGATTATTTCTGGAATTATGCGGAAATTTGTATTTCATTTGTGTGGGAGCCACCCCTTCTCCTAAAGTGGGGAGGGGTCCTAATTCACCATAGAAAAAATTCTTGTCTCCAAAAACACCCACATGTAAAATTTGGTTCCATTCGCTTGATTAGTTCTCGCGTTATGCAGAAATTTATGTTTCATTTGTATGGGAGCCGCCCTCTTAGTGGGGGGAGGGGTCTCTAACCATCATAAGAACCTTCCCTGGCCCCAAAAACCCCTATATGCAAATTTTCACGCCGATCGGTTCGGTAGTTTTCGATTCTATAAGGAACATAGAGCAGACAGAAATCCATTTTTATAGGCATAGATTTGTATGGGATCCCCCCCTCTTAGTGGACGGAGGGGTCTTTTGCCATCGAGAGGACCTTCCCTAGCACCAAAAACCTCTACATGCAAATTTTCATGCCGATCGGTTCAGTAGTTTTCGATTCTATAAGACACATAGGGACAGACAGACAGACAGACAGACAGACAGAAATCCTTTTTTATAGGTATAGTGTCCAGAACATCAAAATTTGTTAGGCCGATTCTATGATGAAAATGCATCTTTTTCATTAAAATACATTATTTAGTCATGAAAATGTCCGGAAGCTTCAGGTAGACGTGTTTAAGCGTTCTTTCACTAACAATTCAGATAGAATTACGAATGCCCTATATATTCAAAACGCCATATCTCCCAAACTACCAATATTGTTTTTTCTAGTTAAGTGATTCTTATGTAGAATGTAGGCGAACATTTTGAGCATATTTATTTGAAAATAAAATTGGGGGTGTTTTGAGATACAGTTGGATTTCGAATTTGGCATGGTTCGATTTTGGCATGCCTCGATTTTGGCAACAAAAGTATCCGTTTTTGGCAACACAAGATATTTCTCTTCTAAAAATATGCTTAAATATCAATCAGTTTCCGCATACATGCTTTAAATGACGAAAAAATGATGCCCTGAGTATGTTTATAAAAAAAAGTTATGTGGTTTCGAACAATAATATTTTCATTGCCGTAGGACTACGGGTTACCGCAGGGTGTCAATACTCAATAACATATTTGCACCGGACGGATAGCTCTTGTTGGACTTTTTAAACATAAAATGGTTGTTATCGTTGATTAATGATATTTAGTCAACTTCTAAAGCATTTACATTAAATTTTTTCATATCGAAAAAGGGTCTCGATTTTGGCATGGTTTCGATTTTGGCAACATAGGCGACACGCATTTTAAATTGCAAAAAAATGTATGATGTTAGCAAATTAAATAAAAACTGATAACATCATTCGATTGCACGGCCAAAATCCTATAGAAAAAGTATGAATTTTTTTGAAAATCTGTAAAAAAGGAAGTAGCGCCACTGCTAGGGGGATTGATCAATCGGCATAATACTTTGGGAAATTGGTTGTGGGGTAGGAATGAACAATTATGCCGACTTTGGTAGAAATCGATGATGGTCGAATCCGAACCATGTGTACGTTTGAGATGGAATGATCCATATGCTGCGTAGACTCCAATAAGGGCGTTCGACCGCTTTAATGGAATCACTCGCGACCGTCCTAATCGGAAACTTTCCCGAAACTGCCCGGGGGACTGCTGTAGTTCGTCGTAGCACAGTTAGTAAGGAATCACATAGGAGCTGAGTTTCTTAGTTTATCTGTCAAATAGCTATGCGTAATAACTATATGATAAATCAAGCACCTTTTTGGCGCCTCTTCAAGCCTTAACTAATGTACACTTGTGTATTAGTTATGGAATATTTGCTATATGAGCATAAAAAGTTAGCTTCCCGAGCAAGGTTTGACTACAAAAGTACCTATATTAAAATTATTACATATTCTGCTATTGATATCAATTAGAAATCATATTTTGGTACCGTTCCAAGCGTCACTTATGATATATCAGACTTTGCTTTCATTTTTATGGAAAGAAAACGTGTTAACATATTCTATTTTTGAAGTAAAATAAACCTACAATATTTAAATTAATTTATTTTCACATAATTTTTAAATTAAAATAAATTTAAAATTTTTAAAGTAAAATGGTCAGTTCAAATTATTTAATGATAGCAATATGATGATGATATGATAGCAAAATGACAACTAATTCAGCTTTCCGATTAAGGGGGGACCCTACTCTGGAAGACCGATAAATAACAGATTTTCGTAAGTTTTTTTCAGGTGCTAGAATTAAAGTTATGTGTTGGGATATTTTGGATATTAATTAAGGTATATTCGAAGATATATTTTGTACTTTTTGGATACCAGAATAGTGATTATTATGCTGGTGGCAGGTGGACGCGTGAATGCCCTCTAGAAAATAGCTGCTTGCTGGCGGTACGTGCCGGGAACCAACGGAGTATCATAGAACGGATTTCAAGGATGATTTTGAAGCTTTAGATTGTTACGTAGATTGTTATTTAAATTGTTACGTAGCGGTTTTTGAAAATTCGAAAAATTACCAAAATGATGGTAATTTTTCCAAACGAAAGGTGTTTTTTCATCAAAAATCGCCAATTAGGAGCTCATAAAAAATTGAAAAATTGAGATATCAAAAAACGGCTACGTAACAATTTAGGTAATTCATTTTTACATGCTGAAAAAAAATTTCAGCCAAATCGGTTCACTAGATTCTGAGATAGACGTACCGCCAGCTAAAGAAACATGGTTTCGGGGAAAATGCGTTCAAAGAAACGTACAGCAATGGACTTCCCTTGAGGCGACTCCACAATATTTGCCGTAAGTTTTCAACGAGATCAGATATCAAGCAATCCTTTTGGCATGGCATTTCTGAAGGTATAAGCGTCTCGAAAATGCAAAAAAATAAAATTCGATTTTTCCCACTTTCCAGAGTAGGGTCCCCACTTAACATTGTATAACAACTAGATTAGCATTCCGTATGATATTTTTGATAGCAAAAGTAGTATTCAATTTAATTTCACGCCTTAAAATTTTTGCAATTAATTTTGATGTTTTAACCACTAAGTCGAACAAAATGAAATAACACTGAGTAATCAAAACCCGTTACATCAAGGTATCAAATTTTGTTTTCAATTTGCTCTAAAACATTAGTCGGGTTGCTATATTACTGCTAATAATTAGACATGTATGATTTCAATCAGGTCTAGATGATGAAAGAAGTATTGCATCGAAAAATAAATCGGTAATAATAAATAGTTATCGAAGAACTATCAGATTGATTAATTAATAATAATCCTAAGTCAACTTCTCGTTCATCCTATATGAATGTGAACCTTTAATTTTTTGCCAACACTTTGAAGTTTTTGGAACACTTAATTTAAACTAAAATAAGTTTGGCAATGCCAGAATTTTTTTTATGGGTTTTTCTGGGGTGTCCCTGAAGGATGATAATATTTAATTGGCATATGTTGCACAACTACAGAAACAGCCGAAAATTTGTTATTTATTCTGTCTGATATTTTATTATGGTCGCCAAATAAACCAAATCGATCAGGATAGGTAAAATTTTAACTGTTCCTTGCACGGCTATATATTATCAAGTGAACAAAGTTGGCTGACTAATTTACAAGAGTAACCCAGCCAGCACTAACTCGTATATCAATGCACGAGAATTATCGTAAATATCCCTTAACAAATTCGGAAACCTAAATAAAATGCGCTTGATAAAGTGCGCCCGAATTGATTTTCAATCGCATATAATGATACAGGGATACCTCGATATAAGACAATTTATAATTTCAAAAAGTTGTCTTATATCGAAATTGGCATTAGCGGTCGTCAATTTTGCTCTGTGTTGTGTGTTTACGTTTTTGAAACTATTTATTATTGTTTGAGCTATCAGTTTTTTACAATTTTTGGGTTATTTTAAAATAATGAACATCTTCGTGGCGTCAATTTTAGAATGGAAAACTAGCTTTGGGATAGTTACCAGCTATATCAAAGAGATTTGTCTGATATCGAGGTAAAAATTGTCTTATATCGAGGTTGTTTTCTAACGAGGTTGTCTTATATCGAGGTGTTCCTGTAATAACTAACATACATATGATTTTCAGTACAGAATCGTATAGCATTACGGAACTAGTCGCGCTTAATCGGATATTATCGTATATAAATACTTATATAGTCGGAACGCCTATACACAGACCCTTATACTTTTTTGAATAGTTGTGTTAAATTTTTAAAATTTGTTTGAACCATGTTTTATATGATTTGCAGTAAAATACTTTTAAAGTTATATTGTCATTCGAGCAAATATTTTTTTAAAATGCAGCCAGTCTGTCATTGCGTTGAAAATGTATGCATAGCACAGTTTCGTTTCGTTATAAATATTCGACATAATATTTTTTCAGTTCTGCGATTTAATCACTTGGTAAACGTTAGTCCAACAGAGACGACAAGGTACGGCGAACTGCATCGTAACTTATAAGCACAGAATTCGGAAGGAAACGCAAAAAAAAGCACAGGCAATACCACTAACTTCATTGTTTGGTGGCACTGAGCGGCTTGGGTTTTTTTTTTCAATACGAGCTGAGACCTGGCAGTACCTAGCTACTTCATTCAATAACAGATATTCCGCAGTCAACGAGCCAGTGGTTCGTTTTTGCCGCTCGCTACTGGGTTTCTCGTTGTGGCTTTCGAGAAGTGCTGAAAGGACAAGAACAGGGAATTGCGATTGCGGCTGGATGTGAAAGCTCGATTGTGAACAGCCGCGCGTACCGATCAAACAAGCGAACGGTTTTTAATTAACTAAAAATTGGCTCGCTGCTGCTACAGCGATACACCGGGAAGGTTTTTCCAGCCCTTTAGTGAAAGCTTTCACTGTTGTGATCGCGGACGGGAAGCGTTGACTGTGGACAAATGCTGTGAATGTTGTAGATTTTTCATATCATTGAATTAGGTTGCCCAATGTTTAAATAACAAGACTGGTCGGTGAATTACTCGTGCGTCCGCTTCTCGCGATACTCACAATACTGTTTGTCTTGTACTAGAATCGAAATAGCGAGGATTGGTAACGAAGCTGTATTTTTCATCAATCAAATTAACTGCTTCTATATCGCAAATCGATTTAGTTAGTGCATATTTAGGAGGGTACTTGTAAATAGCTAAATTGTAAATGTATCAGTCAGCAGTTCAAGATGCAGAGATAGATATTTAATTGATAATATCTACCCCTGAAATATTTTGCTCGATGTTTGAATTAATATTTGTTTCTGTGTGTTTCGGTAACAGTTTCGCTAGAATAACAGTCAGATAATCGATCTAACCTGATAATGCCCCTAATTTTAAAAACATGTGCCGTGCCTGCGGGTAATTCCGCGCACTCATCTTGAAAATATTAAGGTCTGCAGCTAGGTGCATGAACGAGGGGCTCACGTAGAAATACGAAGGCAGGTTCAATTCGACAAAGATTGATATTTTGCAAATGCTTGTCACACAAATTTTTAATTTACTGTATTGTAATAAATGCTCGGAAACATTCCTGTAAATTTCCTACAAGAAGATAATTTCCAATTTCCTAAATGCTCGTGATCTGTATTTCAGTTTTATCTGGTTTTTTAGAGTTTGTAGTTCCACTAAGAATTTTATCAGGTCACAATCAAACTTCTTATGGTGATTGATGACGATATCGTTTGTTGAAAATTTTTGTGAGACTTGTAGCAATAGTCAAATTTAGTTAACTGGCTTGAAACGAATGTTAACTGGCTTAAGGATTTTGCTCAAAACATAAAATATTTGTCATTAGAGGCACAACTTACGGTTGAACGGAAAAAGTAAATAAATAATCTGTGTCATTTTTACTACTGGTTCACATTCGTCAATTTCTTTGTAAATATTTAATTTCCTTGAAAATAGGGATATACTCTGTTTATCAGTTATTTCACACTTGACAGTAATACAATCGAAAGAATGTAAACAATGGCATACAACTTATTGTGAATTTACCCTTCCTTCATGCTGAATTCTATATATTTACCCACTGAAGCCTTTTGACTCTTGACAGTGCAAAAGTCCCTCCTATAGTTAAGTGTACTATAGTTAAGCACCTTCGACAAAGTTTCTCTAAATTTTATTTTCTACAAGTTTGCCAAAGAACACATTTTGTTTTTTCAAATAATTTTTTTTTAATAATAATCTCCTCTTATAGTGGATTAATCAAAAATTTATTCCTGTCAAAAGTTGGCATTAATGACATACAACAACTTTGCTAACTACACTGTAGCTTTTTCTCACGTTTTACCTTTAAAAATGCTAAGGCTCGCGTTTTCGCATTTTAAACCACGTTTTCGTAGTTCATTGTAGGACTGTGCAAGATTTTGTGTTCTCCCAAATTTAACTAAATTGTTTATTTTATTTAGATTATATGGTAGACCGCCATTAAATTACAGTTAAACCTATGGTAGTTCGCTTAGTTTCTTTAGATTTTTTTTGTTTAGAGAAACAAAAATTATTCCAAACGTCTACGCTTTACAACAGCTAGTCGAAAATATAAAACCCTAAACAAGAGTCTCTGCCGATCATATACAAATAGGATGTATACAAAAAACAGAGTGCAATCTTCGGATTAATCCGAAAATTTTTTGGAAGCTTGTAAACTCAAAGCGTAACGAGGATGGTTTACCTTCTTGTGTGTATCTGGACTATGTTTTGCTTCGAATGATGAGATTGTAGCTGACACGTTTGACGAAGCCGTTGGCAGAATGAAACAGTGCTATTGCTCGGGACCTGATGGCATCCCTGCTGTGCTGTTGAAGAAATGCTGTGAGGCTTTTAAATCGCCAATTGCTTCATTATTCAATCTCTCCATGAAATGTCATTAATTTCCTGGTATTTGGAAGTCCTCCTTTATGTTTTCTGTGTTCAAGAAAGGCGACAAACGGAATATGGAACACTACCGAGGAATTACTTCTCTGTGTGCTTGCTCAAATGTTTCCGAGGTAATTTTTTATAAGCATCTCTGGTTTCATGTTAAGAACTACATATCTACGTCACAGCATGGTTTTTTTCTGGAAGATCCGTTTCAACTAACCTGCTGGAGTTCACCTCTCACTGTTTGTGCGCAATGGACCAGCGTTTTCAGGTTGATGCAGTCTACACTGACTTGAAGGCTGCATTTGATCGCGTGGACCATGCAATTGTGCTGGCTAAGCTTGATAAACTGGGAATGTTTGCTGGTTTAAAAGCCTGGCTCGATTCTGCGTCTCTATCTTGTGGGTTCCAAAATAATTCGGGAGTACTTGAAGGTAGCACGTTAGGACCACTACTGTTTTCTTTGTTTATAAACGATATATCTCGGCTATTACCGTCCGGCAGTAGATTGCTTTATGCGGATGATGCTAAAATCTACAGGAATTCTTCAGGAAAATTTGTCATATGCTATCTTGGAGGAATCCCGTAAGTCTACCATCTTACGAAAACCTATGTTGTTTAATTGGCATTACCTCCCTTGAACAACGGCGGAAAGATATCATCGCTAGTATGGCACACAAGATACTAGTGGGGATATACGATAGCCCTGCTGTACTTTCTTCACTCCAACTGTATTGCCCATCGCGCCCTCAGCGACATCAACAGCTTTTACGCATAGGAACACACCGTACAAACTATGGCCTGCAGGAGCCAATCCGACATTTGGCAGTAGAATACAATCGTAGTAGACTACATTTTGACTTTTAATCCTTGACCAATTGTAATTATATGTGTATATATGAAATTTAATGTAATATGTGATTTTCTATTCTGTCCCAAAATGTATTTATGGTTAAGTTACTGATAAGTTCACCATGAATGAAAAACAACTGAAAAGATGTTGGGTTTTTATGCCGCTTTGAGGATTCGTGATTTGGGCATCTCAAGGTGGCTTTTCCCAGCCAGCATTTCATTTAGACCAATGAATCGGTTGAAATCTATACCTATAAAAATGGATTTCTGTCTGTCTGTCTGTCTGTCCGTATGTTCCTTATAGAATCGAAAACTACTGAACCGATCGGAGTGAAAATTTGCATGTAGGGGTTTTTGGGGCCAGGGAAGGTTCTTATGATGGTTATGATGGTATTAGAGATCCCTCCTCCCACTAAGAGAGGGGGGCTCCTATACAAATGAAATACAAATTTCCTCATAACTCCAGAGCTAATCAAGCAAATGGAACCAAATTTGGCATGTGGGTGTTTTTGTAGGCATTTTTTTCTATGGTCAATTGAGACCCCTTCCCTCTTTAGGATGGGAATTATGACCTCTCTCCCTTCAATAGTGGGGGGGCTCCTATACAAATGAAATACAAATATCCTCATAACTAGAGAACTAATCAAGCAAATGGAACCAAATTTGGCATGTGAGGGGTTTTGGAGGCAGGAATTTTTTTATGATGGTTTGAGACCCCTCACCCCTGTGGTAGGGGGATAGGGACTCTCATACAAATAAAACAGAAATTTTTGCGCAACCTAAAAACTAATTGAACTCGAGAAATTTTAGACTCTTTCATAAAACATTAGTCAATTTTCAAGACCACCAAAAACTATCAATAGTAACATTAGATGATTCAGCGCGAGACGGCCACAGGCCGCGGGTGTTGCCGGCGACTTGCCGTGAGATGCACCGGCCACTGCGGAGGGACAGCCCCCCGTAGAGATCACTTCTATCTAGGTTTATTTATTTTCCTAGATCTATTGTCTTCTAT
The DNA here is from genome assembly GCF_943734655.1 of Sabethes cyaneus. Taxonomy (NCBI): domain Eukaryota; kingdom Metazoa; phylum Arthropoda; class Insecta; order Diptera; family Culicidae; genus Sabethes; species Sabethes cyaneus. Next base: position 58,759,307 of record NC_071353.1, on the reverse strand, counting down.
TACTTTCCTACAGTTGAGTCACCCCTGCGAAATGGTACTTTCTACGAAAAGATTTTCCGTGAAATGGTACATCCCGCGTAAGGTTTTTCTTGAAAAATGGTATTCTGCGAAACTTTATATTCCACGTTATGGTCAACTGAGAATTGGTGTTCCGCAAAATGGTCCAATCCGCTTTATTTTATCAGGCCAAGCAATGGGGGTACTTGTTTTCTACTTTACTGTGAGGAAAATTTGTATATTAAAACCCCCATGAACTCCCTAGATACTTGCAAAACTCGAGATTGTGACAAAGGTCATCTGAGATTCACGATTTATGTACAACACAGTTTAATTTGTGGCAATACGAAGTTTGTCGGGTCAGCTATTATTCTATAAATATCATTATCAGCCTTAGTTTTCGTCTCCATATACCGTTCTTTAGGTATGAAATGGGGATAGTGACCTGGAAGGAGCGTCAAATATAGCCCTGGCTCTCTCAAACCCCTAGCTTGCGTCTCCTCGAATATTTAAGTCAAACGATGACGATCGATGACCACACCTTAAATGCTTCATGTACATACTGGAGCAGCTATGCTAGGAGATGCGAACCTGAGCGCCTGTTCCCCTGGTGAGGGGCGGCTAAAACAGCGTTTATCTTAGAACAAGTACTCATATATGAAACACTATATCGTGCAAGCTATACCTAAGATGACAGACCCATCAGCGGGATGTAAGTACCGCGACCCCCGAAACCCTCATTTACCATGAAAAACGAAAACGGAAATACAGAACGGCACTGGAATCTATTACAAATACTTCTTTTAAGTATTTACCACGTATACTACAGTGGCGGTAGAAAAGTAGAACATGGAGTCGGTTTCATAGTGCTAGGAAAGTAAAAGCAACGAGTTACCTGATGGAAGCCGGTGGATGACCGAGTATGTGTGTTGAGAATTAAAGGTACATTCTTCAACTGATTTGGCTGTAGTATACGCATACTCACCGACAAATGATAAATCTGATGATGCAGTGGCATCAAAAAGTACCGTTTTTCGGTTTACTATTCTGCCCACTGTGCGATGGTTGGTGTTGGTGAAGAAAACCCAAGCAATTGATTCTCGAGTTTAAAATTTTGTGATTGATTCTGTCAAACGCCGATTGCAAATCCGTGTAAATGGTATCAAATTGTACACCTTTGCTCATGCTTACTATGCAGTGCGACGTAATCTGCAGTTGGTTTGTAGAAATAGGTATCTCTGGAAACAAACCGTGTCTAATGCAAGTTGCAAGTAATTTAAGGCACTAAAGTTCAGTGCTATTGCCACGGACATCAAAAAGGGTATGAGATGGAGCGGTTTTATCGTTGCTCTTCCAATCGATTGTTCAGCTACACGAAATTTTTATAAAATCGGAACAATTCCGTAATTTGAGTAGGTTCGAGGATTTATTTCAAACTTGATATACTTGAAGCTCATTAAATTCAGTTTTGATATAGCATTAGAAAATCTTCTAGTACTAAATTCCAAAGCTTTCAAATTATGCGGTTGTGACAGAAACGATTTGTCACTATATAATCATTTGAATGTTTGTTTTTTTTTTCAATTATAAAATAGATAAAGCTAAAATTATTTATGTGTTCAATTCAGTAAGAGCGACTAAACAAAGGATAGTTAAATGTGCTTGGGAGAAGTCCCCGTAGTCAATCATTTACGAAAAACAAATCTCCATTTACTATGGCAGCAGGAAATATATCGAACGACTTCCTGACCCTTATATCAAACAGATGTATTGACACGCTCCGATCTAAAGTGCACTCTGCATAGCAAAATGCACACAGTGTGATATCATTTTCCATTCCGGATAGTAACTTAATATTTGAGGCGGCTTCATTTCATCCTTCCTTCGGTACAACAAAAAAGCTCAATCCGTTCGGCGGGCTTAGCTGCGGTCGGGCTTCGCCCTGTCGTTAGTTTGTCTAATTGGCCCATTTGCCTTTCTGCGGTTATTCGCTGCACCTCGTTCCAGTTTGTAACTAATATCTATCTGTTGTTTCAAATATAAATATTGTTTTCGATGAAATGCACTAGTTTACTTCACGATTGAACGTCGGTCCGACAACAGGTGCCTAAGGTGTAAAACCAAATACCGTGCACGCAAAGTGATATGGCCAGTGGTTGTTGAAGGCATGCCCGGAACAAAGTAGTGCGTGTTGCAACGGTCGGTGGTAATTGGTGTTGTTTTATAGCAACTTGTTGCGGAAATAATAGTGTACAAAAATCGAATAGATACTCTAAGTGCCAATGTGACAACAAAAATTAACAATAAATACGCTCAGTTCGTGCGATGCCGGAACATTCTAGTAATATGCGATTCTGTATCCGTTTGATAGCGTTTGTTTTGAGTGTGCTAACAACAATTGCTGATCCTGTTCCTGAGCCAGATCCAGCTAGATTATTGGGAAAGTATTTGGTGTCTTATCACCCATCGGATGGAGAATATCATTTGACGAAACAACCACTAGATTTAAGAAACATCGCCAACAACGATGACTACTATTCGGATACATTGGTCAATCAGGGAGACAGTCAAGCATCTTCGTCCGGCTCTAGATACATGGCCAGCTACACAACTTCGATTAAACATGGTAACAAGTTTGGCAACTTAGGTTCTGAAATGTCTTTCGAAGATGGTGATGATAGACACACCTACACTAGTAGTTACAAGAGAAAGCCAATTATTCCGATTCTACATTCGTACAGCATTATCCATTCACCGAATCAGAATGTAGTTTCAAAAGATCATGATGATTACAATAATGATATCGATGATGACGAGGACGACTACATTCAAACTAGCTTCACACCACCGAAAGTGATACACACGAAGGCAAAGACTGTTCCCATAAGTCAGCACATCGAGGTCGAAACCCCAGTTCCAGTGCCGTATGTTAAAAAGATACATGTCCCCGTCCCGAAGGGGGTAAAAATTCAGATTCCCCACCCAGTGCTAGTTCCTGTTCCGCAGCCATATCCTGTTCACGTTCCTGTATCGCAACCAGTAGCGGCAAGTACTTGTTTAACATTTTGTAAACATTGTTGGTGTGTTTGCACAACGTGGCGAAACCTTCTAATTTGTCTGTGCTAGAAATGTTTGTGTTAAAGCTGAGCTACTGAAATCGGAAATAAAGCATTTACGCTCCTTGGAGCTGAATATCATTCAATTTCTTTATATATTTGCGTTGGTAAGAGGAAATGCTATATCAACTTAGGGACGTAAATGCTTTAAAGTCGGCGACATGCACATCAAAACACGTCTGGGAATGTATTCAATCACTCCAAAAATTGTCTTGCCGTCTTATATTGGGTCCCAGGTCACTCTGGAATTGATGGAAATGAGAGGGCTGATGCGCTTGCAAGACTCGGATCTTCTCATCAATTTATAGGACCTGAGCCCTTTTGCGGCCTATCTGCTTCTGCCTTAAAATGGAGCTGAAGGCATGGGAATGTACGAAAGTGGAATCAAATTGGAATAACACTTTCAATACTGGGCAGTCGAAACGGTTTATCTCTCCAAACATTTCTATGACTCGCAAACTACTGGAGCTTTCAAAGAAAGATCTAAGCATCTATACTGGTCTAATAACAGGACATTGTCCGAGCCGCTAACATCCGAAGCTTATGGGAAAACTTCAAGATTATATATGCGCTTATGTGGCATAGAAAAAGAAGACTCGGAACACCTGTTATGCCGATGTCCGGCAATTTTTAATAAAAGATTAAGGTTCTTCGACAGAGGGCTGTTAGAACCCTTTGATTTTTGGAGAACAATTCCCAGTACGGTAGTGCACTTTATCCGAAATGTATCACCGGACTGGACAAATGCTATTAGTCAAACAATGACAGTCGCTTCTAATAGTGGTGCGTCATCTTGACAACATAGCTTTAGTAAAATGGGAGATATATCACAATAGATCAAACAAATGGTCGCAGTGATAAAAATACCCAACATGGAAAAAAATAGGGATGTAATTTTTCAAGAAGTGCTTGGTTAGTTTCATTGCGTCTGATTTCCATGAATCAAATAATGATTAGGGTTTTTTTTTCTAATTCCCGTCGTACTAAGTAAAGCCATTCTAATTTTCATCATTCGTTGGATGGATGTAATGAATACTCCAAAAGTTCTTGTACTGATTTGACTAAAACACACTTACCTTCCGATCCGTGAAGTTTGAAATCACTGAAAAGCGACTATTAAGGCATATTATTGAAATTACGCAACTGACTTCATTTCTAAAATTCATAACTAGTTTTGCATTGTGATATTTTTAATAATTTCTGTTGGATAGGACGGGAATGGGCAATTACGACGATGTAGCAACATACCCTACGTCAATGAAATTTAGCAAAAAGGTATTTAAGTTTGCCACATGGTTTTCTAATTCTACAAATATTTCCTACAAAACTTTCTCAAATACTGTATGGCTGTCATATGAATCAAAATTGAGTTAAAGTAATCGTGCCATACCTGAGCGCGGGCAAGTAGATGCTAAAGTAACCTGCATTAGAAAAAGCCTGAAAACATCTGAAGAAAATCCTGCTACGGTAATGCTGCCGCAGCTCCGAGTGCATTCAGGTTCACTACCGTTAATTCAATGATGTCCATGATTCCATCATGAGTGTGTGTGCTGCCAATCAGAGAGATGCCCAGCAGAAGAAGTATGAAGAATTTTAAGTGCTCTACAATGAAACATGCCTTATGATCAGGGAAGGAAAATTAGAGATTTTGATCAAATCTGTAAGCTACCGCTACACGCACAGATCACGATCCGTACAGATCATGACAAACAATGGATCTTTAGGTTTAATCACAAAATTTTGTTTTTTTAACAACTCGTAGCAGTCGATCGCAGTGCCAAATTTTACCCAGCTGCAAGAAAAAAGGTTACTAATGTTGCTTGTATTGAGATTTGCGCACTGTATACAACCGATCGTCTGTATCTGTTATATTTCTCAACGCAATCGATCAATGAGCATGATATGATATTGGGTTTGTTATAATCTGTACAGACCGAAACAAAGTATTTGTTGCTTACAAGTACTGACGTCAATGAATCTGAATATGATTGCTTCTATGTTCTTGACCGCTAGAAGCGATCTTTTTCCATCCCTTGTTATGATTGAATCGTTGGAGGAGGGTTAGTCTAATCAAGCCGTCGCCGCTTCTCAGCCCGAAGTAGCGAAGCAAGCCTAGCTGGTGGTGCAGGAGCAGTTATTAAGGGCCCCATTACCGACGTTCGATGGTAAGTACGAACATTGGCCACGATTCAAAGGAATGTTTCAGGATCGCATGAGTCGCTCGCCGGATTTTGATGCCATAAAACTTTACCATCTGGAGAAGTCGGTTGGTAGGCGATGCTGCTAGGGTCATAGATTCTTAGATCAAGATAATTCAAGATAATAATTATGCTCAAGCGTGGACGATCCTAGAACAACGATACGAGAATGAACTCGTCTACTGCTCGATGAGTGCTGCCGTCACGTCGAGATCCTTAAATGTTTGGGGCCAGAGCTTCAAGGTGTATCCCAGTGATTCGTCGTAAACGCTCTCACGCTCGTTCCTGAGTCTGCAGCATCTTCTCAAGCCGCCGTCAAAATAAATCAAGCGCCAGTGGAGTCCGCTGGTGGTGAACTAACGTCAGGCGCAATGGTTAGCCACGTTTCCAACACACGGAAATCTCGCGTCTCAACAAAAGAAGTGCTACTTTTGACGGCCGTTGTTAACCTTATCGATTCCGACGTATATCCCATTTCTAGCGACATGGTCCATAAACTTGGAAAGCATCCGTGACCAACCAACACCAAAGTTGTCGGTGTAACAGGAAGCAAGAGTGCCAAGTAAAGTGTAGTCGTAACTGTGATCTCCGACATCGGTGAGTATAAGGTTGACATCCCGTGCCTTGTACTGCCTCAGTCGAGTGGAACCATTCCTACTAGAAAATTAGCAAAGCAAAAGTGGCTTCTTCCGACCAATGTAAAACTAGCTGATCCTGAGTTCTATTCACCCAGACAAGTCGATTTCATCATCTCAAGTCACCTCAAGTAAAATACATTTTGGAAACAGGTAGTTCAAGGTGCATAGTGTATAAACCGCTGAGATTGAAAAATGCTGTAGAGCGCCTGGTTGTTTCATTTTATTTTGCTCGAAATAAAAATATTTAACTAAAACACATGAAAATAGAATGAATAATTTGCTCAATTTGGTCATGTTACAACAGTTCGTCACGGAAAACCATTTCATTTCATTCTGTCGCAAAACGGTAACATATATAGTAGGTAGTTTATCAGACTTACAATCCCAAAAATCTGAAATGCATCACTGTTCTACTCCGATTACAATTTCTCAACAATGTATTCCTAAAATTGTCGATACTATTACTATATCGGGGTACACTTTAGAAAAACTAAAAGGGAATATATAACGAGAAGTTGTTATAATTTGCACGATTATAACTCAGTCATCCCTCAATAGATTCTAGTGATATTGGTATCAATCGACTGGAAATTGTGAGAATCCATTTCAATACAGTTGATGTTTCTCTACCAAACATTTAAATAATGGAAAAATGTTAGGCATTGTCTAACTAAAAATCCACACTGTGTTTGGTCGGAGTACGTAGTGCTGATTTGTCATAGCGGTAATGATGTTTCCATACTACAAGCAGAACGATTGTATACATTCGTACTTAAATTTACACTCATTCCAGTTTTTACACTTGCCTTTAGTGGTTCTCGATACATTTTTCCTTTATTTATATGAAAAAAAAAGTGATAAAACCATCTCGTCCCAACAGGTTGAAGATTCATAACACCGTTCAGACTTATACTTATTTAACATCTGTGCTTGGGAAGTACGCCAGAAAATGCAATAAAGTCCTCTCGTCCTAACAAAATTTCTTAGGACCGCTATAAAACTAGGCCAATTTGATATCTGTGTTCGGGAAGTGCCTTAGAAAAAGCGATAAGTCTCCTCATCCCGGCAAGATTTCGATAAACCTAGTCCAATTTGATGTCCTGAAAGTGACCAATTATAGAAAAGGTGAGCGACTCGATTGTATCCATATACTGAAAGAATTGATTCAAAATTGATGTCTTATGTGAAACAACTCCATAGTGGTTTGGGGCGAACCAACCACTGGTTGAAAGCCCCACTAAAAAGCAAATAAATAAAAAAATAAATCCATAGTGGTTCTTAGCCTCATATCCAGCAACTCCTACCCCTACCTCCACATGGTACCAGCCTGAATACGAACAACCTTAGCGAAGATCGGGTAACCAAACCCAGTGAAAACTAAGGTCGTATACCAACAGGGAAGGAGGCACAGTGTTGTCTAGCGTAAGCCCTAGTACGGTTACCTATCTAAACTCACCCCACTAAAAAGAGTCAAGAAAATTCTACTCGAAACGTTCGGTATAGACAAAGGTGACGAAATAGGGACATGGAAAGGAGACTTGGTACCTGTAAATGTAGATGCTGTAGTCGCTAAATTTCGTTGGTGGCGACAGGGTGCTGCTCGATCAGTCAGAGCCCCTACAGTTTGGCATCTTGGCACTGCAAGAGATCTGTCGCAAAGGCGAGAAGGTGTGAAGGATCCGTGGCGTAAAGTCCAATTTTTCCAGAACGATGGAGCGACCCACGAGCTGAGAACGGGCTTCGTAGTGTTGGGCAAAATGCAGGATCGCGTAATGGACTGGAAAGCGATCAACGAGAGGATGTACGTGTTGAGGGTAAAAGGCCGTTTCTTCAATTACACCATCATTATTAACGTGCGTTGTCCACACGAAGGTAGACCAGACGACGAGAAGGAAGCGTTCTTTGCGCAGCTTAAGGTAACGTACAACAGCTGCTCACCACGAGACATCAAGACCGTAATCGGGGATATGAACGCCCAGGTCGGCAGGGAACCAATGCATAGATCAGCGATCGGGCCCCATAGCTTGCACACCGACCCCAGCGTTGCCACAACTTTGCAGCTTCCCACGGCTTGATGATCAGAAGCACTTTCTTTTCCCACAAAGCCACCTGGAGATCACCTGACCAATGAACCTCGAACCAAATTAACCATATTCTTATCTATGGCCAGTTTTTCTCGAACATAACCAAAGTACGCTCCCTACGGGGTGCGGATCGGCTCAAGTCATTACCTAATAGCACAGTGCACTCATATGTGCACTCAAAACTATCGACGGTGTATACCTCGCGACAAAGCGTCCCTCCTCGGCTAAACATTCGGCAATTAGACAACCCGCCGTTTACCGAAAACTACGCGCATGTACTGGTTGAAGCTCTGTCTTCCTCTGTGGAGCTAGATGCTTCGACACACGTAAACGGATGAAGTATGAGTACTCGGCCGTCAACGAGGCTTCAACCGCGGCGCTAGATGAGGAATTGTCGAGCACACGAAATGATTGGTTTGACGGGGAATGCCAACAAGCTATGGAAAGGAAAAAAAGAGCTTGGAAAAACTATTTAAGCATATCCACGAGAGAGAATTTGACAAAGTATCGACGGAAATGAGGAGGTAAAAGCGCCAGAATGGCGCCTGAGATCATGTAGATCTGGAACAACTATTCCGGGCTAACGAGGAGCGCATGTTCTATGAGAAGGTGAGCTAATCTCGTAAAGGATACATACCGAAACCTGATATGTATAGGAATAATAGAAGGAGACGGAAGGGAAGATAGGAACCTAGGAATGCCTATAGCAGCGTGCCGGTTCCCGACCTCGAAGAGATCCGGCGAGAAATCGATTAGCACAACAGAGCCGCCGGAAAGGATCGATTCCCGGCAGATTTCTACAAAAATAGCAACGGAATACCTCTGGATAATTTCAAAGATTTGGGAGGAGGAGATGCTACAGGAGCAGTGCATGAAAGGTGTGATGTGGTTACGCAGGTCACCGCCATCTACAAGACGCTCTCCCAAATTTTGTTAAGCCGTCTATCCCTAATAGCAAAAGAATTCGTAGGGCAATAGTTTACTCTCCGACAAATTCTCCAGAAATGTCGGGAGTACAACGTGCCCACACGTCGTGGTCGTCGTCAGTAGCAGCCTCGAGTCAAGGTGGCTCGCATTGTTTCAAGCAGTCGTCTCCATGATCTTGGGTCACTCGGCGCTAATTTCCCAGCCATTTCATAAGTCTCAAATCACTTCGAACCTGGTCAAGCCATCTTGCACGTAGAGCCTCTCGTTCCTGGTACCGGCGGGGTTGTTAAAGAGCACAGTTTTCGTCGCACTATCGGCCGGTATCTTTACGATGTGTCCGCCCCACCCCAGCCTACCAACTTTCGCCAGATGAAGAATCTTTCAAATCAGTACCTATAGCTCGTAATTTATACGCCTGTCACTCTTTGCTTTCAGTTTGTATTCCCCCAATTATTGTCTGCAGCACCTTCCGCTCGAACACAGCAAGGGCGCGTATATTCTCTGACAGCAGTGTCACAGTCTCAAGTCCATAAAGAACAACCGGTCTAATAAGGGTCTTGTACACTGTCAGCTTCATGTGGCGGCCTATGCTTCTTGATCGTAACGTTTTGCGAAGGACAAAGTAGGTCCGATTTCCTGCTTGAATATGCCGTTGGATCTCCTCACTACACTCAAATACTTTTTTACACGGTTTTCGATTATTAAGAACGAGACAATTTCAGGATTAGTTTGGAGCTATTTTACTCGAAGAACGAGTAAATTTTAGTACATTTCAACATGTCTAGACGCGGCAAAGGAGGTAAACTTAGAGTACACCAAGAATAAAGTATGTTTTATAGTCAATCATTTTGCATGCATTATGCGACCTTCTGAAAACTAAAGCCAGATTTGTTTTACGAATTCTTGAATTGTTTTCTACCACGAAGTAGATTCGTAAAATCAGACCTGAATGTTTCGTACAAAGTTATATCCGTACGAAGTATAGTATTTAAAAAAAATGCTTCGTGCATTATACGAAAGTACGAAGACGTTCACGATAAAAATACCGAAATCTATCGGAAAATAGCAAAATCTCTTTTTTCTCTGAGAAAAGCTGACATGATCGAGAATCGAAGCTGAGTTCGTTTCTGATATTTCCGTAAGAACATCCGACAACGCTGCAAACCACAGAGCTACGACAACTGCACGTTAAGCAGACCATAATTGCAAAGGCATATTTTCTCTTACATACAATCTTCACTGTCCGATCTCGTCGATAACGAAGCATGACAATAAACGAGTATGAAAACATATTCTGATGCAAAATGTCTTACGAATGTGTTTTCGTACCGAATACGAACCATTCATAATAACAACAAGTGCCGTAGAAAATAAACCTATGAATGTTTTTAAATGGTACCGAACTTTTCTATCAGCTACGATTATAGTTTTCCGATTATTATTTTTAAATACGAAATTATATTTTCACTGTTCATATTAGAATTTTCCCGGCTTTTCGATCTTTTTTATAATCCGCTTTTTTCACCCTCAGGTACCAGTGATTAGGGAAATCACCATTCCGATTGAAAAGATCGTCCCTTACCCGGTGGAGAAGAAGGTTCCAGTTCCCATCGAGAAACCGGTTCCTTATCCGGTGGAGAAGCACATTCCGGTACACATCCCGCAGCCGTACCCGGTCAAGGTGCCCGTCGTTAAAACTATCGTTCACAAGTTAAAACCGCCACGTACCGTTGGCGTTGGAAGCGTTACTTTCTGATAGGTTCGAAGTAGAAGAGTTTATGGACTTAGTACCCTATTGTACTGTACAGCAAAATTGGGTGATTTTCAATTGTATTATTTATAAAAGTTGTTCAGTTAAGCTGAAATAGAGGTAAATATAATAGAGATGCAATTCATTTGCACGCACATGTTTACTCGCGTTTGCAGTGTAGCTTAACAGGCGAAATATTTTTAGCATAACAGCCAGTAAGCTTAACGGTGGCAAGTAGTTAATTTATTGCTTCACAACTTTGTTTCATACCTACCAACTTTGTTTCATGGGTGATGTCTGCATTTCGAGGCAATAAGAAAGTGAAAGGCTAACGCAAACGTGAACAAACAATACCGGTCTTTCGTATAGGTTCATTTTCCTAACATTCCCAATTTGGGTGTCTTTTGCTTCCTTGTGCAAACTCGATTCACGCAATCGACAGTCTCACACAAAAAATAACAGTTATGTTTTCCTGTATGTTGCATTTTAACGCACATTAATAGGAATGATAAAAAAATCAGTAAAACAAAGATCATGTTTTTTTGTTCCAATAATTGTGTTAGTATTACCCGATTTTAAGCGAGGAAAGCTGTTGCTAGGTTTGTAGGTTGTTATATTTGGAATACGATTTTTACTTATTAGTTATAAGGAAAGGTTTTAAATAGGAAAATTTTATTTATCAACTACATAATGGATCATTTAAATTAACATTTCGAAACACTTTCAATGAAAATATATAATTAAAAGAATTAGCAATAAACTATAGTTGCAAAATCTCTTGTATTACCAATGAGGCACTTGAATACCCCGAGCGTTGCCAATGTTTCTGAATAATCTAATTTTTTACCAGCCTAAACATATTTATTAGATGTATTGCAGGAAACGCATGGCATAAGAGAGCAGCGAATAGTAATTTCGTATCCTACATGTGTCACTTTCAATTGATTTAAAATAGAATCTGACGGAGATAAATGAATGCCTTAAATTTGTAGTAGTATTACATAATTCAATATTATTTGTAATTTTGTTATAACTATTTGTATAAATTTAAATACGCGCCAGCGAAATGACAAATAAATTGTGCTTTGTGTTTTTACGTTAACTGGTCACAACGAGTTATTTTTTATAAAACATTCTTAGTCTATGAATTGAAACTCAAAAAATCATTGCTCGTAAAAATGGTACAAAATTGACAAAAATCGTCAAATTGGAGGACCGAATTTTAGATGACTGATCTCGAGAAATATTCTTTTTTCTACAATTTTTTCTAGTTGAATGTACCTTAAAATAACTCATAAGAGTTACACTTTTAAATGAAAACTAGACAGTTGTTTGATTCCTGAGAAATGTTAACATCTTTGAGCTTTTGGAGTCTTATTCAAACCCCTTTTGAAAGGAGTCAAAGATAGGTTTTTATGGGTTTTAATAAAATGCAGTCGCTTTGCTCAAGTGCGTAGCCAGTATTTTTCTTAAGGAAAGGAGCGGGGAGGTTACAACAATTCTGGCATATCCGAACCTTATTCAGCAAATTGGGTATTGTTTTCAGTTAAAAGCTATTTTGATTTAAACTGAGTGTTCCTCACTTGTCTGTCGATAAAGAAGGATTTAGTCTTAAAAAGACGTTTTGCTTTATGTTCAATAAAACACACTTACACCTTACACCTCGCAAATAAAAAAAAAAAAAAATAATAATAATAATAAATACAATGGGGAAAACCTAGCTAAATAATAAGCGCCCCGTTTACATACGTGCGAGAAAAGTTGCAGTAAACACAGACTAAATTGAATTCATGTTTGATCAAATCATTGGCCACTTCTAACACACTTACCTCCGCCTGCAAGGTTTCCCTCATACTACCGTTTCAACGGCACAACAAATCAAACTTCATCTCGCTTACGTCTAGTAAAAAAGTCACGTACGGTACGTATTCTGAATGTAGCCAATTCAATTATAATGCTTCCTCATGCAGGCCGTGTATGACGTTTGTTTTATTGTACTCACTCCGGTCATGCCGTCAATGTGCTCCTCCAGGATCGGCAGAATTGAAATAAACCTCGGTTATGCCGGGATTTGGAACCACAATAAAATGTTCGCGACACCCAGAAAATTGCCAATCGATTAATATTCTCCCGTTTTCGACACGACAGGCGGAAAACTCCACTGTCAGAAACGTGCCTTTATTACAATGCGTAAAAATATCGATGCGAGAGACCGGATTTGAATACTTTTTTGCCCTGCTAATTTTATTCTACATGGAAACCGGATCGCCTGTGAGGGGCCTAGGCTGACGACAAAGAAAACTGTTGCTTTTCATTTAGACCGACGATGATAGAAAATTCGCTGCCGCGTGCAGTTTCGCTATGAATTCCCAATGAGACGGGAATTTGCAAAAATGTGTCGCTGTTCCATGAGATCCAATTCTGTCCGGAATAATTTGATACATTTTTCGTAGAACAATATGTGTGAGCGCGTGTATTTGGGATATTCGCATAATAAATCAACTGTCAATAGTATCGTGCGATTATTTCGTTCAGAGAAAGCTCTTCCCCTTAAACTGGGATATCACAAGTGAGCTCTTTTCGATTGTTTCAAAAACCTGTTAACCTATAGAACTTGATAACTTCACTGTTTTATCTTAATATATAAATAAGAATGCTTGTTTATGCTTCATAGACTCAAAATTTACCACCTATCTGCTATCTGCTTTGAAATCTACATGCAACTATTATATGTGCGACGGTTTTTACCTAAGTAGAAAGGCTTGCTTCAATGTGTACAACAATAATGAACCAAGTTATGTTCAGCAAAACACTGGTTGCCCAAATATAGGTTTCTGGCCCAAAAATAGCTTAATCTGCGAGGGGTATGAAATGCGGAAGGCAAATGGGGAAGCGTCGAGCATAGTTCCAGTCATCCCAAACCCCTACCTAGCACCTCCACGTGGCCTTACCCGGTAATGCTCTATCGAGTAGCCAAGCTAGGAGGTGCGATGCAGGGTGGTTACCGAATGCCTAGGGATGGGAGAACAGCTCACGGGCCGTTCAAATGAACCGGTTCACAGGAAAGAGCGTTCAAAAGAACGGCACCTGAAAAAGAACGACGGTTTTCCAAACCTACCCGAAGGTTGCCGAAAGTGGCACGAAGTTTGGTTCGTGAATCGCAATTTACCCAACTGTCAACTTGGCGGACACGCGAACCGTGAACCATGAGCCGCTCACACAAAAGAGCCGTTTTGTGTTGCCCACCTCTACGACTGCCTGATCTCGAAACTCCGGGTCTGGGTTTACCTTGCTAGTAGGTAAGTTTACAGGGTGTTCAATAAGTTCGAATACACTTTAAAAATGTGTTTAAAAAATGAAAATACAAGATATTCTTTTCTGAGGCAATTTTTATTGAAGTAGTATTTATTGAGAACCTTTACGACATATTAGGTGGAAGCACCCCCCTTTGTGCTTTATGACGAGCTTGAGACGTTTCTCAAAAGAATCACATGCGGCACGCACCTGGTCCATGGGCATCTCGTCCCAGATCTTGGAAATGAGCTTCTTAAATTGGTCCATAGTGTTCACTGTATGTTCACTCTGCTTGGCCAGCATGTGCTTGGCCATTCAAAAAAGTCCAGGGGATTAAGATCCGGGGAGCTGGGAGGCCACAAAGTCTTATCGAGAAAATCAGTCAAATTCTCCCGACACCACGCTTGGACGATATGCGCTGTCCTGTTGAAAGACGTAATGATCTTTCCCGTAGCCGTCGCGAAGTGCCGGGGCCACAACCTTCTCCAGAACCTCGGTCTTATAGTACGCGGCGTTGATTTTCACGGTTTTCTCGTTAAACACCAGTGGAAGCTTCCCACGCTTGGATACGACCCCCAAACCATTACTGACGCGGCGCTCTGGAACCGCGGGATGTTTATGTGGGACGGGGGGATGCTGGCCAACGTCGGCGCCCACAGCTGATCATTTTGGACATGGTGCGGCTGTTGCAAGATGAAGAGTTTCTCATCAGAAAGCACGAAGTCCTGACCAGCGTGCCGCGAAAGTATCAGTTTTGCTCTGTCCAGCCTCTTCTTCAGCCTCTGTTACCCCTTGAACCTTGCGTTTCTTGTACGGTTTGCATCCCAGGTCCCTTGCCATGATGGTGTGGGCAGTCCCGATCGATACATCCAGGTCAACAGCGGTCTTCCGGATCGAGCGGTTCATATTTCGACGAACCCGCTCACTCACCACCCTGATGGCTGCTGGCATCCTCGCCGAACGCGGCCGATCTAGCGGCGGATCTAGCACGGTCCTTGGCCGAGCCCGTCTCCCGGTACCGATGGATGGTGTTATAGATGAAATTCCGCTTCACCCCGTGGGATTTCAGCCGCCGAAATATATCGCCGGGTCGCTCACCTCTCGCAAATAACTTTATTACGACGTTACGGTATTCCTTCATTGCGCGCGGTAAACAAATAACAAATGACATCGAGTCACCGACACCTTGCGCGTCGTTTAGCCTAAAGCTGACACCAATACCAATACATAGAATGCATATGATGCGCGCTTACACAACGATCAAAAGTTGTATTCGAACTTGTTGAACACCCTGTAATATAAGTTATTTTATTTATTTGTTTTTTTTTAGCTCATGAAGCACCTCCTACTGTACATTGAAAACTCTGGCCGAAAAAAAGTTTTATTAATGCTCATGGATACCAGAAGAAAAAATTAAATTTATAATGGAAGCAGTTATGGAAACTCAAATGATGCAACTCTATTCCATTTGAAGGACTGCTGGTAAGATCGTTCTATTTTTGCCCATACACACTTCATTTCATCTTAATGGTAAAATCATATATTTAGCAATCTTCATATATTGTATATTCATATAACACATGTTTCATTACATTGCCATATACTGCAGTCCCCCGGATAACGCGGTTTCGAATAAGAACTTTTCCAATAAGGACGGTCTCGAGTGATTCCATTAACGTGGTCGAACGTCTCTATTGGGGTCTAAGCATATGGGAATTGACTTAATTGGTTTCAACATGGAATAACTCGTGATTCTGACCGTATAGAAGGTTGGTGTCTTCAACAAAGTTGTTCTGTCATCAACGGGTTTTCATTGGATTATAGTATTTCGGAATTGTCTCACTACGTTGCGCTAGCGTATATGTAATACTCTTATACATGCTGTATCTTGCGCTGCTGACTATCTAGAAAGTAACTCTCCTCTCTCTCTCTCTCTCTCTCTCTCTCTCTCTCTCTCTCTCTCTCTCTCTCTCTCTCTGCACATATAATTGTGCGCGTGCGGCCTTGTTTCCTCGGTGTTCCTTCAATTGCTGGCGCTTTGTCTAACTCTCCGATGCTGGATAGCTGATCGTTTCTCCATTTACGTTGCAGCTCTGACAAAATTTGCGGCATTCCAAGTAGCTTGTCACAATCTTTCGTTGCGACGCACCTTCGTCAACATTACGTTGAAGCCGTAATTCTTCCATAACGTCAGCGAACCAGTGGGATCGAACTGAAGCAGAGAAAATGACAGGCCAGAAGTAAATAAAGAAAAGAGCGTTTCGATAGCGAGAAAAAAAAGTGAACCCTAAAACTAGTAAAAGTACCGATTTTTTGCCTTAAAACTACTAAAATTAAAATTTTGCTTAAAACTATTAATTAGTTGATTTTAAGATAGTTTTCTAAAACCGTTCTGTGCTACAAACGATACGTTGTTTCGTACATCGTTGTTTCTCAAAGGTGATTGCATTGCTAAAATGCATGCGAGGTTTGGTAAAAATTTATATCCTAATTATCATCTAAACAGATACTAAGCCTACAGTACGGAAAGAGAACGGTCAGGATCTTTAAAAATAATTAAGCGGAATTGAGCTAAACTAATTACAAATAACAAATTGGAAAAAGACACTAAACGTAAGTGATTTAAAAATTAGATTATTATGAAATCAAAACCAATAGTAAACATGAAAGAATATTGTATAATTACATGGAAAGCTAATTATTGTTATATTATACACCATAGGGATTTTTTAACAGCGTCTATAGCTGTAGTAAATAAAAAGAGTTACGTTGTTAAAGAACCGGAAAATCGTCTGTCTGTTGCATTCGCAACATTTTAAAAAATCCGTTTACTTTGCGATCGGGGAAGCTTCAGTATGCCAAAAAATAGTCGCGCGAAAGGGCAGGGTGTGAGTTGTGGAATATGTGATGATCCGGATAATAGCTTAATGGTGAGTTGTGATGATTGCGGTCGGTGGTTTCACTTTAAGTGCGTAGGTGTCGACGAAGGAATTGAAGATGTAGACTGGAGTTGCTCGTCGTGTGAAACGAAGCGTGCAGCTCAGGGCACATCATCCCGTGAGGCATCGGTACAGGGTGGAGCAGGGAAAAAGTCGACTGCAGATCAAGAACATCAAATCGATCAAGTCCAACGGTTTCAAAGAATGATGGATCAAATGCAAGCTAGGTTTGATCAGCAACAGCATACGTATGAAGAGTTACTGCGTAAGAAGGATCTTGAAATGGAAAAGGCAATAAGCGATTTACAGCGCCAGTATCTACTGAATTTGGAGAGAAAAGAGCAGCAGATACGGGAGGAGCTGAGTGTTCCTGCCATCGTACTTCCTAATGCTAACTCAACATCGTTAGGAACTGAATCTCGTGTTGCAGATGATGTATGTTCGGCAATAACGCGGATGGAAAAGCAGTTGCAAGATATGGCGAAAAAGCAGGAGTTTGAAACGAGGCGGCTTGAGGAGCGATTGCAGGCTATGGAAATCGGCATGAGCAGATCTGCTCCAATGAGTGATGGTTTAAATCTCCGTGCGAACCGTTCTTCCGGCAATCAACAGTCGTATGAACAGTCTGCGACCTCTCTTCACGAGCTTAGCAAAAGCCAACTCGCTGCGCGGCAAGCAGTAGCAAAAGAACTTCCCGCTTTCTCCGGTAACCCAGAGGAGTGGCCGCTATTTATTGCTACTTATGAGAATTCCACCAGGATGTGTGGCTTCAGTGATGAAGAGAATTTACTTCGACTTCAGCGCAGCTTAAAAGGAAAGGCTCTTGAAGCGGTGCGAAGTAGATTACTATACCCAACTGGCCTCGAAGGTGTTATTAAAACGCTACGTACGTTATTTGGACGACCAGAAGTGATCGTCCATTCACTGGTCTCTAAGATACGAGAAATGTCAGCGCCAAAGACGGAGAAACTTGGGACCTTGATCGATTTCGGAGTTGCAGTGCAGAATATGTGTGCAACGATTGTAGCTTGTGGATTAAACGAACATCTGTGCAACGTTGCGCTTCTCCAAGAGCTTGTGGAAAGATTGCCGCCGACTATCAAGCTTGACTGGGCAAGACATCGGCAAACACTAAACGCGGTTACTCTTTCGGACTTTAGTAGCTGGCTTGAAACACTAGTTGAAGCAGCATGCGTGGTGACGGTTCCTTCGTCGTTCGGCGATTATACTGGTAAATCTGACAGGAGAAGCAGGAAGGAGGAAGTGTACTTACACCGTGAATCAAGTCCAGCCTCTTGCTCGCCAGTGCCTTCTGGAGCAACATCGCGGAAAAGGTGTTTAATATGCAGCGAAGAATGTCGCAATCCTAGTTCTTGTGCTAGATTTGGAGATATGGACATCGGGGCTCGCTGGACAGCTGTCAAAAATAATAAGCTGTGTCGCAAATGTCTCTCAAAACATTTTGGAGCGTGTACGGTGAGGGAAGCTTGTGGAAAGAATGGTTGCTCTTACATGCACCATAAATTGTTACACGACGATTCTAGATACCCGCGATATCTAAATCCTCAGCCTTCAACGTCACAGGCGGACGTTGAGACCGGTTATGGAAGCTGCAACGCTCACGTAAGCAACGTAGGTAGAGTGTTGTTTAGATACATTCCAGTACTGATTCACGGACGCGGGAGCTCTGTTCGTACATACGCCTTTTTGGATGATGGTTCTTCAGTTACCCTGATGGAACATGGCCTTCTGAAAGAGTTAGGTCTCAATGGAGAATCTTATCCACTGTGCTTAGGGTGGACAGCCGATCATCAACGGCAAGAAGCAGAATCCGTGAAACTAGCGCTGGAGATCTCAGGAATAAATGACGCGAAAACGTATTGGATCCCAAAGGTGCATACGGTTGAAAGCCTCGCTTTACCTCGACAGACTCTCAAGATGGATGAATTAACACTTAAATATAACCATCTAAGAGAGCTGCCGGGTGATTCGTACCACAATGTTCGGCCTAGACTCCTCATAGGGATAGATAACTGTCATCTGGGACATGCTTTGGATAGCAGAGAAGGCGCAAAACATGAGCCAATAGCTACAAGAACCCGTCTAGGATGGACAATCTTCGGGCCTTGTTCGGCACCTGTTCCGTCAATGACAAACTTTACAGGCCATCACAGCCTTCATGCTTGCCCGTGTTGTGAGCGAAGCGACACAGAGCTGCATAACACAATAAAGGCCTATTTCTCATTAGATAGCCTTGGAATAGTGCGTTCAGCTAAACCGCTTCTTTCAAAAGATGATGAGCGAGCAGAACAGCTGCTGAAATCTTTAACGCGTATAAAAGGGAAGAGAGTGGAAACCGGGTTGCTTTGGCGGTGTGACGATGTTCGTCTACCAGACAGCAAATCGATGGCGATGAGACGACTGGTCTGCTTGGAGAAGCGTATGCAGCGAGACCCTGAACTGGCTGAATCGGTGAAGGAGAAGATCCGCGATTACGAACGATCCGGATACGTAGAGAAGCTGACGGCAAACCAATTGACCGAGAAATTCGATCGAGTTTGGTATCTTCCAATCTTTCCGGTAGTCAATCCCAACAAGCCAAAAAAGATGCGCTTAGTTTGGGACGCAGCCGCTAAAGTCTCGGGAGTTTCACTAAATTCATTCCTGCTAACGGGACCGGATCAAGTCACCTCATTAGTATCTGTACTACAGCGCTTCCGGGAGTTCCGCATTGCCATTTCAGGTGATATTCGAGAAATGTTTCTTCAGATCTTGATGAACCGGTTCGATCAACAGTGTTTGAGATTTCTATGGCGGAACGGAGAGCAAAACCGCAGTCCAGATGTCTACGTTACGAAAGTAATGACCTTCGGAGCGACGTGTTCACCAAGCTGTGCGCAATATGTAAAAAACTACAATGCGCAGCGGTTCCAGGAACAGTTCCCGAGGGCAGTCGAAGCGATAGTGAACGAGCATTACGTCGACGACATGCTTTCCAGTGTAGAGACAGAAGAAGAGGCGCTACAGCTGGCGAAAGATGTCCGGTATGTCCACGCGGAGGCGGGTTTCGAAATACGGAACTGGCTGTCGAACTCGAAACGAGTGCTGCGGGAATTGGAAGCAACTGCCGGCGAAAAGAGCTTGAATCTGTCAAGTGAGATGGCGACGGAGAAAGTTCTCGGCTTGTGGTGGTGTACTGCGACCGATACGTTTACCTTCAAGGTATCTCCGAGAATCAACGCCGAACTACTGCAAGGTAACATCGTTCCAACGAAAAGGCAGATTCTAAGCACGCTGATGACAGTCTACGATCCGTTGGGACTACTGGCGCACTTCCTAATGTTCCTGAAGATACTACAACAGGAAATTTGGCGCAGTGGTGTAAGTTGGGACGATCCTATCCAGAACGAGCAGTTTAAGAAGTGGCAGACGTGGTTACGCGTTCTTCCGCAAGTGGAATCGGTCAGCGTGCCAAGATGTTATCGGACGAAGACGAGCTTACGTGAGCAGAATGTGGTCCAGCTGCATGTATTCGTAGATGCGTCGGAGAATGGTTTTGCTGCAGTTGCATATCTGCGGTTCGAAGAAGACGGTGAAGTAGAATGTGCGCTCATCCGTGCGAAAACGAGGGTAGCTCCGTTGCGATTCGTGTCGATTCCTAGACTAGAACTGCAAGCAGCAGTCATTGGAGCTCGCCTAGCGAGCGACATTATACAGACACATAAACTGAAGTTTGTGCAAAAATATTTCTGGACGGATTCACGAAATGTCCTCTGTTGGCTGAATTCCGACCATCGGAAATTTAACCAGTTCGTTGCGGTGCGGATCAGTGAAATGTTGGAATTGACGGAGCCTTCCGAATGGAACTGGGTCCCGACAAAGCTAAACGTCGCTGACGATGCAACGAAATGGCAGACGCTGCCGGATCTCACTCCTACCAGCCGCTGGTTCCGTGGCCCTGAGTTCCTGTGGGGACCAACAAAAAGATGGCCTGCCGCCGAGTTCAAAATTGAGCACACCGCAGAGGAGAAGCGGTCAGCACTGAATGTACTGCACCATTCTGTGGAACGCGCTCTATTCCGCTGGGAAGATTTCTCGAAGTGGAAGCGACTACAACGACATGTAGCCTTCGTTCAACGATTTCCGTCGAATCTACAGCGGAAGTTGTCAAAGGAACCCATCGTCACTGGACCTCTAACGCAAGAAGAACTTGAGAAGGCGCAGTTAGCTATCTTCAAGTCGGTTCAAGAGACAGAGTTTGCTAAAGAGAAAACCCTACTGCAGAAGCCGAAGCCATTGCCGTGGAAGAACGTTTTGCCGAAGAGTAGTTCGCTGTACAAACTTAGTCCATTCATCGGTGGAGATGGATTATTGCGAATGAAAGGTCGCATAGACGAATGCGCGTATGTGGACGAGTGTACAAAACATCCAATCCTGCTGCCTAAGCGGCATCCGGTCACAGACCTTATTATCGCCAATATTCACCAGAAGTTCTGCCACTTGAATCACCAGACCACGCTTAACGAGGTCCGACGCAGATTTTACGTTCCAGGACTGAAATCGGCCTACAAGCGCGTTCGAGAACGATGCCAACTCTGCAAGATTCAACGAGCGAAGCCGGAAGCCCCAGAGATGTCAGGTCTACCGTCCGAGCGTTTACAAGCATTCTGTCGTCCCTTCTCGTACGTCGGTATCGACTATTTCGGGCCAATGCACGTGGCCGTTGGTAGGAGGACCGAAAAACGATGGGGCGTATTAGTGACTTGTTTAACTGTACGAGCGGTTCATCTTGAAGTCGCACACAGTCTTACCACCGACTCGTGCATCCTTGCCATCCGAAACTTCATCGCCAGGAGAGGTATGCCGGTGCAGATAGTTAGCGATCGCGGCACCAACTTTATCGGAGCCAGCCGTGAACTGAAGGAAGCCTTACAGCAAGTAAACCAGGACAAATTGATGGAATATTTCGTCACCGCTGATACGAAATGGTCGTTCAATCCACCCGCATCACCTCATTTCGGCGGAGTCTGGGAACGCCTCGTTCAATCTGTGAAGAAAGTCCTGAAGCACCTGCAAGTCACTCGAACACCCACTGACGAAATACTGAAGAACACACTCACTGAAATCGAGCTTATCATTAACTCCCGACCTCTGACAGAATTACCACTAAACAATGAGTTTTCTCAAGCGCTCACACCGAATGATCTCCTGATAGGGTCGTCAGACGGTTCTAAGCCCCCGATCGCATACGACGACAGCAGCTACGCCTTGAAACACACCTGGAAGATGTCCCAGGTATATGCCAACCGATTTTGGCGTCGGTGGATAGCTGAGTTCCTGCCCACACTCACACGGAGGACAAAGTGGTTCAACCGAACCAAACCGATCACTGTAGGAGACATTGTCGTTATTGTAGACAACACTCTGCCAAGGAACTGTTGGCCGAAGGGTCGTGTGGTTCGTGCAGTCCGCTCCAAAGATGGACAGGTGCGACGCGCAGTTGTGCAGACTGAACATGGAGTATTCGAAAGGCCAGCGGTGAAGCTAGCAGTGTTAGACGTCGGTGCGAATTGATGTACATCGTCGGACCCTAGACCTAGAAGTACCGGGGGGAGTGTCACAATCTTTCGTTGCGACGCACCTTCGTCAACATTACGTTGAAGCCGTAATTCTTCCATAACGTCAGCGAACCAGTGGGATCGAACTGAAGCAGAGAAAATGACAGGCCAGAAGTAAATAAAGAAAAGAGCGTTTCGATAGCGAGAAAAAAAAGTGAACCCTAAAACTAGTAAAAGTACCGATTTTTTGCCTTAAAACTACTAAAATTAAAATTTTGCTTAAAACTATTAATTAGTTGATTTTAAGATAGTTTTCTAAAACCGTTCTGTGCTACAAACGATACGTTGTTTCGTACATCGTTGTTTCTCAAAGGTGATTGCATTGCTAAAATGCATGCGAGGTTTGGTAAAAATTTATATCCTAATTATCATCTAAACAGATACTAAGCCTACAGTACGGAAAGAGAACGGTCAGGATCTTTAAAAATAATTAAGCGGAATTGAGCTAAACTAATTACAAATAACAAATTGGAAAAAGACACTAAACGTAAGTGATTTAAAAATTAGATTATTATGAAATCAAAACCAATAGTAAACATGAAAGAATATTGTATAATTACATGGAAAGCTAATTATTGTTATATTATACACCATAGGGATTTTTTAACAGCGTCTATAGCTGTAGTAAATAAAAAGAGTTACGTTGTTAAAGAACCGGAAAATCGTCTGTCTGTTGCATTCGCAACAAGCTTCTTCTCGACACATTAGATTGTAGGGCCCTCGTTTTGCTTCAACAGAGGAAGCAGA
This sequence comes from Sabethes cyaneus, assembly GCF_943734655.1. Lineage (NCBI taxonomy): Eukaryota > Metazoa > Arthropoda > Insecta > Diptera > Culicidae > Sabethes > Sabethes cyaneus. The sequence goes on along the minus strand of NC_071353.1, from coordinate 58,735,999 downwards.
CGCTTTTGTAGACACTCTTTGAGACAGATCTGCCCGTTTACAGTCCCGGTAGTAACGAACGGCGCATTCCGTTTGCCACATGAGCCGATCGCTTGCCAAAGCATATATTTCTTGGCAAACTTTGAAAGTTTCTGCTTACTTACTTCCTGCGGAACATAAAAGTGTGCTGAGCGGTGAAGAACAGTAGCCCTGGAAGCTGCCGGAAGTACGCCTTGACGTAAGTCTTATCATCCATGGTGAGACAAAGAAGTTTCGTCGGCATCTGGGTGTACATTTTCCGACCCGTGACTTTCAGCAAACATTGATATCTATATCAAGTGATATTTCATCAATTTGCAATGAAACAATTAACGAATTGCCCGGTTCTATAAAGAGGAACAGGGCTTTCAAATGGAGTAAATTTTTTTTGGGCCGCCATCTTAGATTTGGTCGCCATATTGGATTTTATCAATAGATCGCCATTTTCGCCATGAGCCCCCAACCGATTTTCGCCTTAAGACCACCATTGGAAGGCTGTGAAAAAAATGTTACAAGAAACATTCATCTTAAATTAGGTGTGCAACGGCATTAACTGAATAAAACAACCAGTTCACAATTTTCATATAATTATTTTGATATTTCCAAAATTTGCTATGAAACAAACTAACATTACATTAGATGTGCAATGGCATTAGTTAAATGAAACAATTAAACTTGATACAGATAATTAATTGTTTCGTTTATTTAATGCGACTACACATCCAATTTGGTGAATGTATCTTCACCAAATTGTTCATATGTCCCATTTTTTCTCAACTTTTCGATGGTGGTCTTAAAATTAAAATCGGTTGAGGGGATCATGACGAAAACGGAAATTTTTTGATAAAATCTAACATGGCGGTCAAATCCAAGATGGCCGCTAATTTCACTGTATCTCTTTTTTTTACAAAACCGTGTCGTTTGGAGTTTGTTTCATAGCAAATTTTGGAAATATTACAATAATTATATGAAAATTGTGAACATTGCTACAGATAACTGGTTGTTTTAATCAGCCGATGCCATTCCACATCTAATTTTATAAATGATTCTCATAGAATTTTTTCTCAGCTTTCTAATGCTGGCCTTAAAATGAAAATCGGTTGGGGTCTGGTTGCACAGGCCAGCTCTAATGCATCGCCCTACCAAACAGTCAACTTAGTCGGTTCTAGTCGATCGATTCAGCACAACCTCGCATAGGTATATCCCCCTGTAAAACTCCCATAAGGGTTGTTGCAAGAATATGTCGATTATTAGGAAGCAAATTAGGCCGTGGATAGGTACATTCTGAATAGGGGGAAAAGTTGGAGAGATTTTTTATGGGGGCGTTTAAAAATTCAGATTTCAGGATTGCCTTAAAAAGCATCCAGGGGGTGAAGATATGTTCGGTCTGATCAAAATTAGTTCCATCGTTCCAACTTTTAAAGCAAAAAATCGAAAGTTTAGCTCAATAATAGTGTCTTCCAGTGGTAACAGCTTGAAGAATTAAAGTTAGCAAGAAGATTGGTACGCTGATATCCCCCACTTAGTTAACCCTTCGCTTGTAATAAGTTAAAACAATCAGTGGCCCGCTTAAACTGTCTAAAACCGGTTCTTTATCCTAAAATAATCAGCATTGACACATACAAATGAAGAAAAAGGGGTTTGTTTCTTGGACTTTGAGAATTTTCGTTACAATAGCAGACATTTTTTATTTATTTATTTTCTTTATTTAACTTCAACGGACAGAGTCTTCTTGAAGTCTATGGGAAAAGCCGATTTGACATCATTCTCAAATCGGCATAAAAACCCATAATCTTTTGTTTCAGTACTGAGTACAGCCTTACAAATATAAATTACATAGATTGCCACGGTCAAGTACAATTGTAAACATACATGTTTAGAAGCTTACTTTAAACATTTTCATATACAAATACAATTACAGAAATATAAATTATGCAAACTTAAACTAGTATGTCACACTAGTATATTTTATGTCTGAAATAGTCTGATGAGTGGTGTAAATCGAACAAATGATAAACCCTGTTAAATATTCGGCACATTTCTTGGACTGGTTTACGCTTTCCATACACAGTACGGTGAAATTCTGGTCGAAAAAATTCTAGAGATCTAGGTGCGATGTTAATATTCAGCCTCGATCAAATTTCTGACGCGTCAATTTCATTTTTCAACAACTTTGCAACGAAAATAGCTCTTGAAGCATCCCTTCTTTTAATTAAGGTGTCCATATTTATTAATTTACATCTGCCTTCGTACGGTGGAAGATTCTATGGATCAGACCATGGGAGAAATCGTAATGGATGCCTAACAAATCTCCGTTGAACAGCTTCGATTCTTGAACTCCAGAGACGTGTGTATGGGTTCCATACAACGGAGGCGGTGTTCAGAATAGATCGTACTAAGGAAAAGTAGAGGGCGCGCAAACAGTACGGATCACGGAAGTCCTTAGCTTAGCATATGATAAGACCCAAATTTCGGTTTGCTTTGGATATGATGCTGGAATAGTGATTTTGGAAGGTGAGCTTTGAATCCATTTCTACTCCCAGGTCTTTGCCATTAACAACACGTTGAAGCTCTCGATTAGGGTTGGGAGTACCGCCAGGATTTTTGAGAACCGGTATTTCGGTACTGGAAGGATCAGTACCGGTAATACCGGTACTGGTACCGGTACCCAAAGTTTTAAAAAGAAAATCCTTGTTCTTTGAAAAATCTGCTAATACTTTCATTTGAGGTCCAATTCTTAAGTCACTTCACCTCACCTTGCAGTTACCATTTCATTTGTACTGTCACTTAGGTAACAGGAGTCACCCAGGTACTTTCAAAATCGCTAATTGTATTCTCATCCAAGATCTATGAGAATAGGGCCCTTGTAAAAATGAACAAAGCTAGCGATTGCAGAAATCGGAGTGATTCCAAACGACATCTGGCGAAAGTCGGGAGGCTGCGATGGGTCGGCAATGTCGCAAGGATGACGGATAACTGTGCACCGAAATCTGTTCTTTTCAAAAAACCCGGCGGTACCATAAATAGAGGGGCCCAACGACCAGGTTGAAGCCGACTTCGAGAAGCTCAATGAATTGGTGACAAGTAGCCTAGGACCAAGTACAGTGGAGATAAGTTTTTGATACAACACGACCCTCCGGTTGTATGCTGCTTGAGGAGAAGCTTGCAAAATTCAACTTTAAGATGCACAGAATATTCAATGCACTATTCACCATGCGAAAACGAACCTGCCAGACGCTGAAAATACTTTCTCAGCATGTATCGCTGAAGGACAGGCTGTACTCAGGGTACCGAAAAGCATACTTGCTCTTCAATCCTTGAGTTACATCGAAGCGAATTCATTCCGCAGAGTGTTTTGGTGTACAGGTATAATCGAACTTCTTAAAGCTTGAACAGCTATAGGCGACTGAAGTTCGTTCTAATTTTTCCTTCATGATCAGCTAGCCATATTCATTCCAAAAACTAACGCTCAACAATTTCCTCAATCTCGTTACTGGTGTTAAATCGTTGTAGTAACTCATCCGCTTGCTTTATCAAACTATAGCGCGTAGGTTTAGAAATTATTTTAAAATTTTTATCTTCGATTTTACGGCCGAATGTTAGAAAACATGTATAATTGATCAGTACCGAAAGTACCGGTTTTCTCTTGGGCCAGTACCGGTATTTCGGTACTGGAAAATCAGCCGGTAGTACCGGTATTCCCGGTTCCGGTACTCCCGGTATCCCAACCCTACTCTCGATCCTGTAACTATACTGGATTGGCGTTTTACTTCTAGTGAAGGCGATCACTGGACATTTGTTGACGCTTATAGTAAGCTTGTTCATACGACACCAGTCCGTAAATCGATTAATAAATTCTTGTAATTGCTTGCAGTCCTCTGCAGATCGTACAGCAAGGAATTTTTTTTGATCATCCGCGTATAGAAGTATGCATTCCAGTGAGATAATGAAACAAACATCATTGAAGTAAATGATGAAAAGTAGAGGTCCTAACTTACTTCCCTGTGAAACGCCGGACTGGTTGCAGAAACTAAACGATTCGGTAGAACCAAGCTTTGCTGATAGGCTGCGGTTCGTCAGATATGTCAGGAGCTAGAAGACGAATTCATTAGGATCCCCTAGCCAGTTGAGTTTCTGTAGCAAAATTTGGTGATCTACGCGATCGAAAGCTGCTTTGAGATCAGTATATACTGCATCGACTTGAGCAGCCTTCTCCATATGACGGAGACAGAACGAACTAAACTGCAGCAAGTTTGTGTTAATAGCGTGCTTTGGAAAAAAGCCGTGTTGTTCCATCGTAATGCAAGATTTCACTTTGCTAAACAGAGGCTCATACGCAAGAATCTCATTCTTGCAATTCGCAATTTAGAACCAGCGCATAAAGATGTAATTCCCCGGTAATTTTCAACGTTGCGTTTTCCGCCCTTTTTAAATACTGGAAAAATAAGAGATGCTTTACAGGATGTTTTTAGCTTTGAAAGAACAGCCTTGATATCAGATTCACAGAATTCAATACAGCTAATATTAAATGTACAAGTGACTTAGAGATAAGGAGGCTCGAGTAAGATCGGGCAATCAGCTAGTCATTAAACGTTTCTGAAATAATGCATCAAAAATTCAACAAATACTTACTCTTATAGAAATCCTACTTCCTCAAGGCTGTTTCACAACTGTAGTTCACAGCAAAAAAACTGGAAATGGTTTCATTTTCTATTCTATTCGTATGTAAAACTTAGGCAGTTTGTGCCTCGTAGCGCAATCGTAAATACGATACTTAACTCCAAATAATGCTTTTCGCTAAAATCTAAGTGATTGCTCGTTGGCACACGCTTATTTTTTCGTTGAGAACCACTTAATCCTATTACACAAGATCTCCAAAAGTGCTGAACATATGCGTCCTTCCGGCTTTTTTTTCGGTCCGGTTTTATACTACGGCTATGACTAGCCAGCCGGTTGCATTATTACAATGACAATTTTGCTTTCCTTCCGTTCTAGTTGGTGGTCTACTGTCAACTTACGTATCCAGACCCTAAGAGAAGAAGGGGAACTACGTTTTCATATTGTGATTTGTTAAAAATGCTATGCATTTGAACAGAATAGAACCACCTTCGTGCAACAAGTGAATCTAATAAAATCAACAGATGATAAATACGGGAAGGAATTTCTCACATCTGGTCTGCTTCAACCAAAATTTATTGTTGATGACATCAATTTTATTATAGAATATGGGGCTCATGCCCTGACATTCCGCGGCCTGGAGACGCTCGTGGTACCTTCGGTCTATTTGGTCGAAGGGAGCAATCTTCAATCCACAAAAAATCCTTTCGTTTTTGTAGCAAAAAGCAGCTCCAACTGTCAGCGGCTCCGACGGTTCGTGTTGTAGATACACATTTGCTAAAGGATCTGCTACTATGGGCTAGAACTTCGCCGGTTTATTCCACGCAGTCAAACACGCTGACAAATGAGGCATAATGCACTGTGTAAGCTTTAAAAATGTCTTTTTTTGTAGATCCCACAGGCAACGATGCGATAGCTTTAGGTGCGATCTGGATGTTCAGCTCTGCCGGAGTGGGTGGTGCTGGTCACCGCCTGGCCAGTGTACTGAAGGGAGCTGAAAGTTTGGGAAAGTACGATTGCGAGCATAAAATACTGTTCCGCGGCAAACATTGAACAGTTTTACTTTTCGCACATTGAAATAAAACATTTGTCAATAGAGGTATACAGAGTTACTGAAAACCGTCCGTGGAAATTGTAGAAGTACCCCTTTAGGAAAAGTGTATTATTATAACGTAAAACTATAATCTAACTGAATTTATATTGAGCCAATTGAAAACAAAACATTGATATTTTTCATCTCGGTGTTATTTATCGGACCTGAAAAAGCAACAATTTATACTGGGTTACGAAATTTGAATCAGGACGGTATCTCCTGAATGACGATAATGTTCAAATTGCTGGAGGAAATTGTGGTGAAGCTACCTTACTCTTCCGGTCGATTCATATTTTTACGTAGTCTGCAATGATACTGCATTACGAGTTGGTGAAGCTCGAGCTATTGCCATAAAATCACAACATAATTCCAACTTTTAATGTCCACGGTTGAACATTAAATTATAATCGCCCCGAAAGAGATGCACGCATTAATTTATTTTTTACCCGGAGCTTTCCTTCTTACGGAGCAAAGCGCCAAGAAAATATGTTTGATGATAATTAGCATACAATTTCCTCGTCAAATATTTATTGTTTTCATAATTTTACATCGCTTACTGAACAGTTATCATGGCGGTACTTTGTTGGAGTTAGTTGTTTGTGTTTGCTTAATTAATGCCATAATATAGAGCTTCCGTTAGGTTTGTAAAGTTTTTTGGCAAATTCGCTGTATTTGATATATAAACGAGCTGATTAAACGTTGTCCACCGTTCTCCCACCCATTTGCCGAATTTCGGATAATCTCCGTTCTGCTAGTAGCGCAGTAGAGCTTAGCATAGAAGATAGTACGCGTTAAGGGATGTGCATATAGAAGGTACATTACAGAACAGCAAAAAGGGATGGAGATTTTAGTGTTAATGCTCCTTTTGGGTGGTGCGAAACACAAATTTTATACATGTTGGCGTGACAAAAAAGGCCAAAAAAAAATGAAACCTGGAAAAAGACAGAGTAGAGTAGGGCGGGGCATAGGTGCGATGTTTGAAGTTGTCATCAATTTTCGCGAGATATAAAGAAGAACAACAACAAAATATATTTTATAGTGATGCAGCTACTCAATGTCTTTACATTCAACTATAAATCATCTGGAATAATAGTGTTATTGAAAATAAATTCTTCATTCTTCTGAACAAGTGCCGATTCGCACTTTTACCCCACTAGCGGGGTAAAAGTTCGATTACCGCGGGGCAAAAGTGCGAAGCTCGAATCCATGAAATTAGCACAGCAGTAGCTAACAAAACCATATTATCGTCAATCTGCAGTATGTTTCGGTAAGGAATATTCTCAATTTACACCTTTCCTATTTTTTGCTGGTGTATTGCAGCCTCCGACAGATCGAAACTTTCCCAAACGTTTGTTTTATGTTTCATCAGCGGAAAAACATTGTTTTCCTTCGACCAACATCTGTAGAACACAGTTTTCTGCAGATCTTCCATTTCTAGTATCTGTAATATAGTGCCAAAAGCTGTATATAAGCTATACATTTTTGCCCCGTCCGTGAATCGCACCTTTACTCCGCTAGGCGCTTGACGGGGTTTGATTAAATTATGGAAAAGCAACATATATTTTGTAAATTCTTCTCACCGCAATTTCAAGAGAGATATCTGAGTGATGTAAAACGCTGCTACAATTTGTGAATAAGTAATATCCTCCTGTTGATATCGTATTTGCCGTACAACGAAATATTACATCAAAACCGTTCTAAAATAACTTTTACCCATAACTCAGCAACTATGATTCGTAAACAACAAATGTTTATGATGGATTTAAGCTGTCAAAGTACTCACCCATCCATGCCAATGTAGTCAATTTACTCGGAATCCGCACTCATAAATCATTGAATCGCACTTTTACCCGCATCGTACTTTTACCCCTCCTTACTCTATATTTGTAGTGTCAAAACCTCTCGTTTGATATTAGAATAATTGAAATTAGGTAAATTATCTTGGTTAAAATCATTATAAATTATTGTTAATTTTTGTGTGGTGTATACGATTGCTCATAATTTTCAAATTAAACGTCGAATAAAAAACCATTCAATAGTGATCTATCCAGCTGTATAACCTGCCAAATGAAGCCAATAGCGCATAAATTAGTTTGGCCATCTCCGAGAAACAGGCGATCATTTGAACCTTGTGAAAACTAAACTGGTTTTTTAAGGCTAACTTTTAAACCACTAGTTTGTTTTCAATAGACCTTGGCGTGAAGTTTAGCAATAGTAAGAGCTTTCATTTGGTACTAAGATCGTTGAAATCGGTATTGTGGTTCCGAAAAAAAACGAGCCAAGTAGTTTTCACATTTTTGCTTATAACTTTTAAACGAAAGTTTATAAAAGACCGAGGCCGAGGTTTACAAAAGAAATCGAATATAGCCTAAACTTATGCAGTTTATTCAAGAAATGGAGAATTATTTTAAGTTAAAAGCTGTTTAGATTGAGATTGAGTATTCTTCATCTGACAAAAAATCGAATTGAAATAAATTAAGAGAAATGTTAAAATTTTGCCTCTAAGTTGGCATCGAGGCATGTTGTGTGTTCGAATCTCGGCTCGGAGAGGCTGTAAGAGTCCATAGGATCTAGTCTCTTCGAAACGCGGCCAGGGTCAAAATAAGCTGACAACTTATCCTGCATGCTTTTCAAGATCGCTCTTGGGGTAATTCCACAAGCAGGTATCCAATCGAGAAGTTTAATTTTCAGTAATTGTAGCAAACTACGCAGGCTATGAGCTTTGATATTAAAGCCAGAAACATTACCACGGCTGAGGCCATTTGCGCTAGACTGAAAGCAGAGGCCAGGAGGATTGAGCTTAAAATAAATGCGTCGAAGACAAAATACATACATGATAGAGGCTCAAACGAGACCAACGCGCGCTTTTCGCGGATGGTAATTGTTGACAACGACGAACCAGAAGTGGTAGATGGGTTCGTGTATGTGGGATCGCTGGTGGCCGCGGACAGCAACAAATGAGGAGATCCAGCGACGTATTCAATTTGGCAATAGTCGGTAAGCTACGGTGAACAGGATACGTCGTAAGGAAAAAGGGTTCTATTCAACAACCCTACCGGCACCCAGAGGGACTCAACGTGCGATATGGCTTGACCGAGTCTAACCGACATTTTTTATTTTCTAAATCGAAAAAACTGCAACTTCAAAAACGCCTGCGAAATGGGCGACGTGTAACCCAAAATCAAGTTGAATGAAGCTTAAAACACCACGAACCATCCCGCCTCTAAGCTGCTGACGACGACGACGACGAGGATCGTACAACCAGTCCTGCAAATTTTCTTGTGCTTTAAACCAGGACCCGGCATAGTCGAAACAAATAAATGAAGCTGACTTTCTCTCATCTTCGCATCATACATTAAGCGACTGGTTTCATTTATTGAACAGAACGTTTGATGCAAACGTCATCTGAAGTTGGTGACTGTTCCAAATGATGACAACTGAAAGTCAGGCACGAAAATTAAATATTACATGCGTGGACATACATGTAGAAAATGCTTCTCAAATTCAATTCATTTGCGTTAAAAGTTACTGAACTTCTACTGAATATTTGATAGAAAAGGGAAAATGAAATGTTTTACTGACACTGATTGAAGCCAGCTTTGAAGCGAAGCGGTGTTGCTTCAGTTGAAACCGAAACGTCATTGCTTCATTGTCGAGTGACGATTTGCAATTGAAAATGACGTTGTCGGGTCCTGCTATAAACTGATGGCTGTGAAATTGAAAATTGAATTGAGCTTGAAAGTGTAGAACAAATTTTCTTTTGGGGAGTAGGGGGGGGGGTTTGAACCCCCAAGACCCCGTCCTCGTCGCTACGCCCATGACACACCAACATACACAAACACACACACACAAAAACACACACACACAAACACACACACACACAAAAACACACACACACACAAAAACACACACACAAAAACACACACACAAAAACACACACACACAAACACACACACACACACACACACACACACACACACACACACACACACACACACAAACACACACACACACACACACACACACACACACACACACAAACACACACACACACAAACACACACACACACACACACACACACACACACACACACACACACACACACACACACACACATACACACACACACACACACACACACACACACACAAACACACACACACACACACACACACACACACAAACACACACACACACACAAACACACACACACACACACACACACACACACACACACACACACACACACACACACACACACACACACACACACACACACACACACACACACACACACACACACAAGTGGAACATTTATCCACAAAAGGGATTTCGATCCTATTCATCGCACAGTGGCGCTCCTCCATACAAAGCTTAGCCAAAAGTCAAAAGTTACTTCAAATCGGCTGAATATAACATCTTTAGCTAATTTTGGGTCACTGATTTCAAATTTGGGATCAGAAATAAAAAAAACTGATCGCTCATTAGGGTGGTTTTAATTTAAATAAATTTAAATAAAAAGGTGTCGTTTTTTACTTGTTTCATTGTGGTTTTTGTTTTTGAGATAGAAAATTTTGTATTTGCCGTAGAAAGCATAAAAAACTTGTATCATAATGCATTAGGGTGGTTCACAAGCCATAAAAAAATTATGACAAAAAAAAACTTTAGTGAATTGCGATATCCACTAAAAGCTCGTTCAAACTATAGAATTAGCTCTTCGAAGCGCCATCGTAAGGTATCTTCACTATATAAAAATAAATTCAAATCGGTTCAGTAATTCAACAGTTACGAATTTTTAAAGAAAGAAAATTGGTCAAAAATGATGATTTTTGGCACCACACTAACTCAGAAAAAGACACCCTAAGCGCCAAGTAAAAAGTCAGGGGTCTAAAATTTTCCGAAAAGAAACAACTATACAAAATTTGAACAAACACGAGCATTTTTAATTGGGACTTTCGTGGAATTCTCCAATGGAAGAGAAAATCATACCTTCATGTAAGAAGAAGAAATCACTTCTAATATACCCGCCAAACAGTCGATATTACTTCCTTAGTGCAGCAAAACGCAGAAAGCCACCTAGATTTCCAAAAGGTAGAGAAAATTTCCTATAAGATGCATTTAACGTGATCGTTTTCTGATGTTTCCCGCCATACTTTCTTGATCGCTGAATATTGGTGTTGAGTTTCTCATACATTTTGTATGGAAGAACAAAATATCATTCTTCTTCATTCTTCATTTGTCAAAAATTCATTTTAACTTCAAACTGGCTATAATTTTCAGGTTAACCTCCCAAAGCATTCTGGAAAATGATAAAAATATAATAATGGAAAAAGCTTGAAATTGGATTTTTGACTTTTGGCCAGCTTTGCGCCATAGTGCATCGGTCATCTAGCGCACGCCAAATTTTCAAAGTTTGTTTTCTTCTGTATTCACTAAATCCAATACGTGTAGGTACCTACTCACCAGGTTGATCGAGATGAGTCGAGAGGTTGGTTAAGTGTTGATCTGGAGGCAGCGGGGTGCTATCCCTATCTTAACGAACGATGTTTGACAGTCGACTTAACGAAGGGCGCTGTTGCAGAAAAAGCGCCCTCCCGATAGATAAATTTGCTGCCAACATTGTTGAGTGAAACGTATGCAGTGACTTGCTGTTTCTTTTCCGCATGTGCTGAGATGTTGGCGACAAAAGCATGGCATCCATCGCAAGCCTCTGCCTGGAGGTTCCAGTACACTGATAATTGTATGAACTAGCTTCACAAATTGAAAATTGTAAACGATCTGTAGTGCCTAAGTTTGGCACCCAAATTTTCTTTGCCCTACTGCACCTTATATGGCGTTATGTAGGATTCGTAAGGTGCAAACTTGCGTTTACCTACTACAAACACTACAAACTTTACTGCTTTCCTTTTCATATACCCTTCCCGGAACAACCGTTACTTCGGGTATTATTATTTCGGGTTGTATTACTATGGGAGAATCTCTACCTACGCTGGCTGCTGCTGCTGCACCAATCACCTAAGTCCAAGCTGGTCTATCGCTAACCCTAGCTATGCTGTTCTGTCACTGTCGTTGCTCCCGTTCTAGCCGCTGCAACTCATCCATCATGTACATCACCGCCGTACCGACGTCGCTTCACGTCGACAATATACGTTAATGTCTACCCCAATGATGGCAAGCATCTTGCAACGCGGGCAATGAAACATCACCTTTTCCGCAGTTTCCTAGGATACAGTATAAACGGAGCAAAATGATAATCCTAATCGCCCACACCTATGTAGGTACTTCTTAAAGAACTCCATGACTTGATAAAATTGGGTGAGGTGCCGTGCTTGGTATTGTTCCATTCTTCTTGCTATCTACTTAAAGACTCCAGTCTAACTCTATCCTGAATGTCTCTGACATTTCTCAGTTTGTGGCACTCGACATCTTCGTTTAGGAGTATACATATAGGAAGTATAGCCGCAATGTCAACTATCGCATCTAGCGATATGGTGCGATAACCGCAGCGCCATCGGCCTTTGCGCTTTGCGCGTACTGCTCAGCACTGAGGCCCTAGCCGGTGCACCATACCATAGCACCGACATGGCTACACTGGAAATCAGACGTCTCGTACTGCTGTTAGGTCCATAGCCATTTGGCATAATTTTGGACAGCGCAGTAACCGCCGTTGACGCCTTGCGTCAACCATACTCGACGTGGCTGGTGAAGTTCAGTCGATTATCCGTCATGACAATCAAGTACTTCACATTGCGTTTAGAGACAATTACTTGTCCCCTTACCGTAATAGGCCAACCTCTAATGCCGCCTTGCGGTTGCTGATAATCAACTTCCATTCCAAAATTTCCATTTCTTCGAAAAACTCGCCGAACATTGCTAGAACGATATCGTTGGCAAAGTCCATCGACCCCATTGGGCAGCTTGAGTCTCAGCACCTTATTGTACATGGCGTTCCAGAGCGTGGTACCACGAATCGAGCCCCGTGGAACACGCGTGATCACTTTGTACTTCTTCGCACCATGAGCCGTGTTCTCAAAGTAGCTTCTAAGCAACCTGCATAGATGCTCCGGTACCGTAATCTCGTGATCTTTCTTAAAATTTCACGATATGCTTGGATCGATGCTTTCAGTACCTCGTTCGGTATCCCGTCAGGACCGGAAGGCAACCGCAATGAGCTCCTCATTCATGGCAGGAGTGAGAGTGTCATTGGTTTCACCGCACGAGGTCAGAGGCCACGTCACTGGATCGTGCGTGCGGGAATAAACCTTCCACGGTGACTCTTAGTTTTTATGGACACGTCTCCTAAGGTGTGGATATACCACCTGGTAGGTATTGTCCCGTGGGTATGAGTCCGCATCGCGGTGTAGGAGGTAAAGCAAATGAATAACAAAATATTACGTCTAGACATCTAGAAGGAGAATTATACTAATAAACAAAAATTGTGTTTTGCAAATACTCATGATCATTTATTTAAACGAAATACTTCCAAAAGCAATACAAATGGACCACGCAGCAATAAGAAATAAAATCGTTGCTGCATCGGCAATATCGGCCTAACTCATATCCGTGGCCTTATTTTTTTTACTCTAAGTTTCACATTGCATAAAAAGCGCACCTTTTCGTGTGCACGGGGTCATTCGGTTAGCTGCTTCGGACAACGACACATCGCATGGCAAGCAACATTCGCGCCTTCTCGGCTGCTCTCGGTTGGCGACTGCGGACAACGACAAATCGCATAGCGCTCCTTCTAGACGCTTTCATTCTAAAGGATTGGTTGAAACATGTAGCGTGCCCTTTTTGTGCGCAGCGTCATTCGCATAGCGGCTTCGGACAACGACACATCGCATTATCGCATAGCGCTCCTTTGGGGTGCTTTCATTCTAAAGGTTTGGTTGAAAGTTGAAACATATAGCGTGCCTTCTTTGTGCGCAGCGTCATTCGGTTAGCGGCTTCGTATAGCAAGCAACATCCGCGCTTTCTTTAAGCGCGGGCTGGCATTCGGTTAGCGGCTTCGGACAACGACACATCGCATAGCAAGCAACACTCGCGCCTTTTTTGTGTGCAGGTTGGCATGAGGTTAGCGTTAGCGGCATCGGAAAACGATACAACGCATAGCGCTCCAAGCGCTCCTTCCAGGTGCTTTCATTCTAAAGGTTTGGTTGAAACATATAGGATATAGCGTGCCCTCTTTGTGCACAGCGTCATTCGGTTAGCGGTTTCGGACAACGACACATCGCATAGCAAGCAACATTCGCGCCTTCTTTAAGCGCGGGCTGGCATTCGGGTAGCAGCTTCGAACAGCTACCTGACGATCGCAATGCGTGAACTCATCGGACACCATGTTGGCTAACAACGTTGGGCTGCAGAAGGTGATACCGGTGATCGGTTGTTGTACCCCTCTGCAGAAGGTACAGACGGAATCTTTGTCCCTCGCGTGCAGCTTGAATAAAGCTTCCAGTAAGCTTTAGCCCCTAGGAGTAGCATGCCTGCTACCCCATTCGTCTGCCCAGGCATTGAAGTCGCCTTTGGTCAAACTCCTTCGGTGACTATCTAGGTGGAACGTGGCAGCTGCAGAAGTAGACGCTATCGATAAGAGCGATCACGTACTCTTCTTGGTCGATCGATAGCACCTCTTGGATGGGGTATCCCACGACAGCAATCGCTGCCATCCGTGCCTTGTCCGTAACCCAGTTACCGTTGCACCGAGGGACACGGTAGGGGCCTGCGATAATAGCAATATCGCATTTAAACTGGCATCTGGGTGGTTTGGTGTATACTTTCGCGAAGTGGCCTTCCTCACCACACAGCTTAGACTGATCAGGGGCTTTGCACTTGCCGCTCAATGGTCGAAACCCAAACTTGAAACAGCGCTCTACATGCTGTTTGGCTTTGAGTGCAATCAACCAACACCTATAAGATAAGCGCTATAACTCTGCATATTAGCGTTGGTAAGACGAAATGTTTATCAACTTAGGGACTATATTGGATCGTTTCATTATGCCTGATTTTTATTTTCAGGTATAATAAGTTCAAGTTGTCACGTAGTTTTCGAACCGTAAATCTCGCATGTGCATAGTATATTTCGATATAAATTAAATTATGGTTGTATATGAGCACCATTGGCATTATGTTAAATTTGTTAAAAAGGTATTTTTTTGTATCTTAATTTTCGTAATTACTGGCTTTACAAGAAAATTTTGCTTATGCTGTTCTGCAAAGTTAAAAACCTATTTGCCATCGTGCCTGTGCATCGCAGTAAGGTTGTTATAGAGAAACAAAAGCTCCATTCGACATGTATTTATGTACATAGTCTTATGTCAAAAAAGTAAGTGCTTGGGAAACAGACAAATCGTCTTCAAAGAAATCTTCATACATACTTCATGTATTACTATTAAAACAATTCGAATAACTCTCCAAGAAAGCTTGCATTATATTTTCTGAAGTAAGAAAAAACCAAACGACTCTTCATTAACCCATTTTCTTCCTCCCTTGT
Source organism: Sabethes cyaneus (assembly GCF_943734655.1). NCBI lineage: Eukaryota > Metazoa > Arthropoda > Insecta > Diptera > Culicidae > Sabethes > Sabethes cyaneus. The sequence goes on along the minus strand of NC_071353.1, from coordinate 58,720,780 downwards.
GAAAACGCAACACACTCTCCTCTCAATTCTAGGAAAGTTTCTTGAAGGTTCCAGTTTTTTATCTCAGCTGGAAAAAGTATATAGTTAATGGGCTAAGTGTACCGCTCAACACTGTCAAAAAAAAAAATGAAGTTACCTTGTCTTGTACCATGAGCCGGTGAAGTAATGTAAACATGCTGGAGACTGTAGAGTTCAGAGCCAGCATTTATTTAAATTTATTTGAAACGAAACGGCCGGCGTTGCCGTTTAGATGCAACCCAGCAAAACAATGTGCGGTTTGTCGGCCCTGTAGTGTACAGTCTGTGCGATATTCGTTACCTAGTTACTGTTAGGGTAGGCAAGGCTTGAGGCAGTCAAAATTTATAAAATTCTGAGGAGAATGAGAATGCCAAGAAAATCAATGAGAGTGAGAACCCTTCATGTTCGAAAAATGTGGTGTTTCAATGGAAAATGCACGCTAGTGACATTTTTATGTCGCGTGAGACCATCTCGTCGTGTATTCGAGTTGCTCTTTCCGGAGATTTCTCGTGAGTATTTGTGGTGATGAGGTTTTTGCTACAGAATATGGTACACTTTAATTGTTTCTCTAATGCTCCAGATTCAAGTTTTCTCGTTACTCTTACTTACTCTTATGTTTCGCTCACGAGCTTTATAATCATTGTCAGTTGATGGTAGCGAACCTAATTTTCCTAGAAAGAATCCCACTTTCTTTTCACACTTATTACTTTATGCTAGTGACGAATACTTGTGAACAACACTTGAGGCAAATTGATTGTCGCTTAGTTCGCCTTTGTTTTATTCCCCGTAGCATGAAAAGTGGGCTGTTCAGAAATAAAATTTGACTGTGATTCAAAGGGGTATGCATTTGTTGATTGTTGCAAAACAAATCGTAAAAATTATTTTTCAATTTTTCAAAGAAACGACGTCAAGTGGTTCTCGTGGCTCTGTGGTTAGCGTTTCGGGCTGGGTTTGCTTTTAATTAGCACCGCGGCACGGTATTTCGTAGTGCTTATCACACACACGTACAAAATGTGCCAATAAATAATATTGAAACTCTCTCAACTGCCATTGATGTAGTGTATCCAGACCGTAATAGGCCCTCGGCCTAAACGCGCGACATGTTATTATATTTAGCAATGAGTTTAGAAATAATGCCACCATTCCACAGTAATGCTTAAAGCAGTGTGGCGTGCAAATATTAAATTGCACGGTCTCTTTACCATTGATTTTCACTTTCAATTCAACGATTACGTCGAATATCCAGAGGGTATTGTTTATGCTAGGACCATAACCGTAAATCAAATTTTGCAAACAATTTGTTATTGCTATATTCTTATCTTCATTGAAAATTGGCTTGTTAAACATAATTAATTGTTAGCACAAGCATGGAAATCGTTAATTACGTTAATTGTATCACTGATAACTATTGAATACTGTAAAAAATGTGGCAAAATCAAACTTATAGAGTGCGATTTTCCAAAATGGATTATTAAAACCAAATTTATATAATTTTTGAACAGTAAGGTTGAAAGTTTTCATTCAACAGTCGATAGGCAGAAACTAACAATTCATGCAACAACGATACGAATCATTTGGTATGCGTTACTCGTACCTGAAATTGTCCGGAAAATAAAACATTTCGCCTTCCACCCTCACTAACAGCTATCTATTTTTATTAGGTCTACGCCAACGTTCCCTCGGAATCTGAAATAGCTGCATCATGGTGGCTATTATGGGAAGCAAAAAATAACCTTCAATTTAGTGCTTCTCCTGGAAAAGCGAGAGCGAATTATACGTATACTGATGCTCCTTCAATGGAGTGAAGAAAAACCAACATGACCTGTGTTTTACTTTGTTCTTTCTATGATGTTAATCGTACTCGCCAACTTTAATTAAAACCATAAACATTCCATTCCAATGAAAGCTTCTATGAAGAATAATTTCTTGCTAACGTTCCATTTGGGCAGCAAAAGATTAGTAATCAATATTCTCATGATTAACCACCGGAATCCTTATTTTGTTAGACTTGACACAAGAAACGTGCATTATGGGAATCACGGTTGTTATATAGAATCGTTTCATTATACAGTGGCAACCCGATTTTGTCACTCTCCTAGTTTGTCAACCCCCAATTTTATGACGTTTTTCCCAATTTTGTCACGTTATTTCACTCGATTTAGATTTGTTGAAATGAATTGCTTTTCTGTTCTGATTTTATATCTTGATGCTTTTCTGTCGTCTTTTGTGCAGTGTGCAATTAATACAACATTGGACTCATAGGGAAGGGCATTTTTTAAAATTATCGTATGTACAACTTTGAGCCGAAGTCCCAGAATATCATAAAATTCTATTTGCCATTTGCCGTTTACCATTTAAGCATATACCAACTTCTAAAATGCATAACTCATGGATGAAGTATTGTAGAGCATTATGAAGCCAACTACAGCTCAGAATAAATATTTGGAAAGATGATTTCAGAAGCGGTAAAACACCCATGAAAGGTTATAAAAACTATGTTCTAAATCATGGAATTTTTTAAAAAATATTTCCTCTTCTTATATGACGATTTTCCGTCTTTCGGTAATGACAATTTCTGTGTTATGGCCGGAAAACTAACAAACATCAGTCATATGCCGTCGTTAATCGGTAGTTTTTCAGACGTAACTACGAAACGTGGTTTCCAAAATTGCAGTCCTGGCAAGTACAAATTTGCAAACCCGTATCGCACCACTGGTCCGCTTTGTAGTTTTATGCCAGTAGATGCCAACTCTAGTTACTATATGTATAGTTCGACGGATACAAAAATCGGGAGCCAATTAAACGTCAAAAGCGGAGCCAAACGTTTTTCAAAATTCGAATTGTGGGAGTAATGTGAAGAAACACACTTTATTCTCATAGAAGTTGTTATTTTCAACACCCGCTAACGGTTATTTTTCGTAAAAACCTGCACATTTCTCCATAATTTCAAATTAGATTTCAAAAATCAGGGATGCCAATTCGCCTGGTTTTCTATCCGCCGAACTATATATATAGTAACTATAATGCCAACGCTCCTGTCGTCTATGGACGACGCAGAACTGCCGATTCGCTGACGCTCGCAATCACCCGCGAGCTACCAGGCCGAAGACAGCATGTGATCTTCTACCAAAACGTAGGCGACATGAATTCACGCGTTTCTGACTATTGTCTAGCCGTTTCCGATCTGAGCTACGATGTCATTGTCCTACGTCCTAACCGAGACCTGGCTAAAGTCACGTACAGTTTCTAGTCAAATGTTCGGCTCCGACTATGAACTTTTTCGCAAAATTTCGCGACTATGAAAATCCGCAAACCAGCCGAAAATCAACTGGAGGAGGTGTTTTGATAACAGTTCGTCAGGCATTAATAGCGACTGCAATAGGCAACAAGGATTGGGATAGTTTGAAGTAGTTTGGAGGATTTGAGTAGCGCTGAATGAACTGACCTTGCTTTTATGCGTTGTGTATATCGCGCCTGACCGGACTCGTGACATCACTCTTGTCAATGCGTATTGCGAATCTGTCTTCGCTGTGATTGTGAGCGCTTCTCCAGTCGACCAAATTATGATACTGGGCGATTACAATTACTATGGAAGCAATCCCAACGCGGTGTCCTGTACTCCGGTTCGGCTCTTTCTGTACTCCATACCGGCACTACCAGCATTCCGGATAGTTACAGATCACTCGTGTGTGTTTTCAGCAATATCAACGTAGGAATCAGAGGAAACTCAGATCGGAACCCAGAGCATTCTGGAAGTTTGTAAACGAGCAGTATTCCTTGCGAGCTGCCCTCATCTATGCTGTATCGCGATGAAGTTGTCTCAAGTTCTACAGACATATGCAGCTTATTCGCTGAAAAGTTTGTTAGCGTGTTTAGTTATGAAAGTTTAACTAGCGACGAAGTCGACCGTTCCGCAAATAACGTCCCATTGTACGGTCAAGCTCTGTGTGACCTGGGTATAAAGACCGAGATTAGTCATCCTTCTATCCCGGGCCAGCCGGAATTCCGCCAGCTTTTCTTAAGAAGCACATCTCTTGGTTGCTTAGACTACTGCGGCTCAAATTCCAGAGGTACATCTCCAGTGGCATTTTTCCGTCTTGCTGGAAATCTGCTCATATGTTTCCAAACAAGCGAGGTGTTGACAACTACCGAGAAATTATCATCGTTGAGTGTCGTCTCGAAACTGCTCGAGCTAATCGTCTTGGAGCCTCATTTATCATATTGCAAACAATATTTGGGCGCGGATCAGCATGGATTCTTTCTTGGTCGATCCTCTACTACCAATTTACTGTGCCTTATAGTGTATATCGTTGACAACATGTTTGCAAGGACGCAAACCGACGAAAGACTCGGGATAAGCGGAACTCTTCTGCGCTGGTTCTGTTCTAATCTAATTGATTGTCAGCTGATGGTTGCAATCGGTGATTGCAGATTCAGTACATTCGGTGCCAGCAGGGCAGTCATGTCGGACCTCTCATATTACTGCTCTATTTCAACGACGTGAATTTCGTGCTTGAAGGATTAATTAGGATTAAACCATGATTAATATATGCCGATGATCTCAAAATATTCTTCCGTTCCCGTCCAACTGAAGACTGCCTCGAACTCCAACACCACTTGGATGTCTTCACTAATTGGTGACCTTAAACAGAACGGCTGTAAATTGGGGGCTCTGGAATATCTTTCTCATGAAAAGAAGACGCTGCTATTTTTAACTGAACGCTGCTATTGAGCACTATCGAGAGGGTCGAACATGTTAAAGGTATAATCTTCGCTACACTCAGACAACATATATCGTATATCGTTAACAAATACTACTGCTCCTACTGCTGCTACTGTTTACTGCTCCCAGGTCAGATCGACTCTGGAGCGCTGTTCTGGGGTCTGGAAGCCGAATTACTACAACAGTTTTGAACGAATCGAATCCGTCCAGCGTCGCTTCTTGCGTTTTGCTCTTCATCGGCTGCCCTGACGAAATCCTTACCACTTACCGAGCTACGAAAACCGGTGTCTGCTGATCCACCAGGTGTGGAAAACGTTCACATGGAGGGATACATCTAAAGCCTTGTTAGTTGCCGACACTCTGCAAGGAAAAACAGACTGACCTCAAATTCTTGAGCTTGCTTTTACTTTTGTGTCCATGTGCGCCGGTCCGGTAGAACAAAGGGATGAAATCAGAGATCTCCACTGTTGACGATTACCCGCCATAGCTTTTACCTGTTGACAGGACAGGTTGTCGTCTACAGCCTGAATGTCGTTGGCTAAGCTGCATCGCCATGAGCCTCTGGGTCTGCCTTTTTTTTACGCTGTCCTTGCGGATTCCAGTCGAGTGCTTCTCTGCACATCTCGTTCGCTCCTTTCCTTAAGGTGTGACCGATCCACTTCCACCTACGTTCACGAATTTCTGTTGCTATCGGCCGTTGATGACATTGACGATGAAGCTCCTCATTGGATATCCAGTTGTTAGGCCATCAGGCACGAATTATATATCGGAGGCACCGATTAATAAATATCTGCAGTTTTTGCGTTGTCTCCGCTGAGACGTACCGCGTTTCGCAGACATAGAGCATTACGTACTTAACGTTTGAATTGAAAATTCGTGTTTACGTATGTAGAGTGATCTGGTTTGAGCGCCAAATGTTTCGCAGATCTGCAAAGGCACCTGTGATCTTCCTGATTCGTGTGGCTATATCATTCTTGGTTTCCCCCATCGGGAGTTGTCTGGCTACCAAGATATTGAAAGGCGGTTGAAAGGTTGAAAGGCGTCTACCTGCTCAACTGGCTGTCCCGCTACTGTGAAGTTGGTGGCATTGTCAGTGTTCACAACCATAGACTTAGTTTTCGCTATATTGACTGTGAGACCTGCTGTCTGGGAGTTCTCGGATAGGTCATCTAACTTGCTCTGCATATCGTTTCGGCGTTGTGCGAGCAAAATAATGTCGTCGGCTATGTCGAGGTCATTTAGCTGCTCCATCATCAGAGCATTCCAGGGCATTCCTCGATTTGGTTGACTGTCAATTGCACTAACTAATATTTCATTCATAACGATGACAAACAGAAGCGGTGATAAAATGCAGCCCTGTCTCACGCCAGCAGTAATCCTTATAGGGTCGGACAAAACGCCGTTGTGCAAAACCTTACACGAGAACGCCTTGTACTATGCCTCGATTGGATGGACTAGCTTATCTGGAACTCCTCTACGCCTAAGTGCGTACCAGATGTTTTCGTGGTTGAGACGGTTGAACGACTTTTCGAAGTCAACGAACACCAGCAGAAGAGAGTCCTGGAAATCGCTGATCTGCTCCAATATAATGCGGAGCGTTTTGATATGGTCTACACATGATCGGCCAGCATGGAATCCAGCTTGCTGCCGCCGGAGAGTAGCATCAATCTTCTCTTGGATCCGGTTGAGGTTTACGTTATAGAGTACTTTGAGAGTAATACAGAGAAACGTGATGCCACGCCAGTTACCGCATTCAGTTACGTCTCCCTTTTTAGGGACATTGCCCAATATGCCCTGCAGTCAGTCCAGCAGAAAAGCTGTGGTTTCCCATATATTGCTGAAAAGCTGATGCATCATCTGGGCTGACAAAGATGGGTCTGCTTTGAGCATCTCGGTTGAAATACAGTGTATCTCTGGTGCTTTATTGGATTTCATATTCTTGATGGCTGCTTCAATTGCATCCAGCAATGGCGCCTCCGAGTTGACGCGATAAATTCGACGAACTATTGACGTCATACGCAGCTGGTTTTGTTGGTCTCTGACATTTGTAACTCGGAAGAGTTATTCAAAATGTTCAGTCCATCGCTTAAGCTGTTCTGTGCGGTCAGTCAGTAGTTGGCCAGCTCTATCCTTTAGCGGCATCTTTGTATTCATCCTGGCACCACTAAGGCGGCGAGAAATATCGTACAACAAACGGATATCACTATTGACAGCGGAGGTTTCCTCTTGTTCGGCTAGGGAGTTAGTCCAGGCTCTCTTGTCTCGCCACAAGCTCGTTTAACATCCCTCTCCAGTTCGGCGTATCGTTGATGGGTAGCTGTCTTAGCCAATTTGGTTCGCCCTCGCTCAATGCCGGCTTTCGGCTCCCTCCTTCTTGAGCGAATCGACTTCATTGTGTGGCTTAGATCTCTTCGAAATACTGCTATGCTGAGGATGTCACACCGTGGTAGGAACTACAGTAAAAAGGAGCCTTCAGCAGTCTCCAGAGATTATTTGACAAAGTCCATATTCGATTTCCACCTATCGCGCCAAACCTTGCGTGAGTGTTTCAACCGCTTCTTCAGCCAGTCCAATTGTTTTGTTTACCCGGTTTTTATTTAGGTTTATGTTTATTTTTGTCGCGACGAGCCCCTCGTTGACGCGGCGCTACCACGAACGTACTACCATGCAAAATGTACGATCGGTTTCGTCGATCAATCGATCATGCACTGAGAACAATAGTCGATCTGCCAGGAGAATGACCAGCAGATTCCATGTGCATTCCAACAAAAGAAGTACTTACGAGCTAAAGTGAAATCTTAATTAATGGTTTTTATTATATCGCTTATATATCTATACTTATAAATCCTACATCTAATTGGTTAAACTTACACTGTGTACTTACATATAATCTAAAACTAGTGAGTATTGGTCTTAATTACGATTGAAGTGAACTGAAATTAAGATTGTGACATGCAATGAACCTATCTACATTATAACCGATTTTATACTTAATTATTGCCTAAAATTAGAATTTGTCTTAAACTACGCGTAAGATAAAACTACTGGAACTTAATTCTATACAGTGGGACTAAACCTACTTAATCCTAATCCAGAAGTGAGTAATTATATAATGAAAATCACAGCTAAGCTTAAACCAATAATTATCAACTGGCAGGATATCAGCGAGCTTTAGCAGCGAAACGATTCTACCATTGATCGGGTAGATCACCAAAATTGTAAGCCACACTTTATTATTATTATTACGCAATTTCTAATAAAGCTTTTTCTGTAGCTTAAAGCTATATACCACAATTCGGTGTTTGCTCTTAGGAGTTGGAATCACCCTACTATCCCCACAATTTTCTTTAAGAATTTTGTACGTGGGTCGAACGATGGAAGAACTTCGCGATACCGCTGAGAAGAGTTCTCCGTGCAGAAGATGGTCCTCCCGGACCATGCAGATGCCAATATGGTTGCGTGTGACAAATGCAACAAATGGGAGCATTTCAAGTGCGCTGGAGTGGATTCATCCGTAAAAAAACGCCCGTATTCATGTAAGGAATGTAGGACTGAAATTTCTCAGCAAAAGTTGCCTGCCGGTACTCCACAACATCAACCCACCGCCGGTATCTCCAAGCAACAGTTGGAAACGTTAAAGGTACAACCTGTCGGCAGGTCGCCTAAGGGATCGATAACTAGATCCACCAGCGTAGCGGGTTCGAAAACCGGATCGAAAGCAGCATCCGCGACTAGAGTTATTGAAAAGCCTGCAGCGAGTGAGGTTTCAAGGCTAGCCAGGCCCGGCTGGAAGCAGAAATGAGGCTAGCGGAGGAAGAACGCCTTATAAAGGAGCAGGAAGTAAGAGAGCAAGAAGCATTAAAAATGCAGGAGCTGAACGAAATGCAGCGGCAATTAGAGGAGAAGAAAGCCTTGATGGATGAGGAAAAACGGATAAGAGCGCTAAAGCTAGAGCAAGAAAAGTTGTCTCAAGCTAAGCAACAAGCTATCCGACAGGAATCATTGGAGAAAAAGCGAGAAATCGTGCGCCAGATGTCAATAAATGGAAGTAGAGCAGGATCGGTTTTCAATTCGCAAGAAAAGGTGGAGGCCTGGCTGGACAATAATACGCCTGCTGATGGGTCCAAAGGTGTTACGAATCGAGTCAAAGATGTGCAAGAGCAGCACACTGGCTCAGATCCCAAAGGAATACCTGAGAATCCGGTGGAGTATCCAGTCCACGAGCCGGAAGCGGTTATAAATGTAGCAGTAGCACCTGTTTCTGAAGCTAACGTGAATGCCACTTATCCTGCAGCCCTGCGTGGGAGTAGGAGACAGGTATTAAATGAGCAAACTCCTGATCTGCAATCGTCCCACAGAGGTCACACTAATCAAGAGCGTCCCCCTTCATTGTCTCCATTCGATGCCTTTATTGACCCCTCACCTCCAGGTCAACCTCATCCTTGTCCCACAACGTCTCGCACTGTAATAAGCGCGGATCAAATCGCGGCCCGTCAGGTGATGGGCAAAGATCTGCCACCCTTTAATGGCAACCCCGAGGACTGGCCAGTCTTTATTAGCTATTTCGAGCACTCAACCTCTGCTTGCGGTTATTCAGATGCAGAGAATTTAATTCGTCTGCAACGGTGCTTAAAGGGACATGCACTGGATTCTGTTCGCAGCCGTGTGCTACTTCCGTCGGGAGTACCGTACGTGATAAACACCCTGCGGATTCTCTATGGTCGTCCAGAAATCCTGATACGTTCACTTCTGGACAAAATTCACCGCCTTCCACCGCCGAAACACGAACGTTTAGAGACTGTGATGGAATTTGGGTTGGCAGTTCAGAACCTCGTCGATCATCTTTCTGCTGCCCAGCAAGACGATCATCTCTCGAATCCTATGCTGATGCGGGAACTAGTCGAGAAGTTACCCGGTCAACTTAAGTTGAGCTGGGCCATTTATAAAACCCGGGATCCTCAACCTTCGGTGAGGACTTTCGGTCAATTTATGAACGGACTGGTAAACGCAGCAAGCGAGGTCACCTTTGATCTTCCGTCGGTCAGTGGAAACTACTACCAGAAAACGAAATCAAAGGAGAGGGCAATTGTACAAACGCACTCATCAGAGCTGGTTTTTTCCCCACCGGTTAAGAATTCCGACGACTCAGGACGTCAAAGTGCAAAACGGTGCGCGTCATGCGATGCTGCGGGACATCGGGTTGCAGACTGCAGGAAATTCAAATCAATGTCGATTGATGACCGCTGGAAATTTGTCAAAGGTGCAGGATTGTGCAAGACCTGCTTGAATAATCATGGGAAGTGGCCGTGCAGGTCATGGAGAGGATGTGATATAGAAGGATGCCAACAAAAGCACCACACGCTTCTACACTCACGGGCCACAGTACCGCACGCAGTCAACGTCTTCACCAGCAATCTCTCCCAAACAGAGAAATCCGTCGCGATGTTCCGAATACTTCCAGTCGTTCTGTACGAAGGTGATCGGTCGCACATCATTTTCGCCTTTATCGATGAAGGATCTTTGCTAACACTGCGAAGAAAAAGTCGCCAAGCAACTTGGTATTGCTGGACCGAAAGAACCATTGACGTTAAAGTGGACAGGCAACGTATCGCGCAAGGAGTCAAACTCACAACGAGTACAGCTGGAGATTGCCAGGAAGGGCAGCGCGACGAGACGTAAACTTCTTCAAGCACGCACCGTCAACTGCCTCGTTTTACCGACGCAATCGCTAAGATACCATGATTTAGCTCAACGATATCCTCATCTAAGAGGTCTCCCTCTGGAAGATTATGATCTAGTCCAACCGCAATTGCTCATCGGGCTAGACAATCTTCATCTTGGGGTTCCATCACTGGTGCGAGAAGGGCAGCCAGGAGAACCGGTTGCAGCTAAATGTCGCCTTGGCTGGACTATTTACGGTTGTGCACCACACTATTCGCCACCGGATGCAATCTCCAATTTTCATGTTGCTGTGGCCTCGAATCCCGACACGGAGCTGAATGAACAGTTGCGGGATTATTTCACACTGGAACGCACGGGAATCAGCTCCGCCAGCGAAATCTTGGAGTCTGAGGACGACAAACGAGCGAGAAAGTTGTTAGAAGAAACAACCAGAAGAGTGAAAACCGGTTTTGAAACAGGCCTTTTGTGGAGAGTGGACGAACCAGAATTCCCCAATAGTTATATGATGGCACTGCGCCGTCTAAAGTCGTTGGAAAGAAGATTAGAGAAGGAGCCATTGTTAAACGAGAAAGTTCGCGAACAGATTGCCGAGTACGAGCGTAAAGGATACGCACACAAGGCCACTGCTGAAGAGCTAGATTTATCGGATCCAAAACGGGTGTGGCATTTACCGCTGGGAGTCGTAACGAACCCGAAAAAGCCGCAAAAAGTACGACTGATCTGGGATGCAGCAGCTAAGGTCGGGGGAGTTTCATTCAACTCGAAATTATTGAAGGGACCAGACCTTCTGTCACCGCTTCCCACCGTTTTGAGCCGTTTTCGTCAGTTTTCTGTCGCCGTGTGTGGAGATATACGGGAAATGTTCCACCAAATCAAAATCCGGGAACAAGATCGCCAGTCCCAACGTTTTTTGTATCGCTCAAGCTCCTCCGAAAAGCCACAGGTCTACATAATGGACGTCGCAACGGTTGGTTCTACTTGTTCGCCAGCGTCCGCCCAGTACGTAAAGAACCTGAATGCCTCGGAGTTTGCGGATCGGCTCCCTCGCGCGGCATCACCCATCAAGGAAAACCATTATGTGGACGACTACCTGGATAGTTTTCAAACCACTGACGAAGCGGTAACAGTCGTAAACCAAGTTAAAAGCATTCATTCGTACGGAGGTTTCGAAATAAGAAACTTCCTTTCCAACTCTACAGAAGTTTTGCAAGGAATCGGGGAATCCTCCGTCAAGGAGTCCAAATCCCTCCAGCTTGAAAGAGGCGAATCTTCCGAATCAGTTCTCGGGATGAAGTGGATTCCGAGAGACGATGAATTCGCCTACGTCTGCGCAATGCGCAACGATCTACTGCCGATTCTCCGGAGTGAACATGTACCCACCAAACGAGAAGTCCTGAAGGTTGTTATGAGCCTATTCGACCCTCTCGGATTCCTCTCGTTCTTCACCATTCACGGAAAAGTTCTCATCCAGCAAATTTGGGCTTCAGGAACCGACTGGGATGACGCCATTAGCGACGATCTAACGATTCGATGGCGGCAGTGGACGGACCTCTTTCCACAATTGGGTAGTTTTCGCATACCTCGATGCTACTTCAATCATTTTTCTACCGACTATCAACTGCAGCTTCATGTATTTGTTGACGCCAGCGTGGTGGCGTACTGCGGTAGGATACCACCACCAGAGAAACGCCATGCGGTAGTTGCAAAAAATAGTCCCATTTACAAATTGTGGCCGTTCCTAGACAACGAAGGGATCCTGCGAATGCGAGGCAGAATCGGTGCTGCTCCATTTGCACCGTCCGAAGCTAAGTTCCCAACGATCCTTCCCAAGAACCATCTGATAACCTTTCTCATTACAGACTGGTACCACTGCCGTTACCACCACGCCAATCGAGAGACAGTCCTCAACGAGATGCGCCAACGATTTGAAATTGCCCAACTGCGATCGCTAATCTACAAGGTAATGCAGAACTGTGCATACTGCCGTGTTATGCGAGCGAGACCAAGACCACCTCCAATGGCACCACTTCCAGCATATCGAATGCAGCCGTTTGTGAGACCATTCACGTCCGTTGGACTGGATTATTTTGGGCCTGTTACAGTACGAGCAGGCAGGAATCAAGTGAAGCGGTGGGTGGCTTTATTTACCTGCCTCACAATTCGCGCTGTTCACATGGAAATAGTGCATAGCCTGTCTACAGACTCATGTATCATGGCGATACAACGTTTTACTTACCGCCGCGGAACACCTGCTGAATTTATCTCCGATAACGGGACGTGTTTCGTTGGGGCCAGTAACGAATTAAAAGCTATCGTATCTCGAGAAAACGCTTTGTCATCGACGTTTACCAGTGCGCTGACAAAATGGACATTTAATCCACCTGCCGCTCCGCATATGGGCGGAGTGTGGGAAAGACTTGTCCGATCGGTGAAAACGGCGATGGGGACAGCCCTGGATGCTCCTCGGCGACCAGACGACGAAACGCTGGCGACTATTGTTTACGAAGCGGAGGCAATGGTTAATTCTAGGCCGCTTACCTACGTGCCACTGGAATCGGCCGACCAAGAGGCGCTTACGCCCAACCATTTTTTGTTGGGAAGTTCGTCGGGTGCAAAGCCCTTTATCACCGCGAAGATTGATAAACCTGCAACGCTGCGAAGCAATTGGAGATTGGCGCAGTACATTACAACTGAATTCTGGCACCGTTGGATTAAAGAATATCTTCCAGTGATCAATCGGCGGTGTAAATGGTTCGACGAGGTGAAGGATTTGGAAGTGGGCGATCTCGTGTTGGTAGTGGGTGGTACGGCGAGGGACCAGTGGATCAGAGGACGTGTGGAGAAAGTCTTTCCTGGACGAGATGGTCGAGTGCGACAAGCCACAGTTCGAACTGCTACCGGTATTCTTCGACGGCCGGCAGTCAAGCTGGCGGTGCTCGACGTGGAGAAAGGTGAACCTAGGAACGAACACTTGGAGAGCTCAGTCAACCACCTAGGTTCACGGGCGGGGGAATGTCGCGACGAGCCCCTCGTTGACGCGGCGCTACCACGAACGTACTACCATGCAAAATGTACGATCGGTTTCGTCGATCAATCGATCATGCACTGAGAACAATAGTCGATCTGCCAGGAGAATGACCAGCAGATTCCATGTGCATTCCAACAAAAGAAGTACTTACGAGCTAAAGTGAAATCTTAATTAATGGTTTTTATTATATCGCTTATATATCTATACTTATAAATCCTACATCTAATTGGTTAAACTTACACTGTGTACTTACATATAATCTAAAACTAGTGAGTATTGGTCTTAATTACGATTGAAGTGAACTGAAATTAAGATTGTGACATGCAATGAACCTATCTACATTATAACCGATTTTATACTTAATTATTGCCTAAAATTAGAATTTGTCTTAAACTACGCGTAAGATAAAACTACTGGAACTTAATTCTATACAGTGGGACTAAACCTACTTAATCCTAATCCAGAAGTGAGTAATTATATAATGAAAATCACAGCTAAGCTTAAACCAATAATTATCAACTGGCAGGATATCAGCGAGCTTTAGCAGCGAAACGATTCTACCATTGATCGGGTAGATCACCAAAATTGTAAGCCACACTTTATTATTATTATTACGCAATTTCTAATAAAGCTTTTTCTGTAGCTTAAAGCTATATACCACAATTCGGTGTTTGCTCTTAGGAGTTGGAATCACCCTACTATCCCCACAATTTTTTTTCTATTTATACAGTTGACCACTAAACAGTAACACTGTGGCACACTTGACCACTAGTTCTAAGAAGTTAATCCATCATTGCGACCGTGTAAGTCTGTTGATGAAATCAATGAATAAGAAGTAAATAAAAATAACAGTAATCAACAGATAACAGATTGAATATGAATTTATACTGAATATCGAAACCGAAGAGAGCCAAATGGATGAATACTCATGCGTTTTACCGAAAATACTATTTATTATTTAGACACGAATGCCAGAATAGTGGTAGTATCCTTAATAAAATGTAAATAAACAAAATCTTTTTATTATAATAAAAATACTTTACAGTTCAGTAAAATACAATACGCAATAGATTTAAAAACTGCGCTCTTTTTTCTTGGCTGCAGAATGCGCTGAAGAGCGTAAATAATTGGCTGCGAAATTAGAATTAATTACTTCAGTCTGTAAACTTCAAAGTCGGAAAACCTTTCTTGCATAAAAATACATGCGTCGGTTCACAGTCCCAGTAGTGGTTAAAATACTATAATGTTGTCTCTGTGATCTTTTGTTGTAGCTGCACAAACCAGGAACCTACAATGCGCTTGTTTTCCATTGCCTTGAACTGCCTTTACACTGGAAAAAGGCAATTGCAGCAAAATTGCACAGTAACGACTGAGATGTATTTTTTTAATAATAAAGCGCTCACTATCAGGGCTCGAAGTAAAAATACATGCAAAGAATTCTGCTCGGTAGTGCTCTGGTAGTAATGTAGAAGATGGCTTTCCATACAAATTAATTTGATCTATTCAAATTTATGGATTCCTCATAGGTTGCGTGGAAGTAGATAACATTTTCTGAATTATTTTTCTTCGCTGTAGTTCGCAGCAGAACACCAGTTTCGTTAAAATGCGTCTCGCTTTCAGTAGATTTTAAGAGCCTCTTTGTAATTATGCGTGATTTGGTAGAATCTACAAGTTATGGGCGGCATACTACTGAAAAAGACGATACTCCATGGCTTTCATTTCTTAACGGTAGGATACCACACCCGCCCAAAACAACACGGAACAACCAGAAAAGGTGACAGAATTGTTTCTAGACTCTCTATCATGCTTAACTTTACCTCGTCTGGATATACATATTACAAAAATGAAAAGTGAAATAACTTTTGTTCTCCTTGTAGCAAAAATAGTGTGAAACTGGTATCCTTTTTCCACTTACCTTTCGTTATATACTAGAGCAACAATTCATGAGAAGGTTCAGTTACGTAAGTCATGGAATAGCAGAATTTGAAAAAAAGGACGGACTAGCCAACTAAGTTGAATCGGATAACTCGTAAGGTAGACGGTGATTTTGCAATTCTGGCCGCAAGTAGCTTGTCTTACTCTTGTTCAAGTCGAAAAGCACTCATTAGGTTTAAGCATTTCAAAGTCAAATAGTCTTTATCAGTGATAAAAATTTTCCGTTAAATCGATCAAATCGAGAGGTCATTTTTCAGGTACGAAAGCTCATTAAATACATTATGGTTTAGTAATTTCCCAATATAGAGTAGATGCTCCATTAGTCGCACCACTAAGCACAATATAACTTCATTTTTCTTGTTTATTGAGGTATATGCTTCATTTAATGCTTGTGGGATATAAATTTATCAAATACAAGGTATTTGTCACAAGGCAAGACAATTGCTTTCGTTGTACGAGAAGCTTTATAGAGAAAAAATGAATTTTCCGATTCAATTATATTGTACCAACAGTTGCGCTAATGTTTCCTTAATTAAGTTTGGTGTTCCTTTAATTGTGTTATTCCATATACATTGCTAGGTTGCTAAGTGAAAAAACATCGTAGCAAAACTAGAGAAATGAGCGCCTATGGTTGTGCGCTCCAACTGCGCGTATAGTTGCGTTAGATTTTGGAAAATTGGCATTTTAGCAAATAATGCTTTAATTTTAAATGGTGTAGTCTAACTAGCAATACTTTTAAGAACCTGTTTTATATAATGAATGTAATTGTTTTATATAAAATGCTACGGTGACGAAAATATGCATTAATAATGAATAGTAGCGCAACTATTGGTACTACCACAACTATTGGATCAACTGAATAAATAAACTACCCTATTTTTGTTTCAATTATTTGCGAACATGCTTATGAATCTGGTAAATATCTGTCACAAACTTTTGACCAACTATAAAATATTATCTATTGCCTAATCAATGTAGTTTCGTTTGAATTGTGCACGTATGTAGATTCGTCGAACGTTAGCTGCTGCCATTAAAATTTGGCCCTCGAAACTAACGTAGTACTACGCTAACCATGTAGCCGTGTCTTGTACACTACTCCAATGAATTTTAACAATTAGATAATTTAAATCTGCTCCTTATTTCTACAAAAGAAACCTTGAGCATGAACGCTGTGAATAAACAACTCCATTAAACGGAATTGCTGATCTTTCTTATAAAGTACGGCAAAGTTCGGATCCAACAATTCTATTAATATGACACGTTACGACAATCAGACATTACGTAGACGTGTATGCTTGACAGGAGCTATGGCTTTACGTATTTGTATTTTCAGCCTGAAGAGCCGTGAAGTAGTTGAAAAACAACATCAAATCTGCATAATCCTATTTCGTCTGCGATGCACGTTCCATATCCAAGTAAAGTTAATATATTTTTCTGTCGCCCATCGAACCATACCGAAACTTAGCGAAATGACATGTCAGGATAAGTGTGAAAGATTCTGGCAAAGCAAAGAGATGATGGCAATGGAAACTAACGCGTTGTGTGTTTTCCTGGTTTTGCTCTTCCGATTGATTTGAGTTAAGGATTGTTTTGCATTGTGTAGACTATTAGCCTAATGGAATCGCTATTACAATCTCAGCACTGTAGTAAACTTTTTGCTTTGGTGCCTTGAGAAAGCTTTTTGTTCAACAACAATGACCGGACCAAGGCTCGACTCGAATAGTACAATGGAAGTAATTATTATAATTAACGATGTAGTCTTTTATAATGTTTTGACAAATTTTTATGACGAAACGGAGTTATTGATAAGATTAGTACTACAATTCAACAGTAGGTCTCATTGTTTATTAAGTGCATCTAATCTTTTAAGTAGTATACAGTAGAATACAGGGATATAAGAATATTCTATATAAAACAACTTAACTGATATAAGACATTAATATTTTTTTGAAACGATGGTTCTACAATTGATGAAGGGACGGTAGGGAAAGAAATGAAAATTTTTTGGTGAAGGTGGGGAAGAGCGGAAAGGAAGGGGGGGGGGGGTATTGGTAGCTATGCTTGACAAGTAGTAATTTTGACTCCTACCTTTTGTCCAATACTGGAAGGTGCATGAGTCGAACCAAGCTGTAATCTGAGATTACAACCGGATTCGAACCCACAACACAATCCGGTTGTAATCTCAGATTACAGCTTGGTTCGACTCATGCACCTTCCAGTATTGGACAAAAGGTAGGAGTCAAAATTACTACTTGTCAAGCATAGCTACCAATACCCCCCCCCTTCCTTTCCGCTCTTCCCCACCTTCACCAAAAAATTTTCATTTCTTTCCCTACCGTCCCTTCATCAATTGTAGAACCATCGTTTCAAAAAAATATTAATATATATGTATGACCGCATTTCAAGGTCAAGACTAAAAACTTGAGATTAGTCTATGATATAAGACAATTCGATGTAGGATACGGGAGGGTATTTTCAGCAGGTTTCTAAATTCAGCCTATTTGCCTTTTTATTCGCCAATAAAAATACTTTGCCGACATACAATTTCAATATGTTATAACTATTTTCTCAAGACTGTAAGTAATCTACTATTTTTTATTCAAAGAATGTCAAAACCACCTGTTCTTCCACTAGAACTAGGTCATAGGCCGAAAAAATAAATGCTATCGCTTAATGGGCCGAAAATACCGTCCCGTGCCCTAATACAATTTTTACGGGGCTGTTTGTTTTACTGACAAACGATTTAGATTATAAATAATATTTTAGTTTGAAGCGAAATTGTTTCGAATAGAGCATTGTGTACCATCCATCGTAGATAGAATCAGTTTGATGAACTTTCTGGGTAAGCTGTTCGCGTCCATGATTTTCCATAGCTCTTTCCGGTCGATGATATCATATGCGGTTTTGAAGTCAACGAACAAATGGTGCGTGGTAACTCTGTATTCACGGTCCTTTTGGAGGATCTGTCACAGTGGAAATATTTGATCCATTGTAGACCGACTTGCGACGAAGTCTGCTTGATAAGTTCCCACAAATTTGTTCGCAATCGATGATATTCGGCGGAAAATGATTTAGGACAGCACTTTGTAGACGGCATTGAGAACGGTAATCGTTCGATGCGAATGCTGAGTGTGACCTCCCCGCCTGCAATGACGGTTCTCTGTAGAAGGTATGACTACTAAGAACTAAAGCAGAGGGTCCAAAGACTTGAATGGATAAACCCCTAATCCAAGGTACGACGCGACCCGTGCCGAGGGATGAATGGTGGAGGGGGTTCTATGAATTCTCTGCCGCAACGGAGCCTGTGGAGTACCATGGCGCCCTATACAGTAATTTGCCCTTGTTGATGCAGTGGACAATTTCTTATCGAGCATGCTCTCTCTGCCGAAAAACAAAGAAACGAAGGAGGTGGAGAGGAGAATAAGAGAATAGAGGAGGAACACCTAGCCCTGTTCTTCGCCAATCCTCAACACCCCGACTCGTAGTGAGTCTTAAGCAAAACAAGCAGCTGCTTGGATCGCGACTTCGAAGGGGCGCCATTTCGCCTACATTAAAAAAACTGTAGCATTAAATAAATAAGTGGGTAATATAAAACTTTCTTCCTTCTCCTTTAGCAGCATAAAGCTGGGAAGGCAAGTGGGGTATCTAGAGTAGCTATCCGTTGTATTGGGTTCAGGGTTACTTGCCGCCAATTCGTTGAGCATCTCGACACAAGCAAATCGGCTTCAATCGGTGAATTCATGTTCGGTCAACACTTTCGCCTATGTATGAGCGCCACGAACCAAACTAGCAAAAGAAAATATTGAGCTTGTCGCTCGACCTGAATGACTCGCCAACATGTTATTCGTTTCCAACCCAACATATGCATACGTGTATGGGGCCCTTAAGGTCGATGGAGGTTTAGAAGACAACAGATAGACTGCACCGCCATCCGGTATTCCTGCGACGTGACCGACCGACCCATCGTACTCTCCCAACTTTCGACAAGTGTACTTTGAGAATCATTCCAAGTAGTGCCTGCAGTGCATGGTTCATACGCCTACGCCATTCTTCGTTTTTCGTTTGCGCTCCACCTCTTCCTGATGAAAATCTATTCGCAACAAAACACAACAATCAAAATACCCAGATAAACGTGGTGGGAAAGTGGCATTGATGATATTAAATTATCTAGAAACTTTTTGGGAGATATTTTCTAATCTCTTCAGTATCCGCAATCAACAGATTCATCTTCGATGACGTAGCAAGGTATGAGAACGAAGTTTCTGAAACAGGAAATATGAACCGAACATTTTCGTTCTTGAAGGTTTATCATTCTAATAATGGGTTCAAGAATCCGACAATTTTTCAAAAGAAATGGCGGTTGACTGTGACGCGTGTTGCGAAGCCCGCACTTGTGTGGGCTAATTTTCTCATACACGCGTACTCGTTCTAATGAACACGCCGGCATAAGCGTTCCTTTCGGATTCCCGCTCTTGTTTATTCATGCACTGCAACGACTTTTGCGAGTGTGTATTTAGCTAATAGTCACGGTCGTCGCTCTCGTACGTCATTGCAGCCTGAGCAACTGATAGCGATCATTCGCGAGGACTCACACTCCCACCCGCGTGTAGAATCGAGAGCGTAAGATGAAGAAGAAAATAAAAAGTAATGCAAAATCTGTATCCCAGTGTGCCGCTAGCCCTCACGGGCAGCTGGCTGCTCACGAGTTGTTTGCCTCCTGAGTGGTTATGCAGGAAGACGTTACGAGACTGTGCGTTTTAGAGTGTGTAGGTAGTAAAATGTTTGTACACAGCAACGCCGACTGTTTTTCGTTTAATCTGGGGGCGCCATTTTGAGAATTTGTGCGGAGCGACAAATTGGCTAGCGCCGGCCCTATTCGGGAATGGTTGTATTTTTTTTTGGCTTAATGAGATGAGATGGCCAGATAAAGCAGCCAAAACACGTATTGTCCATCTGCATGATGTTTTTGTAGCAACGGGATCAAAATTTTCTTCAAACATTCGTTCTGGTACACATCTGGATTGATAGCCAAACCAGAGGACTTGAACCATGGCTTGGAAATACCTCTCTTGGAAATGGCAATGTACAGCATAACTTTAACCCTCCATTACTCGCGCTGTTGTATTTTGTACAACGCCTGTGAACCGTTAAATTTATCTTGGTATATCTCGGGACTTTACCAATAAAGAAAATTACTGTTTTCAGCAATGTTGATCCGCAGACCAAGATCTTTCAAACGTTGGAAGAAGTTTAGTAAGTTTTTCACAAAGTGGCATTAGTATTCGAGTGAATTCTGTTAGGTTTTAGCATGCCTATAAATCGAAATTGGCACGAGTAACGAAAGGTTAAGTTCAAACTTATGTTGAAACTTGTATTTCATGTTCGGAGACGCAGTAGAACTATCCATGGAATAGTATCCATCATTTCCGGGAATGTGCGTCTTCGAAACAGGGAAGTAACTTTTGTCGTTCAAAACAATGCATTTTCCGGAATAATTTTTTATCAACCAGCGGCAATGGGATTTTAGCGTTCAAATCGGTGCCTCAGTGTATTTCGGAGATCTAGTCTTTTTTCGGCACTTTATTCCATATTTTTTCAATGTTTTGCAAATGCACTGGTGGGAACAGTTGAACTTTTTTGCGGCATCCCGTTGGCTTACGGAATCCTTGTTGTTGAAAGCACGAGAAAGAGAACGAAGCCTTTCTGCGTCTATAATTTTGGCTGGCCTTCTATTACCTTGCTTGCGAGTAGTTGTTGGGGATCTTAGGATGGTAAATAGTCGAAGCCGCAACAATTCGCTTTTAAAATGTTGTTTCGTATACTTTTTGCCGAGATCTTTGTGCAATTAGTAGAAGTGTCTAAAGCGTTCGCGAAAAGCTTCTTGTTTTGACGCCATTTTGAGCAAAACTTGGCAAGCATAAACAAAGCGAAACATACTGTCAGAAAGAGGAGAGGGGCAGAGCCAACATATACTTATTTTACTTTAGTGGCAACGGTCCGTTACCGATCCTGCGCCGAACGAATTATGGTCCTCCAGTACCGTCGGTCCTGGGCTGCCGTTCTCCAATCCCCACGAACACCAGCTGAACGTGCATCGTCTTCGACAGCACACACCCACCGGGTGCGGGGTCTGCCTCGGAGTCTACGGCCTCTTCCTGGTTCTCTGCTGAAAATAGTTTTGGCTACTCTTTCATCGGGCATTCTGGCCACGTGTCCAGCCCACCGCAGCCTGCCACATTCCACTACCTTCACTATATCATGTATCAAGCATATTTGTATACTTGGTACAGCTCGTGATTCATGCGTCTGCGCCACACTCCATTTTTCATTTTGCCACTAAGTATAGATCGCAGAATTTTACGTTCAAAAACCCCAAGCACTCGCCGATCAGCTTCCTTTAGCGTCCATGATTCGTGTCCGTAAAGGGCCACCGGGAGGATTAGTGTTCTGTAGAGCGCCAGTTTTGTGCGAATTTGCAAACTACGGGACTTCAGCTGGCTACGTAATCCGTAGAAAGCCCGATTCGCGGCTGCAACTCGTCGTTTCACTTCGCGGCTTACACCGTTGTCACATGTCACGAGTGTACCAAGGTATATAAATTCCTCCACTACTTCATATCGTTCCCCATCTAACTCCACCTCGGCACCAACACCACTTGAGCTCCCACGTTCCCTACCAGCAACCATGTACTTCGTTTCGGCGGTATTATTGGTAAGTCCCAATCTCGCAGCTTCCCTTTTAAAGGGCCTGAAGGCCTCTTCCACTGCTCTACGGTTGATTCCGATGATATCGACGTCATCCGCAAAACCAAGAAGCATGTGAGATTTCGTGATGATAGTTCCATTCCTTTCCACGTTTGCTCTTCGTAATGCACCTTCCAAGGCAATGTTGAATAGCAGGTTAGAGAGTGCATCCCCTTGCTTCAGTCCATCCAACGTCACGAAAGCAGCTGAGGTGTCACCCGCTATTCTAACGCATGATTTGGATCCGAATCCGAATCAGCGTAACTAGTTTCGTCGGAAAACCATGTTCTAGCATTATCTGCCACTGCTCATGTCATTTAACTGAATCGTACGCCGCTTTAAAGTCCACAAACAGATGGTGTGTCTGCAAGTTGTACTGCCGGAACTTGTATAGCAACTGGCGCAGGGTAAACATCTGATCCGTCGTGGAGCGACCCTCACGAAAACCAGCTTGGTACTCGCCGACGAAGGACTCCGCTAACGGTCTCAGTCTGCAGAACAGGATACAGGAAAGCACCTTGTAGGCAGAATTGAGCAATGTAATTCCTCGATAGTTTCTACACTCCATTCGATGTCCCTTTTTGAAAATTGGGCAAATGAGGCCATCCAACCACTCCTCCGGCATTTGTTCTTCCTCCCAGATCCTGACAATGATCCGGTGGATTGCTTCGTACAGCCGCTGGCTCCCCGCTTGTAGAAGTTCAGCCGGGATACCGTCCTTCCCAGCAGCATTACCGTTTTTCAGCTCACTGATTGCCTTCTTAACCTCCTCCTGTGTTGGCGGCTCCACAGCTTGACCATCGCTTACAGTTTCTATCCTGTCCCTGTTGATCTCCGCATTTACCTCTCCATTCAATAGTGTCTGAAAGTGCTCCTTCCACCTGGCTGCTACCGCCATTTTGTCGGTAAGCAGGTTGCCAGCACTATCATTGCACATCACAGGCATGGCAAAATTCCTGCATCTCACCGTTTTATAGAAACTCCGTGTGTCGTTGCTGGCGTATCGCTCCTCTGCGCCGGCGAGCACGTGCTCCTCGTACTCGCGTTTCTTTAGACGATGGATTCTTTTTTCCGTAGCTCTAGTCTCTCTGTATCTCTCTCTGTTTTGACGCGTTGCCGCAGTGAGCATGCGACTCCTGGCCTGGTTCTTTTCGTCTGTCACTCTCTGGCATTCGGCATCAAACCAGCTGTTACGCTGTCTTCCACGCGTCGTGCCTACCACCTCTCACGCTGCTGTTTGAAACGCAGCGTCCTCTCAGTGCGAGCTTTCGCCGTGTTCGACAGCCTTGCGCGAATCTTACTCACTACGAGATAGTGGTCAGAGTCGATATTTGGTCCACGAAAAGACCGTACATCGATAACGTCCGAAAAGTGTCGACCGTCAATCAAGACATAAACGATCTGAGAGCTGGAGTCTCCATTTGGATGCCTGCAGGTGTGTTTCCGAATATTCAAACGTGGAAAGTAGGTGCTACAGATGGCTATCCCTCTGGCCGCGGCAAAATTTATGAGCCTCAGACCGTTATCATTGGTCGACAGATGCAGGCTATGTCTTCCAATAACTGGACGGAAGAATTCCTCCCTCCCGATCTGCGCGTTTGCATCTCCGATGATGATTTTCACGTCGTGTTTTGGGCACTCTCCATAGGTCCTCTCAAGCTTGTCGTAAAACTCGTCTTTAGCATCATCGGATTTATCATTTGTCGGTGCGTATAAGTTGATTAGGCTATAGTTGAAGAATTTGCCCTTAATCCTTAACACGCATATACGGTCATCTACGGGCCTCTACCGGATAACTCGTTGCTTTTGTTTTCCCAACACTACGAAACCGACTCCATGTTCTGCTTTCTTATCGCCACTGTAGTAGATGTGGTACTTGAAAGAAGTGCCTGCAATAGGGTCTACTAGCCAACATATACCTGCTCTCATTTCTCTCTGAGCTTGTTTCTTGTGCACGGGGGCCAAAATTCCAATTCCAAAATTTTATTTGTCACCCATTACGGGAGCATTACAGCGCATTATCCAGCCAGGTATAAGAGTAAGATTAGCAATAGGAATAGGAATAGGAATAGGAATAGGAATAGGAATAGGAATAGGAATAGGAATAGGAATAGGAATAGGAATAGGAATAGGAATAGGAATAGGAATAGGAATAGGAATAGGAATAGGAATAGGAATAGGAATAGGAATAGGAATAGGAATAGGAATAGGAATAGGAATAGGAATAGGAATAGGAATAGGAATAGGAATAGGAATAGGAATAGGAATAGGAATAGGAATAGGAATAGGAATAGGAATAGGAATAGGAATAGGAATAGGAATAGGAATAGGAATAGGAATAGGAATAGGAATAGGAATAGGAATAGGAATAGGAATAGGAATAGGAATAGGAATAGGAATAGGAATAGGAATAGGAATAGGAATAGGAATAGGAATAGGAATAGGAATAGGAATAGGAATAGGAATAGGAATAGGAATAGGAATAGGAATAGGAATAGGAATAGGAATAGGAATAGGAATAGGAATAGGAATAGGAATAGGAATAGGAATAGGAATAGGAATAGGAATAGGAATAGGAATAGGAATAGGAATAGGAATAGGAATAGGAATAGGAATAGGAATAGGAATAGGAATAGGAATAGGAATAGGAATAGGAATAGGAATAGGAATAGGAATAGGAATAGGAATAGGAATAGGAATAGGAATAGGAATAGGAATAGGAATAGGAATAGGAATAGGAATAGGAATAGGAATAGGAATAGGAATAGGAATAGGAATAGGAATAGGAATAGGAATAGGAATAGGAATAGGAATAGGAATAGGAATAGGAATAGGAATAGGAATAGGAATAGGAATAGGAATAGGAATAGGAATAGGAATAGGAATAGGAATAGGAATAGGAATAGGAATAGGAATAGGAATAGGAATAGGAATAGGAATAGGAATAGGAATAGGAATAGGAATAGGAATAGGAATAGGAATAGGAATAGGAATAGGAATAGGAATAGGAATAGGAATAGGAATAGGAATAGGAATAGGAATAGGAATAGGAATAGGAATAGGAATAGGAATAGGAATAGGAATAGGAATAGGAATAAGAATAGGAATAGAAATAGAAATAGAAATAGGAATAGGAATAGGAATAGGAATAGGAATAGGAATAGGAATAGGAATAGGAGTAGGAATAGGAATAGGAGTAGGAATATGAGTAGGAAACGGAATATGCATACAAATTGAATTAGACATAGAAATATGTTTTTTTGAAACGATGGTTCTACAATTGATGAAGGGACGGTAGGGGAAAGAAATTAAAATTTTTTGGTGAAGGAGGGGAAGAGCGGAAAGGAAGGGGGGGTATTGGTAGCTATGCTTGACAAGTAGTCATTTTGACTCCTACCTTTTGTCCAATGCTGGAAGGTGCATGGGTCGAACCAAGCTATAATATGAGATTATAACCGGATTCGAACCCACAACACCCGCCAGGGCATGTGGTTCGTTGGTACTTGTACCTTTGAACCATAGAGGCGCTGTCCAGCATAGCTACCAATACCCCCCCCCCCCCTTCCTTTCCGCTCTTCCTCTCCTTCACCAAAAAATTTTAATTTCTTTCCCCTACCGTCCTTCATCAATTGTAGAACCATCGTTTCAAAAAAATATTAATAGAGTAAGGAGGGGTAAAAGTGCGAAGCGGGTAAAAGTGCGATTCAATGATTTATCAGTGCAGATTCCGAGTAAATTGACTACATTGGCATGGATGGGTGAGTACTTTGACAGCTTAAATCTATCATAAACATTTGTTGTTTACGAATCATAGTTGCTGAGTTATGGGTCAAAGTTATTTTAGAACGGTTTTGATGTAATATTTCGTTGTACGGCAAATACGATATCAACAGGAGGATATTACTTATTGACAAATCGTAGCAGTGTTTTACATCACTCAGATATCTCTCTTGAAATTGCGGTGAGAAGAATTTACAAAATAGATTTTGCTTTTCCATAATTTAATCAAACCCCGCCAAGCGCCTCGCGGGGCAAAAGTTCGATTTATTGACGGGGTAAAAGTTCGATTCATGGATCGAGAATCTAACTCATTTTACTGACGGGACGACGACACTATGCAAGTCCTTACGACTTGCAAGCTACTGCGCGCTGTTCGTCCGTCAGCGTTATAGCCGCGATTCTCAATGGGGTTGTTCGGGGAAAGGTTTCGTTTCTATCACGGAGCGAAAAAATTCGTTTGTTTCAAACGAACTTTTTATAACAACCTAAAAATATTTTTGTTTCAAAACGAAATTCTATTTGAATCAAGAAAATAACAGTTTTGTATTAAAAGTAAAGTAGTCAAATTGAGTTTTCGATGTAAATATTTTCATTTCAATCATACATATCAGTTTGAAACGAAATGAAATTTCGGTTTGTGCGTAAAACAACCATAAATGTGGTTGAAACTACATTTTTACCTTTGTTATAGAGTAAGGATGCGATTTAATGATTTATCGGTGCAGATTCCGAGTAAATTGACTAGATTGGCATTAATGGGTGACTACTTTGGCTGCTTGAATCTAACTTAAACTTTGGTTGCTTACGAAGCATAGTTGCTGAGTTATGTGCAAATGTTATTTTAGGGCGGTTATGATGTAATTTTTTGCTATACGGGTAATACGATATCAATAGGAGAATATTACTTGTTGAAAGTTTGTAACAGTGTTTTACATCACTCGCATATCTGTTTTGAAAATACGGTGAAAAGAGTTTACAAAATATATTTCGCTTTTCCATAATTTAATCAAACCCCGTCAAGCGCCTAGCAGAGTAAAGGTGTGATTCACGGACGGGGAAAAATTGCGATTCACGGACGAGGCAAAAATGTATAGCTAATTATATACAGCTTTTGACACTATATTACAGATACTAGAAATGGAAGATCTGCAGAAAACTGTGCTCTACAGATGTTGGTCGAAGGAAAACAATGTTTTCCGCTGATGAAACAAAAAACATACGTTTGGGAAAGTTTCGATCTGTCGGAGGCTGCAATACACCAGCGCAAAATAGGAAAGCTTTAAATTGAGAATATTCCTTACCGAAACATACCGCAGATTGACGATAATATGGTTTTGTTAGCTACTGCTGTGCTAATTTCATGGATTCGAGCTTCGCACTTTTGCCCCGTGGTAATCGAACTTTTGCCCCGCTAGTGGGGTAAAAGTGCGAATCGGCACTTGATCAGAAGAATGAAGAATTTATTTTCAATAACACTACTATTCCAAATAATTTATAGTTGAATGTAAAGACATTGAGTAGCTGCATCACTATAAAATATATTTTGTTGTTGTTCTTCTTTATATCTCGCGAAATTTGATGACAACTTCAAACATCGCACTTATGCCCCGCCCTACTCTATATGTATGACCACATTTCAAGGTCAAGACTAAAAACTTGAGATTAGTCTATAGAAATATGAATAACCCTTCATTTCGTATTATGTTTGTTAAGAAGCGATTTGCGCTGATATATCAGTTTAGTGCATTTTGCAATTGTTTCATTGTTAGACTTTGTGAATCCCATGAGAAGGCAAAAGTTCCGAAGCAATTTCCCGTTTAATTTCTCAATTCAGTATATCGCTAACGTCTTATACTTCACACAAATTTCGTTCCGACCATACACACCGAAACCAATTTCTTCGCCATTCAACGCTCGGTCAGCAAGTTTGCTAACGGTGGCAAGTTGAAACAAAGTTGGTATAGTGAGCGGCATTCGAGCAGCAATGAGGAATCTTCCCGAGTTGCACCCTTCCCTGGCTTTACCCGGCCGATTTGAAGTGATTCAAGTTGCAAACAGAAAGTAAGCGGGCAGTGAAAACTATCCCTCAGCTCAGATGCAGCAACCAAGTGAGTGTGTGTGTGTGGGAGGTGGCGAAATTTTGCTCCAACATCTTGTTTATTTTCCACTTCGTTTGCGGGCTAATAATTTAAATTTATGATTCTTTTCGCCTTCAGACTTTACTGCTGAGAGTCCCTGGTCTGTTCGAGTGTTAAACTATAAATTACTTCGCTAGTAATGAGAAAGTTCTGGCTCGTTTTCCGAATCGCTGCCAACCGGTGGTGCTATAAAATGGGCCTGCATCAACCTCCCTGCAACCAGCTGTTTGATGCAGGTAGTGGAAATTCATTACGACTAGAAATAGAAAATCGTTAAAAAAGATCTTTTTTCTGTTTTCATTCACTCTATGTTTCTTTGGTCTTGAATAAAAAGGTAATTGTTGCAAACATATCATTCAGGAAAATTCATTATAAAGTAATGATTTTAATAGGTTCTTTTTCGTAATGTAATAGAATATGAGTTAAGTTAGGAAGGTTTTCTGTTTATATCCGTATCTTAACTCGTATTCGAGATTCTGCTAAGACGCTCAACGTAATAACTTTTAATTAGTAATAGAATACGTGTAAATAATCTAGTTGATACGTGTTCTTTTGCTTTTAAATTTGTTATTTTTCATTGAACTGGGTATTATGCTCTTATAGCCAAATCTCTTACGTTTGACTTGAAATTAATCGAACAGAACTAATGTAGCACTTCGGAAAATTAAACACCAGAATATTATTGATTCAATTGTTCAAATCACATAGAAAATCATACAAGGGCTGAGGAAAAGTCGTTTTCCTGTTCATACGAAGAACATGCTGAGCTTCTTTAGGGAAATAATAACCGCAACGACTTTACAATGAAACGGATAGCATGCTATCTTCAGTTAATTTCCAAACAAATTCATTCAGCGTCGGTGAATGGACAATACATCGGGTGAAGCCAACTGCAGAGCCGAACACATGAGTTCTGCTACAACATAGAATTCGACGGAGAAGGGCTTTATAGGCACGTACGACTGTTTGAGCAAAATAATACCCTTTCTGCAGTAGCTGTGAATGGCCAGAGCGATGATCACGATAGTATGCACTATGCAGATAGATAGATAGAAAAGCACCAAACTCCCGGCAAACCGGTTTGACCGGTGTTTGCGTAATTGATCCTGACTTTGCAAACAAAACAGCTAGGTTTAATATTTAGGCATGTACACCAAGCATACAAGCAGCCGAGAACTCCGACAACTGGGAGCCATAGTGTTCCGAACTACACCGGATGCGTCCGGTCAATTGGGAAGCAAAACATGCTGGACATGCCATTTTATTTGAGTAAAATGCATCATAAACATTGTTGATACGAAAAGGTTGCATGATGTATTCGACTGCTAATGGGACTGCTCGGACGGGACAAAAGGATTGTAGATCAGCCGAGGTGATACACGACTGTTTGGTTTTGGTTTTGGCTCCATTCTGCCTGGAGCTGTAAATTGAATTTGTATTCCTTGCGTTAGTTTGAAACGGAAACACAATGAGAATCTATACCATACGCATAAATGTCATAAAAATTTAAACTGTAGAACAATTATGGTGTTAATTTTCATATATAGAGAAATATATTCCGATGAAATTTTAAGTGAAGGTTTAAAGTATGTATGATACGAGCTGGATATTTCGAGAAATTACTCTTATGAATTATACATGCTTTTATAATTTTAAGTGTGAGGCCATAACCGTATTTGCAATATCGATTAGAGTATATTAGCCTGTCTGAAATCTTCAGCCTTTTTATCATAAAGTTATCATCATTTCCATCAGATTTGAATTCTCTTTATTATCGCAACAATGTTGTTCAATAACAATAAGTGAAAGGCTCACGCAACATTAATTCGCGATACCGCAAATGATCAGGGCAAGATCAGGTGATTATATAACATCGTTTCACGGAGCCCCCCTTTTTTCTCGCTTTCCCGTTTGCACCGGTTGAAGAAAACAAGCTTTCACGCTCGGCAGAAAATTGTTATCCCGAAGTGAGAACGAAAACAAGCACTTCAGCCGTGTAGGGAACGTTATGGCGCGGCTACCGATTGAAGGTGAAAACTTTGGGGTGTAAAAAATAGCCTTCGGCTGCGCTCTCGGTTTGTTATGTTTGATAACACACCGCAGCGATAATTAAAATTTATGGCTAACTTAATCGATATTAAAGCGTAAGTAACACTCACGATATCAAACGGCTGGCTGTGGTGATCGTACCGGGGAAATAAGTCGAGGCAATAGCATGCCCCAGGTGCAAAGTATGAGGCGAGGCGGTTTTGATTGCACCACCGTGACTTTTCGCGCCAAGGAAGCCAAGTGTCGTGGAAAATGTGGAAAAATAAACGTAAACCAAGTGATTTATAACTTCATTAGAAGGTTATGTGATTGCATATAAAATCTTGCCAGCTTCGTAAGCAAGCCACATTTAATAAATAGCTGTGTAAAATACAATTTGGCCTCGCTCGAGTGAACATTCAAAATAATGTGCAGCGTCATAAATGCGTAAAGTGTAGGTGCCTGCTTGATTGTCTCATGAAATCGTAATGGCTCCGTTGTTGTTTTTCCTATGCTTAATGGGAACAAACAGAAGCATTCAAACCTTGTCTCAAGTTGATAGGTAATTAGTAGAATAACTAATGCAACTGAATTTGTCACATCCAATACAAACTTTCTTACCTCAACCGCAGCACGGTGCTGACTCCATTTGACTTGAGGTGTGCAAAAATTGAGAAACAAAATAATGCAATCTAACTTTCCCTGATTGCTGAAACTTTGATTTGGTTAATTTTGTTGCAGAAGTGAATTGATTTCAGTTTCCTAGGCGGGAAATAGTGAGATGCAGATAAAGTGTTAAATTTTAAATTCCATTTCCAATCTAAATCACAACGAGGAATGCGGTTTGCTCCTTCACGTTCCTTCGGGTCTGCAATGTTACTGTCGTATAACCTCCGTGCGGCGTGGAATTCGTACCTTTGTTACGAAATTCACTTAGAGAATTGCAAACTTTTGAATTTTATTACCACACCCACCAAGCTAAATACCGCAGGAAAATTTCCGAAAGGGTGTTTTCAGGAAGATATAAACTACAGCTACGATACGAGAAGGTGCAAATTAATCCGGTTTGCGTTGTTTCTATGTCTTGCTGTCACGTAACACTCGAGATCTCAATAGCTATATTGTTAATGGATGTCGTTGGGACCACTTCTTGATGATCAAGCTGAGAATCGTAATAGTTGGGAAGGGTAATTAAGTGCAGAAATATTTATTTCATTTCGTTGAAGTAATAGAAGATTTAAGAAAGCGCGGTATTACTAGTCTCTTGCGATATCGACATTCTTGGAAATCGTGAATGGTGTTATATTGTCCCGCACTAACATCTACATGCCTACTGTTCAGCACGACTTTATACCTGGCCGATCCATTTGTACTAATCTGTTAACGTTTACTTCGACATTTATTCGATAAACAGAAGAGAAGAAACAAATGGATGACAACTATACCGACCCAAAAGCGACTTTCGATCGGATTTTACTACAAATACTGTTTCATGAGACCGCGTTTGGAACTAATAAACCGGCCGTCGTCGTCGGTAACATAAAGCCGGGGTGGTTCATGCTATTTCAAGTAGCTGTCTCCATTCAACTCGATTTTGCGCCACTCGTCGTCAATTTTCCAGGCGTCTCAAAAGTCATAAATAACTATCAACATGGTTGAGCCATCATGCATGACGAGTCCACCTGGTTCCTGGTGCCTGGTGGTGGTTGTTGAACAGTTCTCTCTTCGTCGCACTATCGTTCGGCATCCCTATGACGGGTGCGGCCCGCCATATCCTACCGACTTTTGCCAGATGTAGGATGGGATTCGATATATTAACTTAGCAGCTTTCCGAGGCCTGGTGATCCGAAGCACCTTTTTCCCGCGCAAGGATATCCACAAAGCCATCTGGAGATCACCTGACCCACGTACAATGAACTAAATTGACCACGTTCTCATAGAGGGCCGGTTTTCTCTAATATCACGAACGTACGCTCTCGTCGGGGTGCGGATATTGATTCTGACTATCACCTTGTAGCTGTACATGTGCGCTCAAAGCCGCCCTGCTCGGCTAAACATCAAGCAGCTAGATAACATACAAGCTGCCGAGAACTACGTGCGAGTACTGAATGACGCACTGTCTTCTTCCGAGGAGTTAGAGTTAGCTTCAAACCACGAAGACGGTTGGGGCAGAATACGCTCGGCCATTGGAGAGGTATTGAGCCTCGGAGTACAAAAAATGATTGGCTTGATGGGGAAAGCCAAGAAGCGGTGGAGGGGAAAAACTGCTTGGAAAAATTATCTAAGTATTGCCACTAGAGAGAACCTGGCCAAATACCGACGAGCTAGGAACCAGTTGACCACGATCCTGAGGAGGAAAAAACGCCAGAAGGAGGACAGAGATCGTGAAGAATTAGAGCAACTATTCCGATCTAATGACACGCGCAAGTTTCATGAGAAGGTGAACCAAACTCGGAAGGGCTACACACCGAAACCTGACATGTGTAGGGACGAGGGGAGGGAAGCTAATTACAAACGAGCGCGAGGTGGTCGACAGATGGAAGCAGTTCTTCGATGAACACCTCAATGGCGAAGTCGCAGAAGGAGGCGGAACGGAAATTAACCTAGAATCGCCCATAGAAGATAGTAATGTCCTGATCTCCAAGAAGTCAAACGAGAAATCGGGCTGCTGAAGACCAATAAAGCCGCTGCACAGTGGTTTGATTGCTCGGATTCGTGAACCTTTTTAATAACAAACTTTTTTTTTGTTTTGTTGGTAGTAGCTTGGCAAAGACTTTTATAACTTTTCAGTTTCGTAAACAAAACACAGCTTGAGAAAAACGAAAACGAAGAAAAATAGGTGCCTGAAAAAATAAAATTTTGTCTTCTTTTTCTTGGATCTGTTATGAAACTGTAACAATTACCTTATAATTGTTTTCCAATGATACAAAAGCTCACGATTATGAATTAGAAAAACCACCCACACGTAGTGAAACGATTTTTTTTCATTACATAGCTTACTATGATGTAGTTTTTCACATATGCGCATTGTCACTTAGACGACTAGATGGTGTTTTTAAATGTAAATTAAATAATGAAGATACTTAAAGAGACAAATGACTTAGCATGTTTTAAGATCAGTTTCGGATGTACTTTTACTTTAATTATATATCGGTCGCCAGTTTTTCCAAATTTTTATTGTATAGCAGTACGAAATATGGCTAATTTTTACCTAAATCGTTCAGTAACTCGCTCTGTATAGAAGATACGTGTTCACTTTCTTCCGCAAAAGTGTGTGATTTTAACAGATGCAAATGTTTGCAGAACACTATTTTTCCCTTAATCACATAGTTTTGAAGCTACAGAGAAAAACCCGATTTGTGGGGGTCCGTCATGAAAGACGCTTAATATCTCAAAAACTGTGATACTTAGAGGAATAATGTGTTCAGCAAAAAGCTTCATAATAAGATTATCTAAAACTTTCTAGAACATACTATAGCTCTATATCATCAAATTAGAAAGTTAAATTTTGCAGCGCCACCTGTGTTTGAGTTCCGAACTAATACTAACCACCAGTTGTTGCGTCTATTGATATACAGAAATTTTTCCGAAGACGCTATATTGAAAAAAAAAACACTATGAAAAGAGTTATTAAAAAAGTTCACGATCCCAGAGCAATCAAACCACTGTGCGCTGGGAAGAACCGCCTACTGGCAGAGCTTTATAAACATGACGGAGAAACGCTATAAAGGCTCTACACTGGGTTATTTCGAGGATTTGGGAGGAGGAAAAGCTACCGGAGGAATGGATGGAAGGAGTGGTTTGTCCCATCTACAAAAAGGGTGATCGGCTAGACTGCTGCAACTATCGTGGTATAACGCCGGTAAACGCCGCCTACAAGGTACTCTCCCAGATCCTGTTACGCCGGTTGTCACCGATAGCACAAGGTTTCGTAGGGAATTATCAGGTTACGCAATTATCGCAACTGCGGACCAAATTTTTACTATCCAACAGATCTTGCAGAAATGTCGGGAGTACAACGTGCCCACGCATCACATCTTTATTGATTTCAAAGCAGCATACGATACAGTCGATCGAGACAAGCTATGGCAGATAATGCACGAACACGGTTTTCCGGACAAACTGACGCGACTGATCAGAGCTATATTGGATCGAGTGATGTGTTTCGTACGCAGCTCTGGGACACTCTCGAGTCCCTTCGAGATGCGGCGAGGGTTGAGACAAGGTGACGGTTTATCCTGCATGCTGTTCAACATCGCTCTTGAGGAAGTGATCCGACGAGCGGGCATCGAAGCGAGAGGCACGATTTTTACCAAGGGTAGTCAACTTCTAGGCTTTGCAGATGACTTCGATATCATAGCCAGGAACTTTGCGACGGCGGAGGCAATCTACGCCAGACTGAAAGCGGAGTCCAGGAGAATTGGGCTAACAATAAATGCGTCGAAGACCAAATACATGAAAGGAAGAGGCTCAAAGGAAACAAACGCGTGCCTCCCACGGACGGTAACCGTTGACGGCGACGAACTAGAATTGGTAGAGGAGTTCGTGTATTTGGGATCGCTGGTGACCGCGGACAACAACACTAGTAAGGAGATCCAGCGGCGCATCCAAGCTGGAAATCGGGCCTACTTTGCCCTTCGTAAAATGCTACGATCAGGAAGCGTACGCCGCCACACGAAGCTAACAATGTACAACACTCTTATTAGACCGGTAGTTCTTTACGAACTTGAAGCCGTGACGCTGCTCATAGAGGACATACGTGCCCTGGCCGTGTTCGAGCGGAAAGTGCTGCGGACGATATTTGGCGGAGTAAAAACTGAAAGCGGAGAGTGGCGGAGGCGTATGAATCACGAGCTACAGGCACTGCTTGGGGAGACTCCCATCGTACATCTAGCGAAAGTTAGCAGGCTGTGGTGGGCCGGACACGTCGTAAGGATGAAGGACGACAGTGCGACGAAAATAGTCCTCTTCAACAAGCCCACCGGCACCAGGAACAGGGGGGCCCAACGTTCACGATGGCTCGACCAGGTCGAAAGCAATTTGCGACTTCTGAGACGACTAGGAAATTGGCGACGAGTGGCCCAAGACCGAGTTGAATGGAGACGAATGCTTAAAACAGCACGAGCCTCCTCGGCTCTATGCTGCTGAAGAAGAAGAAGGATGGGAATCTTTTCAAGTAGTACTTGTAGCGTATGATTCATACGCTTCCGTTACTCTCCGCTTTCAGTTTGTGTCCGTAGCACCTTTCGCTCGAATACGGCACGGGCGCGTATGTCGTCCGTGAGCAGCGTCACTGCTTCTAGTTCGTAAAGAACTACCGGTCTAATAAGGATTTTGTACATTACACGGTGTGACAAATTTTTTTTTTTAATATACTTTGCAAGTGACCTAGTGTACGTTGTTAGTCACACCTAGTACATCATTGAAACTCATATGACATCATCCTAACACCCCCAAAATTTCAAGTTATTCCAAAAAAACGTTTTCTGGCTAGGTATACACATACTATCATGAATAACTCAATAATTTTCCAAGCAATTTTAAGTTTTTCATACATTTTTGGAAAGCTTAAAGGATATGCTTTCAGGATATACATACCCCAGCAAACACAAACTCGTATATCAATGTACGAAAATTATCGTTATTGACTTTTAATAAATTCAGTATCGTAAATATAGCGTAATGAAATGCATACAAGTTTATATCCTGTCGTATTTGACGATAGCAAGTGATTGACCTACGACTTTCAGTACAGAATTGTATAGAATTATAAAACTAATCGCTTTGAGTCAGACCTTATCGCATACAAAGACTTATAAAGTTGAATTGGTAATGTATATTTTTTAGTACGTATATGGCCTCCAAATGAGTACGCATATGCTAGTTTTGTGCATTAGATACGATTTTTCAGGGTATATATAGGTACATATAACTCATTTGTTACTCTGATATGCATATGAAAATGTTTACTGGGACGTTTACTATGGTTCTACAAAAGTTAGACGAGATTTTTTCAATTAAATATGAAATTTGACTAAAAAATTAAAATTTTCCTCACTTTAGAGGTCCTTAAAGTGACCTTAAAAATGACTCACATTCCTAAGCTCAACATAACTTGTTTTATATTCAATCCTAAGACTTTGGTCAAAATTTCAGCCAAATCGGTCAACATTTGCAAATTTGAGACCATTTTTAAGAGTTGTAGAATTTGTTGCTTCCCATATATCACCCGCCTAAACTTACAACTGAGCATCTTGTACACGATTCATATTTAATTAAAAAAATCTCGTCTAACTTTTGTAGAACCGTAGTGAATATATATCCTGAAAGCTTATCCTCTAAGCTTTCCAAAAATGTATAAAAAACTTAAAATTGCTTGGAAAATTATTGAGTTATTCATAATAGTATGTGTACATCTAGCCAAAAAACGTTTTTTGCAATAACTTGAAATTTTGGGGGCGTTAGGAAGATTTCAAATGTGTTTTTATGATGTACTAGGTATGACTAACAACGTACACTAGGTCATTTGAGAAGTATTTTTTCCGTGTAACACCGTGTTATCAACTTCCTACGGTGTGCTTGTTAATCGTAGCGTTTTGCGAAAGGCAAAGTAGGCCAGATTCCATGCTTGAATGCCTGGTCCAGGTGCCTTGAATGTTGGCGCTGGAACTCCTTACTAGTGTTATTGTCCGCGGTCACCAGCAAACGCAATTACACCAACTCATCTACCATTTATGATTCGTCGTCGGCAACGAATATCGCACATGGGTTGCATGCGTTTATTTCCTTTGAGTCTCTTCCTTTCATGTATTTGTTCTTTGACGCATTTATGTTTAGCCCAATCTTCCTAAACTCCGCTTTCAGTCTGGCGTAAATTACTTCCGTCATCACAAACTCCCTGGCAATGATATCAAAGTCATCTGCAAAGCCTAGGTGTTCGCTGCGTGCTTCTCATTTCAATCACCCTCTCAGTGGATCACTCTCTCAAGAACGATGTTGAACAGTCTGTACGATAAGCCGTCACCTTATCTCAAACCACGCCACGTCTCGGAGGGACTCGAGGTAGAGAGTATCCCCGATATGCACATGAAACATTACAGTCGACCGTTTGACCGAAAAATCGTGTCCGTGCATTTCCTGCCATAGCTGGTCTCGGTCGATTGTATCGTATGCTGCTTCGAATACAGATATGATACTTGGGTACATTGTGCCTATTTCTGCAAGATCTGTCGGATGGTAAAAATTTGGTCCAAAGTACTGCGAGCCCCCGTGAAGACCGCCTGAAAACTTTTTACAAAACCATGTGCTATCGGTGACATCCGGCGTACCAGCCTTGTACCTTGTAGGCGACGTTTGTAGGCGACGTTATGCCGCGATAGTTGTAGCATTCGACCCGAATGGTATATGACTGAATAATACTACGCATCAGAACCTCACGGTCTATTTTATATATGCAGCTATAAAATAGATCCCACGGAGGTCCTCAGGCTTTAATTCATCAAATCGTATCCCTATCTACT
Source organism: Sabethes cyaneus (assembly GCF_943734655.1). Classification (NCBI taxonomy): domain Eukaryota; kingdom Metazoa; phylum Arthropoda; class Insecta; order Diptera; family Culicidae; genus Sabethes; species Sabethes cyaneus. The sequence goes on along the minus strand of NC_071353.1, from coordinate 58,683,185 downwards.
CCTGGTACCATCCGGGATGGGATACGTTCCTTAGTAGAAATTGGATAACCGGTGGAAACTAGGGTTGTATGTGGACAGGGAAGGAGGCACTCATGCGAATGCTGAGTGTAAACTATCCGCCTGCAAATGATAGATCTCGAAAGAAGCATATTCGAATGAAGCGGAAAATACACTCTAGTCTTTTTTTACACGGGGGATACGTGGCTAGTAAAAAACCGTTCAAAAACCGCGGTAATTCGAAAAATCGTCTGAAAATAAACCGGGTTAATTTAATCGCACGGTTCCCCGCAAGAGGGATCTGCATCTACCATCAACCACTTGCACAACTTAAAATTGACCGAAAGCGTCGGCCGTGATTCAGTCTCCAGTCGACTACAGCCACCGAAGCCCATCTGATGTAGGGAAGCAGGCAAATCAACAAGGTGTTCACGCCCCTGGTAGCCGTCCGTCAGTTTCGGAGTCTAACGACTCTGCCAAGTACGATAAATCACTAACATAGCGGGCAGCTTTCGTTACGTGCAAGCGAACTTTCATCATGCCAAGGGCGCTTCCAGTGTCCTTGGTCGAAAACAGCAACTAACAGCTACACTCCATGGCTCATTACCTAGTGCCGTCTTCTAAGGTGTTGACCCAAGCAACCAAAAGTTCCGATAAAAGTGGATTTTTTAGCTTAATCAGCTACCCAAATTATCATGAATAGAATTCTATTCAGCCTAATTTTTAAGCAACTAACCGTACTTTCAAGTTCGTACACTCAGTTTCAGGAATGCTAAGCAACTTTCAAACAGAACTAGAAAGTGCGCAAAAAGTTTGCTTAGGTCACTGTATAGAACGCTGTTCAGCTCGAAAAAGAAAACTACGATAATCTCAAAATTAAAAAGTAATTTTCCACTTTTCCCTGTTTATTCCTTAACTAAACCATTTGTTTTGGTTATTAATGATAAGCTTAGATCGAAATCCTAGATCAGAAGAATAATGATTGTTTAATAATATTAATTTATTTTCATAACTTGCCTCGAGTTTCGAACTCGAGTACTCCTCTTGGTAACCTAGACACATACCACTGCTCCATTGCTGAAATATGAGATCTGCATAAATTTCACTCGATGTACTGATTTCTCATTTACTGTAACATCAAGGACAGCCCCTGGTTTCTTTTTGAACTTGAAAGTCATGATCTGAACTTGAAGTTCAGAAATAGTACGCGCAAAACTTCATCCGAACGAGAAAGTTTTGAAATAGTACGCGCGAAACTTCATCCGAACGTGACAGTTCAGAAAAAGTACGCGCGAAATATTTTTTGAACTGGATGGTTCGAAAAAAATAGGCGTGAAGCTTTATGTGAACTTGGGTTTGACAGTTCACCAGTTTGTTTTGAATGTTTCAGCAGCAGCAAAGCGGTAATTTTTCTGCAGCAACACTTTTCGCAAAATCCAGGTTAGTAATTATATACAATGCAAACAATATTGACTGACGCAAAACAAATTACAGCTTCATTGATAACAGATATGCCGTTTGCCGTTGTCGAGACTATGAACGCAAGGGGCCACAATGAGCTTTCGACGGTGCCAGAAAAATGGATCCGAGGCTCCAAATCCGGGAAAACATTATGCTGTGCCCCAATTCACAGCGAGTTCAAGATGTGAAAAAATGCTTCGGGATGCCAACATCACCCCAAAAAAGCATGGCTAAAATATAAATGTACGATCAAGCGGAATGAATTGGCTTCCGGTCCTACGATGAGGCGATGGGCTTATATGAGGAACTCTCCAGTGAGTCCTCATCAAATGCGCGGCCAACCAATAGCCAACGCAAGAAAAAGGTTAACCAGAATCCTGTGAGCTTTCAAAACATACTGGTTCTGGATAGTGCAGGTCTGCCATTACCTTGGTCTTAACCGCCGCACCGTTGCCGTCACAACCCATACTAATGCAACCACCACTCGCTTTACCGCAGGCATAGAACAAACCATATCTTTTTATTGTTTTAGAAAAATCCATTTTTTGTTTAAATACCGGAGTATAAATTTCACTATTCAATCAAAATGCCGTTTCAGTGTCTGCGTTGAAGTTTCGCTTCTTACAAACTTTCAAATCGCATGTTAAACTTTCACGTCGCATATTGAACTTTCAAGTCGCATGATGAACTTTCAAGTTGCCGCAAATATTAACGGTACTTTATTAGGAATTAAGTTCGGTTTGGAAACGTAGTATCATGTTGTTCAGCAAGAAAGTCCTGCGGAACTAAATTTGAACCAAATATGAACTTCCGAGTTCGTTCCTTAAGTGAAGTCCGAACTTTTGATTGCTTGGGGAAGGTGTTAAAGCGAAATCCGGTGCTTCGCATACTTTCAGGAATAAATTAGACCCCGCAGTGGTCTCTAGTCTCTTATCCAGCAACTCCTATCCCTATACCTACGTGATATCAGCCGGAATACGAGTAACCTTAGCGGAGATCGAGTAACCAGCCCTGGTGGAAGGAATGGTCGCATACCAGGAATAGGGAAGGAGGCATTCATGCGATCGCTGAGTGTAGCAACGAGGAATAGCCTGTCAGACTTGAGCGTCTGTTCCCTGTCAGGGATAGCCCTTAAAAGCATTACGATGGCCAGGTTCGGAGCGACTTACGACAGCGTCTGATCCGAAGCGGGCGACTGAATTAAGTGGGATCCCTGCTGTGGGAAGTTGAAAAAATCCCATTTTTTGAATTTTCGGGAGGCTTATACTTTCAGAAATGTTGTGCCAAAAGGATTTTTCGATGTCTGATCCTGTTGTAAAGTTACAGCCAAACCCTAGGGGTCACCTCAAGAGTAGTGTGTATTCACTTCAAGGAAAGGGAAAAATTGCCACCATTTTGGTAAGTTTACAAATTTTCAAAAACCGCTGCGTGTTGCTATCACCATCACTATTGTCTGGCGTTCACAGTAGCATCTCACGCGATGCAACTGGGCGGAGATAACGCAAAAACTGCAGGTATTTATTATTCAGTGGCTGCGATATATCATTCGTTTCTGGTGGCCTGACAACTGGATATCCAATGAGTAACTCCATCGTCATCAACGGCCAATAGCAACAGAAATGCGTGAACGTAGGTGGAAGTGGATCGGACACGCCTTGAGGAAAGGAGCGAACGAGGTTTACAGAGAAGCACTCGATTGCAATCCGCAAGGACAGCGACCCAAGCAACACAGCTTGTTATAGAACAGTATAACATTACATATATCAGAACTTCTCTCTTACCAGAAAAGCGCAAGAAATTGAAGTCTACTGAAACAACTATCGGAAAGAAGTTTGTATCAGGTTATTTCATACCAATTTAAAACGTTATTACAGCGTAGGCTACAACTTGTTCTTCCAGTAGTTTAAATTTAGTAATAGTGACATAATAAACACTTCGTGTTGACATGTTGACAAAAACAAACATTATTCTTTTGATATGAGCTGTCAAATAAATTCATGTCATCACAAAACATCTCAAAACCTTAATAATAACGCCATATGTTTTCAAAGTACGTTTATAATACTCTTGAACAACTACTTTCCATGAATATTATTTTCTAACTTGTTTTGTGTGTTACTTGGGGAGGCAGACCAAGAGGCTTACGGCGACGCAGCTTGGCCAATGACTTCCGGGTTGTAGACTAGAACTTGTCCTGGCGACAGATAAAAGCCATGGTGGGTAACCGTCGACAGTGAAGATCTCTGATTTCACCATTTTATTCTGCCGGACCGGCGGACATGGACACACAAGTAAGTAAGTAAGTAACCCAAGCAACAATGTGAGTTTTATCGTACTCTTATGGTGGTTTTCATGACCAATCTTGGTCTTAAATGCCACCATAAGAGTGTAACAAAACCCTGAGACTTAGGGAACTTGGGAAGCCACGTACCGCTTCGCCAAAGATGGTTCTAAACACACAACGTTCAAAAACGGCCAGTGCTTTCAAGTCCCCATCGAGTATTGTCTACGTTTCGTACCCCGAAGACTACCGATCTTATTAGCGTTTTATACATGGTACATTTGGTACGGGGGAGAACCTTTCCACACCTTAGGGTATTGTGGAGTCCGCAGTAAGCACGACTTCCAATATGCCAAAAGCATAATAATCACTATTTTTGCATCCAAAATATACGACATGCGTCGGAAGCAAAAATGGACATCGATGTCTAGATTTTTTCTATGAGTTACATTAAACGGCAATTTCGCAGCGTTCTAAACATAAATAAAAAATACTATAAAATAGACTAACCTTGTGTTTTTGTCTTGAGTCTAATGAGGACAGGCAGCTATAATTAATTGATTTTATAACGGTAGTTTTTAACAATCGACAATCGACGAAGGGAACGGTAGAAGAAAGTAATGAAAGAAAGGTGTTGATAGTATCCTAAGAGAACGGGACAAGGCGAGAAGTAGAAAGAGCGAAAAACTAGTCAAGAGAGGATTATTGAAGCAATAAAATAACTGCGGTCCATTAAGCCTGGGAGTAGAAGCGGTTTCGAATCCGGTTATATTTAGTACCGATTATAGCTTGTTTCGATCCGCGGATCCCCCTGCTTGGGTAAAGAGAGACGGTACACAACTTCTTAAGCTTTGCTTCATTAGGGGAAAAGTGTATAATGTGCCCCCCCTAAGAATAAATGGATATATCTCCGTTATACTTCCCCAAATTAACGTTACAACTACGTGTATATGTTGGTACTTAAGCTGACAACCAATTGCAATTGTTTATTTCATTTAGTATTGTGGAATAAACATGCTAGGAATTATTTAATAAAAGCACCTAAATGTTGTGTTTCTCGTCTGCGCGGGGTAAAATGCCCCACCTGCGGTATAATATGCCCAATGCGGTAATTTGAGTATTTCTACCAGTGACAGACCAACTCTATTTTGTAGAAAGTAAAACTATTTCCTTTGTTTTGCAAAATATCGTTATTTTATGTAAAATAAACCTAGTTTCGGCCTTCTGGTGCACTTTTTCTTTTCTGCATGGGGCACATTATACTGCAGCTGAGGCGTTTTGTACCGGGTAGTTGAATTACCTAGAATTTGGACGTTGGTAATAAATTATTCCCACCACGGTTACTCTACAATACTAATTGAATTAAATAATGGCAATCGACTTCAACTTAGATCTGTTTACATAGTTTTAAAGCCACATTTGCAAGGGGGGCAAATTGCACCACCGCAAGTGGGGCATTTTGCCCTGCTTTTACTTATTTGAAAAAATATTAAATGTTAAAGCAAGTCAAGCGTTTCATACCGTTATTTTTAGCAGGGATGTCATTTTGAAGTTCACTTTACGCAATCGAATCGCAACAACCGGTTATTTACAGATTTTGACAAGAAAATAGCTTATGGAAATGACGCCAAAAGTTACATCGGAAGCTGCTCAAAAACAAATTTATTTTTGTTTTGTTTTTACAGCATGTGACAACTGTCATACTTGCATAGTAGGCTAGTTCCATCAAATACTATGGTTTCTGGGTGGTTTTGCATTTTAATTTCGCTTGTTTAGCGAAAAACGAAGGGGGGGCACATTGGCCACGGGGGGCACGTTATACATAATTCCCCTACCTAATTTTTGTTCTTTCTCTTTCACGCCTTGGCGCGCTCTGTTCGGTATTATCAACACCTTTGTTTTGTTACTTTCTTCTATCGTCCCCTCCGTCGATTGTAAAAAATTACCGTTGTAAAAAAGAAGTTACTTTACAGCGCTAACACTATTGGACAGTTTGTTTAAATTATGAAATCCTCTTTGGGGTGAGCGGAAACCTCGAAAAGCGCTTAAAATTCGATGAGTTACCTATTCGTGTCCGGTTTTGTTTTATTTTTGCTGAATCAGTGATTCATACATTTCATCGTCATTTGCCTGTCTTTTGGACCGGAATATTCGCGGTCAGAGCGAAAAAAATGTAACCCACCTTCCAACATACACCGCTCCAAACCGGATGGTTGAAATCCGACGATGAATGCACGCACTTATTCGCAACATATATCGAATGTAATACTGGCATAAATCAAGTATTTCTGCACGGTTTGATTTAATGCCATTTTCCCGTTTTACGCGAAAGCCAGTAATAATGAGAGGGATCATCCCACGCAAATCATGTTGTTTAATTTCGTTTCAGAGGAAAACGGCGGTTGGAAGTACGGGCGGGTGCTTTTATTTTTTGATATTGCATGTTTTTTATGGTGACAATATATCTTCTCAGAGTCTAGATGGAATTGTTGGAACAACGCGTACGTTCGTATCTTCTACGTCTTTTTTTCTGAAACCAATTCAACATTCGCACAGTTTTTGCGTTTTACTGCCGCAGCTATACGTAAGAGTAATGTTCACATGTAAACTGGAAAGTTGTACGAAAATAAAATGAATTTAACCCTAGACACCGACCAGTCAACATATAAATAATGTAATTTTTTTTATTCAGTATCTTACTTAGCGTTTCAACAGAAATTTCGGTCATGGTCAGTCAAATTAAAGATCCTAGACAAATTTTTGATGGTGTCATTAACCTTAAAGCTGGTATGCTGGTAGCTTTGCAACTGTTTTTTGGGAAGTACTACTCTCATGATTTGTAATAACTTCACTATTATTGTCTGTTTATCTGATTCAGTTTATAATTTCCGTCGGTGCCTGTTATTAACAGAATAGCAGTATACGGGCCACGCTTATACCCGAGCAGGAGCGAAGAGCAAAATAATATAAAAACAATATCAAACTGTGTTATATTGCTATATTTTGTTATTGTATAGATATGGAAATACACTGATAACGCATTTTGTTATTGAGTAGATATTTTAAACAGTGGTTGTAAGATGAGTTTAATAACTGATTTTGTTATCATATCTTATTTTAACCTGACATTCGATATATTTCATAAATTTTTTTATTGATAAAGAGATTTTAGATTATAAATATTTTGTTCCATTGAGTTGATCGCCGCAATTCAAATTGTTTGCTTCTTGTGATCGGCGGTTTTCGGCGAAAATAAATTTAAATTCAATTGCCAGTCTGTCCGTACGTTTCGAGTTACTTACTGGCTTTCACTCATCATCTGCGGACACTAAAAACGATGTATTTAACAAATTACACATATTACAAATTAAATTTAAATTCAGACTTACACATTTTGCGTCTTAACACTACACACTCTATCTCTTTACAAACACATAATACATAAACTATCTTCTGTTCTGCTTTCTCCCAAGTTTTTGTATCACAGGGTTGTAGGCGGTTTTGAAAGCTACAGAATCAATTTGTTTGTTTACGATGTTATCCTCACCTCTAATCTTAATATGAAACGTTTCAGCAATCAGCCTGGTGTTATGTTTGGAAATCTTTTCTACTATTTTAGCCTCGTCAAAATTAAATTTATGTCCTGTTTCGTAAAAGTGTTGCGTCAAACCTGTACCACCAACTGTTTTAGATTTTATCGTATATTTATGCTGTTCAATTCGTTTGTGCAAAAACTGACTAGTTTCTCCTATGTATGACTTTTGACATTGTCCGCAACTGATTTCGTACACTACATTTGTGTTTTTGTCCTTTGTGATTTTATCTTTTAGTTTTGTAAATAAAACGTCTTTTACTTTATCAGTTGGTTTGTGAGATACGTCAATATTGAATTGCTTCAAATACCTACATAGCTTTTCACCCAAACCGGCAACATAGGGAATTGTTACAAATTGTTTAGTTGTTTCTTTGGTCGGTACCTCTAGCGTGTTGTACATTCTATGTAATCTTTGTTTTATAATCTCTTGTACAAAATATCTAGGATAATTATTTTTAAATAACATAGATTTAACTGTTAGTAATGTTTTTGGTCTGAAATTAGCATTGTGCTGGAACGTATAGAACAGGCGGCCTTGGAAAAACTAGAACAACGTGGAGTAAACCCTGTTTTCTATATGCGCTATGTAGATGACTGTATAATGGGCGCCGAAGCTGAACATGTGGACGAGATCCTTGGCGTCTTTAATAGTTTCCACCAGAGAATGCAGTTCACCGTCGAGTTGGAGATGAATGAACAGTTGAAATTCCTAGACACCATCCTACGAAGACATGAAGGGAAAATAACAACAGAGTGGTCGCCGAAAGATCCGAATAGTAGATATTTGGATTACAACTCAGTCAGTCCGTTTTGTCATAAGAAAAATACTGCAGTTGCTTTAGTTGACAGGGCCTTAAAGTTAACAGATGCTAATTTCAGACCAAAAACATTACTAACAGTTAAATCTATGTTATTTAAAAATAATTATCCTAGATATTTTGTACAAGAGATTATAAAACAAAGATTACATAGAATGTACAACACGCTAGAGGTACCGACCAAAGAAACAACTAAACAATTTGTAACAATTCCCTATGTTGCCGGTTTGGGTGAAAAGCTATGTAGGTATTTGAAGCAATTCAATATTGACGTATCTCACAAACCAACTGATAAAGTAAAAGACGTTTTATTTACAAAACTAAAAGATAAAATCACAAAGGACAAAAACACAAATGTAGTGTACGAAATCAGTTGCGGACAATGTCAAAAGTCATACATAGGAGAAACTAGTCAGTTTTTGCACAAACGAATTGAACAGCATAAATATACGATAAAATCTAAAACAGTTGGTGGTACAGGTTTGACGCAACACTTTTACGAAACAGGACATAAATTTAATTTTGACGAGGCTAAAATAGTAGAAAAGATTTCCAAACATAACACCAGGCTGATTGCTGAAACGTTTCATATTAAGATTAGAGGTGAGGATAACATCGTAAACAAACAAATTGATTCTGTAGCTTTCAAAACCGCCTACAACCCTGTGATACAAAAACTTGGGAGAAAGCAGAACAGAAGATAGTTTATGTATTATGTGTTTGTAAAGAGATAGAGTGTGTAGTGTTAAGACGCAAAATGTGTAAGTCTGAATTTAAATTTAATTTGTAATATGTGTAATTTGTTAAATACATCGTTTTTAGTGTCCGCAGATGATGAGTGAAAGCCAGTAAGTAACTCGAAACGTACGGACAGACTGGCAATTGAATTTAAATTTATTTTCGCCGAAAACCGCCGATCACAAGAAGCAAACAATTATAAATATTTTATAAAATGATTTTTTAAAATCTCATATGCTACTGCATTTGTTATTCAATATCTTAATAATACTAAAATATGTTATTCTAAACTCATGAATACCGTCATGTTATTACTTTGTTATTCAAATAACACAAGTAGTTATTCTTTTGGCCTTAGAGGAGCAAAATTTTGCTATTATTTTTTGTTATTTTACCAACTATGTCAGCCAAAACAAGACCAAATATTGATACGAGTTGTTCGATTTCCATGACACATTTTGATATCATTTTGCTTTTCGCTCCTGCTCGGGTACTTATGCTTATTATTATCGTTCTATGTCAAAATCAATTGCTTATTCTATTACGATTTAAATGGTATATAAACCATCAAAATCAATCGAGAATTGGCAGAGCCATTATCGTTCAAAATCTTTCAGTTTTTCGTTACACTAGACTGAATCAAGATTTTAGAATGATTTCTTGCGTTAAAACGTAGTTCTACTTCAAAATTTCGTTTGCTCCGTATGTGATCGATACGACATTTTTCCTGTTTTTGTCGATCGTGTCGTTGTAATCTGTTTTTCTACCAATTTTAAATCGGTAAACTCTCCCAGTGGTAAACATGATTGTTTATTTGATTGCACTGTCACTGTGTGGATATTTCTTCGGTGACCACTGGAATCCTTTCGCTGCCATTCCGCGTCGTAACCTTCGGCTGCCACTCCGCGGATACGCTGCTCGTCTTTTAGTAGGATAAAGATTCCAATGAAGCAGAGCAAGAGTGTGGGGGTATTGGGTGAAGATGATCCGAATCGATTTCTGGCATTGCTTTCCGCTGAGCTGTACAGAGTATTGTCATAACACCAGCAGCGGGTTGGTTGAGCAATGTTGAAAAATGAGACGGTAATTATTTTGTGATTAAAACATCATTAATCTTCAGTCCTGGGCTGTTCTTGTCCTACACGCGGCCAGCACGGATGCGGTGATCCAGACCGACGGGAGCCGGGGAGATTGAACGGAAAGTTCGTTTTGGTTCAATGGAAACCAAAGAATCAGTTTTTGCTCGTTGCCACAGCTCAGGAGCTGGTCGATAGTTGGATTGTGTTTTGTCATGTCGAACAACTGTGACCCATCCCAGCACCGACGTGTCTGTGTTGGAGTAGGAAAGACTGCTTTTGAAAATGTTCTATAGATATTTCGTCATTGTAATTTAATTGATTTTGTCGATGTGAATACCTTTATAGAAGAGTATAAACTGTTTTATTGTTTCTCGATATCAGGAAATTATTTACAATCTTTAATAAAAAAAATCAGAGGGGTTGTGCACAAGACACGACCGCATAGGTGACGTAGGACTCATGTATACAAGCTACATACGTAACGTTTTTCAAACTAGTAACAATGTATACGTTAAATCCTCAACCGATTTTGGAGTTATATCCATGAATTGGTTGAATCTATTTTATTAACACGAAACCAAGTCACACTAAACCAAACAATAAATAGATTTTTATGATCTGTTTCTACGTTGAATAGTGCTTTTCCTCTCGTAATCGGCAGACGGTACGCGCGGCTTTTCAAAAAGTTGAAAATTTCGCGCAACTTTTCTGCGGCTTACAAAAGAACATTGATAATAAAGCATTTACAACCTGCAGACGTTTTGGAAGTCGCACAAAATGCCGCCCGTGGCCAGAAAACTAATTTCTGTCATTTGTTGGTCGTCCGCAATGGTGAAATATTCAACTTTTCCCTCGTTGCCTGTATTATTATGGTATTAACTGGGCAAGAAAATATAATAAACTCTTCAATCGTTGTGTGGCCCTTAAAAGGACCGATTGTTTGATTATCATAACTCCAGCTTGCAATCAACTTGCACTAACGCACTTAACGTAGTTCTCTGTTCGGAAAATTGGAGTACCGATAACCGCAAACCAGGCACGGCTTGTTGCAACGGACCAACCGGAAAGCCTCAGCAGCTATGCGATCAACGAAGCCGTTCGTGTATGGTCCTGAGTCACGATGAAATAACACTCCAAGTGGCCAGCTACAAGTGACGTGGGATGATTCTGATCGTTTTATTGTCGCGAGCAGCATATTTCCTGCCAATTCTAGAACTTTAGCAGCCAGATATTTCATCACGGCAACGAAACGAGTGCTCCAGCTCAAACACACGCTCAGCATACTTTTCTTTCCTCAATAGCCGATGAACACGACCGATCGGGAACTGCAGACGTGCACGCGTCGAGCGTGACTTTCGTTTGCTCTGGCAAACGATGTTGACAGTAGCTCAGCTAGCGTTAAAATAATCCTGTTCGCCGGCTTACTTCGTGTCATTATTCAATCGACTGTTGAGCCGGTTAGTCGATTTTCCTTTTGCTCTGTGTCAGACCCCATCAGCGGTAAGCTCGCACAGATACCAGTAGTCATAGATTTAAAAAATTTTACGCTCGAAATATAAGTTGTGCATTCTGTTTTCCCTCTTACGCTATACAAGATGGGTAAAGGGAAAGGTCGTAAACGCATCAAAGTGGAAAAGAAGCCTGGTGAAAACTCTCAATCATCGGGTAGTGAATCCCCACATGAAGAAAATAGAAGCCCAAAACGAATGGCCACCTCCAATCCAGCTCGCTCTAGAAGTGAACGGTCATCGTACGTCTCGGAAGACATGTACTCCGCTAACCCAATGCCGACAGTGTTAATAATGCTGATATAGACCCACTTTCATCCAGCTTCAATGGATCTTCAACACAACAAACTGTTCCCACTACCAGAAAACTGCCACCACATATGGTCAAAAATGTTTTCCTAGACAAGTTGATGAGGACCTTTGACGCTGCAAAAATCAACTCTGAATTTAAACTATGCTGCATTGGCATCAAAATAACTGCTGCTAGCAAATCCGACTGGGACACCATTGCAGAGTATCTAAATAAATGGAAAGCTGAGTACTATTCCCACGACTTTCCAGGAGATAGACCGTTTAAGTCCGTTGTGAGAGGATTACCACCAATGGACACTAAAATCATAGAACAGGAACTAATAAACCGATATAAGCTGAAACCGCTAGCAGTGTACCCAATGCGACGCAAGGAGGATGGTCTAAAACAATTCCGAGATTGCTTGTACCTCGTACATTTCCAAAAAGGTACTGTAACACAAGGTGCTCTTCAAGCCGTACGCACCATTCAAAAAGTTGTCGTTCGGTGGGAGCCGTACCGTGGTTCCAAAAATAACGTCACTCAATGCCGGCGCTGTCTGAATTTTGGACACGGCACCCACAACTGCAATATGAAACCATGCTGCAGTTTTTGTAGCCAAGCTCATACCACAGTGGGCTGCCTCCTAGAAGGATCTATCGAATACAAATGTGCTAATTGTAATGGAAATCACCGAGGTTCCGATCGTAAGTGTCCCAAACGAGAAGTATACAGAGAAATACGGAAAAAGCATCTATCATCAACCAGCGCGGAAGAAAAAGGAACAGTGTGCCGCTCCCAACAATTAACATTGCAAATTTCCCTGCTTTACAAGGCAACACCGTTACTCGATCCACCACACGTCCACCCCCAGTAACCGGCTGGGGAATGCCACAAACTAGATGTACTCCAACACGTCCTAATCAATTGTCACAACTAGAAGATGAAAATCTCGATGCTCCGAAGCCGGATAAATTCAATATGAATAAATTAATGGAGATCTTTTATGAAATGGTAACAGAACTATCCAAGTGCCAGAATCGTCGCGAGCAGATCCAGACCCTGGGTCGTCTAATCATTAGATATGGCTGCTAAACCAATCAAAATACAACTATAGAATGCTTGCTCCGTGGCAGGCAAACGCGAAGAGCTAATCGAATTCCTTCGATCCAACGACATCGACGTGGTTGCACCTAACAGAAACATATCTCAAACCTGACCTCAGCTTTAGTTTACCTGACCATACAGTAGTAGGGGAATGTCGTCGTGGTTGGGCCATCTTTTCGTCCACAAATCTCATTTCAAAATTTGGAAATTTAACAAAAGTCTTATTAATAGTTCGTATTGAGAGCTTAGTTAAATTTTATAAACTTAGAGGTCAGTCCCGGCGTAGTGGTTAGCTCTCACGCCTCTCACGCCGAGGACCTGGGTTCAAATCCCAACCCCGCAGAAGTCACGAATGACCCAAGCTGGTTAAAGTGACTATAATCCAACAAAAAAAAAATTATAAACTTCTTTTAAAATGGCATTCATGGACCAAAAGACGGTCCAACCACGACGTAGGGGAATGTACGTTTGGACCGTACCTCCGGCCGCAAAGGAGGCGGTGTTGCTCTCCTGGTACGAAGAAACATCAAATTCCGAACTCTTCCAAGCTTTAACACAACAGTGATTTGAAACTATTGGCATTGAAGTGCTATCAGAACTGGGCTCCATAAAAATGATTGCATCATTGGGGCAGTACCCAAACAGTGCACAACAAGAAATAATCACATGAACCACTTCAAACACGACCTCAGCAAACTCACCAGGATAGACGGTAAATTCATAGTGGCACCCGACCTGAACGCCAAGCATGAGATCTGGAACAACACACGACGCAACAACAACGGCTGCCTGCTTGCAGACGATGCTCAGGCCAGATACTACTCCATCTACGCATCAGACGATCCGACATACCTCTCTCCTAAAGGAAATCCTTCTACACTGGACATATTCCTATCCAACCTTGGTGAAAACATCTCGCATCCAGTGGCGATCAATGACCTGCGCTCTGATCATTACCCAGTGGTGGTCGAAACGGGAAGTATCGTAGTTAACAATCGCCGAAATCTGAGGAAGGACTATCATCATTTCGACTGGGTGCGATACCAGCGCTTCGTCGACCAACACCTAAACATCGATTCTGAGATCGTTACCACCGACGATGTTGAGCGCTCGCTGGAAGCATTTCAGAGAGCCATCGAGTCCGCCGAAGCAGCCTGCATCAAGAAGGTCCGGATTGTAAGTAGATTCCTAGCACTAGATAATACCACTAAGCGCATAATCAATCTAAGAAACGTTATCAGAAGACAATATCAAAGATCTCGAGCAGTCTCGAAAAAATATCTCGTTAACAAGTTAAACAAAATCATTTCTCGACGCATACAGAAACAGTAAAACATTAGTTTTAGTAGAGATATACAGCGCTTAGAGCCACCATCGCGTCCATTCTGGAAAATTAGCAAAATACTAAAATCCAAACCAAAACCGGTTCCACCTTTAAAAGTAAACAATGCCATCTTAATCACACCCACGGAAAAAGCAAATGCCATTGCCGCTCACTTTGTCTCTTCCCACCAACTTGGTAGCAATACTGTTAGTCCTTTAGAAAACGAAGTTCAAACAACACTGGATATTGTTAGAAATACTAATTGTTATGTTCCCTCCAATAAGCAAATCACGACAGATGAATTTATGTGCGCCATTAGGCATATAAAAACATGAAAGCTCCAGGGCTTGACTCTATATTTAACATTACATTGAAACACTTGAGTGCCAGAACATACCCAAGCAACCAAAAGTTCCGATAAAAGTGGATTTTTTAGCTTAATCAGCTACCCAAATTATCATGAATAGAATTCTATTCAGCTTAGTTTTTAAGCAACTAACCGTACTTTCAAGTTTCAAGTAGGAATGCTAAACAACTTTCAAACAGAACCAGAAAGATCGCAAAAAGTTTGCTTAGGTCGCTGTATAGAACGCTGTTCAGCTCGAAAAAAAACTTCGGTTATCACAAAAGTAAAAAGTAATTTTCCACTTTTCCCTGTTTTTTCCTTAACTAAACCATTTGTTTTGGTTATTAATGATAAACTGAAGTTTTTGGAGCGTCTTAGTAGAATACGAAACCTAAAAAATAAAAATAAGAAAACTTATCCAATTTAATTCTACTATGTGTATTTTATTCAATGACAGATACGTATTTCGCCTACGACTTGCAGGCTTCCTCAGTGTCTGTTTTCGAACTAAATTAGCCAAAGCAATTTTACAGTTTTTATAGGAGCTTAAGGTTCCTTGCTGCTGGTATACAAAAGGTGATAGGTAAAGCGATACATTGTTTGCTTAAGACTACCTGTGTCAAACGATACAATGTTTGCTTAAGACTACCTGTGTAAAGCGATACAATGTTTGCTTAAACTACCTGTGTAGGTATACACAGTTGGTGTAGGTAAACTGATAATATTGTTAGCTATATTCTACTGGTAAACTAATTCTATTGCAGGAGTCTGAAATCTAAAAAATAAAATGTTAGTTAAATGAAGGAAAACCTGAAAGGGTCTAATGGGGTTATGCGAAAATTGTGAAAAATGTGAAAAATGTGAAATCGGGATCCGAGGAAGGGTGAAGTTTTTTAACCAGAAGTTGTTACGTCTGTGTGTATTCCTGTATGTCTGTCGTCGACGACATTTTTAGCATCATCAAAAAAGGAGAGCTGGAAACCATTCTAGCAGCCATGAACGGTACACACAGGAACATACACTTCACATATGAACTAGAGAAAGACGGAAAACTTCCTTTTTTGGACATCATAATAATAAGACAAATTGAAAGCACAGAAACAGAAATGGAAATTTATAGAAAACCAACGAACACCAAACGAGTTATACCTAGCTCATCTAACCACTCGCACCAACACAAAATGGCAGCTTTCCATCACATGATACATAGGATGGAAACATTACCGTTAAGTGAGCTAGGGAAACAAAAAGAACTAGCACATATTCTTGAAATAGCTAAACTGAACGGATACAAAGAAACGACAATCCAGAATATGATTTCCAAAAAAAGAAGAGACGAATACAAGAAATCACTAACAACACTTACACCAATCACACCAGAACTCAAGAAAGTGGCAGTAGAATACGACGGAAACATTACACGCCCTCTCCGTCAGAAAATGAGGAAATTTGGAATTGATCTAGTCTACACGAGCCGAAACAACCAGCTCAAAAATAAGTTGGGATCAACTAAGGACCCGATTGAAGAACAAAGAAAATCCGGGGTGTATGAAATCAGTTGCCCACAATGCGAGAAGGTGTATATCGGCCAGACTAGAAGGAATCTGGAAACACGAACAAAAGAACACCTGGCAGAGGTAGCAAAAGCATCAAGAGATGCCGAGAAAGGTCTGACACACCAATTTAGATCTAAAGTGGCTGAGCACGTCTTCAACGACAACCATCCGCTGACCATTGACAACGCAAAAGTAATTAACAACTGCTCTGCGTGGAAGATGGATGTAGCGGAGAGTTTAGAGATTTATAAGAGGTGCTCCTCCACTTTACTAAATAAAGACCCTGGAAACGGTTACTCCTGGCTTTTCAAATATGTGCCAAAATATGTGCCAAAACACAGACATACAGGAATACACACAGACGTAACAACTTCTGGTTAAAAAACTTCACCCTTCCTCGGATCCCGATTTCACATTTTTCACATTTTTCACAATTTTCGCATAACCCCATTAGACCCTTTCAGGTTTTCCTTCATTTAACTAACATTTTATTTTTTAGATTTCAGACTCCTGCAATAGAATTAGTTTACCAGTAGAATATAGCTAACAATATTATCAGTTTACCTACACCAACTGTGTATACCTACACAGGTAGTTTAAGCAAACATTGTATCGCTTTACACAGGTAGTCTTAAGCAAACATTGTATCGTTTGACACAGGTAGTCTTAAGCAAACAATGTATCGCTTTACCTATCACCTTTTGTATACCAGCAGCAAGGAACCTTAAGCTCCTATAAAAACTGTAAAATTGCTTTGGCTAATTTAGTTCGAAAACAGACACTGAGGAAGCCTGCAAGTCGTAGGCGAAATACGTATCTGTCATTGAATAAAATACACATAGTAGAATTAAATTGGATAAGTTTTCTTATTTTTATTTTTTAGGTATTAATGATAAGCTTAGATCGAAACCTAGATCAGAAGAATAATGATTGTTTATTAATATTCATTTATTTTCATAACATGCCTCGAGTTTCGAACTCGAGTACTCCTCTTGGTAACCTAGACACATACCACTGCTCCATTGCTGAAATATGAGATCTGCATAAATTTCACTCGATGTAGGGGAGTGTCGTCGTGGTTGGGCCACGTTTTGGAATTCGCCCATAACTTTCGTTTCAAAAGGAGTTTTGGAAAATCTAAATACATTGTTGCAAAGGTCTAAGAATAAGCTATATTTTCGGAAAGTTTTGAACTGATTGCTTGAAAAATAAAAAAGTCATAGCCATTTACTTGAAGACAAAAAATGTTGTCATAGTCGGGCCATGTTGTCCAAGTTGGGCCACCGCAGAAAATCTAAGACATACGTATTGAAATTCTGTATAGAGACATGAAAAGAATGAATTTCGTAAACAACGGCTCATGTAGGTACAAACACCCTATTTTTAATTGCATTTTTGCGAAATTTTGGCGATCTTGTTAAATTAACCGTTATGTGTGCAACAGGGTACCCGGGTACCTTTTCAGTTTTAAAATAGTTATAACTCATTCAATTTAAAACATACGTCATTGAAATTTTGCGACATTGTAAAACTCGTTGATCTTAAGTTATTGCGGTTTTTTGGTGCATATCCATAAAGGGGATTAGCAATGAGAGGCACTTGAATTTTTTTATTACGTAGGAGGGCGACAAGGGTACCCGGGTACCCATGATTTGCTATGTTCATAACTTTGGCTATCTTGAACCGATTTGGATGAAACCAGTGGCATTTGATTCGTACATTTATCTATTTTTGATTAGATAAAGCATTTGGCCATCAAATGATATGTAGTTCCCGGGAATCAATAATTCCGGAGCAACGTCCGGTAAAACGTAGGAAGCCGCTTGTTTTGAAAGAATATCAGCTTTCAGCGAATCTATAAGCTTTGAACTTGACATTGTGGACCCTTTTTTCATCTTATTATATAAATTGGTGACTTTAGATCGCATTGGTCATTCCAGAATTGGGTTCCTGTAGGGTTATAGATGGCCAGTTGGGTACATAACCCAATACTAGAATTGGTTTAGCGGATCTCTTAGATGTTTTGAACTGATATGGCCAGTTTAGTACTTATTAATAATTTCGGAATTGATTCCAAATGTATAACGAATGGTTCTACGTTTTGAACTGATCTGATAATGCTAAGCATTATCTTGAATCCTGCGGTATCATCTGTGACCCCGTAGAAACCATTTTCGAAATAACCAATCAAAATACTTCGAAATGTAAAAAATATCACCTACCGAACTAATTCCAAGAACTTTGATACCCATATTGCTAGGTTTTACTTCCAATCCTAGACTGGCCACCCATGACCCCACAGGAACCTACTCCGGAATGGCCAACCTGATTCATCTCATTACATGAAATAGTTCATTGTATGAATTTTTAGAGTTTTTAAATTCGCATGACTGATTTTCCTGCAATACAATCAGTTTTCTATCCCACAGCGGACACTCTATCGGAATTCCGGATTTTCGGGCCCTGTATGTCTTTTAATGGCCAAACGGCCGAATGATTCAAAACTAGATAAATTAACGAATCAAATGACACCTATTTCATCAAAATCGGTTTAAAATTGTTGATGTTATAACAATATCAATTGTGGGTACCCGGGTACCCTTGTCGCCCTGCTAAAGGTGTTTTTTTTGTCGCACACATAACGGTTAATATTGCTACAATCGCCTTTTTCGAAGTGTACAACTACAATGGAAAAACAACAAAAATCTAGGTTTTTATCATATTAATTTTGCTTTAGTTTATCACATTTTACGTGACAGACATTCTCTAGCGATTATTGCGCTTCTACGCTTAAAATTATGGTGGTCCAACCATGACTACTCAAGTGGCCCGACCTTTACAAATAGCGCTTTTCCAGTATTTCGCCTTAGCCTTCCCAAAAATCTTACTGGAGGCGATTTTTCTATATTCTTCGTGTGCAGCACAACACACTTCATACATTTTCAAAATTTATCTCGATAATTGCATTTCATGAATCGTTTCTTGAAGAAAAGTTCATTGCGTCTGGAAAACTTTTTTTGTAAGATTTAATCTCTGAATTTAGTACTGGTATTTTGAATACACGATTGAAACTCACAATATTGTGAAAAGTTAGCTATCACAGCAAGAAGTTTTACAATGGTTGTATCATAGATATCATGAGTTACTAAAACTGTAAACTCGTGATGGCCCGACTATAACAGTGGCCCAACGATAACGACAATACCCTACTGATTTCTCAATTACTGTAACATCAAGGACAGCCCCTGGTTTGTTTTTGAACTTGAAAGTCATGATCTGAACTTGAAGTTCAGAAATAGTACGCGCAAAACTTCATACGAACGTGAAAGTTTTGAAATAGTACGCGCGAAACTTCATCCGTACGTGACAGTTCAGAAAAAGTACGCGCGAAACATTTTTCGAACTGGATGGTTCGAAAAAAAATACGCGAGGCTTTATGTGAACTTGCTTTTGACAGTTCACCAGTTTGTTTTGAATGTTTCAGCAGCACCAAGTGGTAATTTTTTCTGCATTTTTCGCAAAATCCAGGTTAGTAATTATATACAATATACAATATACAAACAATATTGACTGACGCAAAATTAATTGCAGCTTCATTGATTACAGATATGCCGTTTGCCGTAGTCGAGACTATGAATGCAATTCACAGTGAGTTCAAGACATGAAAAAATGCTTCGGGATATCAACATCACCCCCAAAAAAGCATGGCTAAAATATAAATGTACGATCAAGCGGAATGGCATCCGGTCCTACGATGAGGCGAAGGGCTTATGTGAGGAACTCTCCGGTGAGTCCTCATCAGGTGCGCGGCCTGCCAACAGCCATCGCAAGAAAAAGGTTAACCAGAATCCTGTGAGCTTTCAAAACATGCTGGTTCTTGATATTGCAGATCTGCCTTTACCTTGGCCTTGGTTAACGCAGCACCGCTGCAGCCACAACCCATACCAATGCAACCACCACTCGCTTTACTGCAGGCATAGAACAAACCATTTCTTAATATTTTTTTGAAACGATGATTCTACAATTGATGAAGGGACGGTAAGGGAAAGTAATGAAGAAGGATTTTTTCCGGGAATGAAGGGGAAGGGTGGAAAGGAAGGGGGGGGGGGTAATAGGTAGCTATGGTTAACAAGCTGTCGTTGTGACTCCTATCTTTTGTCCAATGCTGGAAGGTGCATGGGTCGAACCAAGCTGTAATCAGAGATTATAACCGGATTTGAACCCACAACACCTGCCAGGGCGTGTCGCTCACTGGTACCCGTGTACCTTTGAACCACAGAGGCGCTGGACAAAAGAAGTCTGCACAACCCCCCTTATTAACCATAGCGACATGGGTTGGTCTATTTTTAGACACAAATTGTGCCTCTTCCTCCACCTACTGTAGAAACCACCGACCGAGAAGTTTTAATCTAACGTGTTTTTACTTTCAGGACGACGACACTATGCAGGCCCTTACGACTTGCAAGGTACTGCGTGTGACGCTGTTCGTCCAAAAGCGTGTTAGTCCGCGTTTCTCAGCGCGGTTCTTCGGAGAAAGGCTCCGTTCCTATGACAATTGACCAAACTCGTGACTTTAGTCATGACCTTGAAATGCGGTCAGGCATATATTAATATTTTTTGAAACGATGATTCTACAATTGATGAAGGGACGGTAAGGGAAAGTAATGAAGAAGGATATTTTCCGGGAATGAAGGGGAAGGGTGGAAAGGAAGGGGGGGGGGGGGTAATAGGTAGCTATGGTTAACAAGTTGTCGTTGTGACTCCTATCTTTTGTCCAATGCTGGAAGGTGCATGGGTCGAACCAAGCTGTAATCAGAGATTATAACCAGATTTGAACCCACAACACCTGCCAGGGCGTGTCGCTCACTGGTACCCGTGTACCTTTGAACCACAGAGGCGCTGGACCATTTCTTTTTATTGTTTTAGAAAAATCCATTTTTTGTTTTAATGCCGGAGGATAAATTCACGATTCAATCAAAACACCGTTTCAGTGTCTGCGTCGAAGTTTCGCTTCAATTCCAAATTTTCAAATAGCATGTTAAACTTTCAGGTCGCACGTTAAACTTTCAAGTCGCACGTTGAACTTTCAAGTCGCATGGTGAACTTTCAAGTTGCTACGAATATTAACGGTACTTTATTAGGAATCAAGTTCGGTTTGGAAATGTACTATCATGTTGTTCTGCAAGAAAGTCCTATGGAACTAAATTTGAACCAAATATGAACTTCCGAGTTCGTTCCGAGGCCGTCTGTTAGGCCCTGTGGTTTATATCATCTATACGTCGGACGACGACACCCCATCAGCCATATATACGTTTGCCATACGGACGGTTGCCATACGTACGAATGCCATAATGTACGACCAAGTCGCAAGAGGCCTAATTGATTCAGTCTAAAAAGTCTGTTTTCATTTTATACAGGGTATTTCGATGCGAGGATTAGGGAAAACTAACTAGAGGACGGTAAACCTAGGAAAACGAATAGATCTAGACAGATATGATTTCTGCGGGGGGGGTCTGTCCCCCCGCAGTGGCCGGCGCTTCCAACGGCGGGTCAACGGTGAACACTCGCCGTTGCCTGCGGTCGGCTCGCACTGAATCATCTCGGAAACGTTGAATATATAGATTATGGCAAACGTTCATTATGGCTCCCGTCCATTATGGCAAACATACATTATGGCATTCGTCTATATGGCATTCGTACGTATGGCAACCGTCCGTATGGCTATCGTAATAATGGCTCTCGTCCGGTCACCACGTCGGACATTCGGGAGCCTCCTGCCGATGCTCGCTTGGCATTTTATGCGGACGACACGGCAAATAACTCGTAAACTACAATCGTACTTGAATATTTTCACCATCTGGTTAGAAACCGGGAAAATCAAGGTCAATAATTCAAAAACAAAAGCTATCATATTTCCTTACAAGAATTCAACACGGTTAAACCCTGGCACCGACTTCTCGATCACAATGGGCATGAACAAAATAGAATGGTCTAATGAAGTTACTTACCTAGGCATGACCATGGATAGAAAACTTCTAATCAGAGCTCACATAGAGAAAATCAAAACAAAATGTTCGATACTTACTAAAAAATTATACCCGCTTATCAATAGGAAACCAAGGTTATGTAAGAACAACAAATTGGCTAATATAAAAGTGTCATATTCCCTGTTCTAAGCTATGCCACTCCGGTGTGGGAGCATTGTGCGAAGAGCCACAAAAACAATCTACAAATCGTCCAAAATAAGGCGCTGAAGATGATTCTAAACCTGCCCTATCTCACAAGAACGGTAGCAGTGCACAAAATTGCACAATTTGATAAATTAGATGTTAAATTTCAAAGAATGCTAGAAGACTTTTGTCAAAAATGCCGTACCTCGGAGTACGATCTTATTAACTCATTATTTGATTAAATCTTAGTTTAGTCTTTAGGTTTAAGTTTAGTTTAAGGTTTTTGTTATAAAACTACTTGTCAAATCACAACAAAAAATCGATATCGCCGATAAAAAGGCTAAATCAAAACTTATCACAATATGATTAATGAAGAACCAAAGATGAAATAGATGCCCAAATCTAAATCACTTGAAATGTACACTTTACGAAAATATTGTTAAAATTATTGTTACCGAACTATATTTAATGCTTAAAAAATGGCTTACCTCGTGTTATGTACCAGAGCAAGCGACAAGAATCGGTCACACCTATTTTTCATGGTTCTTCATTCTATCATCTACTTTAAATAAAATGGAGCATTTCAATTTCAGTCTGGACAAAAGAGTAAAGTTACCAGTGAGCCGTTCGCTTTTTGCTGCCAAAGATGTGTGCGTGCGGCAAACGTCAGTAAGCTCAATGTAAAATCCAACAACAGCAACAACAAATCGCGTGTCGATGTGTCCGTGCGGTAAACGATAAAGTCAGCAAATTGTCGTTAATATCAGGTGCGATTGAGCACCATCCTCGTAATTGTAACGTAAGCAGCATACCACAGAACCGTTCATTAGCTTGCCTAACCTGCATCGAGGGACGAGCAACAACCAAAGCGAATTTACAACACAAACAATCCCAATAACGGCGCCTGACCTGCTATTGGAATTTTTAATATTCCGCACGTCGTAGCTCTAACGCCTTACTTTACGTTCACCGAATTATGTTGAAAGTCAATATTAATTCAATCAATTTCGTCAGCTTTTCGTGCAGCAAGCAGTAGGTTGAATGCGAATGAATTTTTTCAACACATTGACGTACGACGTTCTCGAACATTTGAATTACCATCAGTTTCACCCGCGTTTCCAAAGTTCCATAAGAAAATTTGTTGGGTCTTTTTGTGTATCCGCAACGTCCCCTAGGAAAAAACGGCAAAATCTGCCATTAACTATTGCCGTACTGCAGCATATTGGGTGGTAGATATATACGGCCGGCTAGGTAGTGTGCGGTCTTCACGGTGGGGTGGGCACGTGTCCTGCCCGACAAAGAAGATATAGCAAAAGCGTTGCGGATGGCATCCCATTAAAAGTCGCCGGGAGTTGTTATTGTTTGCCCTCTCTCTATCTCTCTCTGTTTTTCTTTGTGCACTCACTGAAGCTACTGGTAAATTGCTTCAAGGAAACAATTTTAGTTCAGTTCGTAACACCCAATTGAGCTGCTCCGAGAAATAGCTACTAGTTTCCGGATCAGATTGTAGAAGGGAAAACATGTTTTTTTCTTCCGTTTAGCTGAGGGAAACCCGATTGGCTCTTTTCGCGAACGTCCCTGCACATTTAATTGACTCGATATTTACATGTATATGATGCCGGTTTGTTGAGGCTGTAGCCAATATATAAGTCATTCGGTGATATACTTCGTTAGAATCTTTACGTGGAACTTAATAAATAGCAAAAGCTGTCGAACGTACTAATGAACTTTTTAAATACCAGGTTCAAACTAATAGGTTCAAAAAATAACGGGTTCAAAGGTCGAACTTCGTACGTAACCCACTTGGACAGTCATCATCAACACCATCATTGTGCCAGATATTAATCATCAAATCAAATTTAATCATTTAAGGACGGAAAATTTCCGACGATCTGGAAGCAGTCATTCATGTTCCCGGTGTTTAAAAGTGGCGACCGTCGGAACGTTCGAAACTATCGTGGTATCACTAGTCTTTCTGCTGCGCCCAAGCTATTTGAAATAGTAGTGAGCAATTTTCTTCTTGCTAGAACAAAATGCTATATCTCTACCGACCAACATGGATTTATGCCTGGTCGATCCGTAAGCACAAATCTATTGGAGTTCTCATCTACTTGTATATCACATATGGAACAAAAGGCACAAATTGATGTGATCTACACGGACTTGAAGGCTGCGTTCGATCGTATTGACCATAAAA
Source organism: Sabethes cyaneus (assembly GCF_943734655.1). Classification (NCBI taxonomy): domain Eukaryota; kingdom Metazoa; phylum Arthropoda; class Insecta; order Diptera; family Culicidae; genus Sabethes; species Sabethes cyaneus. Next base: position 58,658,719 of record NC_071353.1, on the reverse strand, counting down.
TACTGCTGCAGAAAATTTCGCGACTTGGTGCATCTCAGAATTTTACGAAATGGCTCAGTTCCTACCTATGTGGTAGAGTCCTATGCGTGCAGCTCGACTCTTGCTTCTTTTCCCAGTTTACTAACTTGTCGGGTGTACCACAAGGTAGCAACATGGGACCGCTTCTGTTTTTGCTGTTTGTGAACGACATTGTTTGGAGTTGGATGTGAGCTAATGTATGCTGACGATTTGAAATTATATTCAGTAGTTCGTTCCATAGACGATTGTATCCGGCTTCAAAAGCTCTTGGATGTGTTTGTTGATTGGTGCAAGAAAAATTGGCTTGTTATCAGCATCACAAAATGTCAAGTGATGACTTTCTTCCGTATCGCCAGTCCGGGTGTTTTCAATCTATACCTATAAAAAAGGATTTCTGTCTGTCTGTCTATCCGTATGTTCCTTATAGAATCGAAAACTACTGAACCAATCGGCGTGAAAATTTGCATGTAGAGGTTTTAGTGATGGTTAGAGACCCCTCCCCCCACTAATAGGGGGTGCTCCCATACAAATCAAACACAAATTTCTGTATAACTCGAGAACTAATCAAGCAAATGGAACCAAATTTGACATGTAAGTGGTTTTGGAGGCAAGTTTTTTCTATGGTGAATTGAGACCCCTCTCCTCTTTAGAAAGCGAGTTATGACCCATCTCCCCTTTAAGAGGGTGGGCTTCCATACAAATGAAATGCAAATTCCCTCTTATTTCGAGAAATAATCAAGCAAATGGAACCAAATTTGGCATGTGGGAGTTTTAGATGGCAGATTTTTTTTCTGTGGTGTATTACGACCCCTTCCCCTTTTAAGAGGGGGGAGGGGGGCTCCCATACAAATGAAATACCGTCATCCGGGGATACTTGCAACACCGGGGTTACTTGCAACACTTTGGCGCATCGCGCTTTTGACAGCTCTAACGCATTTGTTTGTTAACATAATGATTTGTACTCAATGCCATTTTAGAGAAGGGATGTTTACCTATTGTTTAGTTAAGTTAAATCCATTACATCATTGTTTTGCTTGTTTTTACACGATTGGAAAGTAATTTCACTTTCAGAGTAGGAAAAATGGATGTGCAAAGTTGCAGTCAGTTCATTGACATAGAATTATTTTTTATTGTTTGGTTCCTGTACACAATAAGTGCATCATATAAGCTAACAAATAGCAACTTTGAGCTTTGTTTATATTTTGAACTTGGAGAAGAAACGATGAATTCGTGTTATTACTTCTAATATGGCGCGACTTGCAGCACTTGTAAAAATGACAATTATCGTAATAGACAGTATGTAAAAAGTAAGTTTGCATCTGTACGATGTTATTTTGTCTACCACCATCTCCAGAAAAATTAAAATTATGAAAAATTCCACGTGCCTTGAAACGGCAATTTGGAGTTCGCCGACATGCTGCATTTTCACCGAATATCTTTAAAAAAGCGATAGACGAAATTGGGAAACAAAAAACGCCTCCAGTATCTCTTGTTTTACTACAAATACATTCAAAATATCTCAAAATAGACATTCGCGGTTTGAAATCAGATATAAAATCATAAGAAACGCAAAATCAGAAAAGTGTTGCAAGTAACCCCGTTTACTGGGTAACTTGCAACACCCCTATTTTTGGTTCATTCTACAGATTCATTTAGTTTATATTTTTCCTCATCATCATAAATCAAAAGTACTCACCACTATACAAGTTTTGGCTACTTACACTTGGACCTAAGCGGTATAGAAACGACGTTCTTCGAAAGTTATACTAAGTCAAAGTTCAAAAGTGTTGCAAGTATCCCCGGATGACGGTACAAATTTCCTTATAATTTGAGTACTAATCAAGCCAATGGAACCAAATTTAGCATGTAGGAGATTTTTGAGTCTTGAATTTATTTTATGATAGTTAGAGACCTCTCACCCCTGTGGTAGGGGGATATGGATTCTCATACAAATAAAACAGAAATTTTTACGAAACTCAAAAACTAATCGAACTCGAGAAATTCGAGACTCTTCCATAAAACCCGATTTAATCCACCTAGTGGTGAAAGGAACCTTTGTTATGCGGTCTTAGTTGCTATTTGAGATAGAAATCGACACGTCTTCGGAACATAATTCATCCATTGGTTATCGTTGCGTAGTGTGCTGGTTTACATAAAATTTTTGAAAATTGAAAAAGTTTACAAAATTTGAACAAAATAGGAACACTTTTAAATTTCGATGGATCCTTTTTTCATGAAATTGCTGAGTAAGGATAAGTAAGTTGTTATTAATCTGAATAAGTGCAAATAATAGTAAGTTGTAAGAGGAAATCTTATCCTTTAGCATATACATTGTCTAGTAAAGGTCTAGTTTATAGGTTTTTGAACTATGCATAGTTTCCTGTAATGCCATTCTATTTGAATCACATCAATAGAGTTTTCTTGAATAATTTTCATCAATTTTTATGAACTCACGCTGTTGTATTTTATACAGCACGTGTAGGTTTTTCAACGCCATATTGTTGTAAAGTTACAAATCGTTGTTTAACTAACGTATATTCTTCAACAAACTTATTGTGAGCAAAACGTCATAATTATTCAATGCATTAATAATTTAAATTGTTGGGAAAATGTATGCAGCAAAACTATCAGCAAATGTAAAATGTTTAAAATGTATCCGTCTGCTGGTAGTCGAGTAATTCGGAGTCAAAATTAGGGTATTCTTTATAATCAAAGTTCTACAGTTCCTAAACAAGCAAACATACAGGTATACTATTTTCAGCAAAGTTGTGTATTTTTACTATTTGTACAATTTTGTAGTACATGAAAAAGTCATACAACAATTACAAAAAGAGCAAAAATAGAAAAACTGATTTTACAAATTCATATACAATAAATAAGATATTTCTATCTTCGCTGCAGAGATAGAAGGTTACTGTCTTTAGCAAAATTTCTTGTAATAATATGCTCTATAACTTTGTAGAACACATCAATGTGTTATATTGACACTGAAGAAAAATATTTTTTTTATTTCACTTTTAGGGGGATTAATAAAAATTTTAATTCCACCAGACGATAGAGCATTCAATTTCAAGAAACTCCAAAGGTTCGATAAACCTAGAACCAAGTTTTCCCAGTCAAAACTCTAGTGCACACGTTTTCTTTGGTTTGGGGCTATTTTGAGCGCGAGTAACTGTGTTACAAAAGTTGGCGCGAGTGTTCGACGGTTAATATATTTTAACCGGTAAAACCAATTCTTATGAAATTTTGCATATATATTCGTAGTGTCAAAACCTCTCGTTTGATATTAAAATAATTGAAATTAGGTAAATTATCTTGGTTAAAATCATTATAAATTATTGTTAATTTTGGTGTGGTGTATACGATTGCTCATAGCTTTCAAATTAAACGTCCAATCAAAAAACCATTCAATAGTGATCTATTAGGATATATTATCTTTCGAATGAGACTAATAGCGCATAAATCGGTTTGGCCATCTCTAAGAAACAGGCGATAATTATTACCTTGTCAAAACAGGTTTTTTAAGGCTAACTTTTAAACTACTTGTTTGTTTTCAATTAAAAATTCCTGAACAATTTACCTTTAATAAGGGCTTTCATTTGATACTAAGATCGATGAAATCGGTCATGTAGTTTCGAAGAAACCCGTGTCACGTATTTTTCACATTTTTGCTTATAACTTTTAAACGAAACGTCGTATCACGAAGCAACTCAATAGTGATCTACTAGACAATAACACCTTTCAAACAAAAGTAATAGCGAACCATTCGGTTCAGCCATCTCTGAGAAACAGGCGATAGAAAAAATCATTACATACATACACACACACACACACACACACACAGACATTGCTCAAATCGTCGAACCCTATCGATTGGTATATGTGACTTGGCCCTCCGGGCCTCGGATCAATTTCGTGTTTTTCGACCAATTTTTAAACCTTTGTTATAGTATAACAAAGGTAAAACATTAATCAATAACAAGACCACAAAAACTATCTATACACTCGAGTCTTTTTTAACATGGTTTGTTTTTTTTCGATTACTCAAGAACGGTGAAATTTAGGGACCATTTACAAAATACGTGACGAATGTCGGGCCTCTCCCAAACGTATTGAGAAATAAATGAATGGTCCCTAAATAGACCCGTTCTCAATATTCGAAAAAACAAACCGTGTAAAAAAGTACTTGAGTGTAGTAGTGTAGTGTAGATCATTCAGGACGAGACGGCCGCGAGTGTTGCCGGCGACCCGCCGTCGGAAGCGCCACCCTCTGTGGGGAGGCAACTCCTCGCAGAAATCACTACTGTCTAGGTTTATTTATTTTCCTAGGTATATCTGGGTTTCCTGGAACGAGCGACAGCGAGTAAGGAGAGGATCGCGAAATGGTACTTTCCACAAAAAAGTTTCCCGTGAAATGGTACATTCCGCTTAAGGTTTTTCATAAAATGATATTCGGCGTAATGTTGTACAATCATGGCGAATATTACTATCCGCTTTCTGGCTATGCAATGAGGGGACAGGGGAGTTGTTTTCTACTTTACTGTGAGGAAAAATTGCAAATTTGTATATTAAACTACCCATTCCAGGTAACTAATAAGCCTTAACGTAAGCAGCAAATAAGCGTATCTGGCATTTTATACTGCACGTTATTGTATGATAGCTTTTTGACTGCATAGGTGTTGTAAATTGGCATACAAAATTGTATTCAAATTCTTCGTGTCGGTAATTAGCTGTAAATTAGCATTGTCAGCACTATAAGAAGGTTATCAGTAAAGTAGCTGTATATTTTGCCAAAATATCATTTAAGCAGCATCTAAGGCGACTTAAATGCTTATTGGTTTATATTTGAATAGCATTGGTGATGCTTATTGGTTACCTGGGATGCTTTCATAGTTACGTAACTGCCAAAATGAATCATCTAAGCTTGAACTCCTCAGAAACTTGCAAAACTCGAGATTGTGACAAAGATCATCCGAGATTCATGATTTATGTACAACACAGGTTAATTTGTGTCAATACGAAGTTTGTCGGGTCAGCTAGTTACCAAATAAATGAACATGTACTCAAAAGAGTCGATCAAGTCCATGACCTTGGGGTACTGCTTGACACCAAACTCACGTTCAACTTACATCGTACCACGGCAATATCGAAAGTCTCCCGACAGCTCGGTTTTATCGCTAAAATTGCACGTGACTTCAGGGATCCCCACTGCATGAAGGCGCTGTACTGTTCATTAGTTCGCCCGTTGATAGAAAATGCTTGCTTGGTATGGTTCCCCTATCAGTTGTGGTGGAATTGGCGTATCGAAAGAGTGCAAAAACGTTTCTTGAGGTTTGCGTTGAGAGACCTACCATGGCGCGACCCAATCAATCTACCACCGTACGCCGATCGTTGCCGTTTATTGGGTCTTCAGACACTTGAACAGCGTAGAAAGGTTCAGCAAGCAGTGCGTGTTGCAAAGATCTTAAATGGCGAAATCGAGTCACCGAGCATCCTGTCTCTCATCAACTTTCGTACATCGTGCCCTGCGCTCAACCGAGCTACTGCAACCGACAATCCATCGGACCACCTTTGGATCCTATGAGCCAATAACTGCCTGCATCCGGACTTTTTCTATTGTAGAAAGTTGATTTGAATTTAATGAACCATCGCATAAGTTTGCTCAAAAATTGTATAGTGTTAGCTTTTTATAAACCGACCAGAAATATTCAATAAGACAATCCATGTCAGTTGATTTTTACAAATCTATACCTATAAAAAAGGATTTCTGTCTGTCTGTCCGTATGTTCCTTATAGAATCGAAAACTACTGAACCAATCGGCGTGAAAATTTGCATGTAGAGGATTTTGGGGCCAGCAGAAAAGGTTTTAGTGATGGTTAGAAACCTCTCTCCTCACTAAGAAGGGGTGCTCCCATACAAATGAAACATAAATTTCTGCATAACTCGAGAACTAATCAAGCAAATAGAACAATATTTGGCATGTGGGTGTTTTCGGTAACAAGAGTTTATTCTATGTTAAATTGAGACCCCTCCCCTCTTTATAAGGGGAATTATAATTCCTCTCTCCTTTAAGAGGGGGGGGGGGGCTTCTATACAAATTTCCTCATAATTCAAGCTAATCAAGCAAATGGAACCAAATTTGGCATGTGAAGGTTTTCGAGGGCAAGAAAATTTTCTATGGTGAATTAGGACCCCTCCCCACTTTAAGAGGGGGAGGGGGGCTCCCATACAAACGAAATACAAATTTCCTCATAACTCTAGAACTAATCAAGCAAATGGAACCAAATTTAGCATGTGGGTGTCTTTGTAGGCAAGAATATTTTCTATGGTGAATTAGGACCCCTCCCCACTTTGGGAGCGGGGGCTCCTATACAAATAAAAAACAAATTTCCTCATAACTCGAGAACTAAACAAGCAAATGGAACCAAATTTAAAATGTAAGTGGTTTTGGAGGCAAGTTTGTTTCTATGGTGAATTGAGACCCCTCTCCTCTTTAGAAAGCGAGTTATGACCCATCTCCCCTTTAAGAGGGTGGGCTTCCATACAAATGAAATGCAAATTTTCTGTTGTCTCGAGAACTAATCAAGCAAATGGAACCAAATTTGGCATGTGGGAATTTTAGATGGCAGAATTTTTTTCTATATTCGGCGTAATGTTGTACAATCATGGTGAATAATGATCATCATCATCATCATCATCATCATCATCATCATCATCATCATCATCATCATCATCATCATCATCATCATCCTCATCATCATCATCATCATCATCATCATCATCATCATCATCATCATCATCATCATAATCATCATCATCATCATCATCATCATCATCATCATCATCATCATCATCATCATCATCATCATCATCATCATCATCATCATCATCATCATCATCATCATCATCATCATCATCATCATCATCATCATCATCATCATCATCATCATCATCATCATCATCATCATCATCACCATCATCATCATCATCATCATCATCATCATCATCTTCATCATCATCATCATCATCATCATCATCATCATCATCATCATCATCATCATCATCATCATCATCATCATCATCATCATCATCATCATCATCATCATCATCATCATCATCATCATCATCATCATCATCATCATCATCATCATCATCATCATCATCATCATCATCATCATCATCATCATCATCATCATCATCATCATCATCATCATCATCATCATCATCATCATCATCATCATCATCATCATCATCATCATCATCATCATCATCATCATCATCATCATCATCATCATCATCATCATCATCATCATCATCATCATCATCATCATCATCATCATCATCATCATCATCATCATCATCATCATCATCATCATCATCATCATCATCATCATCATCATCATCATCATCATCATCATCATCATCATCATCATCATCATCATCATCATCATCATCATCATCATCATCATCATCATCATCATCATCATCATCATCATCATCATCATCATCATCATCATCATCATCATCATCATCATCATCATCATCATCATCATCATCATCATCATCATCATCATCATCATCATCATCATCATCATCATCATCATCATCATCATCATCATCATCATCATCATCATCATCATCATCATCATCATCATCATCATCATCATCATCATCATCATCATCATCATCATCATCATCATCATCATCATTATCAATTTCTGCACTGTGCGCTGCGTCAAAACTATTCGAGCTGGTCGTCATTAAACCAATATTTTCGCATTGTCAACAAGCGATTGCAGACGAGCAACATGGTTTTATCCCTAAATGGTCCTGTACCACGAGTCTACTTTGTTTCACAAACTATGTGACGGGCAGCTTTTTTGGTATATACAAACCTGTCCACCGTCTTCGACAAGGTTAATCACCGCATTGCATTCTCAAAATTGGATCGTTACGGTTTTTGTGGCAATCTGTTAAGCTGGCTAAAATCTTATTTAACTGGACGAACCCCTGGCGTTAAAGTTTGTGACGAGATCTATGATTCGTTCCCCGCTACTCGTTCCGGGATTGCGCAAGGTAGTCATCTGGGTCCACCAGTGTTTGTTCTGTGTTTCAACGATATAATCCGCTCACTAAAATGTCCGACACTTGCCTTTGCGGATGATTTGAAGCTATTCAATACGATCCATAGCACTACCGATGCGCTATTTCTTCAACAGAAACTTGTTTGCTAGCTGGTGCGAGGTGAATCGTATGCTGCTTAACACAATTAAGTGCTCTGTGATTACGTTTACGAGGAAAAATCAACCGTTACGTTTCGACTATAATCTCAACGGAATTCTAGTTCAACGAGTCGACCATGTCAAAGATCTCAGTGTGTTAATAAATGTTAAACTAACCTTCAAGCAGCATATATCACTCATTGTTGCCTTAATCATGCGAATGACTCGTGACTTCCACAGTAACGAATGCTTAGTAATGCTGTACGGGTCGCTTGTTTGGTCTACATTAGAATATTGTTCTGCTGTATGGATTCCTCACTACCACAATGCCATTCAACGCATCGAAAGCATCCAGCGCCGATTCGTACGCTACGCGCTTCGAATGCTGGCTTGGAGACAGCCCATGAGAAATACACGATACAAGGATCGCTGTCAGCTCATTCGAATAGACACCCTCGAATTACGCCGAGAAACAACGCGTGCCATGGTAGTTTGCGATATCCTTACTTCCAACATCGATTGTCCAAACATTATTTTCCAGATCAATCTAAACGCACCATTAAGAGTGTTGCGGAGGATTCCTTTGCTTAACCTGCCTTTTTGTCGCACCAACTGCAGTACTAATAGCGTCATCACTGGTCTGCAACGTGCATTCAACCGAGTTTTAACAGCGTTTGACTTTCATCTGTCTCAGCAGGTGAGACGTTCTAAATTTGTCTCAATAGGCCATATGAAAAAAAAAGGTTTGCTTTGCTTTTCCCGTGTAAATCTTATGGGAGAGTTTATCGCGGTCTTAAGAGATCTTGTTGGGATAAGGAGGCCTATCACTTTTTCTGGCGTACTTCTAAAACACAGATATCATATTAATATAAGTTTGAACGTCGTAAAGAATCTTTATCCTTTTGGGACGAGGAGGCTTTATTGCTTTTTTTTAAATAAAGTAATGGAAATCACAGTTAAAAAGGGGGTCAGCCCCAGCGTAGTGGTTAGCATTCACGCCTGTCACGCCGAGGACCCGGGTTCAAATCCCAACCCCGCAGAAGTCACGAATGACCCAAGCTATTAAAGTAACTATAGCCTAACAAAAAAAATCACAGTAAACAGATGGTGTATTCAACTGTCGTCCCTGCTTGTGAAGCAAGGCGATCACGAAGAAAATATATGGGGATACTTGACCTTGAAACTTTTCATTAATTTTCACTAATAAGTTGTTGAAAAAGGAAGTTAGAAAAGAAATTACATAATTGCTACATCTGTTCTGAGTCGATCGGTGTCTAAATCATCAAAAGACATTCATAACTGGCAGAGCTATTAGGGATTAGGGTACAAAATCTTTTATATTTTCGTGACGCTTGCATTTTTTGATTTTTCGGAATGACACCTAGTCCCAAACCAAACGTTTCAAAAATCATAACACAATTTTAACGGACATCTGATAATATAATTTTTAACAGTATTCTACATAATATTTCAATGGTCAGGTCGATTCAGTTATTGAATAAATTGAAACCCGAAGTAATATTTTCTCAGTTTAATGTTCTACGTTCCTGTTCACGTTGTTTTTATTCCGGGAAAAAGCCGTCGGAAGTAAAATTAATGGACAAATGCGGTTGCTACCTCGCGAGCCGTATCCCGGTTTATGCTGACGGAAAAGTGTCAAAGAAAAATGTAATTTTCTGCCAGATGAACATGGCGAAACATGTGTCTTGTATACCTCGCTTCACAGAGGATGGATTTTCCGCTGTTCTGGCTTGTCGACAAACCTGCGTGCATCACATTATCCGGCACAACAACGAAAAGCGGAGCCGGAAAACTTTAAATTTACCTATAAAACACTTAATCGCACCTGGCTTGGAGACGTAAATATGCGTTGCTTTCGCCAGGGGGAAGCTCAAAAGAGATGTGAGCGCAATTGAAAGTTTTTCACACAGGTGGCTGTCGAAACAAATATATTTTGTGGTCGTGAAAGGCACTCTTCGTTTCAAAGCCATTGGCTTTGTGGGCAGCGCGTATCTCGGACGATCTTTTGCTATTTGCCAGTGATGTAAGGTACTAGCGAAAACTCGCTGGCATAGTACACGACGTCATTGTTTTTCCCAGCTCAGCGAAAAGACAAAGTTTTGCAAAGATTTTTTTTGCATCCATCAAGGATACTTTTTGCACTATCTATAGTTTCTCGGAACTCTTCATCGTGAAGCAGTTCTTTCAAAAAAGGCATTTACCGCGGCGAAAGGGTTCTTTGGAAAAGGGCCATCTAAACAGTGCACAATGTACTCAATAGCGTTATTCACTAGCATTGATACCCATTCTGAGAAATCGTATCAATGTTGCACAAATGCTCACTCACTGACGGTATTCATATTAAGTCAACCCTGAAAGCCAAGTTGGGTACGAAATAAACCGCGTACCTTGTTTACCGGGAAAGCGGGAAACTTTTTGGTTGATTTCACCATCTGCCGTGTCGACCCTGAGATAGGCGGGAGAACTTGGACCGCAAGAACAAGGTTACAATTGTTTCTAGTTTCCGGTTCGACCACAGCCGGTTTGAAGTATTGCTGTGGGCTGCAACTGTTCAACTGTTTATTTACTTTGGCAGAACAATTGCACGAGTGCAGGTGGTTTTGATAAGGGTACAAGTACTCTACTAGAAGGTCAGATGTCCGTTTCGCTGGTGATGAACAAACTATACGATGACACTGGTTTTCTTTGTCGTAAACTCAACGGCAGCCACTGCTTAGCTTCTTGCTGCACATCATACTTTGAGTGACGATCGTGGCAATGTCGTTCTGGGAAAGCAAAATATTGACAATAGCGACATTGCATTGTCAAGTTCAAATTTAATAGAGAAACACTATGTATTTGATTCAGCTTATTTTTTTGAAAAATGAAAAAATAAGCGAGATCTATTTTTGGATAACGTCTTCCGCATAAATCATACATAATATCTATACTTATTTGACAATTCAAAACAACATTAAATCATCCCTTACCACATACTTTAACCCTTAAATGCGCACGCTGAAAAAATGCATTTAAAAAGAAAACTTACTTATCTAAAGGCGGGCGGTAAACATAATTTACTTTGGAGATGTTTTTCACTATGTTGTTTAAAACGCATAACGCTTCATGCACTCTTGACAGCCGGCATATATCAAGTTTGTTATCTTCCGAATCAAAACAATAGATATTTGGATCTGGTTTTCGTCAGTGAAACGGACAGCTGTCCAATTATTAAAAACGAACGTCATCATTCTGCCATGTTTTTATCAATGGATATCAACAACAACCCGGTGATCGGTGAAATAGAGATGTCCAAAAAATTACGATTCGATCAAATTGATGAGTTAGCCGTAAATTTCGAAATTAGTGAAATCGCTTGGGAGGAAATTTTGGACGCGGACAGCATGGAAGTACGCGAGAAAAATTTAATAACCGAATTTTTAAAATCAATTGTCATGTCTTATATCTCAAAAACGTTTGATTCCCCAGGAGAGCGCCGTATAGATAATATGGTATTAAAGTTTTACTATCGGTTCTTTGAAATTTGTAGTCATTGTAGTCATTTGTAGTCAACATGCTCCTGTAACACTATCACGGTGCGGGACAAAAAGTAGGTATTCAGAATGGTTTGATACAGCTCTGATACGTCTGCAAAAAGTAAAAATCAGAGGGGTTGTGTACAAGACACGACCGCATATATAGATGACGCAGGACTACGTAAGTCTCTTTGTAGTGAAAGTAGCACGTATTCATGCTTGTAATCATTCGATTCTTCATGTATACATGGTATATGCAACATATATACATGCTACATGCGTTGTATGTAACATTTATCAAAGTAGTAACATTGCACACGTTCAATTCTCGAAAAATTTGATTTTTTTTTAACAAAATCAAGAACACAAACTATTGTTTTCCTGAAAACCTTACTGAAATTAAAGATTGTTTTTATTACCCATGGTTCCCCACGTTGAAGGGATTTTACCAATTCAATCCTATTTTATCAACAGCACATCTTTTCAATACACTTCTAATGAAACGGCAAACATGCGTATTCATACATAATCATATTATAACCGAACACTACAGCTGTACGAGATGAACCAGCCCACGGCTGAAAATCTCGATAATAAAGAGAAAAAAAAACACTACAGCTGTAGCACATTTTTCCAACACAGATATCAAATTCGCCGAGGTTTAATCGTCTCGCAGTAAAGAATTTGCGATCTGTTGGGACAACGAACTTGTGTCATTTTTTGTGGCACACTTCCTTAACACAGACATCAAACTGGACTAGGTTTAATCGCGTTCGTAAGAAATCTGTTGGCACGAAGGGGCATTGTCACTCTTTCTGGCGTACTTCCCAAGCAAGGACATCAAAATGGTCTAGGTTTAACCGCGGTGTTAAGAAATCTCGTTGAAATGAGGAAACTTTGTCACTTGTTTTGGCTTACTTCCCAAGCACAGATATCAAATTGATATAGGTTTAGATCATCGCAAAGAATCTTCTAACCAATCACGAAGCGAGAATTCTGGTAAAACATAGGTTCATTATTTTCAATTTTTTAATAGTTCAACATCAAGAATCCATACTTTTCTTCATTTGGGTCAATTCTTAGAAGATTTTCCGATCGATTGGTGTAAGAATATTGAAAATCGATCGGAAAACCGCTGAGGTGTTAGCGTTCAAAACCTATCATTTTTCGTGACGCTCGCATTTTTCAATTTTTTGGAATGACACCCTATCTCAAAACTTGCCGTAAGACGTAGTCCTACGCCAAAAAGAAAGCGTATAAGCGATACAAAAGAGACCATCTTGATTGTGACCAAAACAAATATAAGCGACTACACGCGCTTTTTAAACAAGAATACCGCCGATTATATACTGCGTACGTATCAAAGGTTCAAAATAATATTAAAAGTGATCCGAAGAGCTTTTGGAAATTTGTCAACGGTAAAAGAAAGAGCAGGAGCAAATCGATTCGGATCAGCCATGCAGGGACAACTTCATCGAGCCCACAAACTTACTTACTTACTTAGGTGGCTTGTCATCCTAAGACAAAGCCTGTTGAACAAAGTTTCTCCATGTAACTCGGTTGAAGGCTACCGTTCTCCAATTCCTCGGGCACCGAGTACTCTCCGCCAGATCTCGCTCCACCTGGTCTAACCATCTTGCTCGCTGAGCTCCTGGTCGTCTTGTTCCTACCGGATTTGAGGCGAACGCCATCTTTGCAGGGTATTTGTCCGGCATTCTTGCAACATGCCCTGCCCATCTTATCCGTCCAGCTTTAGCCACCTTTTGGATACTGGGTTCGTCATAGAGCTGTGCGAGTTCATGGTTCATCCTCCGCCTCCATACTCCGTTTTCCTGTACGCCGCCGAAGATCGTTCTTAGCACTCGTCGTTCGAAAACGCCGAGCACTCGCAGGTCCTCCTCGAGCATTGTCCATGTTTCATGCCCGTAGAGAACAACCGGTCTAATAAGCGTCTTGTACAGGGTGCACTTTGTACGGGGACTTAGTCTGCTCGGCCGCAATTGCTCCGCTGATAATACGCCTCCGAATCTCACGGCTGGTATCATTGTCCGCCGTTATCAGTGAGCCAAGGTAGACAAATTCATCGACTACCTCAAACTCATCGCCGTCGATCAATATACTACTGCCCAAGCGGTGTCGTTCGGCCTCGGTTTCGCTGGCCAGCATGTACTTTGTTTTAGATGTATTTACCTTTAACCCAATCTTTTCTGCTTCGCGCTTTAGTCTGGTGTACTGTTCAGCCATCGCCACAGATGTTCTACCGATAATATCCATGTCATCGGCAAAGCAGACGAATTGACTAGATTTGTTGAATATCGTGCCCCGCGTGTTGATATCCGCTCGGTTCATAACACCTTGTAGCGCTATGTTGAACAGCAGGCATGAAAGACCATCACCTTGACGAAGCCCTCTGTGTGATTCGAATGAACTTGACAATCCACCCGAAATCCGAACACAGCACTGTGTACCATCCATCATAGATTTAATCAGTTTGATGAGCTTCCTGGGGAAGCTATTCTTGTCCATGATTTTCCATAGCTCTTTCCGGTCGATGGTATCATATGCGGCTTTGAAGTCAACGAATAAATGATGCGTGGGAACTCTTTATTCACGGCCCTTTTGGAGGATTTGCCGCAGTGTAAATATTTGATCCGTAGTAGACCGACCTTCGACGAAGCCTGCTTGATAAGATTCCACAAATTTATTCGCAATTGGTGATAGACGGCGGAAAATGATTTTGGACAGCACTTTATAGATGGCATTGAGAACGGTGATCGCTCGATAGTTCTCACAGTCCAACTTGTCGCCCTTTTTATAGATCGGGCAGATAATCCCATCTTTCCACTCTTCCGGTAGCTGTTCCGTATCCCAAATTCTAACAATTAGCCGCTGTAGACAAACGGTCAGCTTTTCTGGTCCCATTTTAATAAGCTACGCTCCGATGCCATCTTTTCTAGCTGACTTGTTGTTCTTTAGCTGCATGATGGCCTCCTTAACTTCGCCTATCGTTGGGGCTGGCACCTCTTCCCCGTTTGTTGCACCGTCGAAATCGCTTTCCCCGCCACCATGGCTCTCCGCCTAGGCGCCATTTAGGTGTTCGTCGAAGTGCCGCTTCCACCTATCGGTCACCTCACGATCGTCCGTCAGAATACTGCCAGTCTTATCCCGACACATTTCGGCTAGCGGCACAAAGCCTTTGCGGGATCCGTTCAGTTTCTGGTAGAACTTTCGCGTTTCCTGAGAACGATGCAGCTGCTCCAACTCTGCATATTGCTGCTCTTCCCGGTAGCGCTTTTTCTCCCGAAAGATGCGGTTTCGCTGCATCTTCTTCTGTTTGTGTCTTTCCACGTTCTGTCGTGTGGCACTGCGCATCTTGGCCGCCCGCGCAGCGTTCTCCTCATCCATCACCCTCCTACATTCATCGTCAAACCAATCGTTCCGCTGATTCCGGGCCACATGCCCGATGGAGCTCTCCGCTGCTGATGGCTGTTTTGATAGTGTTACAACTGTCCTCGAGAGGGGCCTCGTCCAGCTCGTCCTCTTCCGGCAGTGCAGCTTCGAATGAATGCGCGTAGTTTGCGGCGACGTCTGGCTGCTTCAGCCGCGCGAGATCTAACCGAGGCTGGCGTCGGTACCGAATGTTGTTCACAACGGAGTGTCTTGGGCGCTTCTTAACCATCACTAGGTAGTGGTCCGAGTCAACGTTAGCTCTTCGATAGGATCTGACGTCGATAATGTCTGAGAAGTGCCGACTGTCGATCAAAACGTGGTCGATCTGTGATTCTGTCTGATTTGGTGACCTCTAGGTGTACTTTTTTTGGATTCTGTGCTGGAAAAAGGTACTGCGTACGGCCACTTTCTTGGAGGCGGCAAAGTCGATAAGTCTTAGGACCATTTCATTGGTCCGTGGGTGTGCACTGAACCTTCCAATCACCGGTTTGTATTCCTCCTCCAGGCCGTCCTGAGCATTGAAATCCCCGATGACGATCTTGATATCATGTTTCGGACAGCGGTCGTATTCACTCTCCAACTGCGCGTAGAACTCATCCTTGTCGTCAATGCTTCTCTAGGGATTGGATACTTTTCTAACTCGTGGAAAATCTCACGGCTAAAACCAATTTATAAAAAGGGGTCCAAAATAAAAGCAGAAAATTATAGAGGTGTAGCTATATTATCCGCAATCCCGAAGCTGATTGAAGCGCTAGTTTATAACAAGTTATATTCAGCAGTTGAAAATTGGATATCATCAGCATAACATGGATTCTTCAAGCGCAGGTCAGTGGTAACAAACTTGTGTGAGTTCACAACGCGTGTGACAAAGCCTTCGACGTTGTTGGAATTTTAGAGGTGTTGCGTGCCGCGGCACGTGCCGGCACTGGTAGCTCGTTGATAACATGGATTCATGGACACTTGACCGGAAGAAAGCAATACGTTACTGTAGATGATGTAAATTCAGAACGATGTAACATCAGGAGTTCCGCAAAGCAGTCAGTTGGGACCACTTTTATTCATCCTACTGATGAATGAACTGCCTACCGCAATGCCCTAGTATTAATTTACGCTGATGATGAGAAGCTCTTCTATCTAGTGAGAAAGCAGGAAGATTGCTTAAAGCTTCAGAGAGATGTGCAAACTTTTGGGCGTTTTTGTTCAGCATGCAAGTTGCAAATCAACAACGAAAAATGTGCTACCATAACGTTTACACGCTGCTCAAATCCGTTAATATTCGACTACAGTTTGGATGGAAAAAGCAACAAACGAGTGAGCAGGATTAAGGATTTAGGAGTCAATCTAGACGCAGGGTTGACTTTCAACGATCACGTGAATACGCTGGTTTCCGAGTGTCTTGCTCTTTTTGCAACATGCTCTATAAGACGATTCACAACAGAACTGGATGACCCGTATACAATCAAATCTATATATGTGAGCTTGGTACGATCAAAATTAGAATTCGCAAGTGTGGCGTGGAGGCCCATGTATGCAACATACATGAACAAATAGGAAACGGTACAGAAAAAATTCGTTAAATTTGCCGTGAGAAATTTGGGATGGAGAGGAAGTCTTCCGGAATATAAAGATTTGTGCTGTCTGCTGGATATGGATACTCTGGAAATTAGGTACCAGATTGTGGACGGTAGCTTTTTTCTCAATTTGCAGAGAGGACGATACGACAGTGATTACAGTTGGATTTCGAATTTGGCATGGTTCGATTTTGGCGTGCCTCGATTTTGGCAACAAAAGTATCCGTTTTTGGCAATACAAAATATTTTACTTCCAAAAATATTCTTAAATATCAGTTAATTTCCGCATACATAATTTAAATGACGAGAAAATAATGCCCTAAGTGTGTTCATGAAAAAAAGTTTGCGGTTATAGAATGTTTCGAACAATAATAATTTTTATTGCTGTAGGACTACATTTTACCGCAGGTCGCCAAAAATTTACTTGCACCGCACGGATAGGTCTTGGCGGATTTTGTGAACATAAAAAGGTTGCAATCGTTGATTAATAACATTTAGTCAATTTCTAACACATTTACATTCAATTTTTTCAAGGCCCAAGGCCATTCACTCTAGACCACCGTCGAGCTAACTACGCGCGCAATGAACCAACCTATCGCTTTATGCAGCTAATGAACAATTTTAGAAATGTACTAAATTTAAATATGTCGACTGATACTATTAAGTTTTTCAACTTAGGCTATTTCTGAGAGGTCAATTACATGTACAATAAAACCTCTGCATTTCATATTATTTATATTATTTGGTATTATATATATATTTGTATCCTATATTAGACGACGGGCAAAGCCCATATATCTTAACAATAAATAAATAAAACAACATTGCGCATTTAGGGGTTAAAATGCCATAAACTTGAAAAGAAGAGTTTATGTAAAAGTGAAACTTTTAATTACAGAATTGCGAAATAATCGAATCAAGACTGTGAAATCTTAGAATCGTTATGCTGTACATACGAAATTATTTCCCTGCAGCAGTAATGAAAAATCTATTAGAAAGATGCTAATGGTGCCGCTGGTTGGGCAACGGAACAAATATTCCATGTAGGTTGGCAACGGTCAAAATTCCACGTGGGTGGTCCCCTTGATGAAAACTCTCACAGACTTGGACAAAGTTTCACTTCACATTCGGTATTGTACTTCGGGCATAGCGCATATTGAACGGCAGCGGTGTCCGCCGGCAAGGACACAGATCGCTCTCAACAAAAGGTCGTCAATGAATGGCTATCATGTCGCCGTAAATAAACCTCTAGTATTTTGGGTTAACCCCGATGGATGCTGTTCGAAAGTCTAGCTCGGACAAATCCCCTGCTAATGTGGCAAAGAATAGATTTGATTCTTCGAAACCGAAGGTAGCAGTGTTAAATTATGAACAAATTTGCATTAGATTAATTGATTTTTTTGTTGCTCTCCGTGGAATGGTGAGGAATGTGACCGGATTAATGATTTGAATCAACCAAATAATTATATCTAGTTCGGTTGAGGGATATATTAATCTTTTGAATGTTTGATAATGGAATGTTTTCCTTTATTTCGATACATTTTGCGTTTATAATCATATTGTCCGGATGCTAATTTCTAGGTTTGTAGAAGTTTGTAACTTTTAGTTTTATGCATCAAGCATTTACCAGATTTTTACAACACCAAGCTAACGCTTGAGAATGCCAACAAAACTTATGTACCTAAGTGCAAATGGAATTTTCACGTTTCGTTGAGGCATGTAAGCAGAAGATTTTCAGAGTTTTCAATTTCCAATGAAGTATACTATTCATTATGTCAACATTAGACAGTTGTAATTCATATTACTCATATTATCCTGGAAGGTACACACTTTTCAACTGGAAATAATGAACCCTTACATGTAACGCAAGTGAAAGTGTCACTCTGAGTCGGTTGTATTGATGAATCTATTTTCTCTCCCTTGGTAGTTCGACAGTTAATATGCATTTCTGTAATAAATGCACGAAAAGCATTATTACAATTTGCGGCAAGTGAAACATTTGTCTCTGTTCCCGGCGGGATTTTTGACGTATCAAAAATACAAAAAATAAATCACATACCGAAGTGCACCCTCTCCTGAAGTGCAACAACGAATTTTGGTGGGGTTGATAACCCTGAAATTCAATTTACACTCTCTTTGCGGCATTTTTTACTGCATATTTCTGCTAGCACGGTAGGGAGTAACAATAACAACTGTTTGTCACATTGATTACACGGGAAATTGGAATTAGGCAGGCCTGAGAGGGTAGCTAGGGAAGTAAGCCCCTAGTTTGTGTTCTGTTTTTGCGTGCACATATAACTGTCATCATCAATATGCGACGGAAAATAACTGCTAGGCTCATAAATTAAAAGGGTGCTTGGCAGGAATGGGTTCATCAAACTATTCGTTTTGTTTCATGCCTGTTGGTGCAATCGGTGTAAACGTCGACTGTCAAGGCCATGTAGTATCACGCAGTTACATTTGAAACGAAACGATGTGATAGGATGCGAAAAGTTCAAATGTATTTGGAAACCTTATGAAGGTTCGATTCAGAGTGGAAGTTTGCAGGTTTATACGAGCGGAAATAAAAAGTTTGCGTGTTTCTTCGGAAAAATTTAATAAAATTTTTGTTTACTATACTGGGTAGCACTTTGTGAAAACGAAAACGGAACTGTAACGTTTGAATGAAAGATTTCAAACATCATAAGCTTTCTTATCACTCCATGGAATTTCATCGTCAGTATGTCGTTGGATAGAAAAAAAGTTCAGCAATTTTTTAGTGGAATGATTGTAACCATTAGGCATTTGCTAAATAGTTAAAATTGACTTAAAAGTGAAGTCACTGGACTGCATTTTCAGTGAGTTAGAGACTCTTTTTGATTAACTCAAATAACAAAATAACAATTGCAATTATACATAACTAACAGATATGTTATTACAGCCAACTTGGACTTTCTTAGGGCCTTCTGTGCGTTCAATTTAAAATCCGAGAGCTGACCGATGAACTTGGCCTACTGAGCTAGAAGGTGGAGTGGTCGAAACGTCGCTGCGGTCAAAAGACATTACAGGGCAGGGAAATCCGAAGTATTAACGAGTACTGGCGATGCAGACTGAGATACCTCTGCTGCGACTTTGACTACGGGACCGGAGTGAGATTGATGGCACGACATAGTACGGGTGTGGCGATTCGTCCTGAGGATCACGATTAGGTCAGAGCCGACAGGGGCTCTTATAGTGCTTTGCAGTGTGCGTCCCAGCTGAGCACCGACAGCTGACCGACGACCTTGGGCTGCTGTGCTCACGACACCGATCACATGACTGGGAAGAGATATTGGTGGCAGTATACAGTACGGCTACAATGGTTCGTTCTGAGGGTCTCGACGGGATTAGTGCTAATAGAGACCTTGTTGCGTGCGTCCCGATTGAAATCCGATAGCTGACTTTAAATTACTGAATTCTAGCGGATTCGTAGCCATGTCTCTGCATGCAAAAACATTTCAGAGGCAGAACGATCTGGCATATTGTCGCGTACTTGCTTGGAGGTACAGGTTAAGAGACCCCTGCCTCTACGACGACCACAAGACCGGAACGACTTTGATGGCAGGATACAGTAGGGCTGTGGCGATTCATCTTAAAGGGTCACGATTGGGTCAAAATCGACAGGGGCTCTCATAGTGCCTTGCAGTGTGCGTCCCAGCTGAGTTCAAACAGCTGATCAATGAGCTTTATTTAATTTATTCTTGAGTTAGTTGTAGGCATTTATGGTTCTTCGTACCACCTAATAGTATAGTAGACATAATAGTATAGTGTAGTGGTGTGAGTAGACGTGATGTTTAAACATCAAATTTAAACACCGATTCTTATAAGAAATAAAGTGCTAATAAAATTTAGTGAAGTGCCTGCGGATAAATTGTCTTCCCAGCGATTAACTGAGCTAAGTATAATTTAGTAATTTATAATATATGTGTATTTAAGATTGAAAATAAAGTGTAATATTGTGGATTATTTCATAGCCTTTATGCCGCGGCGGCTGCGTACTAAGCCAAAGCGAATAAAATGCATGAGTGTACAGAGTGCGAACAGAAAATTGCGAGAGGAAATGAGTATGTGAAGTGCGCGGGAGAATGCAAAAGAGTTTGGCATGTCTCCTGCGCGGGACTAACTAAAAGCGGCATTCATGCCATGAGCGAGAATAGCGTGCTGCTGTATGTATGTTTTAACTGCCGAAAAAACTTTCGGGAAAGCAAACAGAGCAAAGTACCCAAAGCGAGCAATAATGATACGAATGAGAGTGTGACTGGTATACGTATGAGTGATGCGTGCATGAAACAGATGACTGATGCGTGGAAGCAGATCATATGTGAGGAACTTACAGTGATGACCAAAAGTTTTATGACAACAATGGAAAATAAAATGACAGAAATTGTAAAACGTGAAATTTCAAACATGAAAGATAAAATTTGTACTGATGCATGTAATACCCCAATTGTTCAAAGTAGCTGGTCCCAAGTTGTTCGTTCTGGAACAGCTGATAAAATATATAGAAATCATACACCGAATATGAATAAAAGAATTTCTGAAGATGATGGGGGACTTCTTAGAAGTGGAAAACGTAGGAGAATAGCGAATAGCGGCCAGGATGAAATTCAGCAGATGTCTGCCAAAATGATTGATAACCAAAATAATATTGGTATGACCAAAATTTCTGAAACAGTTTGCTTTAAACCTATAACTAGCCAGTCTGTTGACATGACTAAAAAAGATATTCGTCATTCATTAAACGCGGTTACTTCAGGAGTAAAAACGGTTCGTTATTCTGAATCAACAGGTGAAGCGTTTGTCAAATGCATTACAAAAGAAAAATCAATGGAACTACAAACGAATGCACAAGAATTATTAGGAAATAAATATAAAATAGAAATTCGGGAGCCAACTAGACCAAAAATTCGTATTGTAGGATATGAGAAAGATGAAAACGATATTGATGGTAGTAAATTCATTAGAAGCCTAATTGAACAAAACGATATTCATGATAAAGCAGACATCAAAATTGTAAAATCATTCAAGAATGAAAAATGGAAAAATAGTTCAATGATATCGATTCTGGAAGTAGATGCCGTTACGTTTGAAACTATTATAAAGAAAAAGAAGGTAAATATTGGATGGGACAGATGCAAAGTGTTTGAAGAGATTAGCGTAATGCGTTGTTATAAGTGTTGGAATTATGGCCATAAAATAGCAGATTGTAAAGAAAATGTTTGCTGTCCCAAATGTGCAGAAAATCATGATATAAATAATGATAATGATATGTTCCCTAGAGGGAAGGATGTGAGTCTCACATTGTGAGATTTACATATGTTATTCAAAATGAGCCCCAAAATACTTCCTTGGGGCACACCTGCAGAGATGTTAAATGTTTGCGAACAGACACTATTCAGAGCTACCTGAAATACTCTGTCAGACAGATAGCTTCTGATGATCTTGATTAGATATATCGGAAAATTGTATTGATGCAGCTTGAACACCAGGCCATCGCGCCACTAATTGTCGACTGCCTTTTCGATATCCATTCGATATAGTGCCATTGCTGTCGTCTTGGATATCGACTTGTTCCGCTAGGTCAGTGATGGCCAAACTGCGGCCCTTCTCGATAATTTGTGCGGTCCGCCTGATTTGAGGGACGGTGGACTTATGAGTAAATGACACAGGGGTCACTCAGTTTAGTCATAATGACTCGTGCATGTTGTAGACCTTTCCTAAATTCCTTTCCGATGGTGTTTCCTAAATGGCTTTTGCTGTCGCATATTTAATATTTTGTTATGCGCCGGAATAGTCGGAGGTCGTTGCGGCCCGCGGAACTCATGAGACGATCAGATTTGGCCCGCACCATGCCTATGCCTGGGCACCATTGCGCTAGATTATGCTGGTAACTTGATGTAGTTGATGGATGATGGTTCTTCCCTTGAGGAAACTAACGGTTTCTTCAGGAAGACACTGGCTATTCATGCCACACCCTGTTGCTCGAATAAAATAATTACGTGCAATGTTGCAATCCCCAGCTGTCATCGATTCAAACCAGCAGCGCAGGCAATACTACTGCAAGAAAGGTGATGTCAGAATGTTCAAGAACAAGGAAACCAGGGGTGAGAAACAAACGTCAAATGCATATGATTGCTGTGTAACCGTTTTTTCTGACGTTTTAGTCCAAGTGACCGTTAGCCATCCCGGTGTCACTCGTTGCTGGGCTCCAAACAACAATGGCCGTTCCGAGAGAGCCTTAGAGAGTCGCCATCTGAAACAAATAATCTATCAACAATGCAGCTGCGTCTGTCAGTACTGTCGCACGCACATATTATTCTGTGATCAACAGACATTTGGAATAAATAATTTTTATAAAATCTGGATATGTAATTCCTTTTCATGATCATTTTACCACAGTACAGGGAACCAGCGATTTAAGTTAAAGATCTCGAGTTTTTCGATGCAACATATAATAATAATACACTCAAGGAACCTTTCTCTGAAGCTTTCATTTTAAATAATTCATAAAAAGCTGCTAAAAATTCAGAAAAATCTGCTCAAAAATGTTTTTGATTTGAGATGGCGTCTCTCTATCTTTAACAGGCTCTCTAGTCGTTACTCTTTTTAAGGCTCTCTAGGGTAACCAACCTATTTTGGACCCCATCAGCAGCTGTACATAATTTGGACACTTCCATTTGATTTTGCTGTAAGTGTCCAAATTATGTACAGATGCTGATTGGGTCCAAATTACGTTGATTACCCTAATCGGTGTTTTCACAAGTCTCGTGTTCGATTGAACTTACTTTTGACAACTGATTCTGTTCGATTGGAATTTTCGGTTTAAGATGGCGACTCTCTACACTCAAATTATTCTGCACATAACTAATAGTAAATTTCCGTATGAAATTCCATATGATTATCATGAGCCGCATATAAACACGATTCTTCCAAAAATACCCATAAAAATTATACGCGTATGAATAGTATGTGTAATTATACACATAAAAATTATACGCATATGAATACTATGTGCTAGTTTTTCGCTTGCACATAAATGATAACTGTTTGGCACATAAAAATCATTTACTGAGCACATTGCAAAAATCTATATGTGGGACACATAGAAACTATACGAAAAGTTTTCTCAGTGTAAGGCTCTCTAGCCGTTCCACACTCAAAAAAATCGACACGTCGCATCCACGTGAAAAATCATGCAAACTTCTGTACAGCAACTTACATGAACTTCATGTACTAGTTAATGGGAGGTTTGATAAAATTTACCAGGATCGCACGTAAACTTAGTATTAGTGCGAGTTACCAATATTTAACGTGAATGTTACATGAAAAGTGTGATGGATGAGAATTACTTATGTTTTCACGTAAACTTGACGTGCCGATTTTGTTGAGTGCATATATTTTATATGGAAATGATTTCCCGCGCAGTGTTTTGACGTTTTGGACTGCGGTCATAGAAAAATGACGACATACCGGGGGGTCGCCGGTAATGCTTTATTCAATGGAAATTCTAATTGCCGGCGAACTACTTGAAGGATGCTCTCTTCACTCCTACATGAGAAAGAGATAGCATGATTACATACCCTTGAAGAAAACAGGAAATTAGAATGTGATAGAATAAACTAGAATATTCTTGAGCGGAGATACGCAATTTCTAGACGCTAGCAGTAGGGTATAAAAGAAGAAAGTAGAAGAGAGAGCCAGGGGCGGACTGGCCCACCGGGCAACCGGGCAAATGCCCGGTGGGCCCAGTCAAAATTTCGTCGTTACACAAAACGAGATGTTCCAAAATTTTTATTTCGGTTAAACTCCTTCTACGACTCACGTATGTTCAATTGCTGGGCCCCCATGATTTATGAAATCAACCGATTTGATGATTGAAAATTCAGCTTCAAATGGGACTGTTGGGGCCCCGAACTTTAAACCAAAATTTCTCTTTCAATTAAACTTTTTCTACGACTCACAAATGTTCGATTGCTGGGGCCCCATGATTCATGAATTGATGATTTAAAATTCAGCTTCAAATGGGACTGTTGGGGCTCCGAACTTTAAACCAAAATTTCTCTTTCAATCAAACTTTTTCTACGACTCACGAATGTTCGATCGCTGGGGCCCCATGATTTATGAAATCAACCGATTTGATGATTTAAAATTCAGCTTCAAATGGGACTGTTGGGGCCCCGAACTTTAATCCAAAATTTCTCTTTCAATCAAACTTTTTCTACGTCTCACGAATGTTCGATCGCTGGGGCCCCATGATTTATGAAATCAACCGATTTGATGATTTAAAATTCAGCTTCAAATGGGACTGTTGGGGCCCCGAACTTTAAACCAAAATTTCTCTTTCAATTAAACTTTTTCTACGACTCACAAATGTTCGATTGCTGGGGCCCCATGATTCATGAATTGATGATTTAAAATTCAGCTTCAAATGGGACTGTTGGGGCTCCGAACTTTAAACCAAAATTTCAATTTCAATCAAACTTTTTCTACGACTCACGAATGTTCGATCGCTGGGGCCCCATGATTTATGAAATCAACCGATTTGATGATTTAAAATTCAGCTTCAAATGGGACTGTTGGGGCTCCGAACTTTAAACCAAAATTTCTCTTTCAATCAAACTTTTTCTACGACTCACGAATGTTCGATCGCTGGGGCCCCATGATTTATGAAATCAACCGATTTGATGATTTAAAATCCAGCTTCAAATGGGACTGTTGGGGCCCCGAACTTTAATCCAAAATTTCTCTTTCAATCAAACTTTTTCTACGTCTCACGAATGTTCGATCGCTGGGGCCCCATGATTTATGAAATCAACCGATTTGATGATTGAAAATTCAGCTTCAAATGGGACTGTTGGGGCCCCGAACTTTAAACCAAAATTTCTCTTTCATTTAAATTTTTTCTACAACTCACAAATGTTCGATTGCTGGGGCCCCATGATTCATGAATTGATGATTTAAAATTCAGCTTCAAATGGGACTGTTGGGGCCACGAACTTTAAACCAAAATTTCTCTTTCAATTGAACTTTTTCTACGACTCACGAATATTCAATTGCTGGGGCCCCGTGATTCATGAAATCATATAAGTTGAGCTGTTGGAGTCCAAGCTCCGAAAATATTACCAGCTTCAATTCTGAGTATTTAAAAGTAGAATTAGTATTTCATCCGCAGTTATTTGACTACTTATAAATATCGAACTGTCGGCTTAAGCTCCATACTTAGTTTACTTCAGTGGCGACGGTCCGTTAGCGATCCTGCGCCGAATGAATTATGGTCCTCCAGCACTCAATCCTGGGCTACCTGCCTTCAAACCCCTCGAACACCAGCTAAACGTGCATCATCCTCGATAGCGCACATCTATCAGTGCGATGTCTACTCCGAAGTCTACGGCCTCTTCTTGATTCTATGCTTAAAATAATATTGGTTACTCTTTCGTCGGGCATTCTAGACACGTGACCAACCCAGCGCAGACTGTCCCCAAGCATTCGTCGATCAGCTTCTTTTAGCGTCTATGATTCATGTCCGTAAACAGCCACCGAGAGGATTAGTGTTCTCTAGAGCGTCAGTTTATGCGAATTTGCATGCTACGGGACTTCAGCTACAAAATGTAATGCCTGCGTAAAGGCCAATTCGCAGCTGCAATTAGTCGTTTTATTTTGCGACTTACATCGTTGTCACATATCACGAGCATACCAAAATATATTCAGTTCCTCTTCGACACCAACACCATTTGGATTTCCACGCCATGTACTTCGTTTGGCGGTGTTAATGGTAAGTCCCAATTTCTCAATAAATAACCTAAAGGCTTCTTTCGCTACTCTACTTTTGATTTCGGTGATATCGACGTCATCCACAAAATCAAGAAGCACGTGAGGTCTCATCTGCTATTCGGACTCATAATTTTTACTCATCCAGCGTCACACGAAGCAACGTAACTAGTTCTGTGGAAAAACCATGTCCTAGCGTTAACTGTCACAGCTCATTTCGTTTTACTGAATCGTATGTCGCCTTGAAATCCATAAAAATATGATGAATCTGCAAATTGTACTCCCGGAACTCGTCAGTTACTAGACGCAGGGTAAATACCTGATCCATCGTGAAGCGACCCTCATGAAAACCAGCTTGAAACTCGCCGACGAAGAACTCAGCTAACGGACTCAGCCACACACGATAGGGAGAGCACCTTATAGGCAAAATTGAGCAACGTAATGTATCGATAGTTTGTACTCTCAAGTCGATGTCCGTTTTTAAAATTATGGGAAATGAGGCCAATCAACCACTCCTTCGATATTTATTTTCCTCTCATATTCGATTCCCGACAATGAGGTGGCGAATTGTTTCGTACAGCTGCTCGCTCCTCGCTATTAGAAGTTCAGCCAGGATACCATCCTTTACAGCACCCTTACCGTTTTTCAGCTCACTGATTGCTCTTTTGACCTCCTCCTGTGTTGATGGCTCCACAGTTTGGCCGTCGCTCAAAATTCTTATCCTGTACCTGCTAATCTTCGTGTTTACTTCTCTATTCAACAGCGTCTGGAAATACTCTTCCACCTGGCTGCTGCCGTCAGGTTGCAGGTTGCCAGCACTATCATTGCACATCACAGGCATGGCAAAATTCTTGCACCTGACCGTTTTGTGGAAACTCCGTGTGTCGTTGCTGGCGAACCTCTCCTCTGGACTGGCGAGCATGTGCTCTTCGTACTGACATTTTTAGACGGTTCTTTCTTCCGCAGCTCTACCAGGACGAACCAAAAAGATTCGCGCAGAGTCTCGACCATTCCTCACATTGGAATCGTGTGAAGAAATTCTGCACAGGATTCGCACAGAATACCTTGCTTATAGAAGCAGAATTCTTATAGGAGAATCCAAGAGTTTAATCCCAGGGATAGCTATAACTCGGCACGGGAATCGCCTGCACTATGAACTGTTTTGTTCTGATGTGTAGACGCAGTAAGCTACTCATATATATTGAACTGTTGACATCCTATCATTTATAAAATCAGCTTATTTGATACTTGCAATTTTGCATGTCATTAGCCCTATAACTTAAAATCTGCAGAAATATAAATGCAGATGCAGAATGCAGAAATATAGATGCACAGTGGCACTTATCAGAATGTGGAAAGTTCTCTTCCGGGTTCGCTGAAGCACGGTCAGTAAAGAATCAAATATTCACGCTGCGGCAGATCCTCCAAAAAGTTCATGAATACAAAATTCTACGCACAATTATTTCATTGATTTCAAAGTTGCGTATGATACCATCGACCGTAAAATCATGGCCATTCTAACCTCGCAGGGTACTTTATCAACGTGATGGTCCCTCATGTGGGCTGTTCAACATGCCGTTACAGGATGTTATGAAAGGAGCAACACACAGGCACAATCTTCAGCAAATCTAGTTAGTTCGTCTGCTTTGCCAATGAAATGGATATTGTCGATAGAACAACATCTGAGGTGGTGGCTGAAAAAACTAAAACTCAAAGTAGCGAAGATTGGGTTGAAGAAAAATGCGTCCAAACTAAAGTACCGTGAACCGCTAATATGACGCACACGCTAAAAGCTGGTAACTCGGTCCTAATAACGACTGAGTGTGTTTTGTTTCGAGCATCGAGCCGCTATGCTGCCCGTTCTCCCGATATTCGACACTCCACAGTGCCTGAGTCGAGTCAAGTTGCACGGGGCCCCTAATCTCAAAGGCCCGGTGGGCCCTTTGGCTCCCAGTCCGCCCCTGGAGAGAGCGGCCATAAGTAATGTATTCGTGATACAGTAAAGATCTTTCAGTACAACAAAAAGTAAAATGAAGATGTAAGAATGTTAATAAATCTGTGAAAATAAAGACTATTAAATTGAAGTTGAGTGTTAAGTTTTTTTTGAAGGCAATACGCAGTCCTCTTCTGCCGGCAGTCTTACAGTCCGCCACGAAGTTTTGTTTAAGTGGTAAACAGTCAGATTGGCAGCCAGGATTTCCGACTCCAACACCGGCTTTGGATTAACATTTCAAACAGCTTGGAGAGGGCTTGTGTTTGTATTTCGAATATAGGCTTCAATCCCTTTATCCATTTTTAAACCTATACAAGTAATAATAATAATAAATTTTAAAAAATCTACATGCTGTTACAATTCTACAAGAAGTTACCAAAATTACAAGTCATAAAATAAATAGTATTAAAGTTAACGTAATTGTCCTCTGAAGTAGCAAGAACAAGCGGATGGGTAGATATCTCTGGAGAATAGAAAGATCTTTACCAAGTTTCACCACTGGGATAACTTTAGCTAACTTCCACGTAGGGTAAAGAACCGGTTTTAAGCATTCTAAGCGGGTCACTGATTGTTTTATTTACCTTATTACAAGCGATGGGTTGACTAAGCGGGGGGATATCAGCATGCCAATCTTCTTGCTACCTTTAGTTCTTCAAGCTGTTAGGTTGGGAGTACTGACAGGATTTTTGAGAACCTGTATTTCGGTACTGGAAGGAACACTACCGGTAATACCAGTACTGGTACCGGTACCCAAAGCTTTAAAAATCCTTGTTCTTTGATAAATCTGCTAATACTTTTATTTGAGGTCCAATTCTTAAGTCACTTCACCTCACCTTGCAATTACCATTTCATTTGTACTGTCACTTAGGTAACAGGTAACAGGTAACGGTACTTTCAAAATCGCTAATTGTGTTCTCATCTAAGATATATGAGAATAGGGCCCTTGTAAAAATGAACAGAGTTAGCGGTTGCAAAAATTGGACTGATTCCAAACGACATCTGGCGAAAGTCGGGAGGCTACGATGGGTCGGCAATGTCGCAAGGATGACGGATGACTGTGCAGCGAAATCTGTTCTTTTCAAAAACCCCACCGATACCATGAATAGAGGGGCCCAACGACCAGGTTGAAGTCGACTTCGAGAAGCTCAATGAATTGCTGACAAGTAGCCTAGGACCAAGTACAGTGGAGACAAGTTTTTGATACAACACGACCCCCCGGCTGTATGCTGCTAGAGGAGAAGCTTGCAAAATTCAACTTTAAGATGCACAGAATATTCAATGTACTGTTCACCATGCGAAAGCGAATCCGCCAGACGCTGAAAATGCTTTTTCAGAATGTATCGCTGAAGGACAGGCTGTACTCAGGTTACCGAAAAGCATAGTCCAATACTAGCGTTGAGCCTTGAGTTACATCGAAGCGAATTCATTCCGCAGAGTGTTTTGGTGTACAGGTCTAATCGAACTCCTTAAAGCTTGAATTGCTATAGGCGTCCGAAGTCCATTCTAATTTTTCCTTCATGATCAGCTAGCCCTATTCATTCCAATAACTAATGCTCAATAATTTCCTCAATCTCGTTACTGGTGTTAAATCGTTGTAGTAACTCATCCGCTAGCTTTATCAAAATATAGCGCGAAGTTTTAGAAATTATTTTAAAATTGTTATCTTCGATTTTAAGGTCGAATTTTAGAAAAATTGCATAATTGATAATTACCGAAAGTACCGGTTTTCTCTTGTGCCAGTACCGGTATTTCGGTACTGGAAAATCAGGCGGTAGTACCGGTATTCCCGGTTCCGGTACTCCCGGTATCCCAACCCTAGCTGTTACCATTGGAAGACACTATTGTTGACCTAAACTTTTGATTTTTCGCTTTAAAAGTTGGAGAGATGGAACTAATTTTGATCAGGCGGAACATATTTTCACCGTCAAAGTGCTTTTTTAAGCAGTCCTGAAATCTGAGTTTTTATGCACCCCCATAAAAAATCCCTCAAACTTTTCCCCCTATTCAGTAAGTTCGCGTTCCTATCCGCGACCTACTAATCGGCATCTGCATTGATAGATTTGATATTTTTGGTCGGTAGATGCGTAAAATGCCATCCGTCTAAATTGCTTATCGGGGCATACACTCACCGCACCGTTCGGTAAACGGTATTCGTCGTCTCTTTGGTTATCTAGTGTTCTTATGGGAAGCTGCGACGTTTGACGTCTCACTCGCTGTTCATACGGATGCACATAAGAAGGACTCCATATAAAGTAGCGGCCAAAATTGCCGAATGTAAAATTTCACATTTTAGCGCATGCTTAAACGCGGTTTTGTGGTAAATTGTCTATATTTTTATGATTCGCGAATAAAATTTTGATAGAAATAAGCTGTCAAAGTTGCCCATTTCAAAAGTTTGAAAAATAGGTCATTTTAAAAAAAGTCAAAAAATTAAATACTTATCGCGGATGTAAATATTATTGTTATATATCATTTTAAAACTGATACTTTAGCCTATCAAAAAATGAAATGAAAACAAATTTAAACTCAATGAGGTGCGCGATAGGCTACTTATAATAAAAATGAAATTCTCATAAACTTTAATCAAAAAAGCAACTCTTGTCGCCTCTTGTCGCCGCAGTTTCTTACAGTGCGTCTGAAAGCTCGAAGTATGTTGTATCAAAAGATGAATTAAAAGTTTGCTATAATTTGTCGTTTTCCGAAAAAAAAAAATAATTTTAAAATTGACAAGTCTTTAAAGTTTTAAGTACTCTTTCAACAAATTTGATTAACTTTGTTACTGAATTTATTTAGTGCCTGAAGAGAGTTTCAATGAGAAAATGGGAGAGTCCCTGCGAAAATTTTTTTTTATCAAGACAATATTTATATTTATTTATTTATTTATTAATATAACATTCATCTGACTAATTGTCTTAATGAAAAATTTCGAAAAGTGACACAAAAATATTATAGTCTACACAATAAAAGCTTTTGTCGAAATTTGTTAGACGGCACACCAAAGTCAAACAGGTCTTCTACTATACGAAAGGTACGCATGCAGGAGGTTAACGGTTCGTTGAATCCAAACGTCGTGCGGTGAAAGCGGGGCTGAAGCAAACCATTAGAACGGAGGGTACGTTGCGCGGCACGAAAGTTGAGCTGCGATAGAATTCTCGGGCTATCGATTTCACTATTTATCACTTTTGCTACAAACATTGCTTGCTCAATCTTTCGGCGGCGTTCAAGAGTGTCGATGCCAAGAAGGCGGCAGCGGTCGGGATACGGGGGCAAGTTCGCCGGATCACGCCAAGGTAGATCACGTAGTGCGAATCGGAGGAACCGTTTTTGTACACGTTCTATTCGTAAGCTCCAAACAAGTTGTTGAGGACACCATACTAAACTTGCATATTCAAGTAGCGGTCGCACCAGTGAGCAATATAAGGCCTTTAAGCAATGAGGATCGTTGAAATCCCGAGCAATTTTCGAGATGAAGCCAAGCTGACGTGTTGCCTTAGCGATGACGTTTGTGCGGTGTGAATTGAAAGAGAGCTTCGCATCTAACAAAACACCCAGGTCGCTAACGTGATCTACTCTTGCTAGTTCCTGGTTGTCGATCTGATACTGGAACACTATTGGATTCACAGTGCGGTGAAAGGTAATAACATGACACTTAGCTATACTAATAAGTAACCGTTACTACGGCACCAGCTTACGAATACCTCCAGGAGCTCTTGTAATCGGCGACAGTTTTCGATGGATCGTATCGGCATATAAAGCTTCAAATCATCGGCGTACACAAGTTTTACGCCAGCACCCAACAGTAATGTAACATCGTTGAAAAATAGTGCGAATAATAGAGGCCCCATGTTACTGCCTTGTGGGACACCAGAATTATTAGTAAACTCAGTAGAACAACATTTATTAAGCTTTACACGGAGAACTCTTTCGCGCAAGTACGAACTCAGCCATGCAGTAAACTTCTGTGATGCACCAAGCCGCGAGATTTTCTTTAACAATATGCCATGATCTATCCGATCGAACGCCGCTTTCAAGTCGGTATAGATTGCATCAACTTGAGCCTTCTGCTCCATGTGTGTAATGCATGTAGACGTAAAATCGAGAAGATTTGTGCAAACAGATCGACCAGGCATAAATCCGTGTTGATCAGTCGAGATATAGTTTTTTGTTCGGGATAAAACGAAAGTGCTTACAATTATTTCGAACAACTTCGAGGCAGCAGAAACGCTGGTTATGCCACGATAATTCCTTACATTCCGACGATCACCACTTTTGTATACAGGAAACATAAAAGACTCCTTCCAGATTGTAGGAAATATGCCTTGCTCAAACGATTTGTTGAATATACACCGCAGAGGATCGGCCAGTACAGCTGCACATCGAGCAATAACGACAGATGGAATACCATCCGGTCCCGCAGAGAACGAGCGTTTCAATTTTTTTGCAGCAGCTAGAACCATATCAGCAGTTATATCGAATGTGTTCATGTCAACTAAATCAACAGGAACAGACTGTGAGGCCGTCTCAGATTCCACCTCGGATGCAGTATCAACGGCAAAAACGGAAGCAAAGAATGTTGCAAATAGTTCACACGAATCCAAATTCGACTTTGATTCCGTGTCGTCAAGATAAACATTGCAGGGAATTGAAGCACATTTCCGTTTTGAGTTGACAAAAGTCCAAAAATTTTTTGGTTTCCTTCGAAGATCAGTTTGAACACGCATGACGTATGATTTGTACAACGAAGCATTTACGCGTCGGTATTCATCGCTCAATTGTTTAAAATTACGCTTTGCCGCGCTAGTTTCCAAAAACGGTATTTGCGATGCCAGAAATTGCGCTTTCGTTTCAAGAAACGCAGATGCGGGGTAGTCCACGGGGGTGAAACAGGCTCCTTCACTAGCGGTAAATGACCGTTTAGCCATTGATACAGGATATCACAAAACAGCTTAGCCATATCATCAACGTTGTCATGTTCAGTCAAAATCGCCCAGTTTACGTTTGCCAAATAATCCGTCAAAGCGGCAAAATCTATTTTGCGATAATTCAATGTATTATTTTCGGTCAATGTACATTGCCGGACGTACATTATCGGATACATTCGATCATTTTTCCCCAAATCACCCTAAATATGAGTTCTTATAAGTTTAAATCACTTCTTTTGTAACAAATATAACCTAGAATCAATTTGAAACTAAAAAATAATTTTGGCCAAAAATCGCAATTTTTCGACTATTGTGGGATGGTGGGAGAACAAAAGAGGCAAACATACACTCAAAAAAATCAGCACGTCAAGTTTACGTGAAAACATAGGTAATTCTCATCCATCACACTGTTCCGGGATTTACCGGGATCGCACGTAAACTGGTTAGTATGAGAGCGAGTTACCAACAATTCACGTGAATGTTACATGAAAACTGTGATGCATGAGAATTACCTATGTTTTCACGTAAACTTGACGTGCTGATTTTTTTGAGTGTAGCAGTGCACACGGTCCGACTACAGAGCAGTGTTGTCAAAGCAAATAACATTGAAAACCATCGTTGCTTTATTAAATCACTGAGAAAATCTTCGAAAATTATTGAAAAAGCTGTCTTTTCTGTTGTTTTTAATAAAGAAAAATTAATTATGAACAACCTGCTGAACAGGTTTCGTCAATTCAGAATTTATTTTCAGTTTTGTTATAAAATAATAAAACTTTCGGCTAGTAATAAAGCCTTAGATAATAGAAAAAAGTTAGTGAATAATATGGTATGTGACAATTGAGTGCTTGACTTTTAGAGTGGTTGTAATCAGTGCTGAAAAATGCGATGGATTGGTTAGTAGCGAGGTGGTGATTGCCTTCAGGAGCTGAAAAATGTACGTTTTTGGACAACATTTTTTAAATCATCATATTTCTTGTCGGAAACCCAGTAAATTGTGTTTGTGTGAATCAAATCTAGGCTTAAGTGATTTGTGAAGATCTTCCTATCAAAAGGTTTTGAAAATATGAATAAAAATTGATCTGCAAACCGTTAAGCTATTAGCGCTCAAAATCTTTCATTTTTTCTGGATGTTCGCATTTTTTGATTTTTTGGAATGACACCCTATACTATAATATACTATACTAAATAAATAATTATTAATATTTTTTGAAACGATGGTTCTACAATTGATGTAGGGGCGGTAGGGGAAAGAAATGAAAATTTTTGGTGAAGGAGGGGAAGAGCGGAAAAGAAAGGAGGGGGGCGGGAGATATTGGTAGTTACGCTTGACAAGTAGTCATTTTGACTCCTACCTTTTGTCCAATGCTGGAGGGTGCATGAGTCGAACCAAGCTATAATCTGAGATTATAATCGGATTCGAACCCACAACACCCGCCAGGGCATGTGGTTCGCTGGTACTTGTACCTTTGAACCATAGAGGTGCTGGACAAAAGGAGACTGCAAAATCCACTTATCAAGATAGCGACGCGTTTGGTTGGGTTATCATTTCTTTCCCCTACCGTCCCTTCATCAATTGTAGAACCATCGTTTCAAAAAATATTAATATATATGTATGACCGCATTTCAACGTCAAGACTAAAAACTTGAGATTAGTCTAAATAACTATGAATATAAATGCAGTGGCGACTCGTGGTGGTTTAGCTTACCTGTTCAACCAGCGAAAAATTCAAATTAATACGCAGCTTTTTTTATTATCGAAATTCTATATTTTATTCATAAAACATACATTAGGGGTATTCCCGTACCGCTTGCTATGGTGCGTAAACGGTGTATTTCATGTATATGCTGCCGCAATTCGCATAGCAGTTCCGGTTTCTATGGAAGCGGCAGAGTAGCGGCAGTATAAATACGCAATACTCCGTATACGCAACATAACAAGCGCTACGTGAATACCCCTATTATTTAAATAACAACGGAAAACGGCGGTTTACTTTACCAGCAAACTCGTCTCTGAATTTTAACTACGAACCTAAGACTTTCCGTTCAATTTACCTATTGAACCAAATTCAAGAATAACCACCACACGCACCACAAGCAATATGCGTAAGTTGTTCAATGCTAAAGATGAACGAGTTAATGAGAAAATTTTGCGAATAATGCATGCCATCCCCTTCGTACCAATACATTGTTCCTGGTGCTAATCTCTAAAGCAACGTTCAAGCGTCGTATTGAACGTTTTGCTCATTAGCTTCGTGACTAGATAAAATGGAATCAAAGCGCAGGCCATAGGGATATGTGGTAGTAAGTTGTTCAATGCTGAAGATGAACGAGTAATGAGACAATAATGCGCCCGCGCTTTCGAGTAAAAGCTGTTTCACATTCTCTCTTGTGCATTGAGATCAAAGCAACGTTCAAACGTCGTGTTGAACGGTTTGCTCAGCAGCTTCGTAAACTAATTTACCGAATTATTCGTATTGCATATGCGTCGGTTCAAACGAAATCATGAACTAGTGATGAAAAAATTTTTTGTCGGGTTGAATTTTGTTGCCTGTCCTATGAACAGGTTGAACATGCGGACGAGTCGCCACTGAATAAATGTAATTGGTCAGGTAAATTAACAAGGCTTCTATTATCCAATCGCAAAGCGGGGCTTTCTACTTTTATATTTTTCAACAGTGCACACTTACAAAACTATAGTCAACAGGTGGAAATGCGATCTGGCAAACGTTGAGTAATTAGCGCATGAATCTCATTATCATTTGGTGATGTTCGCAGTACAGTGCATTGAAGCTGATTTCGAATATTCCTGTTATCACTAAAGTCTTTCAACTATACAGACTTACGCTGTATGTTTTGAATCTATAGTCTCATATTTTTGTTAGTGGGTATGTGATATGTGGTATGTGATAACGGCTCTTCTTTCAAAAACGAATGTCTGGCAGGCAGCTATTATACTTTAACCCTTTAAATGACGTCCAGTAGTATTCTGGCTAATTCGTTTGAATGGAAATCGTTTGATAGTCCTAAGCTACTTACAACGTACGACGTCTGATGGTTTGGTTATGCTTACTGGACAATAATATGCTTCTGTAGATATTATTAAAAGCCATTTGGCTGCTAACGGGTTTCATAAAACCAGATTGCAAACTTCAAAACCGGTCGCATCGGAGCAGTGAACAGAGTATTGACACCAAGTTAAATTCCATCCTTGATTTGTGCAGTATATGCGCTGATCAGCCGCGAAATGAAACGGTTTTCAATTAAACAACTTGTCCGAATAGTCGCCTGGGGAGTGCTACTAGTTGCTTTAGTAGAAGGAGATCCTTTTACCAATCCAAAATACCTCGAATTTAATGATCCGTGCGAAGTGGTGATGAAGAGCGGCAAAAAGCAATTTGGAAGCTGTCAACTGGCAAAAGAGTGCAAGTCCATAGGAATTTCTAACGCTTTCATGGTTAACCTTATAGCGAGTACGTGCTTTTTCACCGTCACCGACCCAGTACTGTGTTGTCCATAATTAAAGTTTCATTGTGCAGAAAAAAAGGTTGTGTTCTCTAAATACAGATATATATTTCATTAAATACTGAGATGTATAATTGGAAGTGAAACAATTACGAAAAAGTCTAATGTAATTCTTTTTAATGTTACCGTGTAAGCTTTACAGTTAATGAAAGAGTATGTAGTTGTAATTGTAATTCTTCGTTATACGTTAGTTAGTTAGTTACTCAACTGGGAGAAACTGTTTGAACCACAGTGAACTTTTGCAGAGTCCAGTAATGAATCCCGTACATCCTGCACAGTAACAAAGCTGGAAGAGCAATCGAATAAAAAATGAATGTTTATTTAAAGAACGAAGAATCAAGACTTTTTTCGGCTTCATATTTTATGTTAGTAATGATTGTAAATAATATTTAATTTCTTGATTTATAAACTAGTCGTCATATGTTTTTAAATATATCCTTGGATGATTACTCTTGGGAATTGTTATTATTATTAGTTGAAGTTATAATACCTTAATTTACTGTCACCTAGACGTTAGTGGCTGCCTTACATAAGCAACACGAATGCACCGAAATCACACTAGGCAAAATGATTCGGTAATTACACTAGAAATAGCTCATTTGTTCAAGGTATCAACAAACGCTTAGCGCTTCAATGCATCATTCATGCACTCAGTGCACTCCTATTTTCTATAGTTACTATATATATATAGTAACTATACTATTTTCTTCTCATAATTCCCATGTACCTACTGCAAAACGCAGCATATTGCAGCATTCTCAAAACATTGATTGCAACCCGGAACTAAAAATATCGCAGGATCGCAGCCCACGTGTGAAGAGCGATTCCCGATCCATATGTTCAACAAACGTTTTTTTTTATTTCACACAAACATCCCTGATGGCTGCAGTGCACCATGCACACGACAAACTGTAACAATAACAAGAGAAAATACAGACCATTTGATGTGATCCGATTTGGATGAGTACTGTTTACCAGGAGGAATATCCCTTTTAGATGTCTCGGCGAACACCGCGCACGAGGGGATGATTCATGTGCTGCTGAAGGCTTTTGTGCTCTGTTGCCTCTCGCACAAAAGTAGCTACACCGTCGTCGTCCAGATGGGACATCGTGCTGTTGAAGTTGGAAGAAATTTGAAGCCTTGATGAATTTGACAATAAGAGGTGTGCAAACATTGGGTAAATAAAGTGTGGGTTGCAATATGTCATTCGCCTTGTGATGAGGGTTAGATTGAGAAAGGAAAAATTCATGGCCACTGGTGCTGTCGTAATCGATCACCAGGGGAAGCCAGCCGGTACGGTAAGTTTTACGACGGCATTCCGGAAAGCAGTTATTAGGAGTGCGTCTGTGAATACCGAACCGGGGGTCATTTCGCAATCCTTGCATTGATTGCTGAGCTCTTCAGTATATTGCAAACTGACAATTTGTCTTTCTTCGACAAAAGTGGAACGAAACGTAGAGATAATCCAATCCACATTCGTTTAACAACCGATTCCAAACAGTCTGCTTAAAATTCCCAAAGCGTTTCAGTTTTTTTTCACGCGAACTTGAACCCGCCTCTCGACCCGACAGTGCGCGTAACGACCGGATTGGCGAAGAGCAGAATAAAAATTTGTTGAAAAATTTATTTCCTTCCGGTTGCTAGCTTCTAGGTTCCAGACAGACCGCAAGTATTTTTCCATTCGTGCCCTAGGTGGGGCGGAATTTGATGGGCGAATCGAAAAGTTATCAATCTTGTTAACAGTCGGTGATAGCTGGATTGAATTTTTAATGTTGCTTGATTAAAATTGAATATTTCTGCAGTCCGTTATTAGGACGATCAACTAGTGGAGTATTTCAGTTTATACTGTTATTTTACGTCTAGTGCAGTCGCTATAGCCGACGTTACTTTGCTTTTTGCTTGGACCTATATAAAATTTTGACTGGAAATGATTTGCTCAGAACAATGTTTTCACAATTTTGCCAATCATTTCTAAACAAAGAGCTTTGTAAGGAATCTGCAATTGATGACAACCAAGCAATAATTTTTATAAAACCATATCAGTATCGTGAAAACTAGTTTCCTCATGCTCGAGAAACGGTTGGCCTTTAGTTGAAATGTCATTTTTCATATATGTTTTTCAGCAACATGCCTAACCTGTATGAACCCGTGAAAAAATTGGATAAAAAATTTTTAATTTGTGATAGAGTTCCTTAAGATCGATTGAATTTGACTTCTTTCCCTTCGAAGATATCAAGATTAAAATTTGGGC
Source organism: Sabethes cyaneus (assembly GCF_943734655.1). Classification (NCBI taxonomy): domain Eukaryota; kingdom Metazoa; phylum Arthropoda; class Insecta; order Diptera; family Culicidae; genus Sabethes; species Sabethes cyaneus. The sequence goes on along the minus strand of NC_071353.1, from coordinate 58,619,446 downwards.
TGGGTTTTGGTCACGGGTTTCGTTCAAAAATATTCATATTCACTCACAGTCGACGTTTCATAGGGTATCTTTCTTTTATCAGGTATGTTGTGTCAATGCAATTCAGAAAGTTTCTTTACAACAGATTTAACCGGGGCACATCGAACACAAATTGTATAATGAATTTTCACACGTTGTCTGTCTTGAAGATGAAGAAAACGTCGACTATAACCAAAAATAAATATTTTTGAACGCAACCCGGGACCAAAAACGCTCGTACCTTATTCCCCGCTTTGAGGAAAAACTTTAGCACATAGTTCATTCGACATAAAAACAATCGTGCAGCTCTGCCTTCATGTCGGAGTGGCGAATACTGGTGAGTTGCCTGAAACCAAGGTATTTGTATGATTCGCCTCGAACCATATCCCTAATCATCGTAGACCTCGTAGCTATCAAAACTAGTCAAGCACCCTGCTTGAAGCTGTACTGATCGACATTTTTCAAGGCGATGTTTTTTATTTTTTTTTATTTTTTTTATTTGTTTTTATTTTTTGTGTAAGTTGCAGACTTAAATCCATTTTCAACTCCGATTTGAAGTCCAATACTAAGGCTGATTGAAAGTGAAATTTCAAGCCCAATTTTATATACAATTTGATGTTTGATTGTGGTCCAATTTCAAGCTCAATTTCATGTCTAATTTTAAAGCCAATCCCAAGTCGTAATTAACTTCAATTTCACCTCTGGTGTAAAGTTTACTTTCTAGTTCAATTTTATATCCGTTTCTAGTGAAATTCAATTCTGATTTCTAGTGTGCTCCTAATTTGATTAAAAATCCTAATCTTATGTTTAATCTAAATTTTAATTATTAGTTTAATTCAAATCCAATTTAAATTTCACGGTTGGGCCTAGACTGGAACACACATCCCGCCTTTTCCATGAAAAAGTCCTAATAGTGGAACTTCGAACTTTGCAGTGGTTAACCTAATCGAACGGAGTTTTTGCGATAAATAAATTAATTACGTAAATTTCCTTACAATTAATTAGAAATTTTCTGATCAAAACTTGCTTTGGAAAGATCGGGGTGCCCCACCTTCTAATTAGGTCTGGGTAAGCCAGTGCCAATGTGCAACAAGAAATTTAATGCTCATATGTTGCGCTACTACGGAAACTGCTGAACAATTATTATTTATTCTGTCGAATATGTTATTACGGTCGCTATATACGGTATAGATTAGGATGATCTGACAGCAAAACTTTAACTTTTCTGGCCGCGAAAATATATTTTAAGTAAACATAGCTAGGTGGTTGATTTAGCTTTTTACTAGAGCACCCAGCCAGCACCACCAGCCCATATATCATTGTACAAAAATTATCGTAAATATCTTTTAACAAATTCGGAATCGTAAATAAAGCTTAATAAAGCGCGCACATGTATGTTATGTCGTTTATAATGATAGTAGCTGACAAACATATGATTTTCAGCATAAAATTGTATAGCTGTACGGAGCTGGTCGCGCTTAATCGGATCTTATCGTATTGAAATCTATACCTATAAAGAAGGATTTCTGTCTGTCTGTCTGTCCGTATGTTCCTTATAGAATCGAAAACTACTGAACCAATCGGCATGAAAATATGCATGTAGAGGTTTTTTGGGGCCAGGAAAGGTTTTAGTGATGGTTAGAAACCCCTCCCCCCACTAGGAGCGGGGGCTCCCATACAAATGAAACACAAATTTCTGCATAACTTGACAACTAATCAAGCAAATAGAACAAAATTTGGCATGTGGGTGTTTTCGGTGACAAGAATTTATTCTATGGTAAATTGAGACCCCTCCCCTCTTTATAAGGGGAATTATAACTGCTCTCCTCTTTAAAAGGGGGGCTTCCATACAAATTTCCTCATAACTCGAGAACTAATCAAGCAAATGGAACCAAATTTGGCATGTGAAGGTTTTCGAGGGCAAGAATATTTTCTATGGTAAATAAGGACCCATCCCCACTTTAAGAGGGGGGGCTCCTATACAAACGAAATACAAATTTCCTCATAACTCGAGAACTAATCAAGCAAATGGAACCAAAATTTGACACGTGGGTGTTTTTGGAGACAAAAATTTTTTCTATGATGAATTGGGACCCCTCCTCACTTTAGGAAGGGGGGCTCCTATACAAATGAAATACAAATTTCCTCATAATTCGAGAGCTAATCAAGCAAATGAAACCAAATTTGGCATGTGAAAGTTTTCAAGGGCAAGAATATTTTCTATGGTAAATAAGGACCCTTCCTCACTTTAAGAGGGGGGGCTCCTATACAAACGAAATACAAATTTCCTCATAACTCGAGAACTAATCAAGCAAATGGAACAAAATTTGGCACGTGGGTGTTTTGGGAGACAAAATTTTTTTCTATGATGAATTGGGACCCCTCCCCACTTTAGGAAGGGGGGCTCCTATACAAATGAAATGCAAATTTCCTCATAACTCGAGAATCAATCAAGCAAATGGAACCATATTTGGCATGTGGGTGTTTTTGGAGGCAACCATTTTTTCTATGATGAAGTAGGACCCCTTACCTTTTTAAGAGGGGGGGCTCTCATACAAACGAAATACAAATTTCCTCATAACTCTAGAACTAATCAAGCAAATGGAACCAAATTTATTATGTGGGTGTTTTTGTAGGCAAGAATATTTTCTATGGTATATTTTCTATGGATTTCGCCACTTTAAGAGGGGGGGGGGGCTCTTATACAAATGAAAAACAAATTTCCTCATAACTCGAGAACTAATCAAGCAAATGGAACCAAATTTGACATGTAAGTGGTTTTGGACGCAAGATTTTTTTCTATGGTGAATTGAGACCCCTCTCTTCTTTAGAAAGCGAGTTATGGCCCATCTCCCCTTTAAGAGAGTGGGCTTCCATACAAATGAAATGCAAATTTCCTCCTATCTCGAGAACTAATCAATCAAATGGAACCAAATTTGGCATGTGGGAGTTTTAGATGGCAGAAATTTTTGCTATGGTGAATTACGACCCCTTCCCCTTTTAAGAGGGGAGCTCCCATACAAATGAAATTCAAATTTCCTTATAACTTGAGAACTAATCAAGCAAATGGAACCGAATTTGGCATGTGGGAGATTTTGGAGTCTTGAATTTATTTTACGATAGTTAGAGACCTCTCACCCCTGTGGTAGGGGGATATGGACTCTCATACAAATAAAACAGAAATTTTTGCGAAACTCAAAAACTTATCGAACTCAAGAAATTCGAGACTCTGCCATAAAACATTAGTCAATACAAGACCACAAAAACTATCTATAGTAACACTAGATCATTCAGGACGAGACGGTCGCGAGTGTTGCCGGTGACCCGCCGTCGGAAGCGCCGCCCACTGGGGGGCTAGCAAAACTCGAGATTGTGACAAAGATCATCCGAGATCCATGATTTATGTACAACACAGGTTAATTTGTGGCAATACGAAGTTTGTCGGGTCAGCTAGTACCTATATAAGTGAATCGTTTAAAATTATTCCTCATTGCGTATAGCGCCTCCAAAATGGTACGGATAAGCGGGGTTTGCGTGTCGAATACGATTTTGTTGGATACATATCGGTACATAATTCTCATTTATAACCTTAATATACATGAGAAAATGCTAGCTGGGCAAGCCTAATGCTTTATTTGCTTATTTAGATCACCGTGACACTAATATTATTAGAGCTTGTTGATTCTTTTCGGTGAAAATCAAAAACTGTTGATTTGGTGTGACGTTTCTGCCTACTGTTTTCCTTCGGCCATCATCAGACGTTATACCACGTCAATTCTGCATCATCACTCACAACCAATAATTGGTGGTGGGGAGACTAGAGAGTAGGAAGTAATTTCGGTCTAGTGTCCATACAATCTTATGTTCGAGAAATCCCATGTTTAGGGACTTTTGCGTCAATATTTACCTAAACCAACAGCGCGATTGAATCCGCTCTGGTCTGGTCATGGTCTTCACGTGGTTGAACGCAAGAATGTTGCTGCACTGAGGTAGTATTACAATGAAGTTGGTGAAGGTTCTAGTCTAATAGGTACAAGAGTTCTAATCGATACCTCTACTCCTGCCAAGTTTCATAGAAATGATGGAAATAGAATGAACTCAAGGGTAGTCCAAACCGGTCTTGGGCATTTCTCAACAAAAAAATACAGAATGAAAATGATTTACCGGTTCATATGTTTCTTCCAGATTCTTCATATATTTAATGCGAAATTCATTGCAATCTTTTTGCTGACTGGCTTTTGAATGTTTTTGAAAATAGCGAGTCTAAAGACATTTTTGCAATACTGGAAGTATGCCCTGAGAGCGAGGTAAAGTCATCAGTATCGCATCTTGGTAGGTATTAAAATCTTAGTCTGTGCGAGTTGCCAAAGACTGACATGATCATTGCTGCCTGAGAACCCTATAAGGTTCTATCATCGTTCAACAGATGCAGTAATTTGGAGACCTTTACTCTGAATTCATTAATTTACTCTGAAGAGGGTCTACAACGAAGGTTCAGGGCGTATTTTCTATTTCTTAACCAATCAGCTCGAGTCCCTTACGCGGGAAGGCCGTTGTAAGCTTCTCGGCATGAATACTGACGAGTTTCAACGCGAAATTGCTTCGTGGTAAATTTGATGCTTTGATGATTCCATTGCTATTTATAATATTTTACAGTATTTATCCGAATGTCAGCGAAGTCGCATTACTCTGTAGGTGCTGCCATCCGTTCCTTGCTAGCGCCGCTCTCTACACCTGCTGCTGTTCGACGGTGAATGGCAGAGTATCGCGCCGCCGTGGTTCCACCTCCTTCTACTTACCCCTCGAAGTGGCAACTACCTTCTGCTGCTGGTCCATTTTCCAGTCTAGGTCCTTCCTCTCCGAAGTTCGTCACAAATCTATACCTATAAAGAAGGATTTCTGTCTGTCTGTCTGTCTGTCTGTCTGTCTGTCCTGTGTTCCTTATAGAATCAAAAACTACTGAACCAATCGGCGTGAAAATTTGCATGTAGAGGTTTTTGGGGCCAGGAAAGGTTTTAGTGATGGTTAGAGACCCCTCCCCCCACTAAGAGGAGGGGCTCCCATACAAATGAAACACAAATTTTTGCATAACTCGAGAACTAATCAAGCAAATAGAACCAAATTTGGCATGTGGGTGTTTTCGGTGGAGAGGGGAGGGGTCTCCCTCTTTATAAGGGGAATTATAACTCCTCTCCTCTTTAAGAGGGGGGGTTTCCATACAAATTTCCTCAACTCGAGAACTAATCAAGCAAATGGAACCAAATTCGGCAAGTGAAGGTTTTCGAGGGCAAGAAAATTTTCTATGTTGAATTAGGACCCCTCCTCACTTTAAGAGGGGGGGCTCCTGTACAAATGAAATACCAATTTCCTCATAACTCGAGAACTAATCAAGCAAATGGAACCAAATTTGGCATGTGTGTGTTTTCGGTGACCAGAATTTATTCTATGGTAAATTGAGACCCCTCCCTCTTTATAAGGGGAATTGTAACTCCTCTCTCCTTTAAGAGGGGGGGCTTCCATACAAATTTCCTCATAACTCGAGAACTAATCAAGCAAATGGAACCAACTTTGGCATGTGAAGGTTTTCGAGGGCAAGAAAATTTTCTACGGTGAATTAGGACCCCACCCCACTCTAAGAGGGGGGGCTCCTGTACAAATGAAATACAAATTTCCTCCTAACTCGAGAACTAATCAAGCAAATAGAACAACATTTAGCTTGTGGGTGTTTTTTTTGGTGACAAGAATTTATTCTATGGTGAATTGAGCCCCTCCCCTCTTTATAAGAGGAATTATAACTCCTCTCCCCTTTAAGAGGGGGGACTTCCATACAAATTTCCTCATAACTCGAGAACTAATCAAGCAAATGCAACCAAATTTGGCATGTGAAGGTTTTCGAGAGCAAGAAAATTTTCTACGGTGAATTAGGACCCCTCCCCACTTTAAGAGGAGGGGCTCCTGTACAAATGAAATACAAATTTCCTCATAACTCGAGAACTAATCAAGCGAATTGAACCAAATTTGGCGTGTAGGTGTTTTTAGAGGCAAGAATTTTTTCTGTGATGAATTAGGACCTCTTCCCACATTAGGAGGGGGGGCTCCAATACAAATGAAATACAAATTTCCCCATAACTCGAGAACTAATCAAGCAAATAGAACCAAATTCGGCATGTGGAGGTTTTTGGAGGCAAAAATATTTTCTACGGTGAATTAGGATCCTTCCACACTTCAAGAGGGGGGGCTTCTACACAAATGAAATACAAATCTCCTCATAATTCGAGAACTAATCAAGCAAATGGAACCATATTTGGCATGTGGGTGTGCTCATAACTTTAGAACTAATCAAGCAAATGGAACCAAATTTGGCATGTGAGAGTTTTAGATGGCAGAATTTTTTTTCTGTGGTGTATTACGACCCCTTTCCCTTTTAAGTGGGTGGACTCCCATACAAATGAAATACAAATTTCCTTATAATTTGAGTACTAATCAAGCAAATGGAACCAAATTTAGCATGTAGGAGATTTTTGAGTCTTGAATTTATTTTATGATAGTTAGAGACCTCTCACCCCTGTGGTAGGGGGATATGGACTCTCATACAAATAAAACAGAAATTTTTGCGAAACTCAAAAACTAATCCAACTCGAGAAATTCGAGACTCTTCCATAAAACATTAATCAATAACAAGACCACAAAAACTATCTATAGTAACACTAGATCATTCAGGACGAGCCGGTCGCGAGTGTTGCTGGTGACCCGCCGTCGGAAGCGCCGCCCACTGGGGGGCTTGCAAAACTCGAGAAGTGACAAAGATCATCCGAGATTCATGATTTATGTACAACACAGGTTAATTTGTGGCAATACGAAGTTTGTCGGGTCAGCTAGTAAAATTTATAAAATAAGCGAGGGAACCATGACTTAAATTCATTCTGGCCGCAAAATTTTTGTAATTTCGTATAAAGTTGCCTCTCAACCTATCCTTTCACATATTTCTTTCAGGTTTTAAGATAAATGTTAAATTAGAATTACCTACTCATCCCTTCCATTTTTGTAGATTATCATACTACATATTTAAATTATCGACTGGCTAGGCAAACGATTATAGTCTGTAACCTATAGCGGTTCTTTACTGACTACTTTTGCATTAACTATAGTAAATACCGACATACAAACCAACACAGTACAACACAGTAGGGAAATGCAACCTGTCAACAAAGTACTCTAATGACCTCCAACAAACTAACCTGTGGTGGTGGAAACAGTGGTGGTTTTAGTTACGACGATAAAAGTTGGTGGTTTTGAAGTGACTTTCATTGACTGAAATGTTGCAGTTCTTTGTGGTCTCCACCAACACCTATCCACCCTTCTCACGAGCACCGCCCAGCAACGTATGTGAATAATAGTTTTCCCTTGCTAATGAGCAGTCTAATTTAGATGAATTAGTTTCAATTTACGTTACTTGTTAGAGCTGAAGCGAGGTTGACGGAAACCTCAACCCGTGTTGGTGGTGGCATTATCCGAGTGCAATGAGTTTTCCTACGCTCACTCACTAGCCCATCGCCCGTCAGGAACAGCCTAATTGGTATGACTACAACCGAGAAGTGCATTTAGCTTTCACTTATCTCGACCGCATTTATCGCGATTTGGACAGGCTCAAACTAGCTACAGGTTGCAGGTCATTCTTTTTCAATTTTCCTAAGTATTTCCTGCAAACAGTCCAGTCCAGTTCGGGACCTGTTCGGACTAACTGCCAGGATATTTCCGGACCCCGACACGGGTGCAACGTAAATGGACATGTGCATGCAAATAATTAATTAGTAGCTTCAGGGCGAAAGCCGATAACCGGCAGATTCAATCTACATACGAACTTTAATGGTCCTGTGAAGTAGAGCGGGAGCCAGTTTGACGAGAGCAGATCAGATATTTTGGTTGTCAGCTTAAATGACTGCAGTGAGCACTATTTCCACTATTTAAAATAATGTTTTTAAAAATTCATCTCAACGTTCATCAAAGTGCGTAAGTATTTTTACAAGTTTTAAAAATCAATATTACTATTCTTTCTTGCAACCAGTCTTGCGACATGTTACTGGTACACAAGCACCGAAAAGAAATGCAAGAACAACGAAAACATCTCTTGGTCTACGTGTCATACACTCTTCGATATCGGGGAGAAAATGTCACCAGTCTTGGAGACACTTTTTTGTATTCTCTTTTGCTGTTGCGTACGTAAACCAAACATACAGCTTTCCCCCAAACAACACGGTTTAAAATAAGAAGGTTCCCAATACACCTTATTCTCTATCACTTCTCCATACTATTCCAACTACAACTGTAAGCAAAAAGCAAAAAATGCATGTCATTTCTACACGACATTTTGTATGAATGGTCGGCTGACATACGAAAATGTTTGCTTATTATCATGTACGTATTCGGGTTAGTCTCGACACGTGTAAGAGATAGACACTGTCGATACAGAAACAGTACAGAGCGATGGTATTGGTTAGAGTTTGACATGGCATTGCATGCTAGTAAATGTAAAGAAAAAATGTAACCGTTTCGGTCCCTTAGACCATCAAATTGGTTTAGGTTTAAGCGCGGAAATTTTGTTGGGACGAGAAGAATCACTCTTTCTAGCGTACTTCCCAGGCAAGAACATCAAATTGTTCTAGGCTTAATTGCGGTGTTAAGAAACTTGTTGAAGCGAGGAGATTTAGTCATTTGTTCTGATTTACTTCCCAAGCACAGATATCTAATTGAACTAGGTTCGTCACATAGAATCCTGGACCTGTTGGGACGGAAATATTTTGTCACTTTTTTCCGAAAACATGTTAAAGCTATGATAGCATATTTTCCAACCAATCACGAAGCGAGAACTTCCAGTTGAACAATGCTTTATTATTTTAAATTTTTTAATAGTGAGCATTTAAAAGTTAATTGTTTTCTTTATTGGTGTGGATGCGTAGAAGATTTCGATCGGGAAACCGCCAAACTGTTAGTGCTCAAAATTTTTCATATTTTCGTGACTCTTGCATATTTTGATTTTTTTTGGAATAACCCCTTATACCAGCTACCTGAAAGACGTAGTCCCACGTCAAAACATTTTAAAGCTTGCTTCATTCAGAATTGGAACAAACTTTTGCTCATATTGTAATGCTCTTGGTGATCGGATTTGGAATTTTTTGGCGCCCACGTGTCGGAAATTTTGTTAGCTTCACCTATGTTTGTTTGTTTGTGATTCCAATATTCCCCTCTTGAAAACTACTTCCGACGTTGAGCGTTTGATTGTATCAGGCAGCCACGTAGCCAGAGGTAGAGGCCAGGAGTATGTATTGTAGTTCTAAACGAAAAAATATGCATATAAAACAGCTAAAATCAAAATTGGGCCCCCGGGCCCCCCCTTCTGGCTACGCGGCTGGTATTAGGCAATGTATTCCAGTTTACTACACCTCTGACGTACAGCGATCCTCACCTATGTATTTTTGACATTCCACAAAACGACGCTGTTTTGTAAACAAACACATGGAAGCCGAAAGAAGGGAAAAAATTGTGCACATTTTATTTGGAAAATCCATTATGGTCTGCATCTAGGCTAGCTAAGCAGCTGAAATTGCCCAGAAATACCGTATGGCGCGTTATTAAACGGTATTGACGACGATTCGGAAGCCTCAAGCTAATCACCGGAGTTGAACTGTCGACTGGAAACTGCGTGGTAAGATTTTGAAGACCATCAAGAGGAATCCCAATCTGTCGGACAGTGATTTGGTTACAAAATTCAGTGCTGCCCATAGTACCGTGAGAAGAATTCGGCTCCGGGAAGGATTCAAGTCGTATCGAGCTAGCAAACAGCCAAACCGAACCATAATACAGAATAATGTGGCCAAAATCCGTGCTCGAAAGCTATACGACCGGGTACTAACCAAGTTCGACGGGTGTCTTCTGATGGACGATGAAACCTATGTCAAGGCTGCCTTCGGGCAAATGCCAGGACAAAAATTTTACTTGGCAACGGCTCGGGGGTCCAGCAAATTTAAATTTTTTTTGCCGACAAATTTGCACGAAAATTTATGATTTGGGAGGGCATTTGCAGCTGTGGTAGAAAAACGAAAGTTTTTGTTACAAATAAGACAATGACGTCGGAACTGTACCAAAAGGAGTGTCTCCAAAAACGAATTTTGCCGTTCATTTGATCCCACCACCAACCCGTGATGTTTTGGCCAGATATGGCTTGCTCTCATTACAGTAAAGTCGTTCAAGAATGGTATGTAGAGAAAGGGGTCCAGCTTGTTCCGAAAGACCTTAACCCACCCATTTGCCCCCAGTGCATTTGCCCCCGCTCCATTGAGAAACACTGGGCAATCATGAAGAGGAGACTCAAGGCAAATGGAAAAGTTGTCAAAGACATCAATCAGATGAAGACCTGGTGGAATAAGATAGCTAAAACGATCGATGAAGAAAGTGTGCACCGCTTAAGGCGGAACCGAAAGTGGCTAACGTTATTACGTTAGTGCGACAAACACTGTACTGTACATCTCATGTGTTCGTTAAAAACCGAAACGTTTATTTGAACATTGCATTAGTATTGGTAATATATGTCAAATAGCGGAGCTTGCAAACATAAACAGCTGATCCGCAGCCAAACGCACTGACTACAAACATCCCGAAAAAGGGTTTGTTTTCTTTATCAAGGCATTCCGATTCAATCAAAATTAACAGCAGCAACTGAATAATGCGTAGGATCACTAGGATGTTTAATTAATCCGCTTGAATCGGATTGCGTTTTTGATTCCTACGTTTGCGTTTTGTTTGTTTACTCATCGAAGCTCATCGATGCGGCGAAAGTTGAAAGCTCTCTAAAAGCTCATTGATGTGAAGAAAGTTTGATACTGTGTTGCTGCTTTTTCGGAAATCGCCTGTTCAACGAAATATGTGCGTAACCAAATATCTATTAACTAATTACAAATTATACATTGGTCGCTTTTATGAACACGTAATGATCGATATGTTCAGTTAAATTTATTTTCCATTAGCAATTATGTTTTGCTGAGCGTTTATTGATACATAGCAGATCGATAAATTGAATTACAAGTTTTAGGAAATTATAACAGCGCTGGAAGCACTGATTACGCGGCGAAAGCGTGCTCTGCCAATACAGATGCATTTTTAAGGCGCAAAACAATACATGCGTCGAATGGTAGCCATTTATCCAGCCATCTTTGAGCCACTTTCGGTTTCCCCTTAATGAGCCATATTACAGGAAAAGTTCGGGAATTCCTTCGAAACCGTGACGAATAATTTTATCCTTATTTTTTCTTAAAAGTATGAAGAAAATGCTACATTTGTGTAAGAAAAGATCTTGAATTCAATAATAAATAACTGAAATACACGCAATTGTTTTTGTTCCAATACTATTTGAAGCAAGTTTTAAAAATTTAGTGGCTAGTAGTTCATTCAGTAGATGTTTTTTGGAATCGATGCACATAAAGATAATAGCATGCATTGGATTTGTAGATTTGAATCGCGCGCCTTTAAGCCTTAATTTATGCATTACTTAAACCAAACCACGACGACCAAACCAAACTCTTTTCACTATTGTTCCAATAAAATGGTAACATGCGCATACATAAAGAATTATGGTACAGCCGAACCGACAGCTAAAGCGCACTTCCCCAACACAGATATCAAATTGGTCTAGGATTAACCGTTGTACGTAAAATAGTCCTCGACCTTTTGGGATGGGACGAGGAGATTTTGTCACTTTTTCTGGGTACTTCCCAAGCAGAGACATCAAATTGGTAATAGGTTTAATCGTCGTAAGGAATTCTCGACCTGTTGGGCTGAAAAGGTTTTATCACTTTTTCTAACGTACTTTCCAAACACAGTCATCAGATTGGTAATAGGTTTTATCGGCGCAAAGAATCCTCGAACCTCGACCTGTTGGGCCCAGAGTTGCCATTTTGAAATCTGTGTTTCTAGTTTAAAAATCTGTGAAAATCTGTAAAACTATCGAAAAAAATCTGTTACTAAATCTGTGTTACATAATTATGCTCCCATGAAGAAAAATTAGCATTTTAATGTTTTTGAACAATATGGTTCATTCAATATCATCCATACGCTTCGTAAATTTGGTTTTTGATGTGCAGTAATTTCGGTTTTGTAACTTTACCTCCCGATTTTTTGTGCCATTTCGCTTCCAGTGATAAAATTGATAAACTTTTTTTCAACATGTAGCATATCTGTGAAAATCTGTGATTTTCAAAAATATCTGTCATCTGTGATTACAGATTCTGTGCTTTAAAATGACGAAACAATCGGTGATTTTACAGAAAAATCTGCAAAAATGGTAACTCTGGTTGGGCCTAGAAGGTTTCATCACTTTTTCTGGTGCATTTCCCAACACAGACATCAAATTGTTCTAGGTTTAACCTTCATACGAAAAGAATTTTTAGATCTGTTGGGACTAGGATTGGGCAAAATTTCCGAAAGTATTGATAATTCAATATCAATATCAAATCCGCTGCTTTATCGATAACGTCGATATATCGTTCGTGAAGCATCGATATTAGATTTATCGATACTATTTAAGGCGGCATTCTGGGACTAGGAAATGCTACACAAAAAAGGGATCATTAAAATTAATTAATAAAAACACGTTGAGCACAGAGAGTGGCCCCAAAACACGCACGCAACACTTCACTCGCTCCAGTGCAGCTTTATTTTGGTCACGTCGCTTTGTACGGAAAACCGCACTCGTGCACCACCTGCCACAGCTGTTCGCGCCCGACGGAATCGTATGCTGCCCAGGAATCCACAAACATATGATGGGTTGCACTCTCGATACATCTGGATGACCTTCCGAAGAGTAAAACTTTGATCCGTACTACGTACTACGGGCCTCCATAAAGCCCACCTGGTACTACCTTACGAACTCTCCTGCCACCGGGGATACACGACGTAACAAAATCTGGGAGAGCACCCTGTTGGTGGCTTTGACCAGCGTTATGCTGCGGTAATTACAGCAATCTATCCGAAATGGGACAAACCAAACCCTTAATCCACTCGTCCGGCAGCCCTTTCCCAAACCCTTGAAGCCATCCAGTGATGTGTCGTTGCTGGCGGTTCCTGGCCATTCCTGCAGAGTTCCGCCGGGAGTTGCTCCTTTCCGGCTCTAGCTCTTCTCGATGTCTGTCCCTCCCGTACCACTTTCACCACTATTATGGCGCGTAAAAAACTGGAAAGCCTTCGTTAATGCCGTCAACGCCCAGTACTGCTCTTCGTGCTGTATGGTCAGTTCTGAATTGCTGAAAATCGCGTATCGTATGCACTTACTGTTCAATAAGCGTTAAACACGTAAGTGACATTGTTCAAGGTTTTGCATAAGAGTCAATTCCAATAAAGTAAATTTGAGAATTTGAGAACCTGAAAAGAAAACAGCGCCAGAAAAAATCTTTAAAATATTACTTTCTTGAGCATTTCCTGGCCTAGTTTTAGCTTATATTTTTTCAGCTGCATATCCCGCTTTATCAAAACAGTATCGGGATGAAATTATCGATTTAGCATAATATCGACGTCGTGAGTATCGATGAAATATATCGAAATATCGGCCTTCGAGTTTCGATAACACAGGTATCGATACGGTATTGCCCAATACTAGTTGGGACGAGGCGATTTTGTTACTTTTTGTAACGTATTTCTCAAGCACAGACATCAAAATGGTAAAGGGTTTAATCAACACAATGAATCGGGTCAAGTGTGTTTTATCGCTTTTTCTGGCGCACTTCCCCAACGCAGACCTCAAATTGGTCTATGTTTAATTATTTTACGTAACCAAATTTTCGACCTGTTGGGACTAGCATTGGGCAAAATTCCCGAAAGTATCGATAATTGAAAATCGTTACTGAATCTGAAGCTTTATCGATACCCTCGATATATCGCTGGCAAAGTATCGACACTATTTAAGGCGGCATACTGGGATTTGGAAATGCTAAATAGAAAAATGGAATTTACTGGAATTAGCTTCGAGATACGATGCTGGTCTAACAAGTCAGTCGTCGTATAATAGAGATCAGATGGAGTCAGTAGGATTGTTGCACTAGCCCCGTAGCTTTCCCGTACTCTACTAACCGGCTGTGAAGTTAGATGATAAAGAAGTCTTATAAAGACATTTGAATCCAAGGCTAGGTTGGGCTAGGCGTCGTTGAATCTCCTTACTGCAGTTATAATCCGCGGTGAGCAGAGATCCCAAATATACGAGCTCATTAACCACTTCCAGTTCGTCGCCGTCAATAGTCACTGACCGCGGAAGGCCTTCGTCTAACTTGCCTCCGCCATCTTAAGGTTTCTATTAATGAGGTCGAGGCCGTCTGCGAAGGCTAGGAGTTGGCCACGCTTCCGACCTGCCCTGCTCTGCCTGACCCTGCCGACTTTTCTGGAGGGAGGGGGGGGGGAGGTCGGGATACCAAACCCCACTCCCTGAGATATCTTCTCAGGTGTCTGATAGAACCGTATCTTCTAAGGCGCTCAGCAGATTTCCCTACTCGTAAAGAAAAGGGGCGTGGAGAACTCGTTCCGCGCCCGTCGATATTTGGCTAAATCCTTCTTCGCGCCAATGCTTAGATTGACGTAAACAGAGATTCCAGAAATAATTATGTAGAAAATGAGTCAATTCCAATATAGTAAATTTGAGAATTAACCTTAGTACACACCTGAAAAAAGAGCAGCGCAAGAAAAAATTCTGAAAAACTGCTTTCTTGAGAATTTTTTGCCTATATTCAAGCCTTATCTTTTTAGCTGCCTATCCCGCTTTATCAAAACAATATCGGAATGAAAGTATCGATTTAGCGTAATATTGGCGTCGTAATCATCGATAAAATATATCGCAATATCGGCCTTTGAATATCGATATCACGGGTATCGATACGGTATCGCCCAATCCTAGTTGGGACAAAGATTTTCACAAGTCACTTTTTTTGGCGTACTTCCAAAGCACAGACATCCGATTGGTGCAGCAGAATTTCGAATTTGGCAGCAAATGCGATTAACGAAAGATTAATGGGCATTATTCAAGGATTATTCACAATCATATTATTCCCTTCGAATAATTTAGCAACTGTTGTTCGCAGTATTCGATAAAAAATTATTCGAGTTTTTTTTTGCTATTTAGTTAGCTGAATTAATCGAATGATTAACGGACCAATCTTGTCGCAAACAATCTTTGACCGGTTAGAACAAGAGCACTCTGGCACTATTTTTCTAAAAGTAAAATAATCATAGTGAACATAGATGGTGTATTTAACTGCTATTCTTTCCTGTGAAGAAAAACGATTACGAAGAAAAGTATAAAGAAATTTGACCTTGAAACTTTTAGTTAACTTTTTATATTGAGTGATTAAAAAAAAATATAATTAGAGATATATAATTGCTTAATCTTGCCTCCCAGTTGGCTCCGAGGTATGACGCTGGCCTAATAAGCCAGGCGTCGTATGTTCGAATCTCGACTGGGAGAGGCTGTTAGAGTCAATAGGATCGTAGCAAATGACCCTGCAATTGTCCTGCACTCTAACAGCTGGCTGCGAAGTCTGTCGTATAAAAACAGAAGGTCAAGTTTCGATAACGGAATGTAGTACCTAGGCTTTGTTTTTTTTTAATTGCTTAATCTATAATGAATGGATCGGTATCCAAACCATCAAAATACATCCGTAATTGTTGTTATTATTATTCCTATATTAGAACTTTGTAAAGGCAAAGTGTTCACTCGAATCCTAGCAATTCATCATTATTGGCAGCGCTATTGGCGTTTAAAAGCTTTCAAATTTTCGTGACGGTAACTAGTATCAAAATTAAGGAATGACACCCTACGGTAAGATGTAGTCCTACGTTAAAAGTCTACTTTCGGGATAAGGATTATAGTCTTTCTCCTACGAAGAAAGTAAAACGGATTCAACATACACGTGTATAAATTGGTTGTAGTAATCGCTCTGTAGTTCTATTAAACAAAACGACCCCACATCGGACAATAACTGTAGCTAATAATCCAAATAGTCTCAGCATGAAAATTTATTACACTTGCATCTGGTGAACCGTGAAAGACGTGTAAATCCCTTCTCAAAAATAGCACATTACTCGCCCGTTTGTATCATCACACCAGTATAAATTTTCCAATTTCGCACGGTTTCCCACTCTCTTAGAAAAGATTCGCCCTTCCGGTTTCCCAGTATGCTGCCACGGTTTCCAGAAATCCTTGTTCTTTCTTTGTTGAATCTTCATTTTTGACTTTTTTCCCTTTTTCCCTCTTCTATTCGGTTCGCAAATAATCCGTACTGGGCACCGGCGGCGGTCCAACTTCTGCCCACTCACTCCGTAGCCTGTAGGGCTGAGCGTCAAACACAAACAAATGCTTTTTTCCAACTTCCCAATCCTGTCTGTCGGGAAACGATTTGTCTGTTTCGCTCCGTGTTCGTATCTTACATGCATGTGTGTATATGAGGGTATTTGTTCCGTTTCGACTAGCCCCCTTTCCGAACAATATTTGAAAAGGTGCATATCTATTCCGGGATGATAATCCGTTTTCACTATTTGTATAAAAATAATAAAATTCACTTCACAATAATAGCATAAGATATTGGAATAAAGTAGGAGTTGTGACCGCATTGTTGACGTGCATAGGACTAGGAAAAGTTTGTAAAACAAACATATTAACAAGATTGTTAGGAGAAAATTCCATTTCATTCTAATAGAATACAGTTTGTAATTATCTACACTGAAGAAGATTAAATTAGGAACCGAAATGTGCGTATCTGCAAAGACTAGTACAGTAGACTCTCAGAAAAGTTAACTCTCTGAAAAGTTAATTGTTCAGAAAAGTTAAGCGTATATCAGCTCTCATGCAACGCTCTAAAAAGTTAATTTTCGCCTTAACTTTTCTGAGAGTTTGAATTTATTGATTGTCCAAGCGTTTTTTCACACACGTGTGTTTACCTTCTATCTTTATTTTTCATTTTTCGGCTTATTGTCACCTTTCCACAGTTTTATACAGAGTCGCATCATAACTGGGATTAAATTAAACTCTTGTATCGGACAGTTGCAACAATAGTTCAATACAGGCATATAGTTACTTCAGGATTTTTGCAAACATACTGGAAAAGCGCAAACTCAGATTGAATTTCAAATGCAAAAGAAGGAATA
The DNA here is from genome assembly GCF_943734655.1 of Sabethes cyaneus. Lineage (NCBI taxonomy): Eukaryota > Metazoa > Arthropoda > Insecta > Diptera > Culicidae > Sabethes > Sabethes cyaneus. Next base: position 58,602,253 of record NC_071353.1, on the reverse strand, counting down.
GCAAGGAACTAAAAATAAGCGCGAACACTTATTTTTAATCAAAACGTAGTCGCAGACTACGAAAAAACAAAAGTAAACTAATGCAACCGATTATTTTAAACTTAGTGAAAGGTATTATTTTATAGAAAACTTTTTCGAAACTAAGTATTATTTCATAAAGATATTGCTACATATTTCTTTCAATTACAACTTCCAGATACATAAAAATATCTATCCTATATCCCGGAATGCATTTTTGGCTTTTGTATTTACCATTTTCAATGACTTTTAGGACTACTCAGAAAAGTTAATATTTCGGAAAAGTTAATCTACCCATTCCCCAATCGATTAACTTTTCCGAGAGTCTACTGTATTTAGTATTGTCGAAAAAATTACAACTTTCTCGTTGATTCAGGAAGTAACAATATTTTCCACCTTTTTTGGGTTTTTGATGTTTTTCCAATTTACTTACTTATTGGTCCATGTCCGCCGGTCCGGCAGAACAAAGGGATGAAATCAGATATCCACAACCGGGTTAACAGCGCGAATCCTCCAGATATTTGGGTCAACAGCCCGAATGTCACTGGATAAGCTGCGTCGCCAGTAGCCTCCGGGTCTGCTTCTTCTTCGTTGTCCTTGCGGATTCCAGTCGAGTGCTTCTCTGCAGAGGTGTCTCCGACAGACGTACATCAATAAGAATTTAACGTTCTGGCTACGAAGATATTGAAAGGATTCCAACTGCTCAACCTGTTTTCCCACTACTGTGAAGTTGGTGGGATTCTTAGCATTCACTACCATAGACTTAGTCTTTGCTATATCGACAGCGAGACATGCTGCGTTATTAGAGAGGTCATCTAGCTGTGCATCTGCTCTGTATCGTTGCAGTCGTCGGCTAGATCAAGGTCATCCATCCATCCATGGTCTACGCATGATCGACCAGTACGGAATCCAGCTTGCTGCCCCCGGAAAGTAGCGTCGATCTTCTCCTGGATGCGGTTAAGTATTACCGTACAGAGTTTACAGAGTACTGTAAGAGTGATACAGAGCAAGTTGTAGCACGCCAGATACCGCATTAGGTTGAGTCTTTGTTTTTAGGGCTTTATCCACTATGCTCTGCATTCAGTCCCCTGAAAAAGTTACGGTATCACATATACGTATTGTTGAATAGTTGATGATTATTCTGAGAGAAAGTTGAGTTAACCCTCTAACGGGCAACATCGTAAAAACGATGCGATCGAGCAAATGATTACTTTATCATGAAAGTACACTCAAAAGAAGCTCGAGTGTTGATTTTCACGGGAAATTATTTATCTGAAGGACCGCTAGGTATGAAATAGTCTAATTGTATGAGGTGGGACCATCATCATCATCATCATTTCTCTTTTTAGTGTTTCATGCCTAACGCTCTACCCAAATATTTTTTCAGTTCAAATATATCACAAAATTGAGAAAAAGCATGTAAATTACTCATAGGAGAAATTTGAGATCGAACATTTTGTTCTAGATGTCCTTTTTCTTCAAACGTAAAAAAGGGAATATTCGCACCATAATTTTTTTCGGAATTTTTTCGCAATTCTTGTTTTGAAAGCTGATAACTTTTGAACGCATGGTCAGAATGTTGTGATATTAGTATCAATTAGTCAGCCAAATTTCGTATATGGCTCTGGAGCTCCAAAAGCGAAGGCTGTCTACAGACGGTCTTACCCGTTAGAGGGTTAAATAAATTGAATACGTTTCAGGAGAATCGATTTGTAAAGATACAATGTATTACATTCTGTTACATTTTCTTGTATTCTTGTATAAGTAGCAAGCAAGTAGCAAGCATCATTGTTTTGTTGCATGGTTGCGGGTATATTTCTTGGGTTTGTTTGTGGTATTATTCCGCTATTCGAAACGAAACGTTAAAGTTCTTTCATTTCGAACGCAAAGAAATAAACCTGAAATGAAACCGGAAATTATGCCGTGGAAAATCATAAATTATGAAAGAAAATAAAACGGATATTCAGGCGTATAATCTCACCTAACTCTGCGTAGTTTGACCTAATGCTGAATAAGGAGCCACCTAAACTCATATACATATTATAGGATTACCGACTTTGAGACAAGTGATTGTCACGTATGGTTGGCGTACATTTAAATTACATTCAATTATATTATGATTATTTACTAAATCGTCATAATAACCTAATCTTAATTGTAATATACTGGTCACCCTACAGAGCAGGTATATCTTAACTTATGTGCCACAGGCGTGTGTGCTTTGTACTAGCTAGTATAGGGACTCTAAAGCACGGTGTACTGTTTTGTTGCCATCGTAAGGTGCTGCTCAAATCTCGCCAGCTGCATTTCGAACAAGGGTGAAAAACTCGCGTCGTTTATCATCATTATTTACATATTAGGCGTTATGAACGCCCAGCACAATGTCCGTGACAAAGACGGGCGCTAGATCTTTCGGGTTTACAGGTGGATTGCCATACAATTCTAGACCGCGTCACCGGGTTTGTTTAGTAAAACTTTGGCGAAAGATATGGATAACAAAACTGGCGAGTTAATCGTAGGACCTGACTCACCCTAGTGCGTGTACCATTCACCCAAAAAGTGAAAACATGTGACCTTCAGGATAGCAACTTTTCCTTTTGCTAAACAAACCAACACCGTCGGTATTAGGACCCAGTACGATGTGCGGGCAGGTTCACTAAACAAAAGGTATTAACCGGAAGGGCAACGATACTATCCGGTTCATGCTTGAGTGATGATGGATATTCGTTTCTCGACTACAGGAAAAGAAAACCGAGCGGCGGCGGCACTCCGAATGCGTTGCTACACGGCCCAGTTGTAGCTATTTGATAAATGACAAATGATTAAAATCTTGCCTCGGTAAACGACTTGCTTAATGACGTACATTGTTTATGAATTATGCGTTTCCATCGAAACACACTTTATCAGTGCAACATTTTAACTTTTTCGCTCTTTTTAGGAAAGCAATACGTTTCGATTTCACTTCAGGATCTATTTTAAGAGTCAGCAGAGCCATTATTTTACTAGACAAAACAAAAATAAATAAATCAAGGTAGCATTCTAGTTTTGCATTGAACTATGAACGTCAAAACAGCTATTGGCGCTCAAAATCTTTCATTTTTTCGTGACGCTAGTATAATTTGATTGTTTGGGATTACTTCCCGCACCAGCTATCTTCCAGAGAGACGTAGTCCTACGTAAAAAAAAAATCACGGTGCATTAGATACGAATGTGCCCACGCCAACAAACCGAAGAATCCATCGACTCATCCGCCAGCGAACGATATGATTTTGGCTGCTATTTATATGAAACCATTCGGTCAGCGGCTTTGGTTGGCGACACATCGGCAAGCAGCTAGCTTGCGACACATAACATCATCATAACATAATATCATGAACATAAAAGTCTATCTTGATTACAGATCCTACCTAGTGATGTCCGTTAATCGTTCGATTAATTCAATTGATCGAATAACACATGGAATATTCGAATAATTTTTAATCGAATACTGCCAGCACGAGTAGTTGAATTAATCGAATAGTTCAATGAGTACGAATAATGCCCGAATAATGCTCGTTAATCGTTCATAATCGTTCGATTAATCGAATTAATCAAAGAAATATTCGAATATTTTTAATTGAACACCACTAACACGAATAGTTGAATTAATCGATTAGTGCAGACAACGCTCACCGATTAATCGGTAATCGAATAATTGAAAATTTCGGACATCACTAATCCTACCAGTAGCATTTGTCCGGTAAACAGTATTCCAACGATTAATACTCACACCAATAACCTATCTGATGGACAAAAGTAGACAATGGACACCACGAGTCAGAAATTTGAGAATTCGAGATTAACCTTTACGTCCCCGACATCAAAAATGAAGGTACTTTCAGTTACACTTTTGGCTCTATCTCCACTAATTTTCAATCGATTTTTATGAAACTAGTCTTAAAAGAACCACATTAGATTGGCCTTTAATGAAAATATATGCAGGTAAATTATGGTTCTATTTTTCCGGAGACATTCCAGATCGCGGTGGGATTTTTTTTGACGTCATAAGTAACAGATGAAATAAAATTAGAAATCTGTTTAATTGACATCGCAAAAGTTATCCATTTTATTTGTAGTCACTAATAATGACTTGTACATTATCCTGTAGAGCGCTGGCTTACGCCTCACTCTCCGGAACATCCGTTGTCGGTTCTACCGGAACTCAAAAGTGGTCATTCAGTATTCTCTTCGAAAGTATGGCAAATGGGGTATCAAATCACAGGATTTTTCAACACGAGCTCGTTAGTGGACATTTGGATGTATTTTGAGTCGATCTGGACATTTTGGAACATCCGGCATCGGTTCTACCGGACTTCAAAAGTGGCCATTTGGAATTCTCTTCAAAAACATGGCAAATGGGGTATCAAATCACAGGATTTTTCAACACGAACTCTTTAGTGCATATTTGAATATATTTTGAGTCGATCTGGGCATTCCGGAACATCCGGCATCGGTTCTACCGGGCCTCAAAAATGGCCATTTGTAATTCTCTTCGAAAACATGGCAAATGGGGTATCAAATGACAGGATTTTTCAACTCGAGCGCTTTAGTGGACATTTGGATGTATTTTGAGTCGATCTGGACATTTCGGAACATCCGGCATCGGTTCTACTGGACCTCAAAAGTGGCCATTTGGAATTCTCTTCGAAAACATGGCAAATGGGGTATCAAATGACAGGATTTTTCAACACGAGCTCTTTAGTGCATATTTGGATCTATTTTGAGTCGATTTGGACATTCCGGAACATTCGGAATCGGTTCTACCGGAACTCAAAAGTGGTCATTTGAAATTCTTTTCGAAAATATGGCAAATGGGGTATCAAATCACGGGATTTTTCAACTCGACCACTTTAGTGGGCATTTGGATGTATTTTGAGCCGATTTGGACATTTTCACACCCCATTTGCCATATTTTCGACAAAAATTCCAAATGACCACTTTTGAGTTCCGGTAGAACCGATGTTGGATATTCCGGAATGTCCAGATCGACTCAAAATACATCAAAATTTGCAATAAAAAGCTCGTGTTGAAAAATCCTGTTATCTGATACCCCATTTGCCATATTTTCGAAGAGAATTCCAAATGACCACTTTTGAGGTCCGGTAGAACCGATGCCGGATGTCCGAAATGTCCAGATCTACTCAAAAAACATCCAAATGTCCACTAAAGAGCTCGCGTTGAAAAATTCTCTGATTTGATACCCCATTTGCTATGTTTTCGAAGAGAATTCCAAATAGCCACTTTTGAGTTCCGGTAGAACCGATGCCGGATGTTCCGGAATGCCCAGATCGACTCAAAATACATCCAAATGTCCACTAACGAGCTCGTGTTGAAAAACCCTGTGATTTGATACCCCATTTGCCATATTTTCGAAGAGAATACTGAACGACCACTTTTGAGTTCCGGTAGAACCGACAACGGATGTTCCGGAGAGTGAGGCGTAAGCCAGCGCTCTACAGGATAGTGTACAAGTCATTATTAGTGACTACAAATAAAATGGATAACTTTTGCGCTGTCAATTAAACAGATTTCTAATTTTATTTCATCTGTTACTTATGACGTCAAAAAAAATCCCACCGCGATCTGGAATATCTCCGGGAAAATGGAACCATAATTTACTTGCATATTTTTTCATTAAAGGCCAATCTAATTTGGTTCTTTTAAGACTAGTTTCATAAAAATCGATTGAAAATTAGTGGAGATAGAGCCAAAAGTGTAAGTGAAAGTACCTTCATTTTTGATGTCGGGGACGTAAAGGTTAACAAGCGGACCTTTTCAGATCCACCATTTGAATTAGCTGAAGAGTTGAAATTATGAATTTCTCACTTGTAAGAACAGAACCATTTAATGCGCAACTTGGGCATCTAAATATGAAATTCATACAAAAATCACCGGCTCTAGCATTGGGAGACGAATTCTGGCTTTAGCTTTCAAAAGGTCGCAAAATGCATGTAAAAGGGTTGATTACGCGATCTTCTGAAAATTAAAGCCAGAATTGCTTTACATTCGTAGTCCTACGTCAAGCATGCGCCCGTGCCACTAGGCATGGACCCTTGTACTTTTTCCATAGCAGCTCTGCACCCAATTATTTCACACCAAAATAACCTTCAAATCTTATTATTGCACAACTCACGTCCTATTGTTGCACAGCGTTTATTTTGACTATTCCTCATTATTACAATTACCAAGTTGTTTTATTTGGGACGAAACCACTTACATATATTTCAAGATTACCTTAGCATCCATTGTGGAACTGGAAACCTCGCAATGAACAGCAAAAAATGGGAAAGTCGCGAAAGGGTAAAACGGTGCAGAACGCACCGCTTAAGCAAAACATAATTTGGCAGAGCACGGTGTGTTTGTGTCACGTTTTTCAAGGGTAAAACGGTGCAGAACGCACCGCTTAAGCAAAACATAATTTGGCAGAGCAACGGTGTGTTTGTGTCACGTTTTTCAACTTTTAGAAGACTTTGGAATCTTTTTTACACTTACTTCTGGTAAAATTTCCTAACAAAAGCCAGTAGTTTTTGTTATTTTTGACGATTTTTAGCAAGAGTCAAAATCATTATGTGGGGCTAAACGCCAAAATCCGTGGGCAAAACGCACCAAGTTTGCACAGCCAGGCGTTAAACGCAACCAGCAAATTTACATATAATCACGTGTTGTCGAAACTCCTAAAACTAGGCTTCAAAAATGGCGGAAGCGTTTAATTGCTGGGATGGGATGAATGCAATAATGGGTTCATATCTCAACATAATCGGCAATAAAATTTATTCATTTATTTTTCTCCAACTGATGTGTGATGAAATATTGTAAGTTCAGCAATGAACAATTAGGTACAATTTATGTGAAAAACATGCCTAGTTAATGCCGTTTTTGTGATGAATCATCGAGTATGACAGTATATACTGTATTTTATATAAAACTAGCTGACCCGACAAACTTCGTATTGCCACAAATTAAACTGTGTTGTACATAAATCCTGAATCTTGGATGACCTTTATCATAATCTCGAGTTTTGCAAGTTTCTGAGGAGTTCATGGCTGTTTTAATATACAAATTTTCCTCACAGTAAAGTGAAAAACAACTCCCCCCATTGCACAATGGGCGAAAACGAGCTCGTAATCCCAAGTATTAGAAGCCGCTGGTTTGGAATCTTACAAGATACCTATTCTTATGTCAAAAATGCGTGAAATCGATTGGTGATGGTTTCATCCTGCGCAGGCTTCGGGAAGTGGTCTATTTTACCCTATTTTCCCCAAAAATCATAATAAAAGCTAATTAAACAGTATAAAAACTTATATGCCGCCCGTGAAACGAACTCAAATAGTTTCCAAATTTTGTCAAAACATCAGAAGAATAGAATTCCATCCATTCCATACTGTGCGAAATGCAAGAATAGTCCATTTTGCCAATTCACCCCCATATACATAGATAACTTTATTAAAGCAATTAAAACTCAAAGGCAAAAACAACCCTCAAAAGAAATGTGTATTTTATCATATTGAATAACTTCGGAGAACAGTTGAAAGCAATAAATTAATTGGATGTGGAGTTATTGTACAGAATTGATTTTTAAGTGTACTTTTTAAATAAATCATTATATCACGCAACTAGCAAAAGATAGATAGTTACTATGTTCAGCAAAGTTGCTCATAATTTTTCTGAATAAAAAAATTTTTTTGGACGAATTCAAAAACACAAAAGTGTGTTTCACCCTGATAGATGAATATGAGATTACCTTGATCGTTTGAAAAGATGTGCTATTGATAAACTTCTCCAAAGACACCATCGTTGAAAAATAACGATTTTTTACGCAACAGCAAAAGAACGTGTTTTTGTAGATCTAGGAGAGAATCAGGCAAAACGGATCGATTTACACACTACTAAATCGATGACAAACAACTCTCCTGATGTCTTTCGAGTAAACTGGTACTATTCGAGTTCATCCCCCTGTCCTTGAATTAGTTTTAATCGCTCTAATTAGGTTTTACTACGTATTTAGGGGTGAATTGGGCAAAATGGACTATACCTACATTTCGCATAGTATGGAATGGATGGGATTTGATTCTTCTGATGTTTTGACAAAATTTGGAAGCTATTTGAGTTCGTTTCACGGGCGGCAAATAAGTTTTTATACTGTTTAATTAGCTTTTATCATGATTTTTAGGGAAAATAGGGCAAAATGGACCACTTCCCGAAGTCTGGATGAAATCATCACCAATCGATTTCCAGCATTTTTTTTACATAAGAATAGGTATCTTGTAAGATTCCAAACCAGCGGCTTCTAATACTTGGGATTACGAGCTCGTTTTTGCCCATTGTGCAGTGCTTAGCCTGATAAAATAAAGCGGATAGCATTTGAACATTCGCCATCATTACAATCCATTTCGCCGAATACCGTTTTGCGGAACACCAATTCTCCATAACGTTGACCATAACGCGGAATATAGAGTTTCGCAGAGTACCATTTCGCGAAAAACCTTACGCGGAATGTACCATTTGACGGAAAATCTTTTCGTAGAAAGTACCATTTCGCAGGGGTGACCCAACTGAAGGAAAGTAATAGAGGTCAGCAGATCTAGGAAAATAAACAAACCTAGATAGAGGTGATCCCTACGGGGGGCTGCCCCCTCCGCAGTGGCCGGCGCTTTCGACGGCAGGTCGCTGGCAACACTCCCGGCCTGTGTCCGTCTCGCTCTGAATCATCTAATGATAGCTTATAATGTTTTATGAAAGAGTCTAAAATTTCTCGAGTTCGGTTAGTTTTTGAATTACGCAAAAATTTCTATTTTATTTGTAAGAGAGGCCTTATCCCCCTACCACAGGGGTGAGGGGTCTCAAACTAACACAAAAAAAAAAATCCTGCCTTTAAAACCCCCCACATGCCAAATTTGGTTCCATTTGCTTGATTAGTTCTCTAGTTATGAGGATATTTGTATTGCATTTGTATATGAGCCCCCTCACTATTGAAGGGAGAAGGGGTCATAATTTCCCTCTTAAAGAGGGGAGGGGTCTCAATTCACCATAGAAAAAAATTTGCCTACAAAAACACCCACATGCTAAATTTGGTTCAATTTGCTTGATTAGTTCTGTAGTTATGAGGAAATTTGTATTTCATTTGTATGGGAGCCCCCTCCCTCCTAAAGTGGGGAGGGGTCCTAATTCACCATAGACAAAATTCTTGCCTCCTGAAACCTTCACATGCCAAATTTGGTTCCATTTGATTGATTAGTTCTCGAGTTAAGAAAAAAAAATTATTTCATTTATATAGGAGCCCCCCCCTTCTCCCTCCTAAAGTGGGGAGGGGTCCTAATTCACCATAGAAAAAATTCTTGCCTCCATAAACCTTTACATGTCAAATTTGGTTCAATTTGCTTGATTAGGTCTCGTGTTATGAGGAAATTTGTATTTGTATACGCCGATTGGTTTAGTAGTTTTTGATTCTATAAGGAACATCCCGACAGACAGACAGACAGACAGAAATCTATTTTTATATATAAGATTTGCACTAGTGGTAAAAGCTTTAGAGAAAACCGTGATTTCTTACATGTGGAATGAGATCGCGGATAATCGCTTGATTTTATTGGATGCGGCTATGTTTAATACTTTTACATGCTACACAATTATGAATTAGCTTGTTTTGCACCAAAATAAAATGCGAACTCATAATTTTACAAAATAGTTTCCGCGTTTTTAAACAATTAATAGCATGGGCCATTATACCCCCTCGGTGCGTTTTGGACAGTCTTCCCCTACGTAAAACTACGACTCCCACCGCTTGCGTTGATAAACAAAGAGTAATATCTCAGAGAAGTGAATTGTCAAATGCGCGTTGCAGAAAATAAGGGGTTAGCACGTGTGCAACAAAATTGGAAGGAGTGTTGTTCGTTAAAGACCCAATATTATTCATTTATTAAGAATAGTAAGTTTCGTAACATACGATGGAGAATGAAATTGTTTAGCCGAGGTTGTTTTCAAATTACATTTACCATAATAAACCGTCGTGAAAAGGAACAAGCACCACGAAGTGTGCAAAAAATGGCTGGTGTGCAAAAAATGGCTGGTGTGCAGTAACTGGCAAATCGTAAAACAAAAATATTTTTTTTTAACATGACTGCATTTTATTGAAAATCTTGGACAGTTATTAGGGCTATAATATTAGACTCTTGATTTAATAATAATAACGAAAAGCGTGTGCAACATACAATGCATATTAGAAAAGAAGCCTAAACTTAACGCCACATTAAGAATAATATTTATAAAGTATGTTTTATTTCTAGAAAGGTTCAGTTGGCTAAAATGTGCTTGAAGACAAGTTGTGTCGTTCCACTTATCCAGTTCCGTATTCTCAATTGCCCCGGGGCCCGATGTATCGCTACTAACTGCATAACTTGACCACAGGATTGCTGAATATTACATTTTTCTAATGGAAGGTCAAATTCCGTAAGCTTGATTAGAGAGCATTTTATTTTAAAACTTGCATACTTTCGGCTACGCGTACCGTTGTACCGTTAGTTCTTACGACAAAATGCACAAAAACCGTTTCCGTCTGAACCATTTGCCTAGCAAATTGCTTCGACTCCGAATTTGTCACTTTTAAACTCACGTCAGTACCATTCAAATGGATGATTTGTTGCTAAACCTATCCTTTGTTGCTGCTGTTCTCGTCGGATATATTGAGCGCGAAATTTTCCGGAGATTCGTACACGCTTCTCCGCCCTTATCGTAGCTTGACATGGGTCTGACAAATTACATCACACGGCGTTTGATTTACAGTCGAGCTAAGCGTGTTCGAAGATTTACACAAGCCATTGTCACGGCATTGTTTGCCAAACGAGTACTTCGATGTGTACGAAAAGCTTGTTTGACATTTGGGATGATGAGCGTCTTAAAAAATGTAAATTGTGATTTCAATGTCAAATGAGAAACAGTTGTTCGTGAGAAAAAACCAATTCTTGTACTACTAAATCAAAATTATAATCAAAAGTAAATGCTTCTCTGAACAAATTGACGATATTATTATTAGACAAATAGTTGTTTTCACTTAAAGCTCGTTAAGTTTCAAAACCAATAAACATTTATAGTTCTAGGTTATCCTTCATTGAAACGAGTAGACTCAATCATCGTAGGTATTAAAATATATTATCGAACTCTAAAACGCACACTGTGGTGGCGTTTTATTGTATTCAGTTGTATTAAAACTAATTCAGGACCCAACCCGTAGGAATCTAATTAAGGCGGTTTCCAAATTGCTTGTAGAACATTCGTCAATAGAATAAACGTCACTTCCACCCTTCGTAACAGTGAAAGCAAGCAGGTTGTTCAGTGGCAATCGGCAGAGCACATCTAACCACACTCCGTGACGCATAATTACAATCTTATTAGGTAACAAAAACATTCCAATCTCGATGTAATGACAACTTGCCATGAGTTCCGAAGCAATGCCAACCGCTTCTGGCGATGACAAGCTCGGCCACATTCTCCGGCACAGTAAAAGAATAAATATCCTGCCATTTTCTATAAATGACACAATCTCTGTGGGCTTTAGCGCTACACACCGACGGCGACGACGCGACCGACGGCGCCCCTCTACCGGTAATCAATGCCGAAGAAAGCAAAAGCAGGATAGAAAGAGAAGCGTAAACCGGACCTCCTCCACAGAGTTGCCGCGTGTTATTGCTAATAAGATTTGTCCACACCATCCGTGATCCGTTTCCATCCAGTAGCAAATACGAGCCACTGGACTTTTCAGCCGTGATTTCGGATGCCCAGCATGCTGGTTGATGGTAACTGAGACACATCGGGAGGGTGGTAGCAGTAAATAAATTGTATCTTCTAGGGTGAAATTTAATGAATGTTTACGGTTCGGGGATAAACCATAAGCGATCGGATCTAGTGCAATGCGACTGGAGTGGGGTGCGACAGAGCCTAATGATTTCTATTCACGATTTCGTTTATCTTGCTTTCGAAAAGTTATGTTTCTACCGTCGTTGGTTTTACTAAAGAGCCGGCAACACTTTACCATCGGAAATTGATGAAGTGTGTAGTTGCATTTAAATTGTTTGATTATCTAAGTAGACGTTTTCCGCTCAATGTGGCATTTTTTCTAGCGGAAGCTAAGAGAATAATGCGCGTTTGTAGTTTAGAAACGTGAATCGCTCTAATGCCGTGATGGCCAATGTGCGGCCTTTTGACATGAACTGATTTGAGGGATGGTTCACTTTTATGGTTTAGATACCGATCGACTCGTAATAGATGTAGCAATTGTGTGATTTCTTTTATAACTTTCTTTTTCAATTAACTATACATTTTCCTTAATTAAAAAACTTACAACATTCAAGCATATTCGGAGCGGAATATTCGGCATCGACCTAGGCGACGGAACAAGGACGACGAATGGAGACTCGGGACTTGGAAGTGCAGATCGCTAAATTTCGCAGGTTGCGAGCGGGTGCTGATTGAACAGCTGGAACCCCGCAAGCTTGGTATCGTAGCTCTGCAGGAAATCTGTCGCAAAGGAGAGAAGGTATGGAAGGTCCGTGGCGGAAAGGCCCAGTTTTACCAGAGCGGTGGCGTTACCAACGAACTGGGAACGGGCTTTGTAGTGCTGGCCGGAATGCAGGATCGCGGATTGAGGATAAAGGGCCGTTTCTTCAATTATAGCATCATTAACATGCACTACCCGCACGAAGGTAGACCCGACGATGAGAAAGAAGCGTTCTACGCGAGGCTGGACGCAACGTACGACAGCTGCTCGACACGGGACATCAAGATCGTCATCGGGGATATGAACGCCCAGGTCGGTAGGGAAGAAATGTATAGACCGGTGGTAGGACCCCATAGCCTGCACACCGATACAAACGATAACGACCAACGATGTATAAACTTCGCAGCTTCCCGAGGCCTGGCGATCCGAAGCACCTTTTTCCCGCGCAAGGATATCCACAAAGCCACCTGGAGATCACCTGACCAACGAACAATGAACCAAATTGAGCACGTTCTCATAGAGGGCCGGTTTTTCTCTAAAATCACGAACGTACGCTCCCGTCGGGGTGCGGATATTGATTCTGACCATTACCTAGTGGCAGTACATGTGCGCTCAAAGCTGTCCACCGTATACCGGACACGTCAAAGCCGCCCTCCTAGGCTGAATATCAGGCAGCTAGATAACCCACAAGCTGCCGAGAACTACGCGCGAGTACTGAATGAGGCACTGCCTGCTTCCGAGGAGTTAGGTGCTGCAAACCTCGAAGACGGTTGGGGCAGAATACGCTCGGTCGTCGGAGAGGCCGCTACCGTGCAACAAAACGACTAGAATTATGCCATGTCACTAGGTATTGAGCCTCGGAGTACACAACATGATTGGTTTGATGGGGAATGCCAACAAGCGGTGGAGGAGAAAAAAAATGCTTGGAAAAATTATTTAAGCATTGCCACTAGAGAGAACCTGGCCAAATTTTGTCCCCAAGGGGTAAGCCTTCTGCATTGACCTGCTTCACAGCAGTGTTAACAGAAGCAGTTCTTCGATGAACACCTCAATGGCGAAGTCGCAGAAGGAGGCGGAACGGAAATTAACCTAGGAGCGCCCATGGAAGGTAGTAATGTCCTAGCACCTGATCTCCAAGAAGTCAAACGAGAAATCAGGCTGCTGAATACCAATAAAGCCGCTGGGAAGGACCGCCTACCGGCAGAGCTTTATAAACATGACGAAGAAACGCTAGCAAAGGCTCTACACTGGGTTATTTTGAGGATTTGGGAGGAGGAAAAGCTACCGGAGGAATGGATGGAAGGAGTGGTTTGTCCCATCTACAAAAAGGGTGATCGGCTAGACTGCTGCAACTATCGTGGTATTACGATGGTAAACGCCGCCTACAAGGTACTCTCCCAGATCCTGTTACGCCGGCTGTCACCGATAGCACAAGGTTTCGTAGGGAATTATCAGGCGGGTTTCATGGGGGCTGGTGCAACTACGGACCAAATTTTTACTATCCGACAGATCTTGCAGAAATGTCGGAAGTACAACGTGCCCACGCATCACATCTTTATTGATTTCAATGCAGCATACGATACAGTCGATCGAGACAAGCTATGGCAGATAATGCACGAATACGGTTTTCCGGACAAACTGACGCGACTGATCAGAGCTACATTGGATCGAGTGATGTGTTTCGTACGCATCTCTGGGACACTCTCGAGTCCCTTCGAGACGCGACGAGGGTTGAGACAAGGTGACGGTCTATCCTGCATGCTGTTCAACATCGCTCTTGAGGGGGTGATCCGACGAGCGGGCATCGAAACGAGAGGCACGATTTTTACCAAGAGTAGCCAACTTCTAGGCTTTGAAGATGACTTCGATATCATTGTCAGGAACTTTGCGACGGCGGAGGCAATCTACGCCAGACTGAAAGCGGTGTCTAGGAGAATTGGGCTAAAAATAAATGCGTCGAAGACCAAATACATGAAAGGAAGAGGCTCAAAGGAAACAAACGCGCGCCTCCCATGGACGGTAACCGTTGACGGCGACGAACTAGAAGTGGTAGAGGAGTTCGTGTATTTGGGATCGCTGCTGACAATAATACTAGTAAGGAGATCCAGCGGCGCATCCAAGCGGGAAATCGGGCCTACTTTGCCCTTCGTAAAACGCTACGATCGGGAAGCATACGCCGCCGCATGAAGCTAACAATGTACAAAACCATTATTAGACCGGTAGTTCTTTATTCAAGTCCATAAAGCCGTGACGCTGCTTACGAAGGACACACCCTGGCCGTGTTTGAGCGGAAAGTGCTGCGGACGATATTTGGCGGAGTACAAACTGAAAGCGGAGAGAGGCGGAGGCGTATGAATCACGAGCTACAGGCACTGCTTGGGGAGACTCCCATCGTACATCTAGCGAAAGTTAGCAGGCTGTGGTGGGCCGGACACGTCGTAAGGATGAAGGACGACAGTGCGACGAAAATAGTCCTCTTCAACAAGCCCACCGGCACCAGGAACAGGGGGGCCCAACGTGCACGATGGCTCGACCAGTTCGAAAGCAATTTGCGACTTCTGAGACGACTAGGAAATTGGCGACGAGTGGCCCAAGACCGAGTTGAATGGAGACGAGTGCTTGAAACAGCACGAGCCACCCCGGTTCTATGCTGCTGAAGAAGAAGATACATTTTCTTGGTGATCGCCTTACTTTACAGGCAGCGACGATAGTTGAATACATCATCTGTTTACTGTGATTTCGATTACTTTATTTAAAAATAGTGACAAAATCCTCTCATTCCAACAGGTCGAACATTCTTTACAAGGTTTAGACTTATACTAATTTGATATCTGTGCTTGGGAAATACGCCAATAAAAAGTGACAAAATCCTCTCGCCCTAACAAAATTTCTTAGGACCGCTATAAACCTAGACCAATTTGGTGTCTGTGTTAGAAAAGTGCGCCAGAAAAAGCGATAAGTCGCCTCATCCTGACAAGAATTCTGGAGACCGCGATAAAGATAGTACAATTTGGTGTGCTGAAAGTGAACAGTTATAAAATAGTAAAGGACCAATTCTACCTTTCACCCGATCGTAGGGTACAGGACGTTATTTTCAGGAGGTTTTGACGTAGGACTACGTCTTTCAGGAAGATAGCTGGTATAGGGGGTAATTCCAAAAAATCTTTCTCGAAAAGTGGTCAGGTTTTGAACGCTAATAGCTTAGTGGTTTTCCGATCGATTTTCAATATTCTTACACCAATCGGTTTGGAAAATCTGCTAAGAATTGGCCCAAATGAAGAAAAGTATGGATTCTTGATATTGAACTATTGAAAAATTGAAAATAATGAACCTATGTTTCACCAGAATTCTCGCTTCGTGATTGATTGTTGGAAATGACGTCATCAAAGTGGAAATGCATTTTCACGCTTCGGCTTATAAGTCAGTCAATTTTCAATAGATTTCCAAGATATTTACACCAACTGATCGGAAAAGCGATTTGAAAAATATTGAAAATATAGAAAACTATTGATTTTCAATTGAATTATTTTCATATTTTTGCCTTCCCTCGTCGGTGCTTCCCTAGCACGGATGACAGAAATATATACGATATGAGCTATGGGTTCTGCTTCCTTATGATTGTATTTAATTTACGCCCTATAGAATCCGATCGAAAATTATTGAGTTTCAGCTGTTGCTGCTTCCCCAGATAAGGCAACGAAGACATCCAAATTCACCATGCGAGACGCCAACAAATCGAAGAATCCATCGACTCATCCGCCAGTGAACGATATGGTTTTGGCTGCTATACTTCTTACTGCGCATCGTCATTCGGTCAACGGCTTTCGTTAGCGACCCTTCGGCAAGCAGCTAGCTTGCGACACATCGAATCGGACAGGCAGTTTTCGTGTCACATCCGTGGTTTAATTTTAAAGGTTGTATTTGAAACATTGTTTTCCTTACGGTGCACATTGTCGTCAGTTGGTCGTGTTCATCGGCTGCTGAGGAAAGAAAAGTATGCTGAGCCTGTTGGAGCACTCGTCTCGCTGCCATGATGGAATATCTGGCTGCTGAAGTTCTGGAACTGGCAGGAAATATGTTGCTCGTGCAACAAAACGACCAGAATTATGCCATGTCACTTGCAGTTGGCCACCTGGCCTGGACTGGTATTTCATCGTGACTCATGACCATACACGAACGGCTTCGTCGATCGCATAGCTGCTGAGGCTTTCTGGCTGGTCCGTTGAAACAAGCCGTGCCTGGTTTGCGGTTATCGGTACTTCAATTTACCGAAAAGAGAATTACGTTAGGTGCGTTAGTGCAAGTTTATTGCGAGCTAGAGCTATGATAATCAAACAATCGGTCCTTTTAAGGATCACGCAACGATTGGAGAGTTTATTATATTTTCTTGCCCAGTTTAATACCATAATAACACAGGCAACGAGGAAACTTTTCGCCGTTGCGGAAGACCAACAAATGGCGGGAATAAGTTTATTGATCACGGACGACATTTTCTGCCACTTCCAAAACGTCTGCAGCTTGTAAATGCTTTATTATCAGTGTTCTTTTGTAAACCGCAGAGAAGTTTTGCGTAAATTTTTCAGCTTTTTGAAAACTCGCGCGTACCGTCTACCGATTATCAGAGGAAAAGCACTACGTAGAACGTAGAAACAGATCATGAAAATTTATTTACTGTTTAGTTTAGTGTGACTTCGATTCGTTTTATTAAAAAAAATTGGTTTTATTAAAATGGATTCAATCAATTCATGGATATAACTCCAAAATCGGTTGAGGGTTGAACGTATACAATGTTACTACTTTGATAAACGTTGCGTATGTAGGTTGTATACATGAAGAATCGTATCGCTACAAAGAGACTTACGTAGTCCTACGTCCCCTATGTGGTCGTGTCTTGTGCACAACCCCTCAGATTTGTATTCAAAGTACGTCAAACCCACCTGTTTTTCCACTAGAACTAGGCCATAGTCCGAAAAATAGATGTCATCGCTTAATGGGCTGAAAATACCCTCCCGTGCCCTACATGAAGAATTGTATTTGACAGACACGTATTTCGCCTACGACTTGCCGGCTTCATCAGTGTTTTCGAAGTTCGAAGTTCGGAAACAGACACTGATGAAGCCTGCAAGTCGTAGGCGAAATATGTTTCTGTCAAGAATAAATATACAGTCAGTCCACAATCATGGGTCACACACAATTGTGGGTCATTTTAGCTTTAGTTGCTTATTTCCGTTTAAATATCACCTAATGATTGCTCAAAATTTTAGTGCTACTTATGAGTAACAAGTTTATTTATCAATTAGTATATTATTCACGTATTAATCGGGAGATAAAGCTAAAGTGACCCATGATTGTGGACTGACTGTATACAGTAGAATTTAATTGGAAAGTTTTCTTTTTTATTTAATTTCAGGTTTCGTATTTCAGTAAGACGCTCCAAAAACTTCAGGCATTCCTTTTTCATACTTAGGAGGAAGGGGGAGTCATTATGTTTTACTAACCTACGCAGTTGAAGACCATTTGAGCCCAACATGCAACTTAGGATGATGCTTAATTGTTGTTTCTACTTTGAAACTCTATAAAACTATAAAATGAAATGATTTTTGCCTCGATTCTATTTGATCATACCCCTTCTGTTCAAATTCCTTTTCTGAGCCCAAACCTGGTTGTGTTAAATCACATAATTTGATCAAAATTCAGAAATGAATTCTGAGCGAGTAGCTTGGAAAAGAACTGATGCGTTTCTTGAATAAACGGATTGTGCGACTTTTATTCAATGTTAAGAAATGGCAGGGGGAGAGAGGTTTAGTTTACCAATTATGACCCGGGTATACCTAAATTTGGACCAAATGAAGTGAAACTGTGTAATCCATTATATTCTGGCTCGAATGTGTCGGGAAACTCAAAATCGTCATTCGGAATGGTTTCAAGACCAAAATATCGCAGGTTTAATATTTCATACGCTCAGTTTCAAACAAACAAATTACAAAGTTGTTTACATATTTCTTATCGAATTTTGTGATAGACTTTACATAAAAATACCATTTTACATTTCAGATGATGTTTCGTCACCAAATGTAGACTTTTTCATGCGTTTTGGAGACAAAGTTTTTTTCGCCATTTTTTCAACTTTTTTCCGCTATTTATCACAACTTTGCACTGTTGAAAATACAGATGAAATGACAAAAACTGACAGATTATCTCACACACACACCAGATTGCTGTCTTATCTCTCTTGTAGTGATATATTAACAATGCTAACTATTGAAATTCAGCAGTAAACAGGTTTTGAAGACGGGGTATTATATATCATGCGCTCGGACATAATGGGTTAACGTTACGTTTAAAGAGGGGTTATGCCAAGCGTTACTTATTGTTGCATAGGAGAGGGAGGGGGTCAAAGAACTATAATTTTTGCGTTACGTAATTTGTGTACCACGCCTTGCTCGTCGTATCCGTGCTGACTGTGCCTAAGACAATCGACTTTCATATGATATCAAATTGTAACAAAAAGGCCCTTATCAAAGCTTCCAAACAATTGATTGAAGAATTAAAATATTATTACAAAAGTTTCGAAAATATTGATCCAGTCAAAAAAAGGGAGATAGCCCAAACGTCGGTGAAACAATTATTGCCGGTTCATTCACATTTAACTTTCAAACACGTGCGCCTATCAGAACAAAATTGCAACCCTCAATTATTAAAATGTTTTACCTTCGGGAGCATCTCAATGCATCTGGAATACAAAAGCTAGCTCGGAGAAAGGGGAATCTTCACTCGAGTTAATAATTTCGTAATTACAATTTCATGCTAGTTAAGCACTCGATATCACTTGGCATTCGCCACCATCGGCGTCCACGATGGCGCTACGTCTCTCGTCCTGTACCCTGGGTTGCCCAAGCGGAACCGCACCAGCCGGTCACCCGTTGAACCGAGGGTGATTCGCAAGTGTACTTCACACAAATTAATGCACAGTCAGCAGATTGCGCCCTCTTCATGCCTACCAAACAATGTTGGGCGAATTGTTGCGTTTGGGGAGCATTTCTCGCTTTTCCTGCCACTCTACATGCATATGCCGAGCGTTTGTGTTTATCTTTCCACAGTTTCATCGTTAGGAAACCGATAGAATTGATATGCCAATACCCGACCTACCCGCTGCAGGACATCCCTCGGCGCCGATGCTGTCGTATGCTGCGCTTGGCTTGCAAGTGGGATGTGGTTCATTTTAATGAAAATGAACGCCCTGAGGCAACGAATAGGAAAGCAAACGGTGAAGGGCTGAAAACGGGATCAGCTCATCGGTACGCGCCTCCACGCATTTCCACGTGTGTCTCCGTAACGTAGTAACCCGAAGATAGCTCCGATCTTCTCAGTATTTGGTAAAATTTTCTAATTATAGCAAACATTTTAATTAAAATTATTACTATCACTGTCTGAGTTCGTGTATGTGATACGAGTGCTTCGCAGGATATTCACCCCTGCAATGCTTGCTTTCCCTAGCCACTATTATTACAAGATGTGGATGGAGAAACCCACCGACAAAAGGGTGAACCTTTGACCTTAACTGTTTCAGTGTGCATAATAAAGTACAAGTCGATAGGTTATAGGTTTTCTAACAACTCCGTAAAACAGATGTAAGAAATTTCTGTACAAAATCAAGTAATAATCATGTACTAGTTTAAGGTACATACCAATCAAATTTTACTTTAATTGCAGACCTTTCTCTTGAAATCTTACTGTGAAAGGTCGAGTATTATCCCTGTGACAATGATTTCACGACTGGTTAGAGCTGAAGTAACAGCACTGGGACGACAATAGCCTCGAGCACAATATTTCGTTAAAGTAGACGATTTGCTCTTCCCCCGTGAATGCAAAGCACTATGTTTACGATTTTTCCTCCCAATGAGGTAACCGGGGAAAGCGCTTTGGTATACGTTAAATTTTTTCACGCTCTCTAGAACACAACCCAAATTCAATGGTATCAATTTGCCGAGTGGTAAAATTTTGTACATGGCTTGCGGCTCCGGCATTCAACGATTCGATTCCTTGCCAGGCTCAAAAAGGGCATCCTGTTTGACGGTTTGTGTCGCTCGGCGAACCGGAAGGATGAAAAGCGATGCTCATTTTCCTCAAGCTTTGCGGAGAAAAGCCGTAAACACAATTTCCACAGACTTCGCTTGGCTGGTTTCGTATAATAATTGCATGTTCTATTCCTACACTTACATGCTAGACTCGCTTCATAACGGCGGCAGGCTGTTGTTATATATTAGTGGTTGAACACCAAGAAAATGAAAATGATGAAGGTTAAGCAGAGCGTCAGCAATTAGTATATCCACTTCCTGTGGCTTATATTTTGGACATTCACAGTTGTGCCTGCGGCCTTCTATTTTTGCTGTTTGTTAGTACCACTTGAACATTGAATAGGTGGTTTTTAAGCGAATTGGACTGCCCCACTGGCTTGTAAGGTATTTTGTTTTTCAAAAGACTTTTTCATTCGACAAAATAGTGCAATGGTGGTTTTATTCGAAGGTAATTAAATAACCCCCACTCAACATCTCGACTTTTATTCAAGTTATCTCAGTAGCAGTAGTACGGTGCAGCGTCAATAATTTTGCATGATTTTCACTTTTTGGCTATTTTGGCGGCTCTTGAAATGGCTATGAGAAACTCGGAGCTGATAGTAAAGAACTATCATAAGGAATCATGATAAAGTTAACCTGAGTATTTGATGAGAAACTATAATATTTTATATACCCATCAGTAAAAGACTGTCTTTCTTGTTCAAAGGAAGACGCCTTACATTCCAAAAATGAAAACGAATGAAAACCAAAAGATGAAAAAATATTGAAATTGACGCTGAGAATGTCAATTTGAAACTGCTAGAAATTTCTAGAAATGACGTTGGAGAAGAAAGCTGTTCATAGAAAAGTAGGAGGCTTACAAAAGTAGAAGCTGTTTGTCTTTGTTTGTGTTTCAATAAATAGGGTCACACGCTCTAATGCAGGGCGCCATATCTTTACATATTTGCGTTGGTAGGAGGAAATGCGACAACTGGGCCATTCGAATCTCGACGAGTTGTCCTCTGATACTGTTCCTCACATCGCATTTCCTCAGGCGAGTAGTTGTTATCGTATCCTACCTCCTCAGAGGCCCAAAACCGTTCAACTAACTGGTTCAATGTGCCTGATACCGCCTGGTTACATACAGTTTGTGATGGCCTTTTAGCAGATTCTACTTCTCCGGATACCACCCATCCGAAAACTGACTCCGTTAATTGCGGTAGACTATCTCCTAGTGATAATTCATTTCCAGTCTGAAAGAAACTGAAAAACGCTTGAATGCCCAGGACCAAATCGACACCTCTCGATTGAAAGAAAGCGGGATCAGCCAGTCTAATATCCTTCGGTATATCCCATCCGAACTGCTTTACAGGTGATGTTGGTAAATTTACGGTAACCTTTGGTAAAACGAGGAAATCCATTTTCTTGGCAAATGTTGAGACTCTTTATTTAATTGTTGCACGGACACTGTGCTTCACCTTTGTTGTGACCTGACCTACTCCAAGAACTGAAATCTCGATCCCTTGCCTGGATACTTTTAACCGTTGACATAATGGTTCAGAAATGAAATTACATTCTGATCCCGAATCGAGTAAGGCGCGAGCATGATGACACAAACCATTGTCATCTTCGATTATTATTATTGCCGTTGCTAGAAGTATATTTGTAATCCTTTCCGTGGAAGCGCTAGCGGAGACACTTCGAGTTGAAGCCTGGTTCGACAGCCTCGTAATTGCTTCTTCTGATGTTTCAGCTACCACCATGTTGCTTTTCGACTGGGTTGATCTTCGCTGGGTTTATAGTCCTTGCCTTCTCCGTCCGACCTAAAGCAAACCATTGTATGATATCGAGCCTTACTCTTCCTGCAGGAATATTTAGATAGGCAATTTTTCGCTTGATGGCCCTTTTTGAAACAGTTGCGACAGAGTGAGTGAATTCGTAGCAAGGATTCCCTGTTAGCAACAAACATTTTTTGAAAGACCGGGCAGGTGTGAAGCCAATGTGTCTCAGGACATGCTGGACATTTACCAGTAAAATTTTGTGTTGCATTATGGCTGACTCTAAACGATGGCACCCTTTTCTTAACTGGCGAAGACTCACGTTTACTCTCGGAATGCCTTGATGGAAGAGACTCGAGAACTGAACTGCGAATGCTACCATCCAAACGAGTAATGAGAATGTTAACCAATAGTAGATCCTTATAGTGCGCTGGCTGTACTATCTGGTCTAAAGTGTGGACAATGCGTTGAAAAGCCTCTAGTAACGCATGTAATTCAGGACCAGATTCCTTTGCAACAGTGGACAGGTTGAGCAGTGATCGAATTTGCCGCTTCTTCAGCAACTTGCTGTTATTATAGCGTTTAAGCAATGTTTCCCAAGCGATTTGATAATTTCCTCTGGTAGTCTTAATTGGATCGATCAAAACCTTTTCTACCTCCGGTAGATCCGATTTCCAGTGAATCATAGAGGTGAATAGATCCCTGAAGCTAAGCCAGTCGTCTATGTTACCATCGAAGGACTGAAGTTTGATTTGAGGCAACGGTATGTGATCCACTTGCCCTAGCGTTGAGTTATCTAATTGCCTTGTAGATTGCTCTAAAACCGGAGGATCCTGCAACTCCCTTGACTTATCTATCAGAAACGATTTAATATCAAAGTAACGATTTTCGAACTCTAAACGCTCCTCAGCAAAGGCATCTTCTTTCATAATAAAGTCTACATGAGATCCAACCTCATAAGTAACTTCCGTTATCTTGTCCCATAAATCTGTCAATCGTTCGAGACGTACTGCTATCTGACTGGCGGTTGTGTCCTGTGGGTAGTTGAACACAAACTCGGCGATATTTCGAAACAAAGCATGCAAGCCCTTCAACTTGGTTTGCAGTGACTTCAAGGATGCAACCTTCTTCGCTGTGCTTCTTCGCTACTTCGGCCGAACATATACTGTTAAGCCCCCAGCTGTAGAACTAACAGCGGCGCAGTAACCAAAATAAAGCTCTCTCAGATCCAATGATGGCTATCACGTAGGTAATCTTCTCATACGCAATATGAATTTGAATAACCTCGCCAATGCAGTTCACGAAAGGGACTAAATTGATTGTAGTATCATAAATACGGCTTCGGCAGTACATATACCTATACATATAGCCTTACATGGCCAACCGTTAATCTGCACCGAAATGAACAATTTGATCGAAATCAATTGAGAAACACCGATAGTAGAAGTCTTCGAATCACAGGGTAAATTCAACGTAGAAGTATAAATCCAGTTTGCATCAAAAGGTAGATTTTATTTATGTTAGAATCCGACCAATCCAGGCTCCAGCTGGACATAACTATGTGTGATTTTTACCTAACCAAACCAATTACCGCATGATGCAACCAGTTACACGACCGTTTACCACAGCCGTATTCCCAATAGATCGATGGCAATAGTAGTTTTCCGAAACGACACTACTCCTTGCCTGCCCGTCCTATCGATCGACCGATTGACTGAGTCCAAAACCGGTCTCCTGTGTCGCTCTGACGCTCGAACAGGTTTTCCGAAAGTGGTAATAAAGGACCAGTGTTAGATACAGTAAGACGGAAAAGCTTCGGCGGACATATACATAATATGTTCTATCTACCTCACAGGTAAAGAACGTCGCAGGTCCGTTTCGTAGCCTTCCGCAGATGACCAGTGCTAACCGATTTATGGCTTGTTGTCTTGGTGACCGTCCGTTGGCGTCTCACAATGTCAACTCGATGGCGTCTAGTTGGCGTCGGTTCCTTTGTTGCCGATTAACAATAGCGGCCCGATGGCGTCAGTTCTTCCGCAATGGCGACTAGCTGGCGTCGGTTCATTTGTTGCCCCTTCACAATGGCAACCTGCAGCACAATAGTTGAAAGAAGCGCCCCGCGTTTGATGCCTTCAATGGTCCAGATCTGTCCTTACTGGATCCGGCTCGAAGGACCAGCTTTGATTGGGAGAGAATCAGTCCTTCTCCCAATGAGGTATGTGATTCTTGGTCAACGACCAATTGTCCTTCCTTCCTCGGACTAGTGATGACAACGACACGGGCAATCAAGGCTCCGTGAATCCAGAAAGAAAACCACCCCGTTGCACTAATAACACATTTTATTGTACTAAACAATTACTATAATTACTTTTGACACAAACTACAACATTTATTGTACACTAAATACTATTATGACGTGCGATATAAATTGCAGAGGTTCCCCTTTGGGATACCTGTTCTAGGCCGTGATCGATGGCAGACTGATCTCTCTGTCATTGGTAACGCTAATTATCGGTAGATGATCCTCGCTCTCCTATAATCGATCTTGATGGGATGTGATCGATCTCTTCTCCGACAGTGTGGAACGTATCGATTTTTATCGGCTGCATACTCGATGACTGGTATAAATGATTACACCTTCCAACAGGACTATTTAGTTTAAGAAATGCTTTATTGGTTGTACTGTTCCTGGTTTTTGCTGTCAGGTATTGTGAGCCAATTAGCAATGTCATGGTTATATACATCTTCATAAAAATCGCCAAGAATTTGGTATTGTTTCGCAATGGACAATGTTCTTAATTCAATTTTGTTCTAATCATTAATGAAGCACATTATTATTCACAGTTTTCGTTAATGGTTCTGAGGTTAGGTTATGGGATCAGCATCGTTTATTTTGTGCCTCGTTCGTTGCAACAACTTTGACAGCAGTTTTGAATAGTAGTTTGTATTGCAATTTACAATAATATTTGGCTCAGGTGAAGAGCGGGATATAGGAGTCCCTGGTCGTGGTGGCCGGTCGCTCAGATACGTTACTTGTATGTTTTTTGTTACGGAACGATAAATTCGTGGAGCAATGTAAACGAATTA
Source organism: Sabethes cyaneus (assembly GCF_943734655.1). Taxonomy (NCBI): domain Eukaryota; kingdom Metazoa; phylum Arthropoda; class Insecta; order Diptera; family Culicidae; genus Sabethes; species Sabethes cyaneus. The sequence continues at coordinate 58,576,784 of NC_071353.1, read as the reverse complement.
GAACGCGTGATTGACCGAGACCTCCTCGATATTTACCTTAAATTTGCAAGAAAATATTAAATCAAATCAAAACATTCGTAATAAATCGTCAACCTTATCTAACAAGGCGGATGCAATATTTTCCGTCCATACAGTGGGTTCGACTAGTTTATATTTTACTTACGGAAATAAATGTCCTAAGCACAATATTCATATCCTCGAACCGAATTCAGGCCCAAATACGTCGCACGCGCTTTCTAAACGACAATCTTTAACAGTGCTCGCGGAAAGCTTTTGTAATGGATGAAATGTAACAGAACCGGCGTTTAGACCGGCAAACCTGTGCGGTCACACGGAGCCCCGCCGTTGGTGATGAATAGAGAAAAATGTTAAAAATTCTTCTGGTTGAATACAATACAATAGATTGTTCAAAAATATTTGCATGATTCCCATTGTTTCAAATTAAACTGTGTTGTACATAAACCCTGAATCTCGGATGACCTTTATCACAATCTCGAGTTTTGCAAGTTTCTGAGGAGTTCATGGGTGTTTTAATATACAAATTTTCCTCACAGTAAAATAGAAACTCCCCCCATTGCTTAGCTTGATAAAATAAAGCGGATAGCATTTAAGTATTCGCCATCATTACAAACCATTTCGCCGAATGCCATTTTGTGGAACACCAATTCTCGGTTGACCATAACGCGGAATATAGAGTTTCGCAGAATACCATTTCGCGAAAAACCTTACGCGGGGTGTACCATTTCATGGAAAATCTTTTCGTAGAAAGTACCATTTCGCAGGGGTGACCTAACTGAAGGAAAGTAATAGAGGTCAGTAGATGTAGGAAAATAAATAAACCTAGATAGAGGTGATCTCTACGGGGGGCTACCCCCCGCAGTGGCCGGCGCTTCCGACGGCAGGTCGCCGGCAACAATCGCGGCCTATTGCGCTGTCTCGCGCTGAAATATCTAATGTTACTCTTGATAGTTTTTGGTGGTCTTGTTATTGATTAATGTTTTATTTATTTATTTATTTATATACAGTCAACAGGTTAAAAACAACCCCAATGACTCCACTTAAATTTACTTACAAATAATACAAACATCTTTTAACATCACACCGATAACGCTCTTACAAAATTACTTTTAATAACACGTCTACACAAATTAAAATCGAAGCACTCGAAACAATTCTCAAATACACGGCACATATTTTTTATTGGCTCATGCATCCCATAGTTTGTCCTGGATCTCCCCATATCGAGGAACATATGGGAACGAAGAGCACGTCTGCGGATGTTCACGTCCAAGAGGCCTAGAAGTTCAGGGCAGTCAATGTAGGACGTTAGTAAGTCGCTGATGAAGCAAGCCTTGGCGACATCTCTCCTAACGCTGAGTGAGTCAAGGTGGATTAACTTGCAGCGATCAGCATAACGAGGTAGGTTATTCCGGTCGTTCCATGGCAGGTGTCGTAGTGCATAGCGTACAAATTTGCGTTGGACGGCCTCGACTTTGATGATCCCATTTTGATAGAACGGTGTCCAAACGACCGACGAATATTCGAGAGTTGAACGCACTAAAGCACAGTATAAGGCTTTGAGGCAGTAAGCGTCCTGGAAATACTTGCCGAATCGAAAGATGAATCCCAACTGCGACGAGGCCTTGGAGACAACATATGACACTTGATCTTTGAATGTCAGTGAGGAATCAAGAAGTACATCAAGGTCTTTCACAGTGTTCTCACGTTTTAAAGATGTACCATCGAGAATGTAGTCGTGAAGCATTGGTGATCGTTTGCGGCCGAAAGAAATAACACAGCATTTAGAAGCATTCAAAACCATCCGATTTGTTTTACACCAAGCTGCAAATGCTACGAGTTGTTGTTGAAGAGAGAGGGCATCGCTTGGTTTGTTGATGACGTAATAAAGTTTCAGGTCGTCAGCGTAAGATTTTTTATAACAATCCAGGATCGAGTTTGCGTCATTCATGTATAAAAGGAAAAGAAACGGGTTAAGATGGCTGCCTTGTGGAACTCCGGATTTAACTGGAAACGAAGGCGAAACAAAATCTTCTATCTTAACGGACATATTCCGTCCAGTCAGGTACGAACGCAACCAGGAGTGTAGGCTACCAGAAATTCCCAATCTCTCGAATTTAGCCAATGCAATATCATGATCCATTTTGTCAAATGCAGCCGACAAATCAGTATAGATGGCGTCTACTTGCGAGCCTTTCTCCATATGGCGAGTGACAAAAGAAGTGAATGCCACAAGGTTGGTGGTAGTCGATCGCTTTGGGATGAAACCATGTTGATCTGGCGAGATATATGGCGAGCATTTCTGCGTTAAAAATTCAAGAACAATTAGTTCAAAAAGCTTCGAAGAGGCACACAAAGCGGCAATTCCTCGATAGTTGGATACGGATCGCTTGCATCCCTTCTTGTGAACCGGAAAAACGTAAGAATTTTTCCAGCAGCTAGGAAAAACACCAGTGGCCAATGAGCAGTCAAATATTAATGCAAGTGGAGATGCAATAGCATTGATGCAGTTCTTTAGCGTAACGGCTGGAATTCCATCGGGGCCGGCATTCGAAGAACATTTCAAACGTTTTGCTGCTGCTATAACGATATCACTTGTGATTGAGTAATGGGGACCAACGCCAGGTAAGGATGGCACATTCTCAGCTGCTTCTGTGATAACAAGCGGGCTGGCTGGAGCATCTAGGAAAACACTGCTGAACTGTTCTCGAAAGAGCGATGCTATTTGATCTATTGTCGACGCCTCTATGTCTCCGTGATACATGGATGTAGGAAGACCAGACTCTTTTCGTTGATCGTTAACATAACGCCAGAATCCTTTTGGTTTAGATTTGAGTGTCCGTTGCAAGCGATTTAGGTGAATATGAAAAAGACGCTTATTTAATCTTTTGTACTTCCTATTGGCTTCAAGGTACAGGGCTTTCGATGTTGCAGTTTTCAATAAGCTGAATTTTTTCAATGCCTTCTTTTTCAACTTTTTTAGACGTTTTACGCAACGAGTTGACCAGGCAGGGTAAGCAGGCCGTTTTCTTATTCGCTTTGGAACAAACTGATCAATTGCATATAGTAAAACATTGCAAACAGTGGAAGCAGCCAGGTTGATGTCACGATCACGGATTAATTCATTCCAAGGAACAGATGTGAGAAAGGCATTCATACCGGTGTAGTCAGCTTTACTAAAATTATAAAATATACTATTGGGACTAGCACTAATGATTGGACTTCGAGCTTCATAATGCATAGATAATAGCAAAGGCGGGTGGTGTCTACAATCTTTGACCAATGGACATGGTGCATGTGTCAAGCTAATATTAGTCACTTCCTTGGAGTTTTATGAAAGAGTCTAAAATTTCTCGAGTTCGATTAGTTTTTGAGTTACGAAAAAAATTCTGTTTTATTTGTATGAGAGTCCCTCTACCACAGGGATGAGAACTCTAAAACCATCATTAAAAAAATTTCTGCCTCCAAAACCCCCCACATGCCAAATTTGATCCCATTTGCTTGGTTAGTTCTGGAGTTATGAGGAAATTTGTATTTCATTTGTATGGGAGCTCCCCCTCCAAAAAGGTAAGGGGTCTCAATTCATCATAGAAAAAATCATGCCTCCAAAAACACCCACATGCCAAATATGGTTCCATTTGATTACTTAGTTTTCGAGTTGAGGAAATTTGTATTTCATTTGTATAGGAGCCCCCCCTTCTAAAGTGGGGAGGGGTCTCAATTCACCATAGAAAAAATTCTTGTCTCGAAAAACACCCACATGTAAAATTTTGTTCCATTTGCTTGATTAGTGCTCGAGTTATGCAGTTATTTCATTTGTATTGTCATTTCGAGTTATTTCATTTGTATAGGAGCCCCCCCTCCTAAAGTAGAGAGAGGTTTTAATTCACCATAGAAAAAATTCTTGTCTTCAAAAACTCCCACATGTCAAATTTGGTCATTTGCTTGATTAGTTTTCGAGTTATGAGGAAATTTGTATTTCATATGTATGGAAGCCACCCCTCTTAAAAGGGAGAAGGGTCATTACTCCCCTCCTAAAGAGGGGAGGGATCTCAATTCACCATAGAAAAAAAATTGCCTACAAAAACACCCACATGCCAAATATGGTTCCATTTGATTAATTAGTTCTCGCGTTATGAGGAAATTTGTACTTCATTTGTATGGAAGCTCCCCCTCTTTAAAGGGAGAGGGGTCATTATTGCCCTCCTAAAGAGGGGAGGGATCTCAATACACCATAGAAAAAAAAATTGCCTACAAAAACACTTACATGCTAAATTCGGTTCCATTTGCTTGATTAGTTCTCGAGTTGTGAGAAAATTTGTATTTCATTTGTATGGGAGCCCCCCCTCTTAAAAGAGAGAGGGGTCATTATTCCCTTCCTAAGAAGGGGAGGGGTCTCAATTCATCATAGAAAAAATTTATGCCTCCAAAAACACCCACATGCCAAATATGGTTTCATTTGCTTGATTAGTTCGCAGTTATGCAGAAATTTGTGTTTTATTTGTATGGGAGCCCCCTTCCTCTTGGTGGGGGGAGGGGTCTCTAACCACCATAAGAACCTTTCCTGGCACCAAAAACCCTTACATGCAAATTTTCACTCCGATCGGCTCAGTAGTTTTCGATTCTATAAGGAACTCTGGTCTGTCCCAGACAGACAGACATAGAGACAGAAATCCTTTTTTATAGGTATAGATACAGTGTAAAGTGTTATGAAAACATTGCTGAAATTAGGCCCCGTTGCTTTGGAATGGGTCGTTGGATAATATGCTCAACGACACGGGTCAGGTTGTTAGCCGATTGTTTACGGAAGTTTGGATCAAATGGGCAGTTAGCACTTTCGAACCAATGAAATCTCCAGGTCCGGATGGTATTCTACTCATTTTCTTACAGAAAATGGACGGCGGTATAATATCCGAGCTCATCAACCTTTTTCGAGACAGTTATACATTATAACATATCGCGGGGCATTGGCGAAAAGTAGAGGGGGTAGGAGAAAATCATGAATAAGGCTTTCAGCCTATTAAACCTGACATCAACGCTTCTTGGGTTAATGGAAAAAATCTCAGATAACTAGACCCGCAATGAGGTTTTAAGGATTGGGGGATTAACATACATGGGGATTAACATAAATGAGGATTAACATAGATACCAACACGGTAAATCGTTAATTGAGAACAGGGATGGTTCGATCACTTTGACTCAATTTAGATTTATATTATTATTTACAGTTTTGTTGAAAAAGGTTTTGTTGCATCTTTTGTACTTACGGCGCTACAATGATAGTAACTCATTAGTGACTAAATAAACGTTCACTTAATTATCAAAGAGGTACTAGCATTGTAGCACCGTAAATACAAAAGATACAGCAAATTATTCATTATTCAGCAAAATTGTAGATAATAATTAGCTCCACGAATGTCCCATATGTCACTTTGTCAAATTTAGTACGACTGCGACGGTACTGTCAAATGAATCAAAATTGAGTCAAACTGATCGAACCATGCTTGATTGAGAAAACGCTCAAATATCAAGAAACGGCACTTTTTGCTTCCCCTGATATTGGAGGAGCTTTCGGTTACACGTCCTTCGTTTCAATTACTACAGTTCTCTTTCAAAACAGAATTGACCAAACCACAATGCGCTGGATTTAAGCAATGCTTTGAGTAGAGAAATCCCATCATAATTGGTAAATACATCGGTCACGATCGGTGGTCAGAGGATGTCCACAAGGAGGAGTTTCTTCCCCCTTGGTTTGGCCACTGGTGGGAGCTAATAGACTAAACAGTTAAATCTACTGTGTATCTACTGAAATCAGTGTTGCGAAGCCCACACTCGTGTGGTCTAATTTTCTCACATACGCGTACTCATTCTAACGAACACGCCGGCATAGGCATTCCGCTCTCATTTCTTCATGCGTTTTTGCGAGCGTGTGCTTAGCGATGCAGAAAAATGTTGCGATAGTGCGCAGGCTTTTTCACGGGGTGTGATAAGCGCTTGGTTATCAGCAACCAGAGGCGGGATAGGTTTTGGCCTCGTCTTCAACACCTTATCTATACGCCAAAATGGTCGAGAGTAGTCGGGGACAGCTTCAATTTCCGATGCAAACTGCTTGTTTTTGATTTTTTCTAGTCTATCCTTGACTATTTTCGTTAGCTGCCTAGCGTAGTACCGATGTCGAGGGTTTAAAGTACGCTGATGTTGCCTTCGTAGAGCATTCCGCATGATGATAATGCGCTTGGTATTGTCATCAATTTCAGAAATTTTCCGGGTTACCGGAACTGACGGTACGAAACGATGAGCAGCCTCGGTGATGATATTATTGATGCCTACCAAAGCCAGGTTGATATCTTCTGTTGTATCCAGGGCCTAATGTTTTCATCAATGCAATTCTCGACGTAACGTTGTAGGAGTGCTGCACCAAATTTGCACGATGATAATTTTGCCTGTGATTGATCTGGTACGGTATAGCACAGGCACCGATATCGACAGTGACTGGAAAATGGTCCGAAGACAGCTCCGAGATGGTTTTGGGGACCGGGAAATCATCGATTTTTGTCAGAAACATGTCTAACTTGGAGCCAACACCGCTATTGGTGATGAACGTTGGCTTATCCGGATGTACAGCGTAGTAATAACCAGCTTCAGCATCTTGTATGATGACCCTACTGTTTGAGTTGCATCTGGAGTTTCCCCAGGCAGAGTGGCGAGTATTAAGGTCGCCGGCGATAATAAATTTGCCACCTTTTCTGGATAGCTTCTGGATGTCGTTATTTAACTGCATAGTTGTTCGTCGTTACTGGGAAGGACAGTAGACTGCGATGAAAGTAATTGGCCCGAGAGAAGAGTCCAGTTCGACACCTAAGGCTTCAATGAAGGTTGTATTAAAACTGGGAATGGTTTTGAACGTCAATCCTCTCTTCACATCGATGGCAACCCCACCTCCAGCCGAGGTTGAGCGATCAAGTCTAATTATCGAGTGATCCGGCAGGTGAAAATTGACTTCCGGTTTCAGGTGTGTTTCGGTTAATATAGCAACATCAATGTCGTGTGAGTGCAGGAAGTTCAGAAGTTCAATCTTCTTGTTGGCCAATGAATGGGCATTCCAATTAAGGATTCGAAGTAATTGATCCATGACGATAGTAGAAAGTCATCATGACCGCAACCTGTTCCTGATTGGTGCGGCAAGCCCTGGTTTGCCGATTTAGTTCCATGAAAAGCGTCGCTAATTGTTCCATGGTGTACCAGCCGGTTATAGGAGGCATACTTGTGACTTGAGCATAACTGAGAAAGCCAGGACGTTGGCTTGGAGTACTGCTAGATTAGGGGGCTGGCGGGGGTGGTAAAATCATTAGTGGATCCGGAGCCGGGCTGGACTTCATATTTCTCCTATTCGGCATTTGCAGACGATTCGAAATATCTTTTCGAATTTTAATGAATTCCGTTTCGGGCAGGAACAATTGTTTGTTGGTTGATCACCGTCACAATTGAGGTACTTAATCTGTACTGTTTCATCATCAAGATAGTCCGTCGTTGGATAGGCGCCTGCACACTTCATACAGCGACTCTTAATATGGCAGTTCTTCATACCATGACCAAAGTTCAGAAAATTAGAACATTGCGAAACGTCCCGATGAATAGGCTTATACCATTCGCATTGAACGATGATGTTGAATAATGCAATGATCGCTTTTATTTCCTGTAGGGTTGTTGTTCCCCTGGTCAAGTGCAACAGGTACAACTGATCCCGATAATTGATGGTCTTGTTGGGCCCTATTCTCACAGTCACCTCACCTAAATTTTTTAGGTAAGGTGACAATTTGCGATCCTCACAGTCACCTGAGTGACTCCGCTCACCTGGGTGACTGTACAAATCAAACGGGGAGACGTTAGGTGAGGTGAGGTGACTGTGAGAATAGGGCGCGTGAGAGAAGTAAGGTGAGGTGAGGTGACTGTGAGAATAGGACCCGTTGTGTCTGACCATCTTGAAAGCATTTTCGATTTTTAGGCCTTTTTAGAAAGAGGTTCCTCTTTCAGTTCCTTGAGTTCCATGTCAGGTAGTCCACGAAGAACCACTTTAAATGGCTTAGCAGCAGCAATATCATGGGTGAAGTACTCTGTTTTCACCTGTATCTGGTACACCTGTACCGCTTTGAAGTGCGGTAACGAGGTGACGATAATTTTGTATTCGTCTGTACAGAGAAGAATCTGTGCACGCAGTCCATGATTGATAAAGCTATTTATATCGTTCCAAAACGTACTAGGAAACCCTCGCACGTAGAAGGGGGGAAGTTTCTCTTTCTTTTCGATCACAGTCGTACCATCATCGTCGGTTGGGAGTTAAGCAAATTTGTTGCTATCCAGTAGCCGTTTCGAGCTAGTTGCCTTATCCGCTCTAGTAACAGATTGGTTCCGTTGTCGTATTGTACAAGTTGGATCCATATTAGATTTGGATCGGTGTTTTCCCATTTCGGGAAGCGTAGACAGTTTGGAGGTTTATTAGCGAGAAAATATTCTTTTTTACTCTTACTCGGGAAAAAACACGTCTTTACTGAATGGAGGTCGGGATAAGAATGATGAATGATGAATGAATTGCGCATTTTTTTTTTTTTTTTTTGCATTAATTTTGATTTATTCAACTATTGATTTTTAATACATTTGATATTGACAAAGCGAGGGATTCAACATTATGTTTTTCAGCTCTAAATTTTTGGTAGTTACTGGTAATTGTTCACCTGATTTCTTTTTTTTTTTTTTTTTTTTTTTATCGATAATTTACATATTAATGCTGAGCATTAGGGTTTTTAATTATTAAATAAAATCCTACCTACTTAAATATAAAGCTCGCGGATGAGCACAGCATCAGAACACAATGCACTGTTTTTAATTTTATCTGCTTGAGAAGCAATGGTGTCTGCTATACTATCTATGCTAGCTAGGCGTTGGACCTCAGATGTTCTGGTACTGGGTGGTAGATTCAAGATCATCTTCAGGAATTTGTTCTGCACTCGATGTACCTTCAGCAGGTGCGTTTTGGCACACGCTCTCCATATTGGGGCGGCGTAAAGCAGCATTGGCCGGACCACTTGTTTGTATACCGCCAGTTTATTAACGGCGGACAGTTTTGACTTGCGGTTTATTAGGGGGTACAGCTTCTTCAGTAGGACGGTGCTCCTAGCTACAGTCTGGTCAATGTGCAGCCGATAAAGCAGTTTCCGATCATACGTCAGCCCAAGGTAGCGAACATCTGTCGACCATGAGATGCTTGCTCCATTCAGCTGGACCAATGTGGAAGGTTCCAGACGCTGGCTATTCCGGTGGGGGAATACAATGGTTTGTGTTTTCGCTGCATTCACACGAATTTTCCATTTAGCAAGGTATTCTGCAAAACAGTTCAATCCGTCCTGCAGTTTTTTAACGATGGGCTTGATTTGCCTTCCAGCATATAGGATGGCGGTATCATCAGCAAAGAGAGATATTACTCCTCCACCGGGTAGTTCTGGAATGTCCGACGTGAACAGGTTATAAAGGACTGGACCTAGGATGCTTCCCTGAGGCACTCCTGCGGGCACATTGAAGGGGTCAGACAATTCGCCGAGGACGCAAACTTGACTCCTACGATTCCGTAAGTAGCTCTGGATCATCTTCACCAGGTAGTTGGGGAAGTTGTATAGCACCAGCTTATGGATGAGGCCATCGTGCCACACATTGTCGAAGGCTTTCTCAATGTCAAGACAAGCCATGGCCGTTGTCTTGGAGATCTGCTGAGAGTTCAAGGCAACTGTTGAACACCCTCGTTAGAGTTGAGTACGCCTTCGGGCCAAGACGCTTGAGAACCAGATTAAAGACACCGTCGAGGCCTGGTGCTTTCATATTGCGGGAAGATTTGATGTTGTTCCGGACCTCGTCTACAGTAATATGCCTATCGTGTGGTACTTCACTCGGGGAACGTCTTAGATTGTTAATCGTTTCAGCAACGATTGGATCCATCGGGCTAGCCATATCACGACCGAGATTGTGCGATGCGGAAAAATGTTGCGATAGTGCGCAGGCTTTTTCACGGGGTGTTATAAGCGTTTGGTTATCAGCAACCAGGGGCGGGATAGGTTTTGGCCTCGACTTCAACACCTTAGCGACACGCCAAAATGGTCGAGAGTAGTTGGGGAGAGCTGCGATTTCCGATGCAAACTGTTTGTTTTTGATTTTTTCTAGTCTATCCTTGACTATTTTCGTTAGCTGCCTAGCGTAGTACCGATGTCGAGGGTTTAGAGTACGCTGATGTTGCCTTCGAAGAGCATTCCGCATGGTGATAAGGCGCTTGGTATTGTCATCAATTTCAGTAACTTTCCGGGTTACCGGAACTGACGGTACGAAACGATGCACAGCCTCGGCGATGGTATCGGTGATGCCTACCAAAGCCAGGTCAATATCCTCTGTTGTATCCAGGGTGATGTTTTCTTCAATGCAATTCTCAACGTAACGTTGTAGCTGCACCCAATTTGCGCGATGGTAATTTTTCCTGTGATTGATCTGGTACGATATAGCATAGCAACCAATATCGACAGTGACTGGAAAATGGTCCGAAGACAGCTCCGAGATGGTTTTGGGGACCGGGAAATCGTCGATGTTTGTCAGAAATATGTCCAACTTGGAGCCAGCACCGCTATTGGCGATGAACGTTGGCTTATCCGGATGTACAGGGTAGTAATAGCCAGCTTCAGCATCTTGGATGATGATCCTACCGTTTGAGTTGCATCTGGAGTCTCCCCAGGCAGAGTGGCGAGCATTAAGGTCGCCGGCAATAATAAATTTGCCACCTCTTCTGGATAGCTTCTGGATGTCGTTTTTTAACTGCACAGTTGTTCCATTTGTTCGTCGTGACTGGGAAGGACAGTAGACTGCGATGAAAGTGATTGGACCGAGAGAAGAGTCCAGTTCGACACCTAAGGCTTCAATGAACGTTGTATTAAAACTGGGAATGGTTTTGAACGTTAATCCTCTCTTCACAGCGATGGCAACCCCACCTCCAGCCGAGGTTGTGCGATCAAGTCTAATTATCGAGTGATCCGGCAGGTGAAAATTGACTTCCGGTTTCAAGTGTGTTTCGGTTAATATAGCAACATCAATGTCGTGTGAGTGCAGGAAGGTCAGAAGTTCAATCTTCTTGTTGGCCAATGAATGGGCATTCCAATTAAGGATTCGAAGCAATTGATCCATGACGATAGTAGAAAGTCATCATGACCGCAATCTGTTCCTGATTGGTGCGGCAAGCCCTGGTTTGCCGATCTAGTTCCATGAAAAGCGTCGCTAATTGTTCCATGGTATACAGGCCGATTGCAGGAGGCATACTTGTGACTTGAGCATAACTGAGAAAGCCAGGAGGTTGGCTTGGAGCACTGCTAGATGAGGGGGCTGGCGGGGGTGGTAAATTAATTAATGAATCCGGGACCGGACTGGACTTCGTATTTCTCCTATTCGGCATATGCTGACGATTCGAAATATCTTTTCGAATTTTGATGAATTCCGAGCGCTTCGGGCAGGAACGATTATTTGTTGGGTGATCACCGTCACAATTGAGGCACTTAATCTGTACTGTTTCATCATCAAGACAGTCCGTCGTCGGATGGGCGCCTGCACACTTCATACAGCGACTCTTAATATGGCAGTTCTTCATACCATGACCAAAGTTTAAGCAATTAGAACATTGCGTAACGTCCCGATGAATAGGCTTATACCTTTCCCATTTAACGATGATGTTGAATAATGCGATGATCGCTTTTATTTCCTGTAGGGTTGTTGATCCCCTGGTCAAGTGCAACAGGTATAACTGGTCTCGATACTTGATGGTCTTGTTGTGTCTGACCATCTTGAAAGCATTTTCGATTTTTAGGCCCTTTAATTGGAGTTCCTCTTTCAGTTCGTTGAGTTCCATGTCAGGTAGTCCACGAAGAACCACTTTATATGGCTTAGAAGCAGCAATGTCATGGGTGAAGTACTCTGCTTTCACCTGTCTTAGGTACTCCTGTACCGCTTTGAAGTGCGGTAAAGAGGGGACGATAATTTTGTATCCGTCTGTGCAGAGACGAATCTGTGCACGCAGTCCATGACTGATTAGGTCATTTATATCGTTCCGAAACGTACTAGGAAATCCTCGCACGTAGAAGGGGGGAAGTTTCTCTTTCTTTTCGATCACAGTCGTACCATCATCGTCGGTTGGGAGTTGAGCAAATTTGTTGCTTTCCAGCAGCCGTTTCGAGCTAGTTGCCTCATCCGCTCTAGTAGCAGATTGGTTCCGCTGTCGTTTTGTAGAAGTTGGATCCATGTTAGATTTGGATCGGTGTTTTCCCATTCCGGGAAGCGCAGACAGTTTGGAGGATTATAGGCGAGAGAATATTCTTTTTTACTCTTACTCAGGGAGAAAAACAAAATGAATTGCGCACAGCGCGCACTGCTTATATAGCATGAAATCTTCTTCTTCTTCGTAGTTGCCGCTGCTGCTCGTCTCGCACGAAACACCTAGAATGGAGGACGATGAAAAAAAGGTGGGGCCCATTTAGCAGCGTTGGTTCGATGTCTTGGTGCTGTTATTTTTGTTGGTAATTCACACTCGAGCGTGAACAACGGTTTTCCGGATAAACTGACACTACATTGGATCGAGTGATGTGTTTCGTGCATGAAGTTTTGCGACGGTAGAGCCAATCTACACCAGACTGAAAGTGGAGTCTAGGAGGATTGGGCTAAAAATAGATGCGTCGAAGACCAAATACATGAAAGGAAGAGGCTCGAAAAGAAACAAGCGCGTGCCTTCCACGAACGGTAACCGTTACCGGTACTTAGTTCTTTATGGACTTAAAACTGCGACGCTGCTCATGGAGGACATCCACACCTTTGCCGTATTCAAGTGGAAGGTGCTGCGGCCGATATTTGGCGGAGTATAAACTAAAAATCAGAGAGGTTGTGTACAAGACACGACCGCATATAGGTGACGCAGGACTACGTAAGTCTCTTTGTGCCGATAATAGCATATGTCCATGCATGTAATAATGGACAATGGACTTCAGTTCATCTCAAAAGAACTGAGTGCACCAAATTGTTCCCGGATTCGTCCAGTATTGAAATACTGGGGAATAATGAAGCGAAAGCTGAAGATGAAGAGAACAGTCCGCAGCGACATTAGTCAGACGAGGAGTTCGAGCTTCGAGGTGCCGACTGGTCGGGGCCGGGACTGGGGAGAGTGTGCACCGGTTGACGAGTGGTGCCAGCAGTTGTTTTTCTTCTTGCAATGTAACTGTTTCGATTGAAAAATTAATTATTGCGGGACACTTTCCGGGACGCTTAACCCGGGACAAGCCATCCAAATCCGGGACAGTCCCGCAAAATCCGGGACGTCGGTTATTGCAAAAACCCACCCAACCATACGGTCGTGTCTGGAATAGAACCCTTCTGATGTTTTAATAGAAAATTTAATAAATTTACACGCATTCTTGTTTGAACAAATTCCAATCGTAAAACTCTTTAAAATCTTTCTAATTTGAAGACAAGTTTCATTACTCAACCAGAAATGAAAATCAGAGGGGTTGTGTACAAGACACGACCGCATATATAGGTGACGCAGGACTACGTAAGTCTCTTTGTAGTGATAGTAGCATGTATTCATGCTTGTAATCATTCGATTCTTCATGTATACATGCTATATGCAACATATATACATGCTACAGGCGTTGTATGTAACATTTATCAAAGTAGTAACGTTCAATTCTCAAAACATAGTGCATTTGAAAACAATTTAACAAAATCAAGAACACAAACTATTGCTTGCCTGCTACCTACAGAAATTAAAGATTGTTTTTATTACCCATGGTTCCCCACGTTGAAGGGATTTTACCATTTCAATCCTATTTTATCAACAGCACATCTTTTCACTATACTTCTAATGAAACGGCAAGCATGCGTATTCATACAGAGTCGTATTTTAACCGAACACTACAGCTGTAGCACATTTTTCTAACACAGATATCAAATTCGCCGAGGTTTAATCGTCTCGCAGTAAAGAATTTGCGATCTGTTGGAACAACGAGCTTGTGTCATTTTTTCTGGCACACTTTCCTAACACAGACATCAAATTGGACTAGATTTAATCGCGTTCGTAAGAAATCTGTTGGCACGAGGGGGCTCTGTCACTCTTTCTGGCGTACTTCCCAAGCAAGGACATCAAAATGGTCTAGGTTTAGCCGCGGTGCTAAGAAATATTATTGAAATGAGGCAACTTCGTCAGTTGATTTGGCTTACTTCCCAAGCACAGATATCAAATTGGTATAGGCTTGGATCACCGTAAAGAATCTTCCAACCAATCACGAAGCGAGAATTCTGGTAAAACATAGGTTCATTATTTTCAATTTTTCAATACTTCAACATCAAGAATCCATACTTTTCTCCATTTGGGTCAATTCTTAGAAGATTTTCCGATCGATTGGAGTAAGAATATTGAAAATCGATTGGAAAACCGCTGAGCTATTAGCGCTCAAAACCTTTCATTTTTCGTGACGCTCGCATTTTTCGATTTTTTGGAATGACACCCTATCTCAAAACTTGCCGTAAGACGTAGTCCTACGTCAAAAAACAGATGATGTGGAAGCTACCTTGGTCGATTATTATTGAAGGCTGAAACATGTAAAACCGCATCTGCGAGAAACAAAACATTTTAAAAGGATTACCACTAGAGCCTTTCTCTTAAATAAAGCACCCGACTCTACGCCAATCGCTTTGGGGTGGATCTAGATGAACACACTAGCCGGGCTCGTTTTGCATTTTCGATTCACCATTTCATAACAAAGCCATAGACCGACTTGATAATTTAGCATTCAACAATTTTTGCGTCCACCGTGATGCAAAATATGAAGTTTTATCTATACATTGAAAGGGCTCGAGGATGCAGAGCTTTACGAAACAAAACACGCACAACGCTTCAGTCCCCGTCGGAGATTTGTTTTCATACAGTCAATCCCCCCACGCAAGTGCATCGAACCGCGTGCCACGAGGTGTAAGATTTATCGAGTTCTCCAATGATTCTGAAAATTCGGCTTCGGTGTTCTTGTTTGTCGTTCAGCAGCAGCAGCAGCAATAACGGGAAGCCATATTCGTGCTGATCCTGTGCGATATACCTGGCGGATGGTTGAAACGGGTGAAGCACAAGATGAATGGTAGAACGGACGGACTGGGCTGGCACCGTGGGAGTAAATTCAATCCTACAATCTCGTGTTTGTCTCACGGAGCGCACTAGGAATCTAGACTTTTACCTGCGAACTCATTTTTTCCACTAGTAGATACACATCTACAAATAATGATTGAAATTATATTAAGCAGTATAATATTATAAGACACTAAAAACATAAAAAAAATATTGATCCATACTGCTGGAGATGGAGAGTTGAAATAAAATAGATAACACATTGTATACATATTTCATTATTGATTTATGCAGTAAAAACTTTGGACTATTTTTTTATTTCGTTTGGCATCATTTTTTCTACAGTGCAAAGAGCGGAGAGCTCGAGGTAGGTGTCAGTAGAACGGAAATGGTTCGGCAAAAGAATGAATGATGAAAAATATTTCTCAGCGGATCCACGGCTTCTACTTTTACCGGTGTTGTGCGGAGAGTACTGGCAAAGCTTGGGAAGGAATAAAGGCCATGACACCCTCCGAAGACGGAACACCGGGAATGTATCTTTGTCAAATATATTCTTCAAAGCAACGTGTCTTTCGCTTTGCGCTGGCTTTATTCCCTTCGGGGACTCGAAAGCGTCAGACGAAATACGGAAGCTATACCGGTTCAATAGTCGTGATGTAATTTTCGGGAATGTAATTGAACGAAGAAATATCGACATAATGGCAATGGGCCAGGTGCAATAAGGATCAGCTAGATAAGGATAAGGAAAAGCAGCTTCCTGACTGCCGACGGTGCAAGAAAATTGCGCCATGTGTGAATGCTGCACCGAACGTATACCTTCGCTATAGGCGGTATGGGAATACGCGCAGAATTGCTCGGCAGATTTCAGATCTTGGATTCCATCTGTATAAAATGTGATGAATGTGTGTGCGAATAAATGTCAGTGTTAGCAGAAGCAAAGGAACAGGTGTACCTATTAACGTGCAGTTACCTGGTATTATTTGCAGACTGTAAGATAATTTGCTTGCTTACGGCAATAATGTAACCGGTAAATTGACTTGAGCGTCAACAACTCTGCAGATTCAACGAACTCGCAGATGGTTTCCCAGGACACGGAGTTCACATCTGAGTTTGTGTGTTCATTAAATCTACTTCTTCTGTTTGACCGATAGTAAGAAACTTTGCCATGCCAAAGTATAATCAGCAGTTCTCAGCCATTATCGATAACATTTTCGATTACCGTCATCCGGGGATACTTGCAACACTTTTGTACTTCGATTTGGTATAACTTTCAAAGTGTGCCGTTTAGGATCAAGTGTTAGTAGCCAAAATTCAGTACAGTGGTCAGTACTTTTGATTTATGATTATGAGAAAAAATATCAACTAAATGAATCTGTAGAACGAATCGAAAATAGGGGCGTTGCAAGTTACCCAGTAAACGGGGATACTAGCAACACTTTTCTGATTTTGCGTTTCTTAAGATTTTAAATTGGATTTCAAACCGCGAATGATTATTTGTAGATATTTTGAGTGTATTTCTAGTAAAACAAGAGATGCTGGATGCATGTTTTGTTTCCCAATTTTGTCTATCGCCTTTTTAAAGGTATTCGGTGAAAATGCGTACTTTAAATTGCCATTTCAAGGCGCGTGGAACTTTTCACAATTTTAATTTTCTGGAGATGGCAGTAGACAAAATGACATCGTACAAAATTACGTCGATGACATTGATGCAAAATTACTTTGTACATGCTGTCTATTAAGATAATTATCTATTTTACAAGTGCTGCAAGCCGCGCCATTTTGGAAGTAACAGCACGAATTCATCGTTGCTTCTCCAAGTTAAAAATATAAATAAAGCTCAAAGTTGCCATTCGTTAGCCAATATGATGCACTAATTGTGTACAGGAACCAAACGATAAAAATAATTTCATGTCAATGAACTGACGCAACTTTTCTCATCCATTTTTCCTACTCTGAAAGTTAAATTACTTTCCAATCGTATTAAAACAAGCAAAACAATGACATAATGGATTAAACTTAACTAAACATTAGGTAAGCGTCCCTTCTTTAAACGCCATTGGCGAGAAAAATGGTTATGTTAACCTTCCGTTACTCGCGCCAACTTTTGTAACAGGTATCAGGTATCAGGTATCAGCATCTTTGGCTCGAGCAGCACGTTCCTCACAATCACGTGGAAGATTTGTGCCTTGCCCATCTTGCCCGTGTCATCATTTACCTGATGAGGACGGGAAGGAAAACAGGAGGAATAGGAAGGGGTGGATGAGGCATTTGGACAAACACAAACATATACATACCGAGAGATTTTTGTACCCCCGAGGGGATACTGCAATCTTTGGTAGTTAACTTATCAATAGTACACCCCCTGGGGGGTATACTCATGACAAATAAGAGCTTATAGCTCAATACCGCTTTCGGTAAGAAACATCAAAATGTCTCGTAATTTTAGTTTCCTAAAATCCGATTCATTTAAGGATCCAAAGATGCTATGACGCAATTGTGCTACTGCAGGACAGTTGCAAATTACGTGATATGGTGTACCGTAGTCGGATTCAGCTCGCTGAATCGTAGCCATATGATAATTTAGTCTGCAGTGACCAGTCAGTGATCTGACAAGAATACTGCAATTTACCTTTGAGTGTTGCAAAAGAAATTTCGCAACCTTCTCACAAGGCTTAACAATGAAACTTTTCGTTTGACGACAAGTGTCAAGATTTTCCCAATAACGTAAATTATTATTTTTATTATTTATTGAATAAAATTCATCTTACAAAATATTGGCAATGGCACGGATTGGCTCATTTTGTCCGTATTGTCGACTACGAGCTGCGAGGTGTAAAAAGTTGCGTTGACGTATAACTCTCTCTGGAGCATAGAAGTAAAACTGCTGGAGTAATTCAGGTGAATCGACTTCCGAAGTGATGATCTTAGCAGCAAAGAGAGCTTGTGCGATGAATCTTCTCCGTTTTAGGGTATCAATTCCAAGTAGCCGACAGCGATCAGTGTAGAAAGGCAGGTTCGTAGCATCACGCCATGGTAGCCAACGAAGTGTGTATCGAACAAACCTTTTTTGTACTCGCTCGAATCTAGCAATCCAACACGCTTGGCATGGACACCATACCACACTACTAAACTCAAGAACTGAGCGGACTAGTGCACAATACAACGCCCGTAGGCACAGCGGGTTTTGAATATAAAACCAAGTTGTCTGTTGGCTTTCGTCAGAATGTCGTTGAAGTGAGGTTTGAAGCTCAACTCACAGTTAAGAGTAACTCCCAAGTCTCTAATTTGGTAGACCCGTTGAAGTCTGTGTCCAGCAATTGAATAAGTAAACATGATCGGTTTCTGTCTACGGTGAAAGGTTATCACATTGCATTTGTTGATACTAAGTGTCAAAAAATTCCGGGAGCACCAACTCTGCATACGATCTACACTTAGTTGCAAGTAGCCGCAATAATTAGTACTGTTGATGATGTTATATATTTTGACGTCGTCGGCGTAAAACAGGCGGCAACCAGATGGCAGTATGACAGAAAGTTCGTTGATAAATAATGAGAACAAAAGTGGCCAAAAGTTACTACCCTGGGGGACACCCGAAACATTCGTAAACACTTCGGAACTAGATCGAATCTTTTGTTTTATCCAACATGCCGCAATTGGTAAAGCAGGTTCCGACCCGAAAACCGACTTTTCTGCTCCAGATCTTGCTAGTTCATCAGCCCATTCATTTCCGGTTATACCAGAATGGCCAGGAACCCAAACCAGATGAACGGCATTTAGAATGCTTAGTTCTTCTAATTGGGTGTGGCAGGCGATGACTGTTTTAGATTTGGAATTAGCCGCACAAAGGGCTTTTATAGCGGCTTGACTGTCAGAACAGAAGTAGATAATCTTGCCTATCAGTTCTTTCTGAAGTGCAAACTGAGCTCCGCACATAATTGCAAAGATTTCAGCTTGAAAAACGGTGCAGTAACTACCCAACGAATAGGATTCCTCCAATTCCAGCTCACGGCAGTAAACACCAGCACCCGCGCGACCTTCGTACAAGGAACCATCGGTATAACAGACCACATAGTCGGAAATTTTCCTTTCCATGTAGCATGACATCATCATCTCTAGGAGGAAAGTCACTTGAGAAAGTCCTATACGGGAAAGTACGCATGAGCGTAACATCGCTAGGAGCAAGGGAAAACTTATCCTCAGCAACAATTTGCGACCACAATCGAGTATGACCAGTGGAACCGTCCACAGACTGCCAAAGGCCAATCGCGTGTAGTCGATAAGCACATATTAGTGCCTCTTGCTTCAGGTGGAAGTGTAGAGGATTAATATTGAAAATAGCTTCTAGGGCAGCAGTAGGAGTTGTAGTAAATGCACCAGACATTGCCATTAAACACATCCTTTGAAAATGGTTTAGCTTTGTCTGGACAGTCACAACCTCCCCTCTCTGCCACCATACAAGACAACCATACGCCAGTATTGGTCTGACAACGAACGTGTACAACCAGTGTATGTATTTGGGTTTAAGCCCCCAAGAGTTGCCAATTGCTCGTCTACATTGCCCAAAGGCCATGCCTTTTTTTTAATTCGGAAATCAATATTTGTGGACCAGTCAAGCTTAGAGTTGAGAATCAACCCCCCAATTGTGTACAGGAACCAAACGATAAAAATAATTTCACGTCAATGAACTGACGCAACTTTGCTCATCCATTTTTTCGACTCTGAAAGTGAAATTACTTTCCAATCGTATAAAAACAAGCAAACCAATGACATAATGGATTAAACTTAACTAAACATTAGGTAAGCGTCCCTTCTTTAAGTCCGATTAGCGTTACGAGAAAACGAAAGCTTTCAAAATAAAATAGTTCTGCCACTTCTGAACGGTTTTTGCATACCAATCCATATAATAGATGTAATCGCTGTTTCAGTTGAGCCGCAACGGGGCTAATTCGAAAGAAATTTGTTTTAATCATGTGGGTGTTTCATAGTTAACTGATGGAGTAGGAATTATAGTTGATCATTGAAAACTAAACCCCTTTCGAGTACAATAATCATAAAAATAACTAAAAATAAGATATTTTTGAATATCTTCATTCTTGACACAGCAGACTATGCTTGCTTGTTGTTTATACCAAGGGTTTTTATTCTACATGAAATCCGGCCATGGCGGCGACAAATCAAACCGCCTTCCCCCTTGGGGGAATTACGGGAATGATCGAAGGATACTGGATTGAACGGACCCCAATAGCGAAAGTGGAAAACAGATAGTGATGGTGCCCAAGAATGGAAAATTCTCAGACAACTTTTTTATTATTGGTTGATCAATGGGAAATGCTGCTGGCCCCATGGACTATTCGTACCCGAAGGTGTTGACAGTATCTCAGGAGAGACAAGGTATGAAAGGGAAAAGGCGGCTTATTAAGTTTGTAAAACATTCCTCTTTTCCCCTTCTGGTAAACGGCTGAATAATACGTACCGTCGATGCACCTGGGGGTATAAAATCGACCCTACAGTAGTTCATAGCCTCTTATTCAGCAATCTTGGTGGAGATCGGGTAACCAGCCCCGGTGGAAGCCAAGGTCGTATGCTGACAAGGAAGGAGGGCTCTTTCGAGCTTCGTTGACGCTCAAGCGAAACAGTGGGTTTGCAAGAAAAATGCTAAAACACGGAACGAAGAACAAGGAGATTATAACTGGAACAATCGGAATAGACCCAAGCGACGAAAAAGGACTATGCAGTGGAAACTCGGGACACGGAATTGCCGATCTTTCAACTTACAAGTGAGCACTCGAGTGCTCTCTGACGTATTAAAGAACCGCAAGTTGGACGTCGTAGCGCTGCAGGAGGTGTACTGGAAGTACTCAACGGTACGTACGTTCAGAGATGGATATACCATCTACCAGAGCTGCGGCAACACACACGAGCTGGGTACAGCTTTCGTATGGATGGGCGTGAGGCGGAAATGGGTGATTAGGTCATGGTCACCCAATCCTCGAATGTGCAGGTTGTGGATCAAGGGCCGGTGCATCATCAACGTCAATTTAAACATCATATAAGCCCTCACTTCAGAAGTACCGATGACGACAAGGATGAATTCTACGTGCAGTTGGAGACTGAATATGACCGCTGCCCAAAACATGATATCAAGATCGTCATCGGGGATTTTAGTGCTGAGGTTAGCCAGGAGGAGGAATACAAACCTGTAACTGGAAGGTTCAGCGCACACCTGCTGGCCAATGAAGCCTAAGCCTAAGACTTATCGACTTTGCTGCCTCCAAGAGCATAGCCGCACGGTAGTACCTTTTTCCAGCACAGAATTCTACTCCAGCACACAGGTCACGAAAGCAGACAAAATCATAGATCGACGGGTGGCACTTCTCAGACATTATCGACGTCAGATCCTATCGAAGCGTTAATGTTGACTCGGACCACTGCCTAGTTATGGGTAAAATGCGCCCAAAACTCTCCGTTGTGAACAACATTCGGTACCAACCCCAGCCTCGGTTAGATCTCGCGCGGCTGAACAATCGATGTTGCGCTGTCTGAAGAGGACGAGCTGGAAGAACTCCATCAAAACAGCCATCAGCAGTGTAGCGGAGAGCTCCATCGGCTATGTGGCACGGAATCAGCGGAACGAATCAGGCGCTGCGCGGGAGGCCAAGATGCGTAGTGCCACACGTCAGAACGTGGAAAGACACAAACAGAAGAAGATGCAGCGAAATCAAATCTTCTGGGAGAAAAAGAACCTGAAAGAGCAGAAATATGCAAAGTTGGAGCGGCTACATCGTTCACAGGAAACGCGAAAGTTCGACGAGAAACTGAACGGATTTTGCAAACGCTTTGTGCCGCAAGCCGAAATGTGTTGGGATAGGAATGACAGTATTCTAACGGACGATCGTAAGGTGACCGATAGGTGGAAGCAGCGCTTCGACGAACACCTGAAAGGCGTCCAGGCGGAGAACCATGGCGGCGAAAAAAACGATTTCGACGGTGCAACAAACGGGGAGGAGCTGCCAGCCCCAACGATAGGCGAAGTTAAGGAGGCCATCATGCTGCTAAAAAATAACAAGCCAGTTGGGAAAGATGGCATCGGTGTGGAGCTTATAAAAATGGGACCAGAAAAGCTGGTCGTTTGTATACACCGACTAATTGTTAAAATTAGCAAAGCACAGGCTTTCCATAGCTTTTCCCGGTCAATGCTATCACATGCGGCTTTGAAATTAATGAACAAATGACGCGTGGGAACTTTGTATTTTTAGAGATCTGCCACAGTGTAAATATTTGATCCGTTGTAGACAGACCTTCGACGAAGCCAGCTTGATAAGTTCGCACAAATTTGTTTGCAATTAGTGATAGTCGGCGGAAAATAATTAGGGACAGCACTATATAGGCGGCATTGAGACCGGTGATTGGTCCGGTCGGGCTCTCACAGTCCTCAAGTTGTCGACTTTCTTATATATCGGGCAGATAACTCCAACTTTCCATTCCTCCGGTAGCTATTCCGTATCCAGTGTAGCTACATATTCATCTGTACTAGAAGGCATAAAATCTTTTTCATCTGTACTTTTGCTTTCAAAAATCTGTACCAAAATCTGTACCACTAAGTTTATTTGTTGCGTAGAAAAACCTGGTTTGTTAGCTTTTAAAATTACTTTCTTCTTTGATGCTGTTTGTACGTGTTCTTACTAAACTTAAATACAGACACGTTTTGTTTTATTTGCATGCATACCAAGAGGTGCTTCTCTATTGATTACCATTAACAACACTGAGAGAAAAAGATGGGTTTTTGACGCCAAAAAAATCTGTACCTATCTGTACTTTATGACAAAAAGTCTGTACAAAATCTGTACCAAAAAAATCGGAAAAATCTGTACTTTTCCAGATAAATCTGTACATGTGGCAACACTGCTTCAGGGAGGGGCTATTGTGCTTAACGCACTCTCTTAGATAACTACTGGACTATGGTAGTTAGGCTATTTACTCCCCGTTGATCGGCTCTCCAGCGGTTTTGTAGCTCAAGTACATTCTGGGTAGCAGCCGCATTGACCGCTCACCAGACGTTCGTGCTAGAACACATCCTTTGGACTAAGTTATCCGGGGTAGTGTCCTGTCTGCTCACTGCCTCTGGTCGATGTGTCCACTGGCCTTTTGTGGAGTTAGACCATGCCCGCTGCCATGCGGTCATCGAGGTCGATCTTGTGGTACTCCGTATGCTTCTAGTTCCACTTTGGTTGAAGCACTCTACGTCCTCGCTGATGATGGTGCCAATAGGCATCATACCCGCTAAGACGCAAATTGCGTCATGTGAAACTGTGTCCTCACACGAAAGCACGCTCCGCGGAGTTCCGCAATTTCAGTTGTCCACCAGTAAGCCGGTGACCTCCCATACCTAGGTTGGCTTTTCCTAGGTATGGTAGCGTCACACGCTCGCGAAAGTTCCTCAATCAAATGATCAGCGTTCGGATCGGGCAAACCGCGATCACCGCACTCTCTTCGGATCGCTTCCACAAATACTTCGGGATCGAAGTATGATGTCTTCCATCCACGGGTGGTTGGAGTGTCGGCTTTACTCGCCGCCTGCCGCCTCGTTATCTGATCGTAACCATAGCGGTCTGATGGTCACTGTGAGTGTAGCCATTGTCTACCCTCCAGTCTCCAATCAGACCAGGACTGCCGAAAGTCACGTCGATGATAGACTCCGCACCGTTCCTACTGAGAGTACTTGTGGTGCCGACGTTGGCCAGATCTACGTTAAGCTTTGCCAGACCCTCAAGCAGAATACGACCCCTATGGTTCGTGCGACAACTTCTCCACACTACCGCCCATGCGTCGCCCGCCACAACCACCGGCCTCAAACCAGTCAGCACAACTGATACTTGGTCTTCCATCCGCGTAAACTGCTCGATAGACCAACTCGGCGGAGCATAACAGCTGCAGTAGAACACTCCATACACTTTGGAAACCGCAAATCCCTCGTCTGCAGTTGACACAACCTCCTGAATCGGGAACCTGCTTGTCATCCATATAGCCGCCGTCCCGGACCTATCCGAGAACCAGTTACCGTTTCCGGCAGGGACGCGATATGGGTCCGAGATTATGGCAATGTCCATTGCTGACTCAGAAACTGTTTGGTGCAACAGCTGCTGAACCGTACTGCAGTGGTTCAGGTTGAGTTGAGTCACTTGCACTATGAACGTGGCTTAGTCGCCGGCACACCGGCTGGGCACCTTGGACCTCCCGTTACGTGCTTTGCGTCCCGTTTACCGGTACAGATCAGGCCCTTGGGAGGCTCCGCGCAGTCCTTTGCTTTATGACCAGCTCTGCCACATCTCCTGCACAAATGGCTCCTATCTGACCCCTTGCAGTTTCAGGGTTCATGTCCGTGCTCGAAGCACCGGAAGCAAGCTGTGTAGGCGAACCGCCTCGGTTGCCACCACCACTCCACTTTGCTCTTTGAGAGCTTGTACGACCTCGCGCACTTCGGTGATCTCATCCAGTTTCTTAAGCTGGAGAGTTACTTCTGGTGTGAGAGCACGTACCTGCACTCCGTCCCCGAGCACTCCTTCCGTTATGGACTTGTACGCGGAACTCTTCTTGGTGGCGTCCTTCTTTAACTCGAGGATCATATCACCCGTTCGTTAGCGGCGGATGCTCCGCACGTCCGCCCCCATATCCTTGAGTAGGGCGTCTCCTCTCATGGCCTTCAGAACCTCCGAGTATTTTGACCCTTCGGTTTTCAGGATAAGAGCGTCGCCCTTCTTCGCTCGCTTCCTTGCCGGTTTAGGTGAAGCTGTTTTTTTACTGGAGGCTCCTCTGCTTTTCCTCTTGGCCTTAACCTCGGTCCACGGGCCACCCATTTAGGAGCTTCCCGGTGGTTCATCGGTTAGCTCTGCCAACTCGCTAGCCTGAGGGCTTTTACCGATCAGGCGTTTTTTTCGGTCCACCAGGGGTGCTATGCCCCGGGGACTGTCTCAAACGCTTGGCGGATGCCTTACCGCTGCTGGTAGCGCTTTTCGTAGCCTCCTGGGCCGCGTTACGACACTCCGTCAACGGGCAAGCGTCCGTTTGTACTGCCTTCGACGCCTTCACGGTCATCTTCTTAGCCTCTCCTGCACGCGTCACGAGGTCGTTGTGCGGTTTGGTCGCTGCATTCAAGGTTCTCCGAAGCATGAGCAAGCTCTGCTTGAGGTCCTTGGAGAAATCGCCGTGACCTGACGTGAACTCGATTATTATATCGAGCTGCTGTGACGCTGCTACCACTTTCGGTACAGCGTCTCTATTCTTCCCCATCGCCCTGATTAACGCAGGGCCGTTCATCGCTGTGTCCGGCATGGTAGACATAGGCATACCGCTGCCCTTGCCACCCACACTAGCGCTCCTAGTTACATCCTTTTCCACCCTTGGTGGAGAACGCTGGATGCCTCCTCTCGTGAACGGGTTTGCTGCTTTTATTAGCGGCAGGCTGGTCGTCGCTACGTCCGGCGTAGATGCAGTTGGAGCGACAGGTGTGCCGCTTCCTTTTCAGCTTACGTTGGCGCTTCCACTCGCATGATATTTTGGATTAGGGGTTTATCCATTCACGTTTTACCTTTGTTATACTATAACAAAGGCTTAAAAATTGGTCGAAAAACTCGAAGTTGATCCGAAGCCGGAGGGCCGAACCACATATACCAATCGATAAGGTTCGACGAATTGAGCAATGTGTGTGTGTGTGTGTGTGTGTGTGTGTGTGTGTGTGTGTGTGTGTGTGTGTGTGTGTGTGTGTGTGTGTGTGTGTGTGTGTGTGTGTGTGTGTGTGTGTGTGTGTGTGTGTGTGTGTGTGTGTGTGTGTGTGTGTGTGTGTGTGTGTGTGTGTGTGTGTGTGTGTGTGTGTGTGTGTGTGTGTGTGTGTGTGTGTGTGTGTGTGTGTGTGTGTGTGTGTGTGTGTGTGTGTGTGTGTGTGTGTGTGTGTGTGTGTGTGTGTGTGTGTGTGTGTGTGTGTGACGCTTGACTTTAGTCGTGTGTTTCTCGGAGATGGCTGAACCGATTCGTTTGCTATTATGCTTATTTTAAAGGTGTTGCTTCTTTGTAGATCACTATTGAATGGTTTTGCGGTCCGACATTTTGTTTAAAAGTTATAAGCAAAAATGTAAAAATTACGTGACATGATTTTCTCCGGAACCGCTCAACCGATTTCAAAAATTTTAGTATCAAATGAAGGCTCTTGCTACTGCAAATTTTTTGTGTAGAGTTTAATTGCAAACAATCAAGCGGTTCAAAAGTTATGCTTAAAAATGTGCTTTTTCAAGGTGTCAATTAGTCGAACGTTTCTCAGAGATGGCCAAACCGATTTATGCGCTATTAGTCTCATTTGGTAGGTAATATAGCCTCACAGATCACTATTGATTTGTTTTTTGATTGGATGTTTAATTTGAAAGTTATGAGCAGTCGTGTACAGCATAATAAAATTTACAATTATTCATAACGATTTTAACCAGATAATTAATCAGATTTCAATTATTTTAGTATCAAACAGGAGGCCTTAACGCTGTGAACATATCTGCTAAATCTTATTAGAATTGGCCTTACCGGTCAAAAGTTATTTGAAAAACGTTGATGAAATTATTTAAGCAAACTTTACTGATATGAGCCAAATAGAAGAAAACACGATCATGTGCTCTAGCGTAAAAATGCTTAATTTTCCAGGTGGTGTGTCTTTGGAAAAGTTTATTTAAAAAATCTGGCGCAACACTATTAGAGTGACCGTAAATCCACCTATTAGGGTGATACCAATTTTTGTTTTTTTTATGCGTCCAAAAAAGTACAGTGTCTCGACAAAAGTTATAGAACACAGTAAAACACAGCAGTAAGTATAGTAAGCAACTTTGCTGTACATAGTAACTATCTATCTCTTACTGGTTGCGAAGTGTAACGATTTTTTAAAAATGCAGCGAAAATTAAAAAGTTGAGATATCGAAAAGCGGTTACGTCACAATTTAGATAAGTAATTTTTACACGTCAAAAAAAAATTCACCCAAATCGATCCTCTAGATACTGCGATACACGCACAGTCACTGACAACTTATGATTTCGAGGAGAGCGCGTTTAAACTATTGTACAGCACTGCACTTCCCTTCAAGTGATCCAACAGATTTATTGTAAATTCTCAACGAGACCACGTACCGAAAAATACTATGGGCTCAACATTTCTAAAGATAAAAGCCTTCTGAAAATGCAAAACAAACAAGTTTTTCGACTTTCCAGTGAGGGTCTCCCTTAAATATCAATTCTGCCCAAGAACTTTGCTCTGCTTGCTTGCTTTGCTCAAGAACGATTTTTTTATTGCTTTCAAGTATTCCACAAATCTGTCAGCATATTACATATGCATGCATATGTGTTGATGATACCTACCATTACTGCCTATAAATGCATAACAGTCCCATGTGATTTTCACCACTTTTGAGATAAGCCTGGGAATCATCTTTAAATTGTTCATGCTTTCAATATTTCAAACAGCAAGGTTATATTTGTTCCCAAAATTTTGAAAAAAATATGAAACTATGTCAGTTACAAGTTACAAATAAACGCATAACAGTCTCAATAGTGAAAACATAACAATAAACATCTGCTTTTAGAAAATGCCTGGACCGATTTGACTGAATAACTAACAAACGCGGAGTTTTGTGGCCTAGAAGAATTCTATTGAACAGAATTTGGATCAGATGTTCGGTTCCAAAGATATGTCCGGAACAACACGTCCGGGAATGTTCCGGATCAGGGATCAGTTTCTGAATTGAGCTAAAGTACGACATATGACATCTTTAAGTACTCAAAATGGCAAAAGTAGCTCATTTATCGACATATAAAGTGTCCATGGTTATATTGACCACAACTGGACACATTCTAGGAACGTTCCGAATACATCCAGCAAAACAAACAGTTGCTCACTTAAACCAAACCCCAGAATGTCACCCCGCTATTAACTCAAAATAACAAATTATACAAATAAAACGAAGACATTTTTTGATTGCTTTGGAATATTATACAAATTTATCAGTATATTACTTAGACATGCATATGTATTGATGATAACTGTCATAGTGTTAAAGTTAAGTTCCGAAGGCGTGTCGAATTCTAACTCAAATGACAAATGAGATGGTATAACAAAGCTTCCTTTCACTAATAGGTGGATTAAATCGGGTTTTTACATTTAGCCATGGACAGTGCTGTTAATATTCATCAGCATAACGTTCAAACTTCTGGATTATCAGTCTAACTTGCACTGAAAATCTGCTTGCTGTGATCAAACGTACATAATAACTAAATGCAGCAAGCATGAACTTCATGCACGAGAATATATGTGTGTGTGAGTGAGTGTGTGTGTGAGTGAGTGAGTGTGTGTGTGTGAGTGAGTGTGTGTGTGTGAGTGAGTGTGTGTGTGTGAGTGAGTGTGTGTGTGTGAGAGTGTGTGTGTGTGCGTGTGTGTGAGTGAGTGTGTGTGTATGTGAGTGAGTGTGTGTGTGAGTGAGTGTGTGTGTGTGTGAGTGAGTGTGTGTGTGAGTGAGTGTGTGTGTGTGTGAGTGAGTGTGTGTGTATGTGAGTGAGTGTGTGTGTGTGAGTGAGTGTGTGTGTGTGTGAGTGTGTGTGTGTGTGTGTGTGAGTGAGTGTGTGTGTGTGTGAGTGAGTGTGTGTGTGTGTGAGTGAGTGTGTGTGTGTGTGTGTGTGTGTGTGTGTGTGTGTGTGTGTGTGTGTGTGTGTGTGTGTGTGTGTGTGTGTGTGTGTGTGTGTGTGTGTGTGTGTGTGTGTGTGTGTGTGTGTGTGTGTGTGTGTGTGTGTGTGTGTGTGTGTGTATGTGTGTGTGTATGCGGTGTATGCGTGTGTGTGGTTGTTGTACTTGTATACACCCTTCAAGCATGTGTTTATAAGTGCGCTCCTTGTGCCCCACATACTGACCGATTTTTAGTTTCAATTTGTCAACAGTATGCCTTTAATTATCGATAGTGAATATATGTTTTGCAATAACGACACTTTAAAAATTCAGTCATTTTGGACGCTTAAATCAGCCAACAAGTTAGGGTGCTCATTATGTTCCTAATACCCCTATAAAACTTGCTGAATATATTTGAAGGTTGATTTCCATATAGTGTTAAAAAGTTATTGGTATTTAAAATCTTTCATTTCAACGTTCTATTTTGTAGTGTGATAGTTTCCACAAAGATTACCCAGCAAAATAAACAAAAACAAAAACGTCATACGTCAAAATCTATTTTATTCCATTCCTTAATGAACATAACTGAAGTGTTTTGTAGTTTCGCAATAACTAGTTGAACACATGTTCCACTATTTTTGTTGAATTAGTTACAATTGAAGGCTTCAACAACATAATTCTTAGTCGGCGTCCTGTGATTCCCCGCAGTATATCTTCCGAAATGTCAATCCTGCCAGTCCGTCAATCTTCCATTATGTCTCGAGCAGCATGCTACTGACAATGAGATGAGATACACGATGTTAAATAAACTTGCCGCTGGACTCAATTAGCTGCTGCATTTCAATTAGATCTGACGTTCGTCTTCCATCATCCAATCTGGTTGATCAGAGTGTATCGGAAATGAAGCTGTCGTACGCGGTAATACAGGCGATCCCCATCGTTTTGCACAAGTGACCTAAAGTTATGTGACAACATGAATTAGAATTACAAAATTGTCAAACGATCGACACAAAGTATCCCCTATTAGGACACTACATGACATTTGGCGCGTGCCCACCGCTGGTTCAACACAAGAAACCCTTCTGCACTCTAGATTGATGGTTGAGCTATGTAACACCATAAACGTAAACATAAACGAGAAATTCCAACACCGAAAAAGGTTGCCGGGTAAATACTCAGATGCAAGGCATCTGGTTACAAACCGCATTGTAGATTGTGACGAGATATGACGTACACAGACAAACATCGAGCATGCTTCCGCTGGCAAACAAGCAAGCAAGCAACTGAATGATGTCCTCAATGTATATATAACTGTACCTTCGCGAAAACTGCTGCATCCTCGTTCGCTGTCATGATTAATGGTATTTTAATGGAGTGAAAATAATCGTTGGACGTAAACACAATCGGTGCCACGCATACACATGTGTCAGAGGGTATGTCGCTTGCTCCCACATGCTTGCTACGTTTCAAGCAAAAGTAGGTTGTCTGTGGTTTTGGGCTAACTGTCAATCTGATAATGATTTAGTGAAATGGTTTACGATTTTATGATTCCATTTTATGCTCGTAGGCAGATAGAGTAGGAAACAGAATGGGAAGCGAATTTTTATCACACCGATATACGTTGGATGGCATATTAAAATGCGATATGATTTTACAAGATGCTCTTTGGCAACAGGCAACAGCTGTTTCTGTTAACGTAGGAGTATGTCTTTAATTTCTGCGATGGGGTCCCACGCTAGAAGAACGAAAAATAGTAGAAGGGTTCGTACGTACGGGCGCAAGCTTGTCGTAGGACTAGGAATGTAGAACGATTCGTCTTCTAATCTGAAAACTCAGGGTCTTTGTACGAATTATTAAGAATCCCCTGTAACTTGTCAATTAGGAGATTTCAATAAAACTTTAATTATCAAATTATGGTACCCCCAATAATAACTGCGTGACTTTGAAGTACTTTATGGTAGCGGATTTTGCATGAGATTGGCTTTACGACAACCAAATAAGCCTTCGTCTTATTGACGTTGACGAGGACTACGTCACACCGCCGGGTGTCACTTCATAATTTTGACACTAGTTACCGCCACGAAAATGTGAGATTTTGAACGCTAATAACGCTGCCAATTATGAATGGATTTTCTCAGTTTAGATACCGATCGACTCATAAAGAATGTAGCAACTATGTGGATTCTATCATAATTTTCTTTTTCAATCACTAATTAGTGAAAATTAACGAAAAGTTTCAAGGTTAAATATCCCCCTACATTTTCTTCGTGATCGCCTTTCTTCACAGGTAGGGACGCCTGATAAATACGGCAGGCTGAAAACCTCTGAAATAAAGATTAAAAAAAAAATCTCCCCGTCTTAACAGGTTGAAGATTCTTTGAAACGATTAAACCTGGAAGAATTTGATGTCTTTGCTTGGGAGGTGTACCAGAAAAAGCGGCAAAGTTTTTTCGTCCCAAAAAAGATTTCTTATGACGGCGATCAAACCTAGACCAATTTGATGTCTTTGCTTGAGAAGTACACAAGAAAGAATGAAAAAATCTCCTCGTCGTAACAAAATTACTTAGCTACTTAGTTTTATTAACGAGGCTTTAATCGTTGTGACCATTCGCCTCGATATGGTAATTAAATTTCCTCTTCTAGCCCTATAGCCCTAATAAATTTTAAAACCTCTTCCTCTCTTTCAGGACCATAGCTTAATATTTCGCAGAGATTATCTTGAAGGCCTATATTTCTCCTAGCTGACTCGAATTCTTGGCAATCTATTAAAAGATGTTGAACAGATAGTGTTGAGGATAACTTGTTCCCTCCGGTTTTGTCGATCGTTCCAAGCCAGGGTTGATGGTTTAATCGTGCGAAGTTTAGCTTTCCGATCATGGTGCCATTCCGCTTCCCAAGTGGATCGAAGGGGCTTTTTGCACCAAGTGATTCGCTTCATGTTCAATCGGTGATGTTCTTCCCCTATTCGCCAAAACATCAGCCTTCTCGTTCCCAGGAATGCCGGTGTGTCCTGGTATGCAGCAGAGAATAACCTTTTTCTTGTCCAGCTCGATTTGTGCCTTTCTGATCCAAGGGTGGTTTGTCTCTAAAGAGAGGAAAGCCGAAACACACCGGTAGAGCCATCTGTGAAGATCTTGTTGTGGTTCTTATATTTTGTTTGTACCAACTCGTTGAATAGGGATCTGGCTTTGTTCGAGGTATCACCCACTTTGAATTTACTTTTGATAGACAGGTCTACTGGAGTCTCTGATGAGTGCCAGCACTTTCTTGTAGGCAGAGGAAACGGCTCTATCGGAGGGAGAGTCAGCTCAGTAAAGTTTTCGAAGGACGCGACCGCCTGTTTTGTGATGGGCAGGATTTCATTAAAGTTCGAGAACACTTTTTTTCTTCCAGTTTGGACGAGTTTAAGGCGTGCCAGTAATTCAACATTTGGAGTTCTCACATTTGTTCCTGATCTCTCTGGCATGTTGAACAAAGCTAAAATGCCCATTGATTAAAACTCCCAAAACAGTGGTGATTGTGCCTGTTAGGATTATGCTCCCGTTAATGCGAATTCTGTGAACCTTAGTGTGTTTTCTTTTCCTGCAGATGTGGAAATGCTTGGATTTTTCAGTTGTTATCGCTCGTCGTTCGTCGTTGCTGTCCGATCTGCTGATACCGATTGTTCACAACGGCTCGTACTCCCGCCCGTGAGTAGAATCGAGGGCGAAGATGCAAAAGAAGAAGAAGTAGAAGAAAAAGTAATGCAAAATTTGTATCCCAGTGCGCCAGCAGCCTCACGGGCAGCTGATTCCTCACGAATTTTTTGACTCGGGAATAAGCTATGCAGGAAGACGATGTGAGGATGCACGTGAGCGAGTGTGCGGATAGCGGAATGTCTGCACGCAGCATCGGCGACTGTTTCTTTTACGCCTGCCAGTGTGGTGTAAGCGTTGAATGCTATGTTTCTCATATTCTTTCGCGTGTGAGTAGGCCTGGTTGATTTCTCGCTCGATTCGCAACATTGACTCAAATCCTACGGTAGTTAAAATGTATGTACAGTAGTTAGTTAAGTGTTAGAATGTAATCATGATAACGATAATTTTGTTGGACCCTCTATAACTATAATAACCCACGTCCTACATGCGGCCCTTCGACGTAATCCGCTCGGTCCATGGATTGAGTTGAGGGGAATTTTTCAATAACGGAATGGGCACCACAGGGCTGTCATTCGCTCACACTATGCGCCCAATGTTCCAATATTATGCCTTGTCGCACAGAGCGATTCGGCAACACACCTCTACAGCTAATATGCACACAGCGTATGAGCGAAACCGGAGTGGGAGCGAACGACAGCACTCGGTGAAAATCGCCCAGTGAGTGTTCATCCAAACAGCACTTGGTGCTGCCCTTTGCCACACTCCGTGCGGAATTAACGCAAAAAAATTGTTTTGTATTTACAAATTTTCTGCCCTTTTAAAAGTGAAAATACACGCTGCACTGAATAACTAATATGGTCTATGTTAAGTTAGTACGGATCAGGCGACGCAACAGTAAAAATGTTTTTTTCAATCACACCACTTCAACTGATCCAGCGCAGGGTGTACAATCCAGCCGCGCAGAGTGCGGCTCTTGGTGTGGTAAAGCACGCAGCAAATTTATCACTCTGCGTTTGCGACTGCCTTTTCTTGGTGCGCGTAAAACACGAAAGAGCGTGTTTAACAAAAGAGACACTGAAGGGAATTTGTGGGCGAACACACACCGCATGGCGAGTGTTGTGTTGTTTAAGAATGTGTGTCTTTTGGTCTGCGCTGCGGTTCATGCCACCTCTGGGCACCAATATACAATTTAGTCGTGACTTCTCCTACGCGCTGTGGAGTGATAGTCGAGTCCGTAAACTGTGTAGAACAATTGGAGCCTGTCCCAAAAGACGATCATTAAGACAGTCACAATGGACGTTTAACTCAATTCCGTTGTAGCATACAAAAAGAGCCTCGCTACTGAATCTGCACAGGGCCTCGCGCGTTGTAACGCCGGCTCTGGTATAGCTAAACACACTCCATTGGGCAAATGGTTCTCTGCGTCAGCACGGTTAAACCACGTATATTTTTTCTGTCAGAAAGCGTCCTAAGAAGGAGTCGTTTCCTGGTTTCCTGCAGCGCAAAGGCTCCGGAGTCTACGGACCCGGCATCAGGGAAACTATCTCATTAGGAAAGTGGCCCACCGTTTTTCAAGCAGAAGTATATGCCATATACATCTGTGCGACAATATGCTTGAAACGAAAGTACAGGCATGCGAAAATCGGTATCTTCACGGACAGCCAAGCAGCACTACTGGCTCTCAAGTCCGCCAAATGCGTGTCCAAATTAGTTTGGGAGTGCAGCACAGCATTGAGGGAACTCTCCCGCCAAAACAAAGTTTTATTACTTTGGGTGCCCGGTCACTGCGGAATCGAGGGCAATAAATTTGCTGACAACCTAGCAAGACAAGGATCAGCTCAGCAATTTATTGGTCCTGAACCGTTTCTGGGCACCTCCACATCCGCCGTGAAAGGCGAACTGATGACATGGGAAAAGCTAGAAATAGCATCCCGTTGGAATCAAACACAGGGTTGTAGACAAGCTAAACAGTTTATCTACCCAAACCCTGCAGTAGCTAAAAAACTACTCCATTTAACTCGTAGTGAACTACGCACGATCACGGGACTCCTAACAGGACACAGCCCCGCTCTTTATCATTTAAAGAATATCGGCAAGGTATCATCTGACACCTGCCGCTTTTGTACTGAACCTGAAAGTTCAGCGCATCTGCTCTGCTATTGCGGAGCTCTTGCATTATCAAGGCACAACTTCTTAGGAAGTTTCCTTCTTACTCCATATCAGGTATGGAGCCTAAATCCCAAAACGGTCATTGGCTTTATAAACCATGTAGTACCGAATTGGGGCACAGGATTACAACTATTCCGCTCAACTCCTTCAATGGGTATGAGCGATCCGTAAACTGTGTACAGCAATCGGGGCCTGCCACAAAAGACGATCATTAAGACTGTCGCAGTGGCCTTTTAACCCAATGCCCTTCTGGCATACAAAAAAAAAAAGGCTATTGGTGGGTTCTCGTATATTAGAAGTAAGAGCTTATCCTGATGGCCTTGCAGACCATTGATGTTCCACTGGAGGGCAAGAGTGTGTTCTAATCGTTGGTTTGGTACTAAGGTGCTATTGTTTTGAGTCAGGTTTGTTGGGGGCATTGTCGTTTATGTTGGGGTCGAAATTATTCATGGAAATTCATGGAAACGGGGGACCATTTCTGTCTGTTGTAGCACTCTCGTGACGATATTCTGTCGAGATTCCTGGGTGTTCGCTGGGGCCTTGTATCACTATTTGAGTCGAATTCGGGTTTCTCTTGTGGGGAGGCGAGGTTTCTACGACACATTTAGCAGCTTGTTTCCGTTTCGGTATTGTACCTTTCGCGTCACTGACATCGATAGCAGACTCGGCTCCATCCATCATATAAATTTTACGTTCCTTGTTGGGGCGCTTCGCTTTTTTAACGGTTAACCATCGTTCTTAAGATGGTTTTGAATATTCGAGACGCTAGCATAGGACTTACTTCCATGTATGTTCTCGTATTCCTTTCTAGCTTCACGGAATGTAATGCCTTTGATGAACTTGATGCTAATAATCTCTTTTTCCTTAATATAGAGCTTATATCTGGAGTTGACCGTTTCGTGGTTTGCTTTGCAGTGTAGGCATTGCACCGCCTTCGAGCATTTCACTTCTGGATTGATTGGGTGGGGTTCAGAGCAGATTCGGCAGCGTTCCTGTCCTTTGCATTGGTTTTTGGCGTGTCCATATTCCAGTGATCCAAACATGATGTGTTGCGGGATCATCGTTCGACTAACGGTTAGTATTAGTGTCGGCGTATTAATTCTCTGGTAACCGTCAAAGCGGGTTATACGGTGAACATGTTATTCACTGTTCATTCAGTTCCAACTCTAACATCTCGGAGGGCATGTTGATGGCTTCCGGGCAACTAACTGCAGAGTAACTTCTACTTTTGTTTTGTCCAAAAGCTCCTTCATTGCCAACAGGTTTTTCGCTTTATCCTCATTGCTCACTTTCAATACATATCTAGAACTTTTATTTTCGGTATACGTTGCATCGAGCTTGCCACCGATTGCTTGTTCGAGTGAGCGACCGATAACGACCGAACGGGTTATCTGGGAAATGACCTTCTGTTGGTACCATTGACAAAACGATTAACTGACCACTATTCCATTTTGGGTCCAACCATTCCGAAAGTCTTGCTTCGGGTCATCAGTCCCCACCGGTAGGGTAGCGAAGGGTGCTGTCGGCTGTCGCCATGGCCTAACGGCCGGAGATTAAGGGAAAAGAACACTCCTGGAGAGTCAGACAATTCGTTCTTGCGGCAGGGGAAAAAGCACACGGTATACGAAGCGAGTAGCGAACGGTGTATAGAGAAAGAATTAAATTTGGCTGATAATGTATTGCGGATTTTCGGCTTTCCAGTCAGTTTTATATTGAAAACGGTTTTTTATACTGCCTGACGTTTCGGCCTTCGGTTTTGGCCTTTTTCAAAGGTAATATGGTTACGTTTTCTTGTCTAATCGTTGATTGCCAACGGAAGGAAGTTTAAATCCAAATGCATTGGTTTAGTGACAAAATAAAGTACACACCTAAAACTTTTGACCATAGTGCAAATTGACTAGAAAACCGAAAATCCGCAATACAATAAATGTACCTCACTCGATCTTAACAGCATAAACGCAATGGCTGACAAATTAAGCACAACTTGTCGGTACACTTGTCAAAAGCGGAATGGAAGAATGATATGAAACTTACTCTATAGGAATATTTCCACGTAATATATTTTGAAATCTGTGTTTGGGAACCATCATAGCCAGCATGGTAAATTGGTCATAGATAAACCAATGTTTATCATTCAAGACCCAAATTTCTATTGGTCAGTAGTTAGTTACTGAAATGTACAATTTACTAATAATGATAATACTTATAGCAACCGATAATACGATAGCAGCAGAGTGTATAGGTGATTGGTTTTACGGCGAGCAAAATAGCAAATCTTGATACGTGTGTGATGCTGTTGTTTGAAAAATTAGAGCAAACTATGCAACTTTATAAATAAGAATGTACTTTAGAGAAATATTCATTTAGTATTGTACCTGAAAGTCGAAATAACATCATTGATCAAATCATACATCATCATTGCATTACGTACTTCTTAGTAAATGACCAAATCTGGCTTTAGTTTTCGAAAGGTTGCATAATCAACCCTTTTGCATGCATTATGCGACCTTTTGAAAACTAAAGCCAGAAATGGTAAAAACAAATTAAAATGAAAACTAAAACAAATTACGTACTGGAGAATCATCTGTTAAGCGTAAAATAATTAGAAACAATTGTATTTGGTTACGAGTTTACGTAACAAATTTAAGAAAAATCTTCATCTCTTCATATATGTTTTCGTTCGTCTTCAAAAGTACGGTTTGTGGTACAGTGGGCTTTTGAATTTGGAATGGTTCAAATTTTGGATGGCTCGATTTTGGTAACAAAACTATCCGCTTTTGGCTACACAAAATATTTCACTTCCAAAAATATGCTTAAATATTCCTTAGTTTCCGCAAACATGCTTTAAATAATGAAAAAGTGATGCCCTTCGTGTGTTCATGAAAAAAAGTTTGCGGTTATAGAATGTTATAATATTTTTTATTGCCGTAGGACTACGTCTTAGCGCAGACTGCCAAAAACTTATTTGCACCGGACGGATAGCTCTTGGCGGACCTTTTAAACATAAAATGGTTGTAATCGTTGATTAATAATACTTAGTCAATTTCGATTTTGGCAACATAGGCGACACGCATTTGTTGCCAAATTCGAAATCCTACTGTAATTGGTAATTGAGTTTGTTCAACTCCTCGTTGTTGCCGATGGATACGTCGGCAGCAGATGACGTGGAATGATTCGGGTCCTTTTTGTTGTTACGGGCAACATTTCCCACCAATTCAAGCTCTTCCGCAGCCACGTATTCCATTATAGCAGTTAATTAGATCGGTGCTCCGGCTCTAACGCATTCCCTTAGTTTGCCTTTGGTGGGTACTTTCTTTTTCACGTCCAGATATGTCGATAAAATTTTAATTTTCGTAACGCAAACAGCGCGAAAATGTTGCCGTTCGCCGGCTTACCATTTGTTAGGCTTTGTACACAAATTACGTAACGCTTAGTAGGCAGGGAGGGGGGTCGAGTTTGCGTTACTTGTTGTTACATAGGGGGAGGGAGAGTCATGAGAATAGTTACCTAACAAATTTATGAATACCATGAAGACAGTTGCCAAACGAGGAAAGGACATGTTGGATACAAAAATTATGGTTTGTAGCTGATGAAGATAATCCTACTAAATTTTCAGTTATCACGGTTCAAGACCATTGACATGGGCCGATGCCTGATTGTTGTTTTTAATATGAAGTTTCTGTTAATTTGATTAAATTCCCTAAAAATTAAAAAAATGTGGCTTATGTCATTTTTATTCAATGTTTAGGCCCAGGGGGACGGGGGTTTAGATAACGTTAGGTAATAATAATATATAATAGAGCAAACCACGACAATCGGTAACAAGGTTGAGCTGCTTGCGAGAGTGATGGAATGGTATAATCGGAAAAATGGGTGGGGCTGCGAAATCCCATTCCGTTCGAATAAAACAAGAGCTAGTTCTCTGCAAAGCAATCAGTTTTTGTTTAGCAAGCTAACCTGTACCATCGGCGTCGTGCCATCGAACACCAGTGAAGAGCGGCTTCTATTGAATATTTGAAAGAGAACTACAAATGAAAATTCAAAACCGATCGTCATGATGAAGTGAAGTGGTTTTACTGACGCTGATTGAAGCCAGTTTTGAAGCGAAGCGGTGCTGCTTCAGTTGAAACCGTAGCTTCATTGCTTCATTGTTGAGTAACAATTTGTAATTGAAGAAGACGTTGTTGGGCCCACAACACTAACCTTTCTTTCGCCTATAATATTATGTTAAATCGCTTACATTTTCGATGTTAGGAAATTATAACTGTTACAGTAATATGAAGCTGAATGCTAGGGATAATGTCGAACCAATGTCAAAGTTTGAAAAACGCTTCGTCCAAGCACGAGGACCGAAAAGCAACATTCCTAGTTACCTACCTCGTATTTTGTACTTGCCCTATCAAAAAATATTCGCTTTCAGAAAGATTGTAAAGAAATAGGCTATAGCTTTTGTCATGAGGGTTTTCTTTAGTGCCTTTAGTCTTTTGCTTTGCTTACAAACATGAGTGATATAGTTAAATTTACAAATTTTTGTAGTTCGAAGACACCTGCTGCCAAAACAAAATGCTTCGTTAAGGAATTAAACTGTTGGTTTCCTTTCACTTGTTGAAACTGTTGTTGAAACTTGTTAGCATATATTGAGCGGCAGTTGTTCTAAATTTTTCGCAACCAGCATACAGTGTTCGTTACTTTTAGGACAGTCATAAAAAGCATATAAAATATTTCAATCCTAAAACAGCTGAAAACGCGTTTGTAAAATCAACCTATAAGCTGCCTTGGAAAGCACCGAAAAATGTCCAACCCGGTTATGTTACAGCCGGATAACGGCGAGTAAACGGTGTTCCTTCTTATCAAGTTTATTCTCAAGTGGTTTACATAAGCGAAAATTAGCCGAATGAAGAGATAAAAAGCGCTACGGCAAAAAGCTTTCTGCTGTCTCGAGGATTTCGTTCGCAGTTTTGATAGCGTTGCGTAAAATCTAACTTTCCCTGGCGGAGAAGCTATAGTACTTTCTTTTCGATGATAAATGCCTCAACAATATGTTTCCACTCTCAAACCGTT
The DNA here is from genome assembly GCF_943734655.1 of Sabethes cyaneus. Classification (NCBI taxonomy): domain Eukaryota; kingdom Metazoa; phylum Arthropoda; class Insecta; order Diptera; family Culicidae; genus Sabethes; species Sabethes cyaneus. Next base: position 58,537,030 of record NC_071353.1, on the reverse strand, counting down.
TTGGTTCGCTGCCGTAAGTGAAAGAAGTATGTGACCGTAAAACTCGCTTGACAATTACTTTTTGACGGTGAATCACGGTTTACTTAGAGGATAGGAGAACGCAAACTTTTCTTTGGCAAACATCTCCCAAATATGAATATAACTTGGCCTGTCTCATAATGATTTTTGCACCATTTCTTTCGAAATGTTGATAAAAATCAATTTCCAACATGTAAATATTAGAATCTGTGGTGGACGTTTAATTTGAAAGTTATGTGCAACCGTATACACCACACCAAAATTAACAATAATTTATAATGATTTTAACCAAGATAATTTACTTAATTTCAATTATTTTAATATCAAACGAGAGGTTTTGACACTACGAATATATATGCAAAATTTCATAAGAATTGGTTGTATCGGTCAAAAGATATTAACCCTCGAACACTCGCGCCAACTTTTGCAACACAGTTACTCGCGCGCACTATAACCCCAAACCAAAGAAAACGTGCGCACTAGAGGTTTGACTGGGAAAACTTGGTTTTAGGTTTATCGAAACTTTAGAATAGTTTCTTGAAATTAAAAGCTCTATCGTCTGATGGAATCTAAATTTTGATTAATCCCCCTAAAAGTGAAATAAAAAAAATTATTTTTCTTCAGTGTCAATATAACACATTGATGTGTTCTGCAAAGTTATAGAGCATATTATTACAAGAAATTTTGCTAGAGACAGTAACCTGCCATCTCTGCAGCTAAGATAGAAAAATCTTATTTATTGTATATGAATTTGTAAACTCAGTTTTTATATTTTTGCTCTTTTTGTAATTATTGTATGACTTCTGCTTGTATTACAAAGTTGTACAAATGATAAAAGTACACAACTTTGCTGAATATAGTATACCTCTATGTTTGCTTGTTTAGGAACTGTAGAACTTTGATTATAAAAAATACCTTAATTTTGACTACGAATTACTCGACTACCAGCAGACGGATACATTTTAAACATTTTACATTGGCTAGTTTTGCTGCATACAGACACCATTTTTCCATATGAAGAAACGAGAGAAAATTCCACTTGGGGTCAATTGCGGTACACCTCGCATGCTGATTGTTTCGTTTCTGTGATGGTGGTTTATGCTGATCTATTTTCCCAACAATTTAATTTATTAATGCATTGAATAATTATGACATTTTGCTCAGAATAAGTTTATTGAAGAATATACGTTAGTTAAACAACGATTTGTAACTTTATAACAATATGGTATTGAAAAACCTACACGTGTTGTACAAAATACAACAGCGTGAGTAACCGAAGGTTAATAAAAATTGATGAAAATTATTCAAGAAAACTCTATTGATGTGAATCAAATAGAATGGCGTTACAGGAAATTATGCATAGTTCAAAAACCTATAAACTAGACCTTTACTAGGCAATGTATATGTTAAACAATAAGATTTCCTCTTACAACTTACTTTTATTGGCACTTACTCAAATTAATAACAACTTATTTATCCTTACTCAGGAATTTCATGATAAAAGGATCTATAAAAATTTAAAAGTGTTCCTATTTTGTTCAAAATTTGTAAATTTATTCAATTTTCAAAATTTGTATGTAAACCAACGCATTACGCAACGTTAACCAATAGATGAATTATGTTCCGAAAACGTGTCGATTTCTATCTCAAATACCAAGTAAGACCGTATAACGAAGGTTCCTTTCACCACTAGGTGGATTAAATCGGGTTTTTCTATTATCTAAGGCTTTGTCACTAGCCGAAAGTTTTATTATTTTCTAACAAAACTGAAAACAAATTCTGAATTGACGGAACCTGTTCACCAGTAGCAGCAGCTGCAGCATAACTGATGAACTATCGTGTTGTCAAGACACTGTTTCGATTCTGGAAATAAGAACTATAGGTTTGAAATTAACTGAAACCTCCAATGGTGAAAACGTGGTTCAATACTTTCAAGAGAAATGTATGTGCATAATTAATTTTTCTTTATTAAAAACAAGAGAAAAGACAGCTTTTTCAATAATTTTCGAAGATTTTCTCAGTGATTTAATGAAGCAACGATGTGTTTCAATGTTATTTGCTTTGACAACACTGTTCTGAGTCGCACCGTGTGTAGTGCTATGTTTACCTCTTTTGTTCTCCCACCATCCTTATAAACAGCGAGTGAGATGTCAAACTCGCTGTTTCCCATAAGAACACTAGAGAATAAAAGAGACGACGAATACCGTATGCCGAACGGTGCGGTGAGTGTATGCCCCGATAAACAATTTAGACAGATGGTATTTTACGCATCTATGCCGATACGCTATGCCGATTACGCATCAGATGCCGATTAGTAGGTCGCGGATAGGAACGCGAACTTACTGAATAGGGAAAAAAGCTCGAGGGATTTTTTATGGGGACGAAAAAAATTCAGAGTTCAGGATTGCTTAAAAAAGCACCTTGCGGGTGAAAATATGTTCGGTCTGATCAAAATTAGTTCCACCGCTCCAACTTTTAAAGCGAAAAATCAAAAGTTTAGCTCAACAATAGTGTCTTCCAATGGTAACAGCTTGAAGAGCTAAAGATAGCAAGAAGATTGGTATGCTGATATCCCCCACTTAGTCAACCTATCGCTTGTAATAAGGTAAAACAATCAGTGACCCGCTTAGACTGCTCAAAACTGGTTCTTTACCCTATTTATCCATTTTACTGGTTTCGACTGTGAATAGCACTGCAAAAGCCGTATACCTAAACCAAATACTATTTATCCATTCAAAACAATTAATGTTTGAATCAACCAGGAAATGTACCCCGATATATATATGTTTACATTTAGCAACTAATATTTCAGTGAATTAGCATTAAAACGGTAACCCAAAAATACGGCTTTCGGATGCAGCATGTCACATAGGCCAAGTTCGAAATAACTGAATGTAGCATTCATTTTAGTATAATTTGTTTTCTAGGCCGAAAGCAATCGCTGGTTGTCGATATTTGTTCAGTTTTATCTCGTTAACATAGTTAATAGTTACATTTTTGATCATTTCTACCGCGTTTAGCTTGTTTTTTGAAAATAGATTTGTAAACAGATAAACAGTAAACAGATATATTACCTTGCTATACATATAACACAAATAGTAATTTTCGTTTTAAATGAAGAAATTAAATGATTTAAAAAATCTCGCCTTTCCCAGCCCATATAGTTTATATTGAGCTGTCACTTATGCCTGCCCAACAGCTCACCAATACATATGCACTCTGCAAACACCCTATCGCAATCAAGCGTGACGTAGATCTCCAAAAACAAACCTAATTGTGGGGTGCGGTTTGCTTTGGTAGCTTGACGTTTATTACAGATTTTTGGTTACTAATACCATCAAATGTTTCCTTTTTCCACACCACATTATGCCTCATTACACCCTGTTTACAAAAAGAGCCAAATCGGGCTGGAATGAGATCGGACTAAAAAAATTTTTACCGGAACCCGGATTTCAATTTTCGTTCCGATGTCGAACACTAGTCCAGGTCATCGAAAAGCACATCGTCGCCAACTACAAATGTGACGTTATGAGCTCCATTCTTGAAAAAGGTTGTCAAATTCGAACATAATTCCTTGATTAACCAACTTGACCGCCAACAAAGGAAACATTACCATCGTGCGAAATGGCGTCCGTTCCAGCAGTTTGTTAAAAACAGCATTGACGAAAATCCTTGCCTAACACTACCTGACGATATTGATCGCACTCTGGAAGCCTTCACCAACATCATTCACGAAGCAGAGAATAGGTTTGTGCCGACTTTACCGATCAGCTACAAGTTTATACAGCTTGACACCGAAAGGAAACGAATAATCCAACGCAGGAACAGTGTTAGGCGTCAGTTTCAAAGAACTCAAATCCTCAGCAGGAAAGTTCTCTATAAAAAATTGAATAAAATCATCTTCACCCGTGTACAAAAACTTCGTAACAAGGTGTTCAGAAGGGAATCAGACAGCTATCCAATTACTCGCGGCCATTTTGGTGCTTAGCAAAAATTATGAAGTGCAAACCCAAGCCCATACCACTGCTCAAAACAGCTGATCATTTACAGTTCACTCCCTACGAAAAAGCCAATGCCATCTCTCACCACTTTATGGACTCACATAACTTAGGTAGAGACATTGATAGCCCGATCGAAACCGTAGTGGCAGAAAGTAGTGTATGAGTAGAAGCAATGACATGTGAAGTGCCAGCAAATAATAAAATAACAATCGAGGAGCTAAACACAACCATCAGATTCAGCCGAAATATGAAAGCGCCAGGTCTGGACGGTATTTTCAACATCGTAATCAAGAACGTGGGACCCATAGCCCTAAACTGTCTGAGGAACATCTTTAGCCGTTGCCTTGAGTTAAGCTACTACCCATCCTGTTGGAAAATCTCCAAAGTGGTACCAATCCTTAAACCCGGCAAGGTCTCAACTAACCCTTGTAGTTATCGTCCAATAAGTCTATTGTCATTGCAGAGCAAGCTGTACGAAAAAACCATCTACACTGAATCTAGGCTGAATGAGTACGCCGAGACCAACAACATCTTTCTTGAGGCCCAGTTCGGATTCAGGAGAGAACACTCACTTATTTATCAGTTGCAGAGTGGTTAATCGCGTGAAGAGGAACAAGGACCTCTCCAAGTCAACAGCAATGGCCCTACTAGATGTGAAGAAGGCCTTTGACAACGGTTGGCACGAGGAGTTGATTCACAAGCTGCACCACTTCTCACTGTATTTTACCAGATACAGTGGCAAACTATTTAACAGGAAGAACTTCTCAAGTCTGCATCGCACTTTCTCGGACTACTACAACGTCTCAGCTGGTATCCCCTAAGGAAGCATCCTTGGACCGATCCTCTACAATGTTTACACATCAAACATCCCACCGCTTCCTAGAGGAGGCACTTTGTCCCTATTTACCGACGACTTCGCCATCAGCTACGAGGGGCGAGTTACGAGAGCACTAGTGTCAAAGCTACAAAGGGGGCTGGACACGTACATCAGATATCTACATACGTGGAAAATAAAGGTAAATGCTGCAAAACCCAAGTCATACTATTCCGCCATCGTTTATTCCAAAGGCCCGACAACGAACATCCGAGTTTTGGACAGTGACATCGAATGGTCGGACACCGTATGTTACCTTGGCCTTACCGTCGACAGCTAACTCACCTTCCGTCTGCACATAGACCCTGTCGGTCGTCAGAAATGTGAACTTGCTAAAATGCCTATACCCGATAACCAACCGTAGCTCCAAGACTTCGAACCTGAAGAAGCTAGCCATATACAAACAAGTTGTCGGGTCTCACTAAACGTTTCTGCATTTCGGACCGTCTGCTACGACTTCTCTCCAATAATTGACCCTTGAACGTTGATGTGCGGATGGCTTTACTCAGCCAAATTCTCGGCTGTGCGAGTCTGAGTGTGCATTTGCCAAGTATTCACTCAGACTCTAGTTGCTTTGGCATAACGAATCTTAAGCCTTTGATCGTGTAGCCGAGTATGACAAACTTCCATTTTCTCTCTTTATGCAATTGAAGCGAGAAACGATGCGTCTGTTTATTTATAATTTGTATCAATTTGTTGCTTTCTGCAGGGGACAGGTAGAAGTTGAGCGTTCATTTTTTGACGTAGGACTACGTCTTACTCACGTTTGCTCAAAGACGAGACATGGCCAAAGCCGTTTTCCTAGCAAAACTTTAACTGACAAAATTGATGCCTAATCTTCTTGTGCAACTTAACATCGATGCCCCCACACTTTATAAGGCTTGACTTCCAGCGCACCGACTTCGGCCAAATCGAAACCATTCGGGCAATGTGTAATGTTTTAATAGATTCTATGTACACTTTGACTTCAGAATTTCATGTGATGTTTTTAAGAATCGTTTAAAAAGACGGATTATTCAAAAGTGTAGTTGTAAGAAATAGATTAAAAGCTCGACAATTTGTTATCTGTATTAGTATCATACGCGTGAATTGTATTTGTAATGAATGTAATGAATTGTATTTTACATCAAAAAGATGATGGGATTTTTACGCCCAGTTGAGGAAAGCTTCACCTCCACTGGGCAGCGACGCTAAATCGTAGATCGGAGTGGGAGTGAGCGAAATCACAAATATTTTTGTCCGATCAAGATGTGCGTGTGCTTCACATTATGCATCAGTGATGCATTTTCGAGGGAAAAGTCCTGATGGAGGGGGAAGTTGCTATTCGTTGTCAGAAACATCTAAATTATAAATAGACGATCGTTCATGCAGAGAGCTCATTCTTGCGGTTGCTGATATTTTTGACGGCGACGGATCCAAAAGCAGAAATGGCTGCGTTGTCTTCTTACTTGCAGCAGCGGACGGTCATGGCGAGCAGAGGGTGCGACATATTTCGGTCAACGACACCCGAAACCAAAGAAAGTCATTCCAGTTGCTGACATGAAGCTAATTTCTTAGTTGGAATGGAACGACGTTCTTCTGTACTTGTTACTAGCATCTGGTAGAAAACAATAAGTCCTTTTAAGGACCAAACAAGTATATGAGGCAGTTAAATTGATATTTCTCGCAAAATTTTTCCTCCACCACCAAACCGTGTGCAAACGTAACAAAAATATCGCGCATTTTAAATCGACGGTATCTTACTATTAATTTGAATAAAAAATGAATCAAAATCGATATCGCAATTTGGTAGCAGTGACGGTATCTAATTCGAGATTACATACAAACTGATTCATTGCGGTGCTGGATGATATTGGAATATCGAATGGTGACTATCATTTTATGTAATTTTGGCAACAACGAGAATATTTTCTAAAGTATCTTCATTATTACATTGTGGCCCTTAGAAGGGCCTTTTATTGTTATTCTGAATAATTTAACCTCTAAATCCGAACAAAAAACAACCGTGGCAGTAATGGAATTTTGCGTAGTGTGCTCTTTATAGATCAACCTAGAAAAACGCTTTACACTTCCACGACTAACCAAACGGCGAATAACTGGCTTACTGGGAAGAACTTTGTGATGACGCTTGGGCTTGGTGCTTCGCTATCCGAATCCTTTTCCTCCTTTGCCACGAGTAGTCATTTTGGTTTGTCGTTAACGGTTGAAAACGAAGAGTGACACTAATGCGCTCCGCAACCCTGATGGCTTGTTTTATATCTACGAGGATAGTAAGTGTTCATGCTGCGCATTGCTGATTGGTTGCGTGCTAAACGAATAACTACATAAAAAGAGCTGTGCGTGCCGTCTGAAGCTATTCTTCGCCTGACGCTTGGATCGCTCGCATCGTTCTTCAACAGACGCCAGTATGGCTCGCACAAAGCAAACCGCCCGCAAAGTTACGGAAGGAAAGACATCTCCTAAACAGTTAGCCACGAAGGCAGCTCGCAAAAGTGTGCCAGCAACTGAAGGAGTAAAGAAGCGTCGTCGTTATCGCCCGAAAGCAGCCGCTCTGCGTAAAATTCGTCGATACCAAAAATCGATTGAGTTGCTGATCAGCAAGCTTCCCTTCCAACGGTTAGTTCGGGAAATTGCCGAGGATTTCAGGACCGATTTTCGCTTCCAGAGGTCGGCTGTCATGGCTCTGCAGGTAGCCTGCGAAGCGTATCTGGTCGATCTGCTTGAAAATACCAGCCTGTGCGTCATTCACGCCAAGCGTGTCACCATCATGCCAAAGGACATCCAGCTTGCTCGCCGTATCCGTGGTGACCGTGCTTAAGACAAATAACTTTCGTTTAATATCACATTGCAACAAAAGGCCCTTATCAGGGCTATCAAACAATTGAATAAAGAATTAAAATCGCATTTCTCTGTAAGCTGGTGTTTATGAAGTTTCGAAAATAGCGATCGAGTCAGTGAAAGGGGGATGTCCCAAATGTTGAACCCTCCATCCAGTTATTACTATCGTGTTTTCAAGTTTTCGAGTGCCAATTTTTATGATCGCATTTCAAATGGTCACAACATATTGTCAATTGCAAGGAAAATTGTACCATCCAAAGTGCGATAACGCTCATAAAAGTGCTATTTTGCATTAAATCGTTTCGGTATCTTCGGCGCACTTTTTCGTTATCTTCCAAGCAATAAGTGCGCCGAAGATACCGAAACGATTCAATGCAAAATAGCACTTTTATGAGCGATATCGCACTTTGGATGGTGCAATTTTCCTTGCAATTGACAATATATTTGACATGCAAAAATTATAAAGTGCGACTCTCGGTAGATTCAAAATTCGTCAAACGATTTTGGTGCAAGCGCACTCGTTACCTAGTAAAAAATCAGAGGGGTTGTGTACAAGACACGACCGCATATATAGGTGAGGCAGGACTACGTAAGTCTCTTTGTATAGTGATAGTAGCATGTATTCATGCTTGTAATCATTCGATTCTTCATGTATACATGCTATATGTAACATATATACATGCTACATGCGTTGTATGTCAACGTAGCTATCAAAGTAGTAACATCACAGAGAACAGACGTCCAAGCGAAAGGTCCCCACTTGGATAAAACTTATGTCAAATTAGTTGGGAAACTATAGTGATGATGTCGCTAAAGGCGCATAAAATTCTACACTGAACTCACAACATCTAGCTTCTGGCGCTAGCATAACGCTTGTATTCCATATATACTAGCGCCAGAGCAGCCCAAGGTTGTCAGTGTGCAAATCAAAAGAATCATTTAGTTAGGAAACTATAGTGGTGGTGACGCTAGCATATTAGATGATTTTAATTTGAAATTTTATCCAAGAATTCCCTGAATGGATGTCTGTTCTCTGTGGTAACATTGCATACGTTCAATTCTCAAAAGATTGTGCATTTGAAAACAATTTAACAAAATCAAGAACATGCTTTCCTGCTACCTTACTGAAATTAAAGATTGTTTTTATTACCCATGGTTCCCCACGTTGAAGGGATTTTACCAATTCAATCCTATTTTATCAACAGCACATCTTTTCACTACACTTCTAATGAAACGGCATCGGCAAGCATGCGTATTCATACAGAGTCGTATTATAACCGTAGCACATTTTTCCAACACAGATATCAAATTCGCCGCAGTAAAGAATTTGCGAACTGTTGGGACAACGAACCTGTGTCATTTTTTCTGGCACACTTCCCTAACACAGACATCAAATTGGACTAGGTTTATTCGCGTTCGTAAGAAATCTGTTGGCACGAGGGGACTTTGTCACTCTTTCTGGCGTACTTCCCAAGCAAGGACATCAAAATGGTCTAGGTTGAACCGCGATGTTAAGAAATCTTGTTGAAATGAGGGAACTTTGTCACTTGTTTTGGCTTACTTCCCAAGCACAGATATCAAATTGGTATAGGTTTAGATCATCGCAAAGAATCTTCCAACCAATCACGAAGCAAGAATTCTGGTAAAACATAGGTTCATTATTTTCCATTTTTCCATAGTTCAACATCAAGAAGCCATACTTTTCTTTATTTGGGTCAATTCTTAGAAGATTTACCGATCGATTGGTGTAAGAATATTGAAAATCGATCGGAAAATCGCTGAGCTATTAGCGTTCAAAACCTTTCATTTTTCGTGACGCTCGCATTTTTCGATTTTTTGGAATGACACCCTATCTCAAAACTTGCCGTAAGACGTAGTCCTACGTCAAAACCATTTGGAACTGCCAGATTTTTGCTTCTCATGAAAACAATAAGGCTAGAATCAACCTACATCAATTGCAGTTGGCCAGCTGTAACGAAAAACAATTGAAGAAACATCTGACTGGGATTGCCATTACCGAAAGTGGTGTATTGTCGAACATTCAAACCGTTTTGCTACCAAAGAAAACCGAGAAAAAATCGACATGTAGGTCTTTCTGATCGATCGGTGCAAAAATACTGAAAACCTATCAAGAAACCGGTAAGTTATGCGTTCAAAACCTGACCACTTCTCGAGTTAGAATTTTTTGGAATGATGCTCTACCTAGTCAAACCTTGCCGTAAGATGCCCTACGTAAAAAATATAGTTTGTCCTTGCCTTCTTTCAAAATGAACAGATTTTGAACCGAAATTGTCCTTGTTCGGTGTTAAAAATGATCTTCAATTGCTGAAAAAGGTAAACAGTAAACCATTGAAAATGTGAGAAATACTTCTTAGCTTCATATGACGCATTTGTAGCCCTTGAAAATGTCTGTTTAGTAGTTAGTTTAGCTTCCTTCATTGTTTGATAGTCAAAGCAACGTTTAGCACATTTTAGCCTCCATATCCGTACAATCTCTGACCTCTGCGATTTGAGGCGTTCATTACGTCCATCGATGATACAGTCTTACTTTTGGCGAACGTATACGTAAAATATGGCATCTCGATTAACATGGTAGACGGTGGTAGACGGATGGTAGGTTTCGTGGTGCCTTATATGCCATCACGCGTAACCTTGCGATAACACCGAGTCCTTTTCCTCCTTTGCCGCGACCAGTCACAGAGCTGCCACAAATACAGATATTTGTGCATTCATAAATTTGGGACCCATCAATTATTTCAGTTGCTATGATTTCTGGCTACTAACGTTTCTGAATTTTAAAGTGCTCCATAAACTATTTATGTTATTTAAAAGATTAGATCGAGAAAAACTAAATACTTCGGAGAAAACGGTAGGGTCCCAAATTTATGCTTGCACGAATATCTGTATTTAAGGCAGCTCTGCCAGTCATGATGATGTTACGAATTTTACACGCTTAAAAAATTTGACCCACTTTCACAAAAAGTGGAACAGCTTGAAACATGCGTATTTGTTACACAATGTATTGAGTAACTTTTACTCCTTTTATGAGTTCAACGCAGATGCTCATTAATGAGCAAATACTCAAAAATGACTGCCATTTCACCCAAAACTGAGTAGTACTTATACAAATTACGAGTAAATTTAACTCAGTTTGAGATCGGCCTAAACTACTCAGAATTGAGAAATTGCCAAATTACTCATATATTTGGGCTGTTCCACTTTTCGTCAAAGTGAGTGGGTTTTGACGTAGGACTACGTCTTACGGCAAGTTTTGAGATAGGGTGTCATTCCAAAAAATCGAAAAATGCGAGCGTCACGAAAAATGAAAGGTTTTGAGCGCTAATAGCTCAGCGGTTTTCCGATCGATTTTCAACATTCTTACACCAATCGATCGGAAAATCTTCTAGGAATTGGCCCAAATGAAGAAAATTATGGATTCTTGATGTTGAACTATTGAAAAATTGAAAATAATGAACCTATGTTTTACCAGAATTCTCGCTTCGTGATTGGTTGGAAGATTCTTTACGATGATCTAAATCTATACCAATTTGATATCTGTGCTTGGGAAGTAAGCCAAAACAAGTGACAGTTTCTTCATTTCAACAAGATTTCTTAACACCGCGGTTCAACCTAGACCATTTTGATGTCCTTGCTTGGGAAGTACGCCAGAGAGAGTAACAAAGCCCCCTCGTGCCAACAGATTTCTTACGAACGCGATTAAACCTAGTCCAATTTGATGTCTGTGTTAGGGAAGTGTGCCAGAAAAAATGACACAAGCTTGTTGTCTCAACAGACCGCAAATTCTTTACTGCGAGACGATTAAACGTAGGCGAATTTGATATTTGTGTTGGAAAAATGTGCTACAGCTGTAGTGTTCGGTTATAATACGACTCTGAATGAATACGCATGCTTGCCAGCGGGGTGCTATCCGTATCTTAACGAACGGTGTTTGACAGTCCACTTAACGAAGGGCGCTATTTCAAAAAATGCAAGAAATAGCGCCCGTCTGACAGGTAGATTTGCTGCCAACCTTTGTCGAGATGTGCTGAGATGTTGGCAACAAAAACATGGCACCCATCGCAAGCCCCTGATGCTTGCCGTTTCATTAGAAGTGTAGTGGAAAGATGTACTGTTGATAAAATAGGATTGCATTGGTAAAATCCTTTCAACGTGGGAAACCATGGATAATAAAAACAATCTTTAATTTCAGTAAGGTAGCAGGAAATCAATAGTTTGTGTTTTTGATTTTGTTAAACTGTATTCAAATGCACAATCTTTTGAGAATTGAACGTATGCAATGTTGCTACTTTGATAAATGTTACATACAACGCATGCAGCATGTATATATGTTGCATATAGCATGTATATATGAAGAATCGAATGATAGGGCTTTTGCTACACACACATGCAAGACGTCTGTTAGGCACACATTGCATCTTTTCCTATTCGATGCAGCAAAAACGCGTTGGATAAAATGATCATTTTTTTCTAAAATTATTTATACATTCGAAACAATTAATGTTTAAATCACCCTAGAAAAGTATCCCGATATATATGTTCACATTTAGCAACTAATATTTCAGTGAATTAGCATTAAATTGGTGACCCAAAAATACGATTTTCGGATGTAGCATGCCGCATAGGCCAAGTTCGAAACAACTGAATGTAGCATTGATTTTAGTATAATTTATTGTTTTCTTGGCCGAAAGCAATCGCTGGTTATAGATATTTGGTCAGGTTTATCCCGCCAACATAGTTAATAGTTACATTTTTGATCAATTCTACCGCGTTTTAGCTTGGTTGTTGAAAATGGATTTGTTATTTAGTAAACAGATATATTACCTTGCTATACATATAACGCAAATAGTAATTTCTGTTCTCAATGAAGAAATTAAATTATTTAAAAAATCTCGCCCTTTCCAACCCTTACATATGCACATATACACATACATATGCACTCTGCAAACACCCTATTACAAGCATGAATACATGCTACTATCACTGCAAAGAGACTTACGTAGTCCTGCGTCACCTATATATGCGGTCGTGTCCTGTACACAACCCCTCTGATTTTTTTACTCATTTTTGAGTTGAGATTCACTCACTTCCAGGGGCGGACTGCCCCACCGGGCAACCGGGCAAATGCCCGATGGGCCCCCATTCCCCGAGATTTGATGATTGAAAATTTAGCTTCAAATGAGACTGTTGGGGCCCCGAACTTTAAACCAAAATTCCTATTTCAATTAAACTTTTTCTACGACTCACCATTGTTCGATTGCTGGGGCCCCATGATTCATGACAACATACGATTTGATGATTGAAAATTCAAATGTAGTTTCGTATATATAAATTCAATTCTCTTTGCAGCTTTAATTTTCACTTGTGATCTCAAACTCCGAAAAATGCTTGTAATAGTCTGCAAATTTTAAACCAAAGTTTCACAGTTAACAATAAACTCATGTCATATAGCTTGAATGCCTACAAATAGAATTGTAAATTTTCGTTTTTTTGACGTAGGAGTACGTCTTACGGCAAGTTTTGAGATAGGGTGTCATTCCAAAAAATCGAAAAATGCGAGCGTCACGAAAAATGAAAGGTTTTGAGCGCTAATAGTTCAGCGGTTTTCCGATCGATTTTCAATATTCTTACATCAATCGATCGGAAAATCTTCTAAGAATTGACCCAAATGAAGAAAAGTATGGATTCTTGATGTTGAACTATTGAAAAATTTAAAATAATGAACCTATGTTTTACCAGAATTCTCGCTTCGTGATTGGTTGGAAGATTCTTAACGATGATCTAAACCTGTACCAATTTGATATCTGTGTTTGGGAAGTAAGCCAAAACAAGTGACAAAATTCCCTTATTTCAACAAGATTTCTTAACATCGCGGTTCAACCTAGACCATTTTGATGTCCTTGCTTGGGAAGTACGCCAGAGAGAGTGACAAAGCCCCCTCGTGCCAACAGATTTCTTACGAACGCGATTAAACCTAGTCCAATCTGATGTCTGTGTTAGGGAAGTGTGCCAGAAAAAATGACTCAAGTTCGTTATCCCAACAGATCGCAAATTCTTTACTGCGTGACGATTAAACCTCGGCGAATTTGATATCTGTGTTGGAAAAATGTGCTACAGCAGTAGTGTTGGGTTATAATACGGCTCTGTATGAATACGCATGCTTGCCGTTTCATTGGAAGTGTAGTGAAAAGATGTGCTGTTGATAAAATAGGATTGAATTGATAAAATTCCTTCCATGGATAATAAAAACAATCTTTAATTTCAGTAAGGTAGCAGGAAAGTAATAGTTTGTGTTCTTGATTTTGTTAAATTGTTTTCAAATGCACAATCTTTTGAAAATTGAACGTATGCAATGTTACTACTTTGATAAACGTTACATACAACGCATGTAGCATGTATATATGTTGCATATAGCATGTATACATGAAGAATCGAATGATTACAAGCATGAATACATGCTACTATCACTACAAAGAGACTTATGTAGTCCTGCGTCACCTATATATGCGGTCGTGTCTTATACACAACCCTTCTAATTTTTTATTTCTTCTAAGTGCAGCCCAATTACACGAATAGAAGATCTGAATCTGCAATGAGGTATAACAAAAAAAATTCAATATTTAATAGTTTTCTAAATGTAAGTGTTTCTAAACTTCGAATTGCTTGGATGAAATGACTTTAAAAAACTAAGTAACTAAGGTTAAATTCCTTAAAATTATGGAAGTAAAAATTCTATTTCATGAGAAGTCGTCCTATTCTGCATTCGATCGCACGTCGAATTAATTATGGTCCTCCAGTACTCAATAATGGGCAACCATTCTTCAAACCCCTCGAACACCAGCTAAACGTGCATCATCCACGATGGTGCACATCTATCAGTTGCGATGTCTGCTTCGAAGTCGGTCTCTTCGTGATTCTCTACATAAAATAAACTAGGCTACTCTTTCGCCGGGCATTCTAGCCACGTGACCAGCCCAGCGCAGACTGTCACACTAGACTATCTTTATTGTAACAGCATATTTGCATACCTTATACAGCTCGTGGTTCATGCGTTTGCGCTAGACTCCATTTTGCATTTTGCAAAATTTTACACTAAAACCCCAAGCACTCGTCGATCATGATCGTCCACGATTCATGTCCGTAAAGGACCACCGAGAGAATTAGTATTCTCTAGAGCGTCAGTTTTAGGCGAATTTGCAAGCTATGGGACTTTAGCTACAAAACGTAATACGCAGAAAGGCCAATTAGCCGCTGCACTTAGTCGTTTTATTTTGCGACTTACATCGTTGTCACATGTCACGAGTAAATTCATCTACTAATTCATATCGTTCCTCATTCAGTTCCCCAATTCCCAAGATCCCAATTAAATGACCTAAAGACTTCTTTCCCTGCTCTACAGTTGATTTCGGTGATATCGACGACATGCTCAAAATCAAAAACCATGTGAGGTATCATCCGCTATTCTGACTCATAATTTTTACTCATCCAGCGTCACACGAATCAGCGTAACTAGTTCTGTAGGAAAACCATGTCCTAGCGTATCTGTCACAGCTCATTTCGTTTGACTGAATCGTATGCCGCCTTGAAATCCATAAAAAGATGATGAGTCTGCAAGTTGTACTCCCGGTACTCGTCAGTTACTAGACGCAGGGTAAATATCTGATCCATCGTGAAGCGACCCTCATGAAAACCAGCTTGATACTCGCCGACGAAGAACTTCGCTAACGGTCTCAGTCTACAACACAGGATAGGGAGAGCACCTTATAGGCAAAATTGAGTAACGTAATGCCTCGATAGTTTTGCTCTCGAGTCGATATCCCTTTTTAAAATTATGGGAAATGAGGCCAATCAACCATTCCTCCGATATTTATTTTCCATCTATATCCTGTTTCTGACAATGAGGCGGCGAATTGTTTCGTACAGCTACTCGCTCCCCGGTTTTAGAAGTTCAGCCAGGATACCATCCTTTACAGCAACCTTACCGTTTTTCAGCTCTCTGATTGCTCTCTTAACTTCTTCCTGTGTTGGTTGCTCCACAGCTTGGCTGTCACTTACAGTTCTTATCCTGTACCTGCTCTGATCTTTGTGTTTACTTCTCTATTCAACAGCGTCTGGAAATACTCTTCCACCGGGCTGTTACCGTCGTTTTGTCAGTAAGCAGGTTATCAGCAGTATCATTGCACATCACAGGCATGGCAAAATTCTTGCATCTGACCGTTTTATAGAAACTCCGTGTGTCGTTTCTGGCCAACATCTCCTCTTAACCGGCGTGTACGTGCTCTTCGTACTGGCGTTTTTAGACGGTGGGTTCTTTTTTTCGCAGCTCTACCAGGACGAACCAAAAAGATTCGCGCAGAGTCTCTGGGATTTCTCGCATTGGAATCGTTTGAAGAAATTCTGCAGACGATTCTCACATAATACCTTGCTTATAGAAGCAGGATTCTTATAGGAGAATCCAAGAGTTGAATCCCAGGGATAGCTATAACTCGGCACAGGAATCGCCTGCACTATGAAATAAGAATCCTGTTCTCACGATTCTTTTCTCTGCTTTCAAGGCCAAAATATCGCAGGTTAAATATTTTATAGGCTCAGTTTCAAACAAACAAATCACAAAGTTTTTTACAGATTTCTTATCGAATTTTGTGATAGACTTTACATATAAATACTAATTTACATGTCAGGTAATGTTTCGTCACTAAATGTAGACTTTTTCATGCGTTTTGGAGACAACAATTTTTTCGCCATTTTTTCAACTTTTTTTCCGCCATTTGTCACAACTTTGCACTGTTGAAAATACAGATGAAATGACAAAAACTGACAAATTATATCACACACACATCAGATTGATGTCTTATCTCTCTTGTTGTGATATATTAACAATGCTAACTATTGAAATTCAGCAGTAAACAGGTTTTGAAGACGAGGTATGATATATCATACGCTGGGTCATAATGGGTTAAAGAATTGAGTTAAATAAAAATTGCAAGAGGTATTTATGGGAAAAGTTAAAATAGTCTGCTGGTTTATCCAATTGTCGAAAGGTGGTGGGATGAGATGGATGGATATAAATCCGCTTCAAACATTTAACTAAGCAAACCATTAAGCATAAAAGTTGGTCTTTAGTTTAGAACATAATTTGAAGAAATTTTCTGACACAATGCCTGATTGCCTGAGCAGCAATTTCGATTTGTTATCAAAATTTGAAGAAATAATTGTTCCTCAGGAATTTAGCATTATTGTATTATTTGCTTTTATTCGACCTACTTGCAATTAACTTTTGATAATCAGAAAACTTCGGGTTTGCGACTCTATCGACTTTCTGCTCACATTCGTGTTTCAAAAATATGACTGATGTGTTAGGCTTAATCAGAATTTTGAGGCTGAGATGGTCTTTCATTCGAATACGCATTAAGCGTAGATTTTCATTAGTGATCGACATGAAACACGAGAATAAAAATTGAAATCCGCGGGTTCTGACCTGTTCAGGTTGAATATCGTAGCAAATTTTCAAAAGCTGATCTTGGTTCAGTTTGATTCCAGTTACAGTCCGATCTCGGTACGGAAGACTGCAATTATCTTAAGGCAAAATTTGCTTGTATTAAATGCTGAGTTTTTTTAAATATCAATGAATAGGTATTTGTTCTCGATGCATCGAAGAGTGTTTTAACATCCTTGCTGAATTCGCCGCAGTGAAAACAAATAAAGTATTGTTCTAACAAAGTATGCGCTTTGCGGGTCACCTTCTACCAGCCTGGTATGGACTTTTCGTGTCACTTTCCGTACAAAATAAGCAAATTTCTATACACAACTTTTGATCTACACAACTTTAGATTGTGAGCCCTTCCCTTTGAAACCAAAATCGGTCCAACCGTTGTTGAAAAAGTAGGTCAGTCACAGTCATAAAATTTGAAATTTCGAAACTCTGGGAAATTAGTACACAGCAGATTGGATGCACGCGGGTATACGCGAAGACCTTGAATAAAAAGGTGTTAGATACTTGAAGTAAATGTTATCCTTGCGATGCCATAACTTTTCCGATATATTTTCTTCCCATGCCAAAAATCCCTGACTTCAAAGGAAATTCCCTGACATTCCCTGACTTTTCCAGGTTGAAACGAAATTCCCTGACATTTCCAGGTTTTCCCTGATTTTCCAGGTAATCGACACCCTGTAATTTCTGTTTTCAATGAAGAAATTAAATTATTTAAAAAATCTCGCCCTTTCCAACCCTTACAGTTTATATAGAGCTGTCACTTTTGCCTGCCCAACAGCTCTTCAATACATATGCACTCTGAAAACACCCTATTACAAGCATGAATACATGCTACCATCACTATAAAGAGACTTACGTAGTCCTGCGTCACCTATATATGCGGTCGTATCCTGTACACAACCCCTCTGATTTTTCTATGAATTTTACAATCTTCTATCAAACTTAGTTCTTCCACAGAGAACAGACTACCAGGTAATCGACAAAAAGGTCTGTAAAAGGTTTTTATGTAATCTACGAATAATCCTTCAATAGAGCACCCCTCGAGCAGTAAGTGGCAAACTAAATCTTGATGTCGCTGCCATCGCTGCTATGTAACTCCAGCACAAACAAATATTGGCAAAGGTACATGGATATTTTTTGATGCGTTCGGAATCCAAAAACTGGTAGGTATTACTGGTTTCGGTTAGACAGCCCTAGTCCAAACTAAAGTACCGTGAACCGCTAATATAACGCACACGCTAAAAGCTGGTAATTCGGTCCTAGTGACGTGTAAGTTGGTTTTGTTTCGATCGTGCATCGAGCCGCTATGCTGCCCGTTCTCCCCGTACTCGACTCTCGACTGTGACTGATTCGAGTCGAGTTGCTCGACATGACTTACACAATAGAGCCCATAATTATTCGATTTACTGTCCTTGTAACGCTGATGTCTTTTGAGTAGATGTCGTTTTTTGTATTAATTTACTATCATGAGAATATTGCAGACTGGGGCACCTAATCTCAAAGGCCCGGTGGGCCCTTTGGCTCCCAGTCCGCCCCTGCACTTCTCAGTTAATCTTATACATTCGTGGGTTAAATTTTTTAAGCGTGTAGAATAAGAATGTGGTTTGCGTTTTCTTTTATAGCCGCGCTTATGGCGCGTTATCGCCGCTTAATTGTCATTGGTTGAACAGCGCCGTTCGCTCAGCTTTTTTGTGTGTTTTCATCACGCTCGCTGTTGGATGACTTGTCCCAAGAATGCAGATAGTAGATCGGCAACGAAACATTGGAAATGATTCAATTGAACGGTTCATAGAAGTCCTTTGATACAAAATTTAGTTTGAGCAGTCACTTTTCGGGTTCTTTCATTTTAAATAGGAACAACAAATCCTTCTCCACCGTATGATGCAATAAGATGCAAACGAGTAGTAAATTCTTTTGGTGAGGGCATCAGTTGTGACAATACTGGCAAAGACTTTACTCCGAGACATTGTTTATTAGCAAAATTCTTAGCAACTTGCAAAACAAACTAACGACACAAAGTCGTCGTTTTCGTATCGTCAAAAGCCTCAGTGCGGTGTAGTAAAATGCATCGTTTCAGTTTGTCATGTCGCTCCATTTATACCGTGTTTGATAGAAACCCACCCGTGCCAAAGCAAACTGAGTGAGGATAGCAAAACCACGGCCGCGGTTGTTTCGAAACAGTATCAGTAGAAAGAAACTTTTCTTTGGGATAACGAGCGGTTTTCCTCGTTTGTTCTCCCACACTTGTACCACTATTTCCGCAATTACCAGCTGATAGAAATATGCTTCCTGCATGTCTCTATAAGGAAAAATTACTGCACCATGTAACTGCTGTACTAGAGCAGCCATTTGACGCTCGATTGAACTGAAAGCCAACCTTTTACGGCTAATTCCATTCGAAATGAAATAAAAGTTTTCAGTGATGAAGATCGACGAAAAAGATTCTGCTCATCCTTTCAGCATCCTAGTAAAAACCACCTGCCAGAATTCTAAGCATTCGTGGAAAATTTGAACAGATATATTTTATCCTCTTAGGAAGTCAAAATTCCAGCTTTGGCTGATTCAAATTTTCGAGTGAATGGAAAAATGCTTTTAGTGAGAAGTTACGAAGCCCAAATTAATGGAAAAGTTCGTCTTGCACTCCTCGGTTACCGCCAGTGGCACCCGTGAGACGACCGCGAGCAAAAAATAACAGACTGAATGCGAATGGATTGGAAAGACAAAGTGTATTTTTCATAAAACGGCATAAATTCTTTGCGATGACGATGCATGTGCCGCGGCGATGAAGAACGGCATGTCGGTACCTATCATTTTCATTTTTTTTTCAATTTTCTACTCAGTTTGCGTTATCGCATTACTAGCAGCGTTTTCGTTATTCTTGGAGGATGTTTGAATATTAAATCATATCAGCTGGTACGCTGCTACTGCTTAAACCATACTGTTGGTACGGTTTGTCTGTATTTGTCTGTAATTCATAGCGAATTACGTTTGAGGTCGAAAATTCACCCACTATTTTCACAGTCTTGCAAGACGCAAGATCCGATATGTTACCCTAAATCTCGAGAAGTATGAAAATCATTATTAACCTGTGCTGTGTGAGGTATACAGTCAGTCCACAATCATGGGTCACACACAATTATGGGTCACTCTAACTCTAACTGCCGATTAATGCGTGAATGTTACACTAAATCATTGACAACATTGTTACTCAATAGTAGTACTAATAATTTGATCAATTATTAGGTGATATTTAAACGGAAATTAGCAGCTAAAGCTAAAATCACCCGTCATTGTATGTGACCCATGATTGTGGACTGACTGTACATGTAAATGTTTTGACACACGTTTTTATCAGACTAATTTACGGACTCAACTAACAAAAGAGACATATTAAGGTGAAATTAGTCGTCATCGATTTTGCCAATTTCAAAAGCAGTTTTTTTTGCTTGAAACAAAAATTCTGTTCATGACAAGACAAGAAGATTGCAGTGATTACATTTTTATAAACAAAATCCCGCTTTTGGGCCGCTTCCGAAAATGAGCTCTCCGACGAAAAGTTAATGACTGCTAATTTCCGTTGAATTCCGTTGAATCATCCCACTTGATCACTTTACCTAAGGCATAGCTATATATTTAACGCCGCTGTTGAAATGAGGAGATTTTGTCACTTTATCTGGCGTAGGGTGATTTATGTATTTTGGACAAGCGCTACGCGTACTCTATTTTGGTCATTTCCATTTGATTTTGCCGTAAATGTCCAAAATAGAGTACGCGTAACGCCTGCCCAAAATACATAAATCACCCTACTTCCCAAAAACAGATTTTAAATTTATCTAGGTTTTATCGTCGTTGTCGTACGTAAAAGATCATCAGCTGGTTGGGTCGAGGAGGTTTTGTCACTTTTTCTAGCGTACTTTCCAAACACAGACATCAAATTGGTAATAGGTTTAGCTGTCGCAAAGAATCTTCGACTTGTTCATTTACTATCCATTGCAAAACGAGCTGTCAACGTGTTTAGACGTTTTTTCCGAGCTCTGCTAAAAAGAGTATAAAAAAAGAATATTTCTCAATATCTCTGGAGTTGAATTATCGCATTGTCTTGCTGGTGACGGTTTTTATTTATACGGAATTCGGCCCGAAGCCATGGCGGCGGCAACTCAAGCCGCTCCCCCTTGGGGGAACTACGGAAATGATCGGCGGCTACCGGATTGGATGGACTCCAACAAAGAAAGTGGTAAATTACCCGAGCAGGAGCGAAGAGTAAAATAATATCAAAACTATATCAAACTAAAGTATAATACTATATTTTGTTATTGAATAGATATGAAGATACATTGATAACACATTTTGTTATTAAGTAGACATTTAAAATATTGTTTGTAAGATGAGATTAATAACTGATTTTGTTATCATATCTTAGTGTGACCTTAAAATGACATTTAATGTATTTCATAAATTTTTTTTTATTAAAGAGATTTTAAATTATAAATATTTCAGAAAATATTTTTTTAAAATGTCATATGCTACTAAATTTGTTATTCAATACCTTAATAATACTAACATTTGTTATTCCAAATTCTGAATACAGTCATGGTATTGCTTTGTTATTCAGTAATTATTCTTTTGGCCTTAATGGAACAAAATTTTGATATTATTTTTCATTGTTTTACCAACTATGTCAGCCAAGACAAGATCAAATTACGATATTAGTTATTCGATTTCCATAACACATTTTGATATTAATTTGCTCTTCGCTCCTGCTCGGGTAGTAGTGTTGGTGATGGTACCCAGGAATGGTAAATTCCCAGGTAATGTCTTCGTCATTGGTCGTTCCATCCTCGTACTCGGTTGACAATGGAACGAAATACAGCATCAAGGTACGAAACGAGGAGAAAGTCAGAGACTTGCTAGCGAGGAAGAAGTTATTTGATGGCACGGAGGTGGAAGTGATACTGCATCCAACGAAAAGCTCGGTGAAATGTGTGGTGAGCTGCTACGAAGCAATCCACATGTCGACGGATCTTTTACTTGAGGAACTCAAACCACAAGGTGTTACCCATGTACGATGCATTACCCGTCTTGGTGAAGGAATGAATAGGGTAAACACGCCTACTCTTATTCTGACCATCAGTGGTACGGTGGCCCCATCACGTATTCAATTTGGCCCTATTCGCTGCCCTACCCGTCCGTATTTCCCATCGCAAACGGTTTGTTTGGAATATAGATATATCAAGGATCGCTGCAAAGGTGCACAACGGTGTCTTCTCTTTCTTTATAGGGTTTTATAGGGATTTCCATAAAGAAAACAGATGTGTAAGTGGCCGGGTAGACAAAGGGTGACCATATCGGTCCAACTAGAAATCAGGACATTTTTTGCCCAAACATGCCGATGAAGATTTACTTACCTACTTAAGTATATTGCCGTCCTAAGACAACGCCTGTTGACCAAAGTTTCGCCAGTTAACCCGGCTACTGCTCTCCAATTCCTCGGACACCGAGTACTCTCCGCCAGATTTCGCTCCACCTGGTCTAACCATCTTGCTTGCTGCGCTCCTGGTCGTCTTCTTCCTGCTGGATTTGAGGCAAACACTATCTTAGCAGGTTAGTTATCCGGCATTCTTGCAACATGCCCTGCCCATCGTATCCGTCCAGCTTTAGCCACCTTTTGAGATACTGGGTTCGTCATAGAGCTGTGCAAGTTCATCGTTTGGTTGATGGTTCATCAATCATCCGTGGTACATCCTTCATCTCCATACTCCGTTTTCCTGTGCGCCGCCGAAGATCGTTCTTAGTACTCGTATTCCGAAAACTCCGAGTTGTAACTAACGGGGTCGTAACTACCCAGCACTTACGACACCCCCTAAAACAAACCTTAGGGACTGCAAACGTTCGCGACTTGTTGTCAAGAAAACACCTGAAAACCTTCTGCTTAAACTCTTCCCTTTATTAATGGATTTCCTTCGGTAACTGCTACCTTTTGATATCTAGGGGTTTCACTTCCGGCGGAGATGCTGACCGGGATCCGTTTGCGGTCAGGTCGATGACTTTTGGCACGGAGCTTGATGGCCTACTTCCGGCGTTCCGACTGCGGGCGCACTTGGGGCTCTGAATAAGCGCGATGGCGACGACACGGCGTAACTGCGATGGCGTCGTTGGCAGGGACGCTCCTTCAGCTTCAGGATTGACGGATATGGTGGTAACGGCGGACGTGAAGACCAAATTCGGTACAACTCAGGTGCAGTTTCGGGTCACGTTGGTAACCGTCAGGTAAACGCAGAAAACTTAGGAAACTCAGGGTCCTAAGAGCGAGATGGGTTGTTTAGCGTCGAGTTTTGGAGGGATCATGGTCGGGATAATGCCGTAAGAATTCTCTGATAGCCATACCTGTAGTTTGCTTCTTTTCGCACGTCTTTTTAGTCTACCTTTAAAACTTTGTGTATTTGTAGTGGTCTTTCAATAAGAATTTCTTCAGTGTCTCTGTGCGACTGTATTTCGTTTTTCGGTACCGTACTGTTTGACTTCGGACAGGATAATGGCTCAAGCTATATTTTGTCCAATGACCTATGACGTTTTCGCGCTAAAACCTCCACTGTCTCTCGCTTATCGTTTTCTTGACTCTTTAGCGCCACCCGCAATCCATGTTAGCTTTGCTCCATTTTCCGCCCCCGGTGGTGGATGGGTGGAAGCCGTGGGTGGGTGTTTCAACTACTCTCTTGACAATTTATTGCCGGACATTCACAAAATATTTTGCATGCGCGACAGTCTCCTAAATCTTGGGCATAGACTAAGCCAACGGTTACAAAGTACTCGCAGGTCCTCCTCGTGCATTGTCCATGTTTCATGCTTGTAGAGAACAACCGGTCTAGTAAGCGTCTTGTACAAGGGCGGTCTGCTCGACCGCAATTGCTTATGAAGCCCATAGTAAGCACGACTTCCGCTGTTATTACGCCTACGAATCTCAAGACTAGTATCATTGTCTGCCGTTACCAGTGAGCCAAGGTAGACAAATTAGTTGACTACCCAAACTCATCGCCGTCGGCCTATAGATGAGGATTTAGATTCGATAAATCGGCCAATCTAACCTTTCGCTCCTTGTGAGGTACAATTCTCACAATGTTAGACAAATATGATTGTGATGATGTACCACTCCAACTATACAGATAACCAAATTAAACTCTATTGTGGAGACAAATGCTTTCTTATATAAATGCTATAGTGAGTTTCAGTGAGCAAGCTAAACCTAACTACCGCTAAACCTAAAAAAGCCCCCAAATATCCTGGCAAGTCTCAGAAAAACATCATATAGGAGACCAAAAACGAATAAGGCATACCATACGGACCTGGGGTTGCTCATACTACATCAAGAGCTTTTCTCCATTGTACTCGTCCTGGGCTATTCGTCGCCAATTCGTTGAGCATCTCGACATTCGCAAGTCAGCTGCAATCTGGTCGAGCTACGCAGCACGTAAGGCCCCTCTTTTTCTAGAGTCGCTGCTGCATTTTTGCGACATGGCTGGCCCACCGAAGCATCCCGATTTTCACCACGTATACGATGGGAATCTATTCATGTAGTGCACGCCGGTCAAGGTTCATATGCCTGAGCCATTCTCTGCTTTCTGCTTGTACTCCGCCAAAAATAGTCCGCAACACCTTTCGTACAAATACACGTCTATCTTCGATAAGCAAGGCTGCACAAGTCTTGTGGAGTGAAAAGAAGGTCCAAATTCTAGCTTAAATGCATCGTTAAATCTCCTTAGCTGTATTATTAGCAGTTCCCCTATATATTCGGATTGCGATGCATTGATTTTTTACCCAATCCTCTTAACCTCCATTTTCCGTTGTCAAGGAGTTGGTTACTTTTGCTGAAGTTCGTCTCATTCGTTCCGATGCTCGCTCACCGGATTACACCTGCAATAACGATGCTAAACAAACAGTCCAAAGAACAATTCGAAAGGAGTCAACCGCGTTAGTTGGTCTGGATACCCGTTCTTGTACACTAACTACCATAGCTCTTCACGCTTAACTGTATCGTATGCTGCCTTGGAATCCACGTCAATATTAACTGTGGGTATGCTCTACTCCCGACAACTCGGGAGGAATTGTCTGAGTGAGAAAATTTGACCCGTAGTAGCACGGCCTCTCGTAAAGCTCGCTTGATACTGCCCTACGAAATTTCTTGCTATTGTAGAAAGACGCCGCAACAAAATCTGGGAGCACTTTGTATTCCGTCGGTAGGTTTGAGCGCACAATTACTGGTACTAGGTAATGATTCAGGGTGTATCCGCATCCCGTAGGTAACGTATATTGATGATCTTTGAGAAAAATCGGTCATCGATGCGAATTAGATAGATTAGGCTCAATACCCGTTAGTCAGGGGTGGATATACTAAGGGTGGCTAGTGGTTACCTTTGCTTGGGTACTTCCGATCAGGGCTTCGACCGATCCTTTTTCTCTACCGCAGTCACACCAACGCGCATTCAAGTTCACACCGTCCGTTTAGTGGTGGAATATAGCGTTCGTATTACACAACTGGCAGTTTGCTCAGTCAAACGCCGATTGCACGCAGTAGAACGAACGCGTTCTAAAGCTTTTTAACATTTTCGTTTCGATCAAGTTGTCTTTACCGTTTGGAGCAGCGAATGACTGCAAAACAGTCAAATGACTGGCAGTCACCACGCTGACGAAAAGCAACCGCACAATCGTATGATTCAATACTACAAAAAACAACCACTACATGTGCATGGAAGAAGTCGGTCGGACTCCGTCCAATACAAACGAATATTTTGCTTGCGTCGGATTGACGTCCGGGTGACAAACTATTACTATGAGCAGCCGGCTTGGAGACAAAAAGAGAAACGAAAAAATACGTCACCGTATGCTTCCAGTCAGTTTGCAGTTTATATTCTCAAAGCGCAAAGCAAAACGGGAGATCGACTGTTTGCTTTTGCTGAGATGCCGCATGAATTGTCAGACGGTAGCAGCGCAAGCGGCAGATTGACTGGATTCAAAAAAACAGTCAAATGATCGTTCAAAAAGCGGAGTTTGAATGCGGAAAGTTCGCATTCACGGCAGTCACATTCAACTTGCGATCCCTTTTCAAGCCCTGCTTCCGATAATCTTACCTCGAAAAGCTGCAAAGTTCTCGTTCGTGTCGGTGGTGTGCCGATAATAGACGCGTTCATAACTTCGATGACGATCTTGATGCCCCATGGAGATCAACTGTCGCACGTCTCGTCGTTGGGTTTACAGCAGTTTAAACAGTTGAAAGTATGCTACATTTACGAAATTGAAAATGTAAAATCAGGCATCGAAGATAAGATAACCTATGTTTCCAGAGAAACTGACAACCAACCAGGACAACAGCACAACGCTCGTGAAAACAGGACATGTTCTGGTAAATCAGGACGTGTGGTACCCTACAAAAGAGGGGAAGCTGACAAATGGGGAGGAGCGTCCAAAAGAGGAACAAGCGTTATATTTTTGCATTATAAGTATTTCGGTTACAATAACTGATGTACAAGTGGCTGTGAGATAAAGGTGCCCCGAGTAAGACCGGGCACTCAGCTAGTGTTGAAGTTCGTTAAATTAGCAGGCATTGATAAGGAGATATGATAAATTATGTTAACTTTTATTGTTGTTAATCCGACTTTTTAAGAGCCGAATGGCCCTTCAGGCTAAAGGCTCTATGATAAAAACCAAACCAAACCAAAAATATATGTTCGACCTACTGGAACGGATTTTTGTCACTATTTCTTGCATACTTCTCAAACACAGACTTCGGAGTAGTAATACGTTTAATCGTCGCCACAGTGGTTGGAAACCTTAAAAACCTGGCCAAAACCTCCAAAAGTGAAAGTTATCATTCATGACATACTCTGATATATTTACACGTAGAATAAATCATTTTATCAGATCCTGTAATATCAACTATCGAAAATGTAGATTTGTGGCTTGGCGTACTGTCAAACGTCGGTGTATGAGAGACTCTTTGCTAGTGCGGCTTGCATACGTTTTGTGGCTCTTGGTAATAATGCATGTAGTTCGTTACAGCATTATCACATAACAATCAACCAAAATGGATAACATTTCTAAAGGTATGTACTTCATTAGGGTTATATGCGAATTCAGTTTTTTCGTTATATATATACTTTTACAACGTTTAAAGTTTCCTTCGCAAATGCTAGTTTTTTCAATCAGCGCGCGCAATGAAATTGGCATTTACTTTTTGTGCCGCGAAGTGCCGTCGAATGTTATATATTTTTGTGAGCGTCAGATTGTGATAGTTCGAAAGGTGTGTAGCTTTTTTGCAACTATTTCTAACTCCACGAGAAAATGGAGATTTAGTGTTGACGCGCACTATAAAGCCAAGTGTCCACTATAGAGTTATTTTGGTAGAGTAAAAAGCGTAGAGCGTAGAGACTCTACCATCTGTGTGTACACTATAAGGCATCTCTACCACTTTACCACTCTACCTAGAGAAGTCGTAGCGAAATTCTACGTAGAGCTCTACCACGCACTCTACGGGGTGTGTCCACTGGGGAAACTGTAGAGCGTAGAGTTCAACCAAACACCATGTCAACATAGCGTTTGGTAGAGCTCTACGCTCTATCTAACCTGCTAGATAGAGCTGTAGAGAACAATTTCGCTTTTGAACCGATTTCGCAACATGACGCCATATTTTTCTGATGCTACTGCTGCGAACAAATTGTGTACCTACGTATATACAGCAAAGTGTGGGTAAGATAAATGTCAGAAATATAGCACATTCACAGACCAACTGGAAATGCAAGTGAATATTTTATTTTTAAGTGAAATTAGGGTAAGTTATCCTATAGTGGACCCTTTACCTATAATGGACCTCGGGTACAGTTTCGGCGTTTATTAGCTTGTGCTTCTTATTTCCGAGAAAATATGACATGAAACAGAAAGTACTAAACATACCACACAGTCCAGTTTATAAAGATTTAGCAGCATTCAATTATTAATGCCTTAAAATCGATCATTTTAACAAGTGTGGGTCCATTATAGGTTAACAACGCAAAAGATGTCGCCATTAGTGGACCCTCTCCATGCAAAATACACTAGAATTCCTATAATGGACCCGGTCGCTATCCTATCGACCTTTTCGCGTGCCTAATGGCGGCTAGTTAAAGCCTTATAAAGATATACATTTATAGGGCTTTACGGCTTGTGGGTACAACTATCGGAAAAAATAACATGCTTTTGGCAACACTGCTCACGTCAAGTTGACATTCTCCCCTTGCAAAACTGTCAAGAGTACGTTAGCAAAGTTGCCAAAAGCATTTAAATATTTTCCAAAAGTTGCGCCCACTATTCGCCATTAAGCACGCGAAAAGGTGGATTGTAAACCACACGGTCCATTAAAGGAAAACGGACATTCCAATCTGTTTTAAAAATGTGCAAAATATAGAGATTTTCAACATAAATTGATATTTTTTTAGGCTTAATCGAAAATTAATCGTATTGTAAGTGCCATCGGTTGAGTGTTTAGCGTTACAAGTTTAAAATAATTCGTGGAAGAAAACTGCTCAAGTACTAACTGGTCCACTAATGGTTAATTTACCCTATATGAGATAGCTTTTTATTATCCAGGAAAGTAATTTTGCATTATGATAGGCCGTGTTTTTGATAATAATTGGCAGGTATGGTAGTTGTAATTTACACAATGATCGCAAAACTACGCAAAACATGACAGGACGTCATGCTTTCGTAGCATGGGCTCTATTCTCAGTCACCTTACTGGTCGACTGCTGGACTGCTCGATTGCTCATCTGGTCGACTAGGCTGCTCGGCTGGATTGGTCGACTAGACTGCTCGATTTGATTGCTCGACAGGACTTGTCAACTGAACTGCTCAACTGGACTGTTGAATTCGACTGCTCGATTGGACTGATCGACTTGACTGCTCGGCTGAACTGGTCGATTGAACTGCTTGGTTGGACTGTTCGGTTTGACTGCTCGATTGGACTGCTTGATTCAACTGCTCGATTCAACTGCTCGACTGGACTATTCGACTCAACTGTCGACTGAACCTCGATTCAACTGCTCGATTCGACTATTCGAATCGGCTACTCGACTCAATTGCTCGACCCGACTGCTCGATTCAACTTCTCGACTAGACTACTCGATTTAACTGCTCGACTCAACTGCTCGGCTGAACTACTTGACTGAACAGCTTGATTCAACTGGTCGGCTCGACTGCTCGCCTCATTTGCTTGACTCGACTGCTTGATTCGACTGCTTGGCTCGCCTGCTCGACTGATTGCTCAACGCGATATCAAATCTGCTCATTTGAAACAGAAAATCTCGGTACTAGCTTTTCAAAAAGGCTTAACTGCAAAATGTAAACAAACCGAGTGAGGGTTCTTTTCGGTATGCTAGTCCAGCAGAAAATAACTCTCACTCGGTTTGTTTACATTTTGTAGTTGCGCCGGTTGGGTAGTCGTGCTAAAAACCAGAGGGTTTCGTGTCAACAGCAGTTGAACACTAGTTAGCCAAGTCGGACACTTGGCTTTACGATTCATTTTATAGCAGTGTCTCCAAAAGGAGAAATTAAGGCAGACGGGCACATTTTTATTTGCCGAATCAAGTGAACACTCAGAATGTTGAAAAGAAAACGGCTGAAACATGGAAATTACAGATACAAACATGCACAAGCATTCAAACTTGCTTATTGATCGCTCGAAACCAGGGTTGGGCAATTCTAATGACGGAAATACTGCAAGACGTATTATTGCACATTGGAAAGTGTCCGCACAAATTCTGGAGCTTGGGAATCGCGCAACAACAATATAAAGCATCAAGCATACTTACTTCTCGAGAAAACATACGAGAGAGAAGATAATCAAAGATATTTTTCTGCTTGCTTGCAATCGCGTTGTTGTGTTACACAATATTGTATGACACTGACAGCGATAAAATCGGCAACGGAGATGAAAGTAACAGCGATGATCATTCCGATTAATATTATATTTTAAAGTAATATTGCACAACCTATTGGAATATAGAATTTTGCGATTTTAATTGGGGAAAAAGGCGATTTTGAATTTGATTTGTTATTTAATTCAATTTTGTTTTTTAAAAATAGGACCCAAAAAGGCGTTAAGCTAGATATAAACCAAAAAGGATCGTCATAGTGGTCAGCCATTTTACATATTGCGTTTTATTGTTGAACTCAACGACCTGAGAGTCACCTTTCGATGAAATTTACATCAAAAACTTTCAAATTTAACAAAAAAGACCACTATTTTGGGTCAGCCATTTTGAATTTCACATTTTCATTATCATTTTTGAAATCAGCAGCCTGAAAAACATGGAATCTCATCGTCTTGAGGTTTTGGCCAAGAATTTTAAATTTCCGACCACTGTGCGACGCAAAGAATGTCCCATCTTTTGGGTCGTAGAGGTCTTGTCACTTTTTCTTGCACACTTCCCAAGCACAGACATCAAATTGGTAATAGGTTTAATCGTCGGACAAAAAAAATTGTCCGTCGGACGAGGGAATGTTGTCACTTTTTCTGGCGTACTTCTGAAGCAAAAACATCAAATTGCTCTAGGTTTAATTGTCGCAAAGAATCTCTGGCCTGTTGGGATGAGGAGATTCTGTCACTTTCTTTTGAAAATATATGTAAAAATGTTGATGACGTCGTTTTCCACCAGACACGAAACGAGGACTTCCAGTGCTACAATGCTCCATTATTTTCAATTTTTTAACACTGCAACACCAAGAATCAATATTTTAATTTATTTTGGTCGATACTTGGGTGATTTTCCGCTCGAAACCCGTATGGTGCAGGAAATTGCCGTTCAAAATCTGACCTTTAATAAAAGACATAGCTTTACGTCGAAACTGGTTGTATTCGTGTTATTCTGTTTGCATCCGGAAAAATGTCGAAGAAGAGTACCTCACTAGCGCGGAAGCCTCATGTTGCATGATGGATACATGTGTATCTTTTAATTATATCGCGGAATGTAAACATTGATCTTTCATATACGCAAAATTTAATTAGATGCATAGTTATTCAGTTCTGAGAGCTGTTTCCGATGTTACACTTGCGTTGTAACAATTTCGCAGCGTTATATAATGCTGTTTTTTGCTTATGGCTATTGACAGTGACAGACGATTTATAATTAAATCAAAGCTTTCGCAAACTGCTACGTTACCTAGTTGGCCTTTTGGGAACATAAACTTTGCTAACTTGTCGCATGTTCAACAAATATTTTTGTTATCTATCCATCGTACATATGTAGTTCATCAGTATGTGTTACATAATGGTTCTCTGTTGCTTTCGTTGTATTCTTATTCATACCCTCGGTAATCTCAGCACGCACTGCATCATGTCATGAATGATAATAAAAGTGTGTGAAAAAATACGGTCGCGAAATTGCTGGTAACAGCAAAACACATCGTAGTAGAAAAAACAATTACGACAATCATAAAAATGTAAACCCATTTTGTTGATACGCGCGAAAACCATCAATTCACAAGCTGTGAACTAACGTCTTCCTGCCTGTTTGCCACTTTTCGATTTTCTGCAACGGAACCCAACACCGCGATTCGCTGGATCCGTTGTAAACTTCCGTCACCCCTTCAAAAGTAGCTAGCGTACGCGCTAAGCAAGCGAAAGCAAACATATTTTACATCGATAACGTGACATTTTTGTCGAGCGCGGCAAGCGGCCACGCCATGACAGGAAGCAGAAGTCAGTACACGTGCTTACATCGATAGGCCTCTCATTATGGGCGCTCGTTGCAGCAAATCACACACCGCACAAAGTGAACCGGTGAACTGTTGCGGGAAGTTTGCTCGTTTGACATCTAAGGATATGGCACTGTGCCCTAGGATACGTTAAGCATACGAGGTACAGATTTAATTGCCACTAACGAATACAACCTATGCATAAATCATGCCACTTGGAACACGAAACTATTTTACGAAGGGTAGTTAGCACAGTCACAGGACGACTAAAATTTTTACTGTTTATCGTAAATAGCAGCAAAGAAGTCTGTGGGCAAAATTTTAACATAATAAGGACGATTGAAATGAACCATCAGCTGTAGAGAACCGCAACGGTGGGTGCATGCGTGCAAAGCAAAGTGTTTGTGCACCATTCCGTTTTCGATATTTGACCTTCTGATATTTAGCAATTACGGGACTAGAACTACGATCTTTTTGACTCTAGTAGTTTCTTCAAGTTGACATTGGAACATAAACAAACAAACTTAGATCGAAGAGGAAAGCTGTTCTGAACAGCTTGGAAATTGAGCAGTGATTAAATGGCGATAAATACTTTGCTTTTCTTCTTCTAACATTTCGATTGGCTTTACCCGTCAAGACGGCGGGGTCAGGCTAGTGCTGAAAGTTTGTTCTTCTTTTACTTCAAGCAGCAACAGGTGCACTGGTGGTGTATACAACTGTCGTCCGTGCCTGTGAAGCAAAGCTGTCACAGAGAAAATGTAAGAAGCTATTTGTTTTTAAAAGTTTTCGTTAATTTTCACCAATTCTACGTTAAAACAATCTACGTTAAAACAATTTTATCTTAAATAACTCAACTCTTATATGAGAAAATTGTTTTGCATCACTCCAATCTGCTATACACGAGTGAAATGCCAACGACAATCAGCAATAATTTAGCAAACGTTTTCTGTGCAAACATTAACCGATGAGCATTCTAGTATAGATTGGAGAGCCCACAATCGTGCAACTGATTTCATTCATCGGGCTTTCCGTCATCTTTGACACCCGTCGTCGAGGGAGAACCGCGGAATAACTCTTCACACGCAGCTGCCACAGGCACAGGTACTAAATCTTTGTGCAACACTGTCATCAATCCTGCAGCGGTCATTCGTCATGGTTGACTATACACCATCAATCCGCGCACACACATCGGAGCCATTAGCGTATCTGGGTTTCAATTGCGTAGGTCACAAACTGTAATCCCATTTTGACGGCAATCGGGAAAGTCTTCGCAAATAGTTTCCCGTTTGCTCCGAAAGGCCCATAGATTTGAATTTATTTCGAGGAGGCAGCCCCGAATCGTGCAAGGTTCACGTGAATCCTGTGTGGGCTCGGTTGCCTGCTCGGTTGACGCGGTGGCCAGCGATAGTCATCTCACGTACGTTTGCTGGTTGGTGGAGGTAGAGATTGATGCGAGAGCGCATAATTTGTAAGCCCGTAAAAATTATCATAAATGCTGGCGCTCGTTTTTAACGTATGATCGTGCGCGCGTGTGTGCGTGTGGCCGCGCGCATGAATCAGAGCCTCGGTCCCAACCAACCGCCACGGATAAGGTCATCCTAGATGTGCCCAACTGGAAATGATTAATCACTTTGGCCGCAGCAGAAACACATCTACATTTAGTCTTTCGTTATATAGTCTGCATAGTTTAGTCCCAAATCGTGGTAAAGTCATAAACCAAACTGCAAACACTACACCAACTATACACACACGTAGGCACATAGCCTGGCTGTTGTAATGGGCACTGTAATTTGGAGCTAACTTACGGGTTGTGCTGACGACCCGCTCGGTTCGAGATCGAAATGCGAAGCGAAATCGAAGGGCCACGAACGCCGCACAGTTGTACACATGCCGGACATTTGTTTTATTGCCCCTCGTATATAATTTGTATCATAAGTAAGAAATATTAGAGGGTGATAAAAATCAACAAAATTTCGGTACTGTAGCTCTAGGTTACGAAAAAGAGGAGGTGAGCCGCCCGATTTAATATTCAAAAGCATTTCGCATGAGGGATGTTTTTTGAGACGGCAGGATGAGATAAATAGATGGTGGATTTAGACCCGAGCCGAGGGATTATTCATGACATCGTTGCCAGGGAACACATGTAGATTGAATAGACACCAATTTTGCAAACTGCTGAAACGGTAATTGAAATGAGCAATGCAAATGATAATAATAATAGTTGTAATAAAAACGCGTAATAATAATAATAATAATAATCGTTATTTATGTTCTTGTTTCATTAACCTTTATTTAGTTCACACTGGAAGGGTAAAATTATGCTGAATTGGATGAGCAGTTCAATCATATAATAAGGTACTTCGGGGCAAGTGGAAATACGAGGGAACGGAGCCTTAGATTAGTATTTAACAACAAAAACTAATTGGCCTTTAAAATTAAGCATCACTTTCAATTTGTGTAGTATCAATGTATTTTGGACCCCATCAGCAGCTGTACATAATTTGGACACTTACAGCAAAATCAAATGGAACTATCCAAAGTGTGCAATGAAGAAATTTCATCATGCTGCGGATGGAATGGAGGGGGAGGGAGGGCAGTTGAAGATGGTCAGAAGCACTTTCTTTCCACAAAGTCACCTAGAGATCACCTGAACAACGAACCATGAACTAAATCGATCATATTCTTATCGAGGGCTGGGTCCTCGGACTCGGACCATTACCCAACAAACATTTTGGTTGTATAATAACTTATTAAGCGCTTGCAACGGTTGTATAGCAAAGCTATACAACGGTTGCATAAGCCACTATTCAACAAAAATGTTTGTTGGGTACCTAGTAGTAGTACGTGTGCGATCAAAACTATCGATGGTTTATACCTCAGAACAAAGCGGCCCTCTTTGGTTAAACATTCGGCAATTAGACAACCTTCGAGTTGCCGAAAGCTACGCGCTTACTTACTTAATCAGCTCCAGGCCGTAGTTTCCTCTGCTGTACGAAGAAGTCGTCTCCATTCCACTCGGTCCATGGCCGCAATTCGCCAGTCACGTAGACTGCGTAGGGTCCGCAGGTCGCCTTCCACTTGATCGATCCATCTTGCTCGCTGCGCACCCCGCCGTCTCGTTCCAGTCAGATCATTATTGAGAACTTTTTTAACTGGGCTGTCGTCGGACATCCTCACGACGTGCCTAGCCCATCGTAGGCGACCGATTTTTACGGTGTGAGCGATGGGTGGTTCCCTTAGCAGCTGATGCAATTCATGGTTCGTTCGCCTCCTCCACATTCCGTCTTCCATCTGCACTCCGCCGTAGATGGTGCGCAGCACCTTCCGCTCGAAAACTCTAAGGGCGCGTTGGTTCACTAGCATAATCCATGCCTCATGGTCGTAAGGGGCCATCCATATACCACGTGGACAGCTTAGAGGGGGGTGGGGGTATGAAAATGTCCACGCTTGTCCACGGAAGGGGGGGAGGGGGTACGGAAAATGTCCACGTGGACAAGTTTTTTTTCATGCAATAGAATTTAGAAACAGCAATATAGACTTAATTATTCACGTTAGCATTAGCCATTGATCAGTGATTGTTTTTAAGTTCAAATTAAATTTTATATTCTCATGAGGCATATGTTCACGTAAACACATGAACCGAGCATTACGAGAACACGTCTCTGGCATAAATCTTGTTGAAAAGATTAAGCCTGCGTTAGTACACAGTTGTTGATTGCCTAGCCTGATATTTGATGTAATGCAATAAGAAACAAAATATATTATTTTTTACAACTCTTGCCTTCTTTGGGAAATGATAAAGGTAACGGATGAATCCACGAATATTCATCAGTCACTTGACTCATTTATCACTTAGGTCGCGCTTGCACCAAATGATTGCATTGTGCCTCAAAATCAAATGCATCTCGCCAAAAAAGGGCTTCCATGAACAACCTTTTGGGATTTGGGAGGAGGAAAAGCTACCGGAGGAATGGATGGAAGGAGTGGTTTGTCCCATCTACAAAAAGGGTGATCGGCTAGACTGCTGCAACTATCGTGGTATTACGCTGGTAAACGCCGCCTACAAGGTACTCTCCCAGATCCTGTTACGCCGGCTGTCACCGATAGCACAAGGTTGGATTTTTTTCCCTTCGGCTTGATCAGTCTCAAAAAAGTCAAAAATGACTGATCAAGCCGAAGGGAAAAAAATCCAACAAGTAAATCCCAACAGTCGACAAACATACAATCGATAGCACAAGGTTTCGTAGGGAATTATCAGGCGGGTTTCATAGGGGCTCGCGCAACTACGGACCAAATGTTTACTATCCGACAGATTTTGCAGAAATGTCGGGAGTACAACGTGCCCACGCATCACATCTTTATCGATTTCAAGGCAGCATACGATACAGTCGATCGAGACAAGCTATGGCAGATAATGCACGAATACGGTTTTCCGGACAAACTGACGCGACTGATCAGAGCTACATTGGATCGAGTGATGTGTTTCGTACGCATCTCTGGGACACTCTCGAGTCCCTTCGAGACGCGACGAGGGTTGAGACAAGGTGACGGTCTATCCTGCATGCTGTTCAACATCGCTCTTGAGGGGGTGATCCGACGAGCGGGCATTGAAACGAGGCACGATTTTTACCAAGAGTAGCCAACTTCTAGGCTTTGCAGATGACTTCGATATCATTGCCAGGAACTTTGCGACGGCGGAGGCAATCTACGCCAGACTGAAAGCGGAGTGTAGGAGAATTGGGCTAAAAATAAATGCGTCGAAGACCAAATACATGAAAGGAAGAGGCTCAAAGGAAACAAATGCGCGCCTCCCACGGACGGTAACCGTTGACGGCGACGAACTAGAAGTGGTAGAAGAGTTCGTGTATTTGGGATCGCTGGTGACCGCGGACAACAACACTAGTAAGGAGATCCAGCGGCGCATCTAAGCGGGAAATCGGGCCTACTTTGCCCTTCGTAAAACGCTGCGATCAGGAAGCATACGCCGCCGCACGAAGCTAACAATGTACAAAACCATTATTAGACCGGTAGTTCTTTATGGACTTGAAGCCGTGACGCTGCTTACGGAGGACATACGCGCCCTTGCCGTGTTTGAGCGGAAAGTGCTGCGGACGATATTTGGCGGAGTACAAACTGAAAGCGGAGAGTGGCGGAGGCGTATGAATCACGAGCTACAGGCACTGCTTGGGGAGGCTCCCATCGTACATCTAGCGAAAATTAGCAGGCTACGGTGGGCCGGACACGTCGTAAGGATGCCGGACGACAGTGCGACGAAAACGGTCCTCATCAACAACCCCACCGGCACCAGGAACAGGGGGGCCCAACGTGCACGATGGCTCGACCAGGTCGAAAGCGATTTGCGACTTCTGAGACGACTAGGAAATTGGCGACGAGTGGCCCAAGACCGAGTTGAATGGAGACGAGTGCTTGAAACAGCACGAGCCACCCCGGCTCTATGCTGCTGAAGAAGAAGAAGATGAACAACCTTTTTCCAAAAGGATACGCCTTCTGAAAATTTTACGAATCACATTGCGTCGGAAAGGTCTTGTGTTGCGTTGAAGTAGACGGCCAAGTTGAGATGTTCTGGATAAAGATACTCTAGACAAAGATACTCTGGACAGAGAAGATTCGTCAAGCGAAGCTATCAGCTTTCTTGCAGTCGATAATAATTTGCAGTAGACAAGATCATAAGAATTAAGGTCCTAACACCTTGCATACGGATTTTAATACGCTGCGGAAAGTTGACGGAAAATCCATGGAAATAATTTTCGCAACGACTAAAAAGCCGTATGCATTGTGTCGCGGCCTTTAGACTGGCGCTTCCTTTCACGTAAGCTTTTTTGATAAATACTGCATAAATCAAGTTGAAAACAAAATTTAGAGCAATGTATTTCTGTTTTGTTAAATTTGACATAAGAAAAAAATGTCCACGTGGACAAACAGGGAAGGGGGTGGGGGTTGAGCGAATGTCCATGCTTGTCCACGGAGGGGGACGGGGGGGTTGAAAATTGGCATTTTTCTGTCCACGTGGTATCTGGATGGCCCCTAATGGCGATATTTATGCAACACTTGCCGAAGCGCGAAAATCTGATCCGTGGTGGCACGGGTACCCATGAATCCCGCTTGATATTGCCTCTCGAACTCCTTTGCAAATGGTGATAATCGACGACATAAAAGTTGGGAGAGTACCTTGTAGGCGCGGTAATTACAACAATCCAACTTGTCGCCCTTTTTGTAGATCGGACACACGATGCCTTCCGTCCACTCCTCCGGTAATAGCTCCTCCTCCCAAATCTCAAAAATGATCCACTGCAGCGCTCTAACCAGTACGTCACCACCGTATTTCAGCAGCTCGCCGGGTAGCTGATTAGCCCCAGCCGCTTTATTGTTCTTCAGCCGACCGATCTCTTCTGCTAGCTCCTGGAGGTCGTGGGCTGGTATTCTGTCGTCTTCTGCACGTACTCCAAGATCTTTTGCCATATCGTCACCTTCATGTTCAGCTACATCGCTGTTAAGGTGCTCTTCATAATACTGCTTCCACCTCTCGATCACCTCACGTTCGTTCGTGAGAATATTACCGTCTGAGTCCCGACACATATCGGCCTGCAGCACATAGCCTTTGCGCGAACGGTTTAACTTCTCGTAGAACTTCCGTTTATCGTTAGCACGGAACAGTTCTTCCATCGCCTCGCGATCTTGTTTTTCCTGTTGGCGCTTTTTCCCCGGAAGACCGAATTTTGTCTGTTCCGTGCTTGTTTATATCGCTCCACATTCGCTCTCGTACGGTGTGCTGTATTCTTCTCCTGCACTAATTGCTCGCATTCGCCGTCGAGCCAATCGTTTTTTCGGTTCGGATTCATTGTACCTAATGCCGCTAGAGTAGTAATACCGATGGCGGTCTTAATGCCTTTCCAACCATCTTCAAGAGTTGCTGCGCCAAGTTGCTCTTCCGCTGGTAGCGCTGCTTTCAGCTGCCGTGCGTATTCCTGGGCAACTCCAGTGTCTCGTAGCTGCTCGATATTGGGTCGCTGCGTACGACTTCGACGCGTGTTATACATCGTCGAGAGTTTTGAGCGCATGCAGACTGCAACTAGGAAATGGTCCGAATCTATATTCGCACTGCGGTAGGTGCGAACGTTTATAACATCAGAGAAGAATTTACCGTCGATTAGAATTTGGTCAATTTGGTTTTATATTCGTTGGTCTGGTGACCTCCAGGTGGCCTTGTGGATATCTTTGCGGGGGAAGAAGGTACTACGGACTACCATACCGCGGGAAGCTGCAAAATTTACGCATCGTTAGCCGTTGTCATTCGTTGCGACATGCAGGCTGTTTGGCCCGATAACCGGTCTACATAGCTTCCCGTCCTACTTGCACGTTCATGTCACCGATAACGAATTTCACGTTCCGTCGCGGACCTGCTCATACACCTGCTCCAGCTGCGCGTAGAACGTCTCCTTCTCGTCATCGGGTCTCCCTTCGTGAGGGCAGTGCACATTGATGATACTGTAGTTGAAGAAACGGCCCTTAATCCTCAACTTGCACATCCTTGCGTTGATCGGTTGGCAACCAATCACACGCTGGCGCGCCTCTCCCAGTACTATAAAGCCGGTTCCTAGCTCGTTGGTGGTGCCACAGCTCTGGTAGAAAGTAGTCGCTCGATGCCCGCTTTTCCATACCTTCTGTCCTGTTCAGCAAAGTTCCTGTAGTGCTACGGCTTTGAAGTTTCGGGGATGTAGTTCATCATAGATTATCCTATCGCAGCCCGGGAAGCCGAGCGATTTGCAATTCCAAGTCCCGAGTTTCCAATCGTAGTCCTAATTTCGTCGCGTACGTAGGACGCCGATTATTCCGATCCGTTTTTTCTTCTTCGTTGTTGGTAACTTTTTGTTTTCCAGGGCGGCTTGTTGGGCCTGCTCATAACCGCCTGTCTCGTCGGAGGACCATCGTGCACAGCACTGTTTACAGTCCCCGCTGGCACGAGCACGAGTATAATAATCAGCCGCTCCTTACAATGGAGAACAGACGCTGTTTGAGCCGCACCCCCTTGGTGAACAGACGCTCGTGTTTGATGCCATGCTATGGTTACCGCGCCAGTATTCGCGTCCATACTGGATGAAGCTCTGCCTCCCTCTGTGGAGCTGTAGATGCTTCAACCTTCAAAAAGGGATGGAGTATGATACGCTCGGCCATCAACGGGGTCACAACCGCGGTACTAGGTGAGGAAACCTCGAGCGCAAAAAATGATTGGTTTGATGTAAAATGCCAACAAGCGATAGAGAGGAAAAAAGAGCTTGGAAAAGCACTATCTAAGAATATTCACGAGTGAGAATTTGACCCAAGTAGAATGAAAAAGTGCCAGAAGGAAGACAGAGAACATGACGAGCTGGAACTTGGAACAACTATTCCGGGCTAACGATACGCGCAAGAAAGCGAACCAAACTCGTAGGGGATAAACATCTACACCTGACATGTGTAGGGATAAGGGAGGAGATCTAATCACAAACGAGCGCGAGGATGCATCATCACTTAACGGCGATATAACAGTATAAAACGCAACGGAAGTTCGCCTAGGAGTGCCTACTAACGACAACAGTGTGTCGGCTTTCGACCTCGAAGAGATCCGACGAAATATCGATCAGCTGAAGAATTACAGAGTTGCCGGAAAGGACCGACTCCCGGCAGAACTCTATAAAAGTTGCGAAGAATCGCTAGCAATGGCACTCCATTGGATAATTTCAAGGATTTAGGGGGAGGAGAAACTACCGGAGGAGTGGATGGAAGATATTGTTTGTCCCATCTACAAAAAGGATGATCGGCTAGATTACTGTAATTACCGCGGCATTCGCTGATCAACGCCGCCTACGCCGCCGGGTGCTCTTCCCGATTTTGTTGCGTTGTATAGCCACAATAGCTAGAGAATTTGTAGGGCAATATCTGGCGAACTTTATGGGGTCCCGTACTACTACGGATCAAAATTCTACTCTCCGCAAATCCTCCAGAGTCGGGAGTATAAAGTGCCCACACATCATATTTTCGTGGATTTCAGAGCAGCCTACGATACAGTTGAACGCGAACAGCTGTGGCAGATAATGCACGAGTAGGATTTTTTGGACAACTGGCAAGATACTGTCCTGTATGTTATTCAATTAGCAAAGGAAGGCTCTAACTCACAATTTATTGGTCCGGAGCCTTTTTGCGGAATATCAAATTGCACAATAAAAATGGAACTTAGACGCTGGGAAGAACAAAAAGTGACAGTCAATTGGATGGCAGTCAGAAGATGTAACCAGTCCAAAAGATTCATAACTCCAAATGCAAAAACCACCAAAAAGCTCATAGAGCTCAATAAGAGAGCTCTTTGTACATACACTGGCCTAGTAACTGGGCACTGTCCGAGTAGATATCATTTTAAAAACATTGGTCGGGTTGGTAATGATATCTGTCGCTTTTGCAATCTTGAAAGTGAAACTTCGAGACATCTGTTATGCAGTTGTGGTGCGTTATATACGAGCAGATTTAAATTTCTCGACAAGGGTTGTTTATCTCCCGGTGAGCTTTTGTCTGCTAATCCCGGGAAGGTTATTGGTTTCATAAACCATATCATACCTGACTGGGAACGTGTAGCGGCAAATAGCCAATCACTTGTATAATGGTGTTTGGTTTGCCTGACACGTACAGCAAATAAGGATATACTACAAAAGTTCAATTCAATGGACAAAGTAGTCTAAGTCCTCCCTAACAAAAAAAAAGTTATTCAATATCGTTATTGAAGGTGTGAACCGACCAGCGGGCTTCGAAATGAGAGGACGGCCTCGACATACTTACTAGAAACCGTGAGACAGCGGAGGCAATCTAAACCAGACTAAAAACGGAGGCTAGGAGGATGGGGTTATGCGTCGAAAATCAAATGTATGGTAGGAAGAGGCTCTAGAGAAAGCAACGTTTGCCTCCCATAAACAGTGACTATTGACGGCGGTGAACTGGAAGTGTTTGATGAATTCGTATATTTGGGATCTTTGGTCACTGCCGACAATAATACGAGTAAGGAGATTCAACGAGGCATTCAAGCTGGAAATAAAGCTCATTTTTGCTTCTGCAAGACGCTTCGATCAGGGAGAATACCCCGCCGCACAAAGCTGACCATATACAAATCGCTAGTAAGACTGGTAGTCCTCCGCGGAGTTGAGACAGCAACTTTGCTTACGGAACACATATGTGCACTTGCTGTATTCGAACCAAAGGTGTTGCGGACTATTTTTGGTAGAGTACAAGTGTACGCGAAAAATTTGCACATACTATTCATATGCGTATATATTTCATGTGTACTTCTGGACGGATTTTTTTTATATGTGGCACATGAAAACTATATCATAATTTGCCATTAATTATGTGCAGAATATTTGAAGTGCAGAATATTTGACAACAAATCACTTATACGCAAGGGGTTTCCAGTAAGGTGTAAGTGCGTTGTAGTCAGAGATTACTGTTTTAATCATTTACGTCTTAATTATGTAACCAATGGCAATGAACACAATATTCAATAAAAAGCTTAAGTAATAATTGGTAACCAGTAATTTTTAGCAATCACAAGATCATGATTACCAAAAATTTTTGGTAATCAGAGGCAATCAGGAAAGTAAGCAATGGTAAATGTTTTTCAAATCATAACTGTCGTAAATCCTTTGCGTATAAGTATGACTTCTTTGACGTTTATCGGTGGTTTGTTTAAATGGATTCATGTTGATTCCATCGTCCTTGCAAAGGCCATCACTCATGTTTAAAAATGGCATGTTTCGCTACATGGCCGCATCGTGACGTTTGAGTGTTGAGTATGATTTTGTTTAGCTGACACTGCACGGAAGTGCACACAACAAAAGTTTACTGCTGTATAATGTCCTGCTCCGGCATCTAGCGGGATTAGATTCATTACTGTTTAAACCACCGTTTCGTCTTTACGTTTCGCAACGTTTCATTCACAGATGGTTGGTCACAGGCATGAATTATCGATAACATGATTATGAATAACTCATTAGTTGGCACCTTTCAGCCGCCTTTGATAAATTATTTTGTGAAATTCAATCCACTGCATAATTGAGGCCGTATTCGATGCTGAACCAATAAATTACAAATGGAAATGAGGTGCAGTCTGAAAGCGGATTACGCTTCCTGTACATGTGTAATTTGGTGAATAATTTTCGCTCTCCGGTGACGTATTGCATGGGATCCATTTCTTGAGGAGTGAATTGAAGTTGTCATACTTGTAAGACATTGTTAAATTAAGTTTTTTGCTAATATCTGTTTGACCCAGGAAATCGAGCAATATTTCCTATATCCGTTGAATCTGATTCTCCTAAAATTTTCAATATGCTCCATATCTTGTTTATTAAAATTAGATGGTTTCAAAATTGCGACCAAGTTATACAGTGGGCGACTTGCTGCATAAGAACCAGGGATGGGACTACATTGGCTCTAAAATGAAGGAAATAAGTAAGTAAGCTTATCCATCATTGCATTTCTTTTCAATATTTTCCAGCCTAGGGTTTATTTCTAATTCCCGTCGTAGTAAGTAAAGCCATTCTAATTTTCATCATTTGTTGGATGAATTTAATTAATACTCCAAAAGTTCTTGTGCTGATTTGACTAAAACACACCTTGCGATCCGTGAACTTTGATAGCGAAACTTATATTATTGAAATTACGCAACTGACTTTATTTCTTAAATTCGTCGTACCGTTTTAAAATCCGTCACACACCTTGAGGAAAAGAGCGAACGAGATCTACAGAGAAGCACAGAGAAGCAATTGGAACCTACAAGGAAAACGTAATAGAAGCAAACCCAAAGGCTCATAGCGACACAGCATGGCTAAAGATTACTTTAACGTAGGACTACGTCTTACGGCAAGTTTTGAGATAGGGTGTCATTCCAAAAAATCGAAAAATGCGAGCGTCACGAAAAATGAAAGGTTTTGAGCGCTAATAGCTCAGCGGTTTTCCGATCGATTTTCAATATTCTTACACCAATCGATTGGCAAATCTTCTAAGAATTGACCCAAATGAAGAAAACTATGAATTCTTGATGTTGAACTATTGAAAAATTGAAAATAATGAACCTATGTTTTACCAGAATTCTCGCTTCGTGATTGGTTGGATGATCCTTTGCGATGATCTTAACCTATACCAATTTGATATCTGTGCTTGAGAAGTAAGCCAAAACAAGTGACAAAGCATCCTCATTTCAACAAGATTTCTTAACACCGTGGTTAAACCTAGACCATTTTGATGTCCTTGCTTGGGAAGTACGCCAGAAAGGGTGACAAACCCTCCTCGCGCCAACATATTTCTTACGAACGCGATTAAACCTAGTCCAATTTGATGTCTGTGTTAGGGAAGTGTGCCAGGACAAATGACACAAGTTCGTTGTCCGAAAAGATCGCAAATTATTTACTACGAGACGATTAAACCTCGGCGAATTTGATATCTGTGTTGGAAAAATGTGCTACAGCTGTAGTGTTCGGCTATAATACGACTCTGTATGAATACGCATGCTTGCCGTTTCATTACAAGTGTAGTGAAAAGATGTGCTGTTGATAAAATAGGATTGAATAGGTAAAATCCCTTCAACGTGGGGAACCATGGGTAATAAAAACAATCTTTAATTTCAGTAAGGTAGCAGGAAAGCAATCGTTTGTGTTCTTGATTTTGTTAAATTGTTTTCAAATGCACAATCTTTTGAGAATTGAGCGTATGCAATGTTACTACTTCGATAAATGTTACATACAACGTATGTAGCATGTATACAGTGGACCCCCGTTCGTTTGAACGATTCCTCATGCAAACTAACGGGGTTACTTTTTAATTTGA
This sequence comes from Sabethes cyaneus, assembly GCF_943734655.1. Classification (NCBI taxonomy): domain Eukaryota; kingdom Metazoa; phylum Arthropoda; class Insecta; order Diptera; family Culicidae; genus Sabethes; species Sabethes cyaneus. The sequence goes on along the minus strand of NC_071353.1, from coordinate 58,492,206 downwards.
AGAACTGGTAACCCGAAATATGCTGAAACCTGTGTGAACTGGCCGCCCTGCTCTTTGTTATTGTTTTGGTGGTTTGTTTTAGTTGGCAGTTGCAAGTGCGAATATTGCATTTTCTGATTGGATTTCTATCTTAATCGTTAGGAAAACGACATGTGAAACCGATTAAACACGCTAGGTTAGTATAAACAAATCGTGTTTATGTGCATTGTCTGCATAAACAAATGATGTCATGTTGAGAATGACGTTTGAACCATTTTTAATTTGCACGTCGTGCAAACCAACGGGGTTCAAATTAAAAAGTGTTCAGATTAAAAATGGTCAAACGAAGGGGGGTCCACGGTATATGTTGCATATAGCATGTATACATGAAGAACCGAATGATTACTTGAATGATTGAATACATGCTACTATCACTACAAAGAGACTTACGTAGTCCTGCGTCACCTATATATGCGGTCGTGTCTTGTACACAACCCCTCTGATTTTTTATTACGTAAAAATTGAAAATTGTTAATGGACGAATAAGCCTTTATTTTAATTACATTATAAACGCGGCTATAATCAATAATATTGCAAATTCCCGTGTCAATAATGCTGCTGCTTTCCACATTTAATTTGAATTAAGCTTATATATATAAATTTCTATAATTTAATAAACATAGTCAATAGCCCCTGGATAAGAATAATTACCCTAGCCGGCAGCCTCAATAGAATTACTTTTGCGTTTTCACTTGATTTTATAAAGTGTCCCCGGAGAGACTACAAATTGCATCACCATTGCCACTTCCAGTGACCGAATTGCACTGTTTTACCGAGCCATTAACTTTTAGCTTTCCCTTCGACACGGGTGAGTCTGCTGGATATAAGATAGGTCTGTAGGTACAATTCGCCAAGTAGGTTCCGTCCCCAGACAGCACTCTTTCATCCGGCTGGCGTGTGCTGGCATTCGAAACCTTCGTTTTCTCGAGTGTATATATTTCAATTTCATTTCACATGCAAATTGCAGCTCGTTTTGTATTTATAAATGTATCCCACACGAAGCCCACCTGCTCGGACTGTCGTTGTGTCTATTTGTGATTCAGTTTCTTCCGTTGGCCGGTAGAAAGTTAGTAACATCTAGGAATACAGTATGTTACCGGGGGTGGACAAGAAACACATTGTGTGAAAAGCTATTTTTACTAGCAATATGGAATAGAAACTCCAAGTACGGGCAACGTGATACTGAAGTTACTCTAGCTACTTATAAAAGTTGAACCAATCGCTAACGCTAACGCTTGCAGCACAGGAATGCAGATGATTTTCATAAATAACTTTCTGATCCAATAGTAACATTAAACTTAAAAATAAAAATTAAGTCACCCTATTCTCGGTATTTAGTTCAGACTTGATTAGCATAAATAGATATCATCCACCAAACTGTCGTCGCCGTTGCATTCTTTAGCACTCGAAAATACACCACGTGAAAAGAAACTTCCGGTAGAGAAATAGTAGAGTAGACGCAATGGAAACTTACACTTACTTATATCGACATCGCGAGGAGGCTGTCAAGACTACCGCTTATTTGGTCTCTGCCACGTAGAGTGATACAAAACGGTGGATACATTCTATTAGAATGTTGGATTTGTTTAATAGAATTGATACATTGTAATTTGATGAAAATAGTGAATAAATGGTAAAAGGAATACCTACTTTTTCCCACTGCACACTGGAGTGAAATGGGCCATGTTTGAAAAACTGTAGATTTTCATTAATATTATATTACTAGCTGACCCGGCAAACTTCATACTACCACAATTTAAACTGTGCAGCATATAAATTCTAAATCTCAGACGACTTTAGTCACAATCTAGAGTTTTGTAATTTTCTGAGGAATTCAACTTTTGATGATTCATTCTACGCGTGCAGGGCGCTATATCTCTGTATATTAGTGTTGATAGGAGGAAATGCTTATCAACTTAGAGACTATATTGGCACACTTAATTGTGCCTGATTTTTAATTTCAGGTATAATAAATTTAAGTTTGTCACGAGGTTTTCAAGCCACCGTAAATCTCGCATGTGCATAATATTTCTGGATATAAATTTTCAAACTATGGTTCATTATGTAGTACCATTACCATTATATTTCATTTATAAAAAAGTTGTATTTTTGATCTTAATTTTATTAATTACTGACTTTAGACGAAAATTTCCGAATATCCAGGTTTTTTTTAACGAGTAGGGAAATCTGCTATCAGACACCTAAGAAGACAACTCAGGGAGTGGGGTTTGGTATCCCGACCCCCTACTGGGGCGTGAGGATCCAGACCCACTAAAACCCTACTCCAGCCTCAACCACCTGGCCGCCTGGCACCACCTTTACGGTATTACTTCAGGGAGGGGCTATTGTGCTTAACGCATACTCTTAGATAACTACTGGACTATGGTAGTTAGGCTGTTTATTCGCCGTTGATCGGCTTTCCAGCGGTTTTGTAGCTCAAGTACGATCTGGGTAGCAGCCGCATTGACCGCTCCCCAGACGTCCGAGCTAGAACACATCCTTTGGACTAAGTTATCCGGAGTAGTGTCCTGTCCGCTCACTGCCATCATGTTGCTTCTCACGCCCGCGAAACGAGGGCATATGAAAAAAGCATGTTCTGCAGTTTCCTCAACGTCCACGCATTCGGGACACGCGGGGGACGCCGCATGCCCAAACTTGTGCAGATACTGTCTAAAACAACCATGCCCTGACAGAATTTGTGACAGGTGGAAGTTGACTTCGCCGTGACGCCTGTTGACCCACCCGGACAAACGGACAAATCCACCCGAATATCCAGGTTAGTCTCATACAACCGGTGCTTACATACTGAGAATCTATTCGTATGGTAATATAGCATCGTTTGCTTTCGTGTCTCGCTCGTTGCATTTTTCCGACAGCAGTTGTTTTAGAACGCCATTTTGAATTCATTTGAGCACACTTAGCAATGGTGCGTTTACAAACCGGAACTTTTATTGAAATCTTATAAGCGTGCATTTTAATCGTAAGATCGGTTACCTAGGAACATCGCGCGTTATTTCTATCATATGATTACCAAATATCAAAAGCTTGATAGCTTTTATACTGCTCCCCAATAAAGTAGTCAGAGTTTTTAAGCAAGTTCTATGATCGAACGATGCCAAAAGGTATCACGCGCAGGGATGGCACAATCACTTTGACTCAATTTACATTCATTTGATAGTACCGTCTCAGTCATGCAGAATTTGAAAAAGTTATATATGGGACGATTGAAAAACTAGTTATTATCTACAACTTTTCTGAACAAAGTATTGCTGTATCTTTCGTATTTACGATGCTACAATGCCAGTACCTATTTAGTGACTAAGTGAACGTTCATTAAGTCATGACGAAACCTCGAGCGCACGAAATGATTGGTTTGACGGGGAGTGCCAACGAGCGATAGAAAGGGAAAAGGAGCTTGGAAAAACTATCTAAGCATATCCACGAGAGAGAATTTGGCCAAGTATCGACGAGCGCGGAAGGAGTCGACCACGATCCTCAGTAGGAAAAAAATCGGAGGGGTTGTGTACAAGACACGACCGCATATATAGGTGACGCAGGACTACGTAAGTCTCTTTGTATACATGCTACATGCGTTGTATGTAACATTTATCAAAGTAGTAACATTGCATACGTTCAATTCTCAAAAGATTGTGCATTTGACAACAATTTAACAAAATCAAGAACACAAACTATTGCTTTCCTGCTACCTTACTGAAATTAAAGATTGTTTTTATTATCCATGGTTCCCCACGTTAAAGGGATTTTACCAATTCAATCCTACACACTTAAATTTTTTTACCGAACTCTGAGCAGCCGAACGTTCGGTAAAATTCGATGGTGCCAATCGACGCTTACGGATCATTAATAATGTTTGGCATCATAAAAATTTTTTACCGAACGTTCTGCTGCTCAGAGTTCGGTAAAATTTACCATAATTTACCGAACTCGGTACTTTTTTTTAAGTGTGTATTTCATCAACAGCACATCTTTTCACTACACTTCTAATGAAACGGCAAGCATGCGTATTCATACAGAGTTGTATTATAACCGAACACTACAGCTGTAGCATATTTTTCCAACACAGATATCAAATTCGCCGAGGTTTAATCGTCTCGCAGTCGCAGTAAAGAATTTTCGATCTGTTGGAACAACGAACTTGTGTCATTTTTTCTGGCACACTTTCCTAACACAGACATCAAATTGGACTAGGTTTAATCGCGTTCGTAAGAAATCTGTTGGCACGAGGGGGTTTTGTCACTCTCTCTGGCGTACTTCCCAAGCAAGGACATCAAAATGGTCTAGGTTTTACCGCGGTGTTAAGGAATCTTGTTGAAATGAGGAAGCTTTGTCACTTGTTTTGGCTTACTTCCCAAGCACAGATATCAAATTGGTATAGGTTTAGATCATCGTAAAAAATCTTCCAACCAATCACGAAGCGAGAATTCTGGTAAAACATAGGTTCATTATTTTCAATTTTTCAATAGTTCAACATCAAGAATCCATGCTTTTCTTCATTTGGGTCAATTCTTAGAAGATTTTCCGATCGATTGGTGTAAGAATATTAAAAATCGATCGGAAAACCGCTGAGCTATTAGCGCTCAAAACCTTTCATTTTTCGTGACGCTCGCTTTTTTCGATTTTTTGGAATGACACCCTATCTCAAAACTTGCCGTAAGACGTAGTCCTACGTCAAAAAACGCTAGAAGGAGGACAGAGAACGTGAGGAATTGGAACAAATATTTCGGGCTAATGACACCCGCAAGTTTTACGGTAAGGTGCACCAAACTCGTAAGGGCTACACACCTAAACCTGATATGTGTCGGGTCGCGGGAGGCGATCTAACCACAAACGAGCGAGAGGTGGTCGACAGGTAGAAGCAGTTCTTCAATGAGCACCTCAACGGTGATATAGCAGAGGGAGATGCAACGAACGCTAACTTAGGAGTGCTTACAAACGAAGAGATTCGGCGAGAAATCGGTCAGCTTAAGAATACCAGAGCCGCCGGAAAGGACCCATTCCCGGCAGAAATCTACTGAAATGGCGAAGAACCGTCAGCAACGGCACTTCACTGGATAAACTCATAGATTTGGGAGGAGGAGTGGATGGTGTAGTCTGCACCATCTACAAACATGACAGGCGACCGGCTAGATTGCTGTAACTATCGCGGTCTACAAGGTGCTCTGTCAGATTTTGTTGCGTCGTTTATCCCCAACAGCAAGAGAATTCTTTCAGGGGGGCTTTATAGAGGCCCGTGCTACTACGGAGCAAATTTTTACTTTCTGACAAATTCTCCACAAATGTCGAGAGTACAACGTGCCTATGCATCATATTTTCATGGATTTCAGGGCAGCATACGATACAGTTCAACGCAAAAAGCTATGGCAGACAATGCACGAGTACGGTTTTTTGGACAAACTGACGCGGCTGATCAAAGATACCCTGGAGCGAGTGATGTGCTACGTGCGCGTTTCGGGAGCACTCTCGAGTCCTTTCGAATTGCGCAGAGGCTTGCGGCAAATGGATGGACTGTCCTGTGTGTTATTCAACATTTTTCTTTCAATGAAGGCAATTTTATCTCAAAAATTCCAATTTCATCGTGTTTCGCAGATTTTTTTATGTAACAATCACTCATCGCCCCGAGGTATTCTTTGCCGATCCCGAGGTACAGCGTTTTAAAGCAAGCAATCCCCTATTTTTAATGTAAAATTAAGATACACGCAAATACACGCAAAATAATCCACACGTCCTTTTCACGTGAAAAATCACGTAAATTTCTCTACAGGGAGTTACGTGACTTTCAGTTGAACATTATTGGAAAATACAATGACATCTATGATCTATCTGATTTACACGTAAATGCACGCATACTAATGCAAACTATGGAATTCACGTAAATAGTACGGGAAAAGTTGGATGGAAAATATTCACAGGATTTTCCCGTAAGTTCAACGTGAAAATTGCTTTGAGTGTAGCTTTACAGCTTTTCGTTTGATTTATAGCGCTAGATGAGGCAATAATACTTCAAAAAGGCGTATAATATTTGTTAGTTGTATGATCATAGCCTTGTAAAATGTTTTTCAGCTCGCTAATAGACTTGAGTTATTACCTGACCTGTTTATTGTTGTTAGGAAAAAAATATTCCCTTAATTAATGTAACTAATCATGCGGAAAACTGAAATGTTGGTAAAACAGTTAAGTAAAACTTTGTTATCTATATCTATACCTATAAAAATGGCCCCTTCTGGCATTATTTTATAAGAAGAAAATAAGCAACGAATTCGGTAAGAAGCTCTCGCGTGACTCAAACTAGAATGGTCATATAGTTTATACAGTTAACATTGCTCGTCAATCTCCATGCTCACACACACACACACACACACACACACACACACACACACACACACACACACACACACACACACACACACACACACACACACACACACACACACACACACACACACACACACACACACACACACACACACACACACACACACACACACACACACACACACACACACACACACACACACACACACACACACACACACACACACACACACACACACACACACACACACACACACACACACACACACACACACACACACACATACACACACACACACACACACACACATACACACACACACACACACACACACACACACACACACACACACACACACACACACACACACACACACACACACACACACACACACACACACACACACACACACACACACACACACACACACACACACACACACACACACACACACACACACACACACACACACACACACACACACACACACACACACACACACACACACACACACACACACACACACACACACACACACACACAAACTTTGATTGACTTATGTGTGTTATCGTCAAACGGGGTAACTTGCATGTTGCAAGTTGCAACAGTTCTCAACTATGAGTGCAAGTGAAAACTTATCTGTAGTGCAATTATTTATTTATTTATTTCGTCAACCGACCTAGTATAATATATACACTATAAAAGTCTTATAATTAAATGAAGATTAAAAAGTGTACTTATTCTTTTGTGTCGTTCGCTACGCGTTACGATTACGTGTCGACTGAAAGTAATGTTTAAGTCTATGCCGAGACATTGTAAAGTCAATGGTTTCGCAGTATTGATTGTACGAGGCCATCATACGATTTAATGGACTGAATTTTGCATAATTTGTGCGATAATGGTTTATGGCAAATAAATTTCGATTACGAAGTTGCCGAGTAGGTGTATAAAAGTTCAGTTTTGATAAAAGTGTTGCTGAGTCAATATGCTGCGAAACGATATCGTTTACAAATAAGACCATTGCATATTTACGACGCTCTTTTAATGATTGTATATTTATAAGCATGCAGCGTGCTTCGTATGATTGAAGAGGAAACGTTGTCCAACCTAATTTACGAAGGGCATATAAGAGAAATTGTTTTTGTACTGATTCTATTCTCTCTTCGTGCGTGATGGAAAAAGGTGACCATACAATGCTGCAGTATTCCAGTATTGACCTCACATAGGCAATGTATAATATTTTGATTGTGTATGGATCCAAAAAATGGAAAAAATGGAGTTTAATGAAACCTAGCATGTTATTTGCCTTGTGTATTATTGCGTTATAATGGTCGATAAAATTTAGCTTGGAGTCTAAGATAATTCCTAAATCCCTAACTTTTTCACATTTTTCTACAGTTTGATTTCCTAATCTGATTGAGACTTCTGGTGTAGTTCTTTTTCTGGTAAATGTTATTAGATTGTATTTTTTACATTAAATTCTAATAGGCTTTTTTTACACCATGTGTAGAATATGTGTATTTCATTCTGGAATACATTGATGTCTTCTTCATTTCTTACTTCCAAAAAGACCATCATGTCATCGGCATATATTAGCACTTTAAGTTTCTTGAGAATGAAGGAAATGTCATTTACAAACAGAATAAAAAGAAGAGGTCCCAAATGAGAGCCTTGAGGGACCCCAGAAGTGACTTGAATAGGATTCGAGTTCTTTCCGTTAAATTTAATTATTTGTTGGCGATTAGATAAATACGATTCAAGCCATTTCAGGAGCCCTGGTTGAATTCCAATTTTTTGCAATTTGACAAGCAGCATTGGTATGTCAATGCGATCAAATGCTTTGCTAAAGTTCGTATAAAGTGCTTCTACATGGTTTCCATTATCCATTGCATTCAATGAATAGTCAATAAATTCCAGTAAATTTGTCGTAGTCGAGCGTCCTTTGAAGAAACCGTGTTGCATTTCTGTAATTCTGTTTTTAATTTGCAGGAATAATTTTTCATTAATAATTGCTTCGAAAAGTTTTGGAATGCAAGAGATTATGGCACTACCACGATAATTACGTAAATCAGATTTCTTACCTGATTTAAAGACAGGTTCTAGAAAAGAGCTTTTCCATATTTTTGGAAAGATTCCGGATTCCAGTGATAAGTTAAAAAGCCAAAACAAAGGAGCTGTAAACTCCATTGCAAGATTTTTTATGAAAACTGGAGGGATTCCGTCGGGTCCAGGGCCTTTTGAGGCATCTAAATTTTTTAAGGCCTGCAAAATGTCCTGGGCATGAAATTGGTTGACACCTACATCCACTGAAAATTCCGGATAAAATGCAAAATAGTCGCGATCGCGATCTTCTTCAGAAAATGTTGTATATATTTCTTGAAAAAATTTTGCAAAGAGACTACAAATCTTTTCCGAGTTATCCCCAACACTTTCATCAAGATGCATTATGGATGAAGAGTTGTCAGATTTTAGTTTGGTTTTCACGTAATTAAAGAAGTTTTTAGGACTGGACTTTATTTCAAGTTCAATTTTTGAGTTGTACTCTTCAAATGCATTGCTGATTGCTAAATTAAGCTGGTTGCATATGTCCAAATATATTGCTAAATTTTCACTATTGGCGTGTTTTTTATAAATTTTATGGGCTTGTTGTTTGCGATTTTTTAGATTCTCAATTTGGCTGTTATTCCAGACTGGGCTTTTTGAATTTTTGTGACGTCTTCTTTTCTTTAACGGTACGTTCTGTATCATTATTTCTAACAAAATTTTATAAAATATGTCTACAGCAGTGTCGACATTTTCTTTATTCTTGAGAATATGTTGCCAATTAACACAGTTTAATCTACCTATTCGCAATCGTTGGGTCTTTGGTATTGGTGTATAAATATAGAGTATTCAATTGCTGTGTGAAATGCCTCATTTTTCCAAAGTGGGTTTAATGATTCAGTCACACAGAAGTCTTCGTAAATGTTTGTGAGCAAAAAGTCTAGATAGCAATTTTGTTGGTTTTTAATTTTATTAATTTGGTTCAGACCCAAATTAGCAGTTTTGTCAAAAATGAACTGCAAGGTTTCATTTTCCCCAACGATTGGAAGTAAGATACATTCATTTTCAGAGTCCGGAAAGAAGTCTGCATGGCGTTGATTGAAGTCTCCATAGATGTGAACTTTAACCTCAGGAGGCAGTTGTGATAAAATTTGTTCGGCAATTTGGAAAAATGCTTCGTAAGATGATTTATGAGCATGGTCTGGAGGAAAATACACTGAGGCAAATACATGTGTTTCACCTGCTAAACGTGATTTCACCCAGACATGCTCAAATTCTTTAAATTTTGTTGTCATTATAATTTCAGAATTGAAATTAGACGACAAAGCTATGAGGACCCCGCCACCCGACTTCTTTTGAGACTCAAGAAAATTTCTGTCGTCTCTGAATACGTTAAAGGCACTTCCGAAAATTTCTTCACTTTTTACGCTTGCGTCCCAGCTTGTTTCAGTTGCCAGAATAAAAGAAAAGAATGAACTCTGTAAATTTTTATAGATTTCCTTCATTTTTGCTGGACTTTTCATGCGATTGAAATTTTGACAATAAATTAAAATTTCAGTCGCATCCTGTCTTAGTGAAGAAATTGATGGAAGTGGGTCTGGGTCGGTTGAAGAAATAATTAAATTAGTTACCTCTTCCTCATCGAAAGGAGTCGTTCCCTCCGAAAATTCTGACTGGAAATTCGTACCGGATTGTTGAATTTGTCGGCGCTTTCCCTTGCGCGTTGCAGATACTGAATTCGTTGGTTCTGGAGATGCCGCCGGTAAGATTCCAAGTCGTCAGATGCCGCCTGTTTCGGTACTCCAAGTTTCTCATGTACCTCTATAAAGATTTTCAGGAGATCCTGCGCTGCGACGGGTTTGAGGACATTTAATTAATACAAAATTATTAGGTCTAGCATAGAACAATTCTCGGGTACTTTTTCATTTCGACGTATCTGCAAAGGAGAGATTCTCTTCGTGTCTCCTCTCTTCCGCTGTCTACGGTGATACTAATGCATTTTGACACAACAGCTTTGCATAAATCGGTTGCCGGAGTCACTAGCCAGCCAAATGTTTTGAAAATTTTCTTTTCAATGCATTAGTATCGCCGTAAAAAGCGGAAGAGAGGAGGCACGAAGAGAATCTCTCATTTGCAGATACGTCGAAATGAAAAAGTACCCGAGAATTTCACATATTGAGAAAAAATATGCGATCATTATTGGCTGTTGTAGAATTTTTTAACTAATTTGTTCCTGGTAACCCCCTTAAACGGGGTAACTTGCAACAAGCAATATATTTTGGAAATTGAACGAATTTAAAGATTTGTATGAGTTTCTTTTGACTTGAATATGCAAATGATAATCCGACTTGCGATTTTGAATGCTTTTGCTATGAATATAAGCATAAATGTCCTATGTCACGTTGGTGAAAAAAAAATTATGAGCCCCGTAACGAAAATTACAGAAATAACTTTTTATATTATTCATGCAGTTGATATTCCTTGTCTGGATCCTTTAAAGCTGCCTTCTTTAAGGACCATTCACATATTACGTAACGCACTTAGGGAAGCGGGAGTTGTGTAATAACGCATTACACGCCGTATATCCACTATGCAAAATCGCGTCATGAAGTGAAGCGGGAGAGTTAAAAATCATTGATATCTTGGTTACGTAATATATGAATGTTCATTACGTTACGAGTGATCGTAATTAGACACAGTCATATTGCTGGTCAATTTTTCTCCAGAGAAAAACTGGCATATTTCCGACTTACCGAAAGTATCTTACACTCTTCAGGTGTGTTTTAGTATTGTTTGATGCAAAATTAAATGATAACTTGCCTCTTGAAGCTAACGGAACACAGCTTTTTATATTTACCAGCTGTTGCAAGTTACCCCGTTTGTGTACTTGTTTTACGAATAATGTGGTAACAAGTAAGATAAACAAAACTAGTCACCATAAATCGATTATTTTGTTTCCTTATTGTTCATTATGCTATAAAAAATGTCTGTTAGGCTTCTTTTATTTGAACTGTTAACAACAAGATTCAGAGACTGATATAGATTAAAAATTGAAGTAACAGATTGAAAGGTACAGTAAATTGGATCGATAAAGCGTTGTTGCATGTTACCCCGCTGTTGCAAGTTATCCCGTTTGACGGTACCCGCCGACGCCGACGGTATGATGGTTGTCCTAAATAGTCAAAATGGATTTGTCGGTTCTTACGCTAGCACGTCATAGAAGTTGTAAAGGTGGCTAGGTTAGCAGATAATACAGTGTTTATTTCATGTCTGAGGTCTATTGTCATGAAATTACTAGGCATCCATTCAAAATTTTTGCTAATTTATTAAATCAGGAGTTTTTTGAGTACTTATATTGAGGTTATGATGGATCTTTAAGTTTTATTTGTAGTTTTAAAAACTTGGTCGTGAGGCCAATAGAGGACAAAAAACTTAAACTAGAGAAACCAAATGCAATACATTTTACAGACGTTCTTTTATTTGCAATTATTTTTGCCGATTCAGTATAAAGAAATTCGAAACATTAATAATCAGAGATAATTTGTTTTTTGTTTATGCATTTGTCGATCGAGTGAGTCAGTTTACTCCTCCTGTTACTTTGTCCTGTCCTGTGAAATATCCATGGCTCGTATATTCAACACCTTTTGAACGGCCCTCTTTTTCGTGTGTATGAATCAATCAAAACTGATTTCAAACGAGGGTAAATTTCCTATCCTATGAGCCTGCATTGAATGCAACACTGGGCGGGGAAGCTGTAACCGGATCTCTCGGTGATGAATGTTTACTGCTTCTTTACACCATAAACATACGATTGAGGGGATTGCCTTTTTCTCAACGGTCCCATCTGGCCGCCAAAAACGGAACGATTTCTAGACTCGCGCGTCATTTCAATTTTTGCAGAGAATGAGTTACCGTGATACATCAACTGCATGTCACGTGGTGTGCAACACGCATGGCTATGGCCCGTCACTCATTCTCGTGATATCGAAACTGCACCATAAATATAAATCGTCCTTTATCAGCTGCTGCCGTTCAGTATCTTCAAGGGAACGCATCGGCTCATCTTATCAATGAAGAAAAAATCATATGCTGGCTGTGTCCTTTCCCTCTTAAAGCATTTTCGGCACTCGTTGAATCGTGAAATAATGAGCGATGAGAGAAAGCACTAGTCGCTCGTTCGGTGCTTACACGAAAGGAATTTCCCGAACTTTAGCCGAACGGCGGGGTGCGTTCGCCGTGCGCACCGGGACGGGATGCTTGGCGTTCGATTGTTATGATGCCGAGTGATACAGCACAAAGCCGTGCTCGTGCTCGAGTCGTACCGTTGCGCTGATATCCCACATCCTTATTGCAGTGGGCGAAAGGAAAATTCAGTATTTTCCTTGCGAGCGATACGCGAACATCTCGTGGCATATTTTCCGAGTTTCGCTGTCGTAGTCCCGTGTGAAGAATTATCTTGCAGCTTTTCAACGTGTGATTGGTGAATTGGGTATCAACTGATGAAGGACTGTGAAAATGCAAAGTAGAGTTTTCCAATTTGGTTTCCAAGTGTAGGATAGTTTTTCCCACAAGAATTAATTTTGCTGTCAAGGGTCAAGTGAAACGAATTGGATTTCATTGTTTTCGTTTGTTCCGTGAAGTCGCCTTTTCAAGGCAGCTCCGAGGAAATCATTGCTTTCAAAGTGCGAGATAGAGTCAACCGCAAGTGTTTATGTGCGCTTCTTACCGGAAGTCGATGCAGATGATAAATGGCTACAGTGGTGAAGGTAGCTGCCAGAATCCCGGTTCGTCATTCCGTCAATGAAATGTTGCCTGCGGTTTGACCTCATTTTTTGCTGTGGAATGCGAAGAACGGATCTGTGATATACCGAAAGTCGGCCAAATTTGAAGCTCCTGCGAAAAAAAAAACGGTTGTTCGGTTGCATAAAGTGGTGAAGTGAGCGAAAAGGTTGTGGTTTGTTGTGGGGTTTTTCGTTCCGTTTTTTTTATTCATATTCGTACCGGAAGCGATTCGGGATGCACATTCATGCGCGTGTCCTTCTGTGTTAGTTTACATTCATTTGCGATTGGAGAAACCTATACATTTCGCCAAACAGGAGTGAATACTGAATACAGTATAGCAAAGTGCATAGGCCACTTGGGTAGAGTGCACCGAAAAGCCGAAAAGGAAAAATAGAATTGAATATAAACAACAAATTGTGAGCTTCAGTGTTCGAATAGCTGGCTACCTAGTGGAAGGAGAGATTGTTCCGAATTCCCTGTTAAATATAGTGGCACATCTGTACTCCAGTGTCAGTGGATAGGAAATCGGTGTGTGTATATTTGTTGCGGTGGTAAATATGTATGACTAGACTAAGCCGGCTGTAGTCCACAAAATAGTCCACGGTGGCTGCCAGGCAAAAAGGCACATTGCTCGAGTGCGCCTCAGTATTGGCGCTCTTTCAGTTGCGCCAACAATGGCGATAATGGCCAAATAAAATATATCGCCTTACCCAAGCACAGCAGTGACACAGGTTCTAGCACAAGTTACGAATACCGCGTGTATACTTGTACGGATATACACATTTACGCAGCAGCTGAAGTAAAGTGAGTGTGCCAAAAAAAGTAGAAAAGCATTGAAAGTTTCGCTGTCGAGCCGAAGAATTCCCAAATTGAAATCGTTGAATAAAAGATCTCGACTTTCAGAAGAACCAGAAATATCGGTGAATAGTGGCTTGCTCTGTGTAATTGTATCGAGCGAGTATGTGATACACGTGAAGGCTGCTGCATTACAGCAGAATACCGCTGAACCGAGTCCGCAAGGCAAGTTGTGGATTGTCTCTATAGAGGATTAACATTTCATTGAATAGAAACAAAGGCATCTTAGTTCTCTTCCATCGAATTGGAAGCTGAGCAAGTACGAGTTATCGTGGAACCAGTCCTCGTGATCCTTGCATCTACAGTGTACCGGTGCTGCAGTGAAAGTTTACGCTCGGAGAAAACAGGAAGTAAGAAGTAAGGATTCGATATTTTGATTTGAGCTATTGAGTTTATGATTTGTTTGGGTATAGCGGTTGCTGAATGGATGCAACTTTATAAACAGTTTCGCAACAATATTATACGAATATGCTGGTTAGTTTATGTCGAAAATTGATTAATGTTATAGAAAATTTTTTATTGTCATTTTTACCGGCATTTTACCCACTTATATTTAATCCTGAAGCATATTACAGGACGAAACAGTTTAATAATGCACAGGGAAAGAACACGAATATTTTTTCAACCGGCATCAGTGTTGTGTGCTACGGTGAAATTTAACAGATCCAAGAGTGACATCCTTTGTCGAAAGTCGAATTGTGGCACGGAGTTCAAGCAACATTCGAGGGTCGTCCTATTGTTAGCAAGTTGGGCTATAAATTTTGCCTGCCAAAGTTTTCGTCATCTGTTAGAAGTGCCAAGGTGGACTGGGCTGTAACGGTCATGCTTTCAGTTGAAGTTTTATAGATAGCTCCGTGCAAATTCCTTCGAGCAACATTACTTTCATAAGTTTTGAACGTCAGGCAGCAAAACTGAGGCAATAAGTTCATGGAACGATCGAAATAGTGAACAATTTAGTGACATTAGATTTATTGATTTTACATATGGGACGTCATTTGACATTTATTAAAAAAAATTTAATTTTAGCAGAGAAGTTTTATCCGGAACGGTAAAATTTGAAGCCTTTTGAGGTTTTTTCATTGCAATGTATTCGAAGATACTCTGGGAGCTAAGTAAATTTTATAAATTTTACTTTATTCGTTTACGAAGGACGAATTTCTTCTGTATAAATTGCCAGACTTTGTTGAACCAAAATTCGTAATTTTACAACCTTTGTCTCATCACCGAGGAAACGGGATTTAATCTCGTTTCAAAATTAAGAAAGAAACAAAAATGGATCAAATTTAAAGCAATTTTTAGTTTCAGTGTAACTTTAACCCAGATTTGGGCTTCATTTATAGGTTTGTGGGTATTAACTCTTCGTTAGTTTTGCTGAATTTAATTTAATTTGGTGTCTTGTTTTGTAATGGATTTATTTTGTTTGATGCCTTTTGTCATCTATTTGTCTTGTATTTGTATTTATTGTTTTTGACGTAGGAATAGGTTTTACAGCAAGGTTTGGGATAGGGTGTCATTACAAAAAATTGAACAAATGAAACAATGAAAGATTTTGAACGTAAATAGCTCTGACAATTATGAATGGAGTTTCATGGTTTAGATACTGATCGACTCATAAAAGATTTAGCAATAATGTGATTTCTATTATAACTTGCTTCTTTTATCGCTAACTAGCTGACCTGACAAACTTCGTATTGCCACAAATTAAACTGTCTTGTACATAAATCGTGAATCTCTGATGACCTTTGTCACAATCTTGAGTTTTGCAAGTTTCTGGGGAGTTCATGGGTGTTTTAATATACAAATTTTCCTCACAGTAAAGTAGAAAACATTGCTTAGCCTGATAAAATAAAGCGGATAGCATATAAATATTCGCCATCATTACAAACCATTTCGCCGAATACCATTTTGCGGAACACCAATTCTCGGTTGACCATAACGCGGAATATAGAATTTCGCAGAATACCATTTCGCGAAAAACCTTCGCGGGATGTACCATTTCACGGAAAATCTTTTCGTAGAAAGTACCATTTCGCAGGGGTGACCCAACTGAAGGAAAGTAATAGAGGTCAGTAGATCTAGGATAATAAATAAACCTGGATAGAGGTGATCTCTACGGGGGCTGTCTCCCCGCAGTGGCCGGCGAATCCCACGGCAGGTCGCCGGCAACACTCGCGGCCTGTGGCCGTCTCGCGCTGAATTATCTATGGTTACTATTGATAGTTTCTGGTGGTCTTGTTATTGATTAATGTTTTATGAAAAAGTCTAAAATTTCTCGAGTTCGATCAGTTTTTGAGTTACGCAAAAATTTCTGTTTTATTTGTATGATAGTCCTTATCCCCCTACCACAAGGGTGAGGGGTCTCAAACCATCATTTAAAAAAATCCTACCTCCAAAAACCCCCCACATGCCAAATTTGGCTTCATTTGCTTGATTACTTTTCGAGTTATGAGGAAATTTGTATTTCATTTGTATGGGAGCCCTCCTCCAAAATTTTTAAGATCGCAATAAACCTAATCCAATTTGATGTCTGTTATAGGGAAGTGCGGCAGGAAAAGTTCTGTTTTCTCACCCCAACAGGATTTCTTAGGACCGCGATGAGCAAAGCGCGTCCTTAGAAAGACGTAAGTCTTGCGTTTCTGTCTTTCTAAGACTTGACCCTTCTTTATCGAATGTCTTCGTAGTCGGCTGATTAGAGTACAGGGCAATTACGAGGCTAATGTAGCAATTCTACTGACTCTATTTGAGTTAATGGTTAAGTTACATTCATTATAGTCAACAGATATCAAACAGAACAGAACAGATGACAAATATCTAATTAAAACATATATGAACTATCCTAGCACAAACATCTTATTGTTTAACAACACTTATTGTTTTCACGAGACACATTAAAATCAAACACTTCATAGCAGCTATTAAAACCCGGCACATACTAAGCAGCACATACTAATTTAGCAGCACAGCCTAGCCGAGACTTGAACATATGATGACTGGTTTACTAGACCAGCATTGTGTCTCGAAGCTAACCGGTCGGTACGGGACATGAGTAGGACCGCGATAAACCTAGTTCAATTCGATGTTGTGTAAAAAAATAAGGTAAGGTACAAAAAATCTGAGGTGTTGTGCACAAGACACGACCGCATAGATGACGTAGGAGTGCGTAAGTTTCTTTTTAGCGATAGTAGGATGTATCTATATATGTTCTAATACGATTCTTCATGTATACAACCTACATACCCAACGTTTATCGAACTAGTAACATTGTATACGTTCAATCCTCAACCGATTTTTGAGTTATATCCATGATTGAATCTAGTTTATTAAAATGAAACGAAGTCACACTAAACCAAACAGTAAATTAATTTTCATGATCAGTTTCTACGTTGAATAGTGCTTTTCCTTTAATAATCGGTAGACGATACGCGCGAGTTTTCAAAAAGCTGACAAATTTGCGCAAAACTTTGCTGCAGTTTACAAAAGAAGAACACTGATAATAAAGTATTTACAAGCTGCAGACGTTTTGGAAGTGGCAGAAAATGTCGCCCGTGACCAGGAAACTTATTCCCGCCATTTGTTGGTCGTCCGCAACGGCGAAAAGTTCAACTTTTCCGTCGTTGCCTGTGTTATTACGGTATTAACTGGGCAAGAAAATATAATAAACTCTTCAATTGTTGTGTGGTCCTTAAAAGGACCGATTGTTTGATTATCATAACTCTAGCTTGCAAAAAACTTGCACTAACGCACCTAACGTAATTCTCTTTTCGGTAAATTGAAGTACCGATAACGGCAAACCAGGCACCGCCGTTCGTGTATGGTCATGAGTCACGATGAAATACCAGTCCATGCCAGGCGGCCAACTGCAAGTGGCATGGCATAATTCTGGTCGTTTTGTTGTCACGAGCAGCGTATTTCCTGCCAATTCCAGAATTTCAGCAGCCATATATTCCATCACGGCAGCGAGACGAGTGCTCCAGCTCCAACACGCTCATACTCTCCTTTCGTCAGCAGCCGATGAACACGACCAACTGACGACGATGTGCACCATAAGGCAAACGATGTTTCAAATACAACCTTTAAAATTATGCCACGGGTGTGACTCGAAAACTGTCTGTCTGATTTGTCGCAAGCTAGCTGCTTGCCGATGTGTCGCCAACGAAAGCCGCTGACCGAATGACGATGCGCAGTAAAAGGCATAGCAGCCAAAACCATATCGTTCACTGGTGGATGAGTCGATGGATTCTTCGGTTTGTGGGCGTTTTGCTAGGTGAATTTGGCATGTTGTCTTCGTTGCCTTATCCGGGGAACCAACAACAGCTGAAGCTCAACAATTTTCGATCGGATTCCATAGGGCGTAAATTAAATACTAATAATCGATTCCATAGGGCGTAAATTAAATACTAATAATCGATTCCATAGGGCGTAAATTAAATACAATCATAAGGGAGCTTAACCCATAGCTCATATCGTATATATTTCTGTCATCCGTGCTAGGGAAGCACTGACGAGGGAAGGCAAAAATATGAAAATAATTCAATTTTTCGATGACGCACATTGAAAATCAATAGTTTTCTATATTTTCAATATTTTCCAAATCGATTTTCCGATCATTTGGTGCAAATATCTTGGAAATCTATTGAAAATTGACTGAATTATAAGCCGAGGCGAACACGAAGCGAGAATTCTGGTAAAACATAGGTTGATTATTTTCAATTTTTCAATAGTTCAACATCAAGAATCCATACTTTTCTTGATTTGGGCCAATTCTTAGAAGATTTTCCAATCGATTGGTGTAAGAATATTGAAAATTGATCAGGAAATCACAAGGCTATTAGCGTTCAAAACCTGACCACTTTTCGAGAAAGATTTTTTGGAATTTCCCCCTATACTAGTTACCTTCCTGAAAGACGTAGTTCTACGTCAAAACCAACTTTGCTTGATCCTCCACGTTCAGAACATGAAAGGTTTTGAGTGCTAATAGCTCAGCGGTTTTCCAATCGATTTTCAATATTCTTACACCAATCGATCGGAAAATCTTCTAAGAATTGGCCCAAATGAAGAAAAGTATGGATTCTTGATGTTGAACTATTGAAAAATTGAAAATAATGAACCTATGTTGTACCAGAATTCTCGCTTCGTGATTGGTTGGAAGATTCTATACGATGATCTAAACCTATACCAGTTTGATATCTGTGCTTGGGAAGTAAGCCAAAACAAGTGACCAAGTTTCCTCATTTCAACAAGATTTTTTGACACCACGGTTCAACCTAGACCATTTTGATGTCCTTGCTTGGGAAGTACGCCAGAGAGAGTAACAAAGCCCCCTCGTGCCAACAGATTTCTTACGAACGCGATTAAACCTAGACCAATTTGATGTCTGTGTTAGGGAAGTGTGCCAGAAAAAATGACACAAGTTCGTCGTCCCAACAGATCGCAAATTCTTTACTGCGAGACAATTAGACCTCGGCGAATTTAATATCTGTGTTGGAAAAATGTGCTACTGCTGTAGTGTTCGGTTATAATATGACTCTGTAAGAATACGCATGCTTGCCGTTTCATTAGAAGTGTAGTGAAAAGATATGCTGTTGATAAAATAGGATTGAATTGGTAAAATCCCTTCAACGTGGGAAACCATGGATAATAAAAACAATCTTTAATTTCAGTAAAGTAGCAGGAAAGCGACAGTTTGTGTTCTTGATTTTGTTAAATTGTTTTCAAATGCACAATCTTTTGAGAATTGAACGTATGCAATGTTACTACTTTGATAAATGTTACATACAACGCATGTAGCATGTATATATGTTGCATATAGCATGTATACATGAAGAATCGAATGATTACAACCATGAATACATGCCACTATCACTACAAAGAGACTTACGTAGTCCTGCGTCACCTATATATGCGGTCGTGTCTTGTACACAACCCCTCTGATTTTTCTTTTTTCATGCCGCTATGATTTTAACTTCTACTTTTGCGAGGTAGCTTTAATGTTTGATACGGGAATCTTTCGCCATATTCATCAGAGCAAAGCAAAAATTGTCGATACAACCAACAATGGACTAAATGCTCCCATGTCACTCGTTCCTTCGGAACGGAATGGTGGTAGGCATAAGGTAAAGTTTCTGTTTCCACTATCACGCAAAACGTGAAGCCATTACTTAAAAAGGAATAACGAAAATTTCTTATTTTAGTAACAACTTTGTTGCTTAAAGAGTAATAGCGTTCGTCGCCGGTTGAATAATAACATTGTAGGGTAGATGTACCATGGTACATATATGTTTATAAGAATCTGTGAGTGCCATTGTAAGTGCGAAATGTTCAGATTCAATTCTTCATTTAATGCAATGGTGGCTTTGAAAATACGTGGACAGGGGTTCATAAGTACAACGCATGCAACCTTTGAGACATAGAGATTTCTTTTAAAAATCACTTGTGTGCATCATAAAGGTTGAAATGGTAATGAATGACCAATTTCTGTTTTATTTGTATGAGAGTCCTTATCCTCCTACCACAGGGGTGAGGGGTCTCAAACCATTATAAAACAAATAAATTCAAAATAAATTCATGCCTCCAAGAACCACCACATGCCAAATTTGGTTCCATTTGCTTGATTAGTTCTCGAGTTATGAAGAAATTTGTATTTCATTTGTATGGGATCTCTCCTTAATGAAAGCAAAGGTTCACCATAGAAAAATCACCCCCCCCCCCCCCACAGTGAAAACACGCGTTTTTTTTAATTGCGCCGAAATGGTTGATTATACTGGTTAAGTATGTTCAGAGAAATTTCTCAGCGTTAAAAGCTCTTTCATGTGGCATGAACGATTATTTGATTAATCCCCCTAAAAGTAAGATAAAAAATGTATTTTTTGAACAGTAAGAGATACAGCAAAACAATGTTCTACAAAATATTTGTAAAGATTATAATAAAGAACTTTGCTAAAAAATGTTACCTTCTAGCTATTATAGTTTTAGAGATAAGGAACAATTTTTGTGGAGACTTTACGAAAATCAATTTTTTTACCAAAGTTATTTCTACAGTATTTATACACATTTGACATGTTCGGCAAATATTTTCAAAAAGTCAAACTGCATACTTTTCTAGAATATAGTAACTTGCTATCGTCAATATTTGCGGAGAAAATTAAAGTTTTCGTTTGAAAATCAAACAATTTTCAATAGCAATAACTCCTAAACATACAAACATGTTCAAGCCATTTATTACTCATGTGAAAGTACAGAAGAAAAATACTACAAAATGCAAAACAAATTAGCTTGACCATGGGTATCCCTCTACCAAAACACTCGAATTGAAAATTGTTACTCGGTTGAATTTAATATGGCGTAGTGTAAAAACCGTGTTACCCCGATCAAGTAAGTATGCAAAATAATTAATGAAAATGTGTAATCCAAGCAGCATGGATTATTTGTAGAGATTCAAAAAAAATCAGAGGGGTTGTGCACAAGACACGACCGCATATATAGGTGATGCAGGACTACGTAAGCCTCTTGGTAGTGATAGTAGCATGTATCCATGCTTGTTATCATTCGTTTCTTCATGTATACATGCTGTATGCAACATATATACATGCTACATGCGTTGTATGTAACATTTATCAAAGTAGTAATATTGCATACGTTCAATCCTCAAAAGATTTCAGAGTTATTTCAATGTGCATGTGAAAACAATTTAACAAAATCAAGAACACAAACTATTGCTTTCCTGCTACCTTACAGAAATTGAAAATTGTTTTTATTACCCATGGTTACCCACGTTGAAGGGATTTTACCAATTCAATCCTATGTTATCAACAGCATATCTTATCACTACACTTCTAATGAAACGGCAATCATGCGTATTCATACAGAATCATATTGTAACCGAACACTACAGCTGTAGCACATTTTTCCAACACAGATATCAAATTCGCCTAAGTTTAATCATCTCGCAGTAAAGAATTTGCGATCTGTTGTGGCGACGAACTTGTGTCGTTTTATCTGGCACACTTCCCTAACACAGACATCAAATTGGACTAGGTTTAATCGCGTTCGTAAGAAATCTGTTGGCACGAAAGGGTTTTGTCACTCTTTCTGGCGTACTTCCCAAGCAAGGACATCAAAATGGTCTAGGTCTAATCGCGATGTTAAGAAATCTTGTTGAAATGAGGAGACTTTGTCACTTGTTTTGGCTTACTTCCCAAGCACAGATATCAAATTGGTATAGGTTTAGATCATCGTAAAGGATCTTCCAACCAATCACGAAGCGAAAAACATAGTAAAACATAGGTTCATCATTTTCAATTTTTCAATAGTTCAACATCAAGAATTCATACTTTTCTTCATTTGGACCAATTCTTAGAGATTTTCCAATCGATTGGTGTAAGAATATTGAAAATCGATCGGAAAACCACTGAGCTATTGGCACTCAAAACCTTTCATTTTTCGTGACGCTCGCATTTTTTGATTTTTTGGAATGACACCCTATCTCAAAACTTGCCGTAAGACGTAGTCCTACGTCAAAAGATTTTCAAAATTCGTTTTTGCATGAAATTTAATTACTGCAGTTCGAGGTGTACAAATATCGGAGTGTATTTGAAGATACTTCATCCTCACTATCGCTGTTACTGTGCATATCAGACCTCGTCAAGCATTATCAGCTCAAAAGCTGCGTCACTAAACACGTTTTCTGATGAAGAACTGAAGACTGTAATTTTTTTTCGTAAAGCACGAAGTCCGACTCAAGCCTTTGTGTCACATCAATTGTTCCCATGAAAGCAGTAACAAATGGAAAGCATATATTCCTAAATCCTCATCCATCTTCGACCAGATATGTTTCTTTAACCCATTAAGCCCCACACTTTTCCCAGCAGGGATAGGAAGTTGAAACTTCCAGGAAAATTCTCTTTTAGGTCAACTAAGAAAAAACCGATGGCATGTGTTTTTAATTTTGACCCTGTGTCCCGCAACGCTACGTTGCGAAAACGCAACGCTGGGCGTTAAGGGTATACCGTTTTTGTATACCTTCATTATTATGCATATAAATACTTCATACTTTTTTACCGTTAAATCAAATTTTTTTGTGATTTTGAGTATTAATAAAGAATAAATGAACGACTTAGAGTATTACATGTTATGTTTTATGATAGTTATCGGCGATGGGATATAGTAAACATTATGATATATATGTCTCCAAATGACATAGTAACACTTTTTGGAAATGCAAATCAAATGATGAAGATACTAAAAGAGACGAATAACTTAGCATGTTTTAAGATCAGTTTTGAATGTACTTTCACTTTAATTATATCTCGGTCGCCAGTTTTTCCAACTTTTTATTGTATAGCAGTACGAAATTTAGGTAATTTTCACCTAAATCGTTCATTAACTCGCTCTGTATATAAGATACGTGTTTACTTTTTTCTGCAAAAGGGTGTGATTTTATAAGATGCAAATATTTGCAGAACATTATTTTTCCCTAAATCACATAGTTTTGAAGCTACAGTGAAAACTCCGATTTTTGGGGTTCCGTCATGAAAGACGCCTAATATCTCAAAAACTGTGATACTTAGAGGAATAATGTTCTCAGCGAAAAGCTTCATAATAAGATTATCTAAAACTTTCTAGAACATACTATAGCTCTATAACGTCAAATTAGAAAGTTAAATTTTGCAGCGCCACCTGTGTTTGAGTTCCGAACTAATACTAACCACCAGTCCTTGCGTCTATTGATATACATAAATTTTTTCGAAGACGCCATATTGAAAAAAACACTATGAAAAGAGTTATTGAAAAAGTTCACGATTCCAGAGCAATCAAACCATTGTGCACTGTGCTCTCCCTGCTAAAGACGGATGGGTCTCATTATACAATAGAACAAATTCCTACCTCCTAAAACCATCACAGACCAAATTTGGTTCCATTTGCTTGATTGGTTCTAGAGTTATGAGGAAATTTGTATGTCATTTGTATGGGAGCCCCTCCTCTTCGAATTAGAGGGGGTCTCAGTTCACCGTAGAAGAACATCTTACCTCCAAAAACTCCTACATGTCAAATTTGGTTACATTTGCTTGATTAGTACTCGAGTTATGAGGAAATTTGTATATTATTTGTATGAGAGCCCGCCCTTCTAACGAGGGGAGGGGCCTCAATTTACCATACATTCCAAATTTGGTTCCATTTGCTTGATTAGTTCTCGAGTTTTGAGGAAATTTGTTTCTCATTTGTATGGGAGCCTCTCTCTCTTAGAAGGGGAAGAGGTTTCAGTACACCGTAGAAAAAAATCCTGCCTTCTGAAACCCCCATATGCCAAATTTGGTGCCATTTGCTTGATTAGTTGTCGAGTTTTGGGGAAATTTGTGTTCCATTTGTATAGGAATCCCCCCTCTAACACCCTTCTTAAAATTGCTATCTCACGCCCCTATAAAATTGCTGGTCATTTTATCTGTCCAACGCCATATAAATTGTTCAGTTTCGTTCAGCAGTTTAGTAGTTATGAGCATTTGAAATCTTTCATTCAAACGTTAAACTTCTATCTTCGTTTTCACAAAGTGCTACCCAGTCCCAGTATAGTAAACAAAGACGTAGTCCTACGTCAAAAAAAATATTACGTTACCTCTTGCTCAGCAGCTTTGGCAATACCGTGTACCCCCGCTGGAATGACCTTCTTTAATCTGAACATTTTTAATCTGTACCCCGGTAATATGAATATGTATAGATATAGTTTATTCGGCAAAGTTGTAAATAATGTAAAAACAAGCAACTTTGCAGAAGAAATAGAATTTCTATCTTTATCGAGTGTTGAACTATAGGGCATATTCGTTAGAACTTCTTTAAAAATTGGTTTTTCATACGTAACTTTTCTTAGTTGCATTTTACAAGAATACAATGTTCTAGGCAATTATCAATGCACTCAAAATACACGTTTTTGCAGAAGACTGCGAATCTCTTGGACGTTTCTCTTGGAGGCAAATAACTTTACTAAAGAAATAACATTTCTATCTCTCTCGAGTGCGGAGCAATAGAGCATTTTTCTAGGAAATTCTTGTAAAATTAGTTTTTCATGCTTAGCTAATGTTGGTTGCATTTTACAAGAATATATGGTTCTAGGCGATTATTGAAGAACTCATAATACACGTTTTTGCAGAAGATTGCAAATCTCTAGGTCCTTTCCTTACAAAGTTATCGTTTTTGGCAAGCAAGGAAGCAACATTATTATTATGGTGTATATTTTTTTTTCTCATTTTACGCTATTTTGGATACATATGGGTCAATATGGTGTTAAAAGTTTTCTTAATATTCATGAAAACTCATGTAAAATATATTTCTCCAATATTCAAAACCTGTGCTTACGTGATCTTACTTGCCATCTGACAGCGAATCGAAGATAGCAGAATAAAGCCTAGGTGCTATATTCTGTTTATGGATCTGAGCTTCTGTTTTTATTCGACAGACATCGCAGTCAGGAGTTAAAGTACGTACAAGATAATAGCGTAGGCAGGGCTGTGGTTCGACCCAACAGATAAATCCTACTCTTATTTGAATGTAACAAAATTTCAAAGCTAAATTATTGAGTTTATTTAGCCAAGTGATTAACTAGAGTACATTTCTTCAGTTTTAACATCAAAGGAATGACTTTTTGTAACAATGTAACAACTGAATACATTATTGTACGCAAAGGATCGATTGAATCATTCGCCATACAAATATAGCAGCAAAACAAAGTTTATTTTCTCATAAAAAGTTCGTCTGCTATTTTAATGCTCCATAGCTGGAGGAGCTAAACTTACAACTTTTCGCAACTGACGGTTTGTATTGTCCGAAGCACCACCCAATAAACAGTTCTCATTAAACTTCATACTTTAAACAAAAAAGTGAAACATAGTTTTCATTGTTGTTTGATTCCCTGTTTCTATAATAATTCTAAGCATCCCTGTGCTAACATAAACCTTTATGATTCTTGCTACTCTACAATTCATTCAAACAAGCTTGAACTTTATATTATTGCATGATAAGATTCCTCACTGAGAAGTCAGTTGGTGTTGCTGTATATAGTCGCCCAAAATTTCGCTGAAATTCATCAAATTTATTTAAAATGTTTATTCTACCCTTTAAACCATAAAATTTGCTTATGACAATGAAGGTTACTAGGAGACTGCATCTATTCGTATTGGTATAATTGCTATTAGCTACTGGTAACCCTTTTTCCGAGAACGGGATATTTTTTGTGCCTAATGTATTATGTAGGCAGTGGAGGGATGGCAAACCACACCGTCATTCGATTGTTGGTCGAAATTGAGAAGTTCGAGTGGCCCACCAGCTAGCTCTTTGACCTTCGCCATTCCACCAGGCAGACAGTGAAGCACCACTGAAGCGAAACTGGGTTCTCTCAGGTCTGAGACGGTTTTCCCCCCTTCCATGGAATTTCATTGCTATGCACGATTCCTGGCAAAGTTGAAACAAAAGTAATCGAGTGAAATGGAAATTTTTAGGCTCACCGCTCACCCCCCCCCCCCCTCCCCCCATACATGCCCTGTCGGCTCCGTAACGTGCAGTAAAGACGACGTTATAAACCAATCTGCAGAAGAGCCTACCCCACGCATACCAGAGTCCACCGAAGAGCTGCTCGGTGCTCGCGTCGTCAAGCTCAGAGAAACAATTTAAAAGAACATTAAATTCAAATTTATTTCCTGCCTTTTTGTGTAGCGCGATATTCGTTCCTGGGACGAGCTTTTCATTCAATGTTTTCATTTGGTTGGAACTGGAGAAGCTCAGGGTAGGATGATAAAATAAAACTATTAAAGATAGCTGATGGCAATACTGCAATACTAAGCTTACTGCTCCCTCGATACGGACTCGAATAGACTTGTTAGAGTGAACTATTTTTTTGTTGTTGGTTTATAGAGCTTTCGAAGATACGCTGGCTAGTGAATGGAGCACATAGGGCTAGGCATTCATTTGATTTTCCGACAAGGCCCTAACTGATTGAATTTGTGGCTACGGATATCGATTGCTTTCCTGCGGTTGTTTGTGCGGAATAAAAATTAAAAACTGGCTTCGGTTCAAATTTTACAGGACAAAAATGAACCTTCATTAATGACCGCACTGAAAGTGAGAAATCGCGTGATGGTAAACATATTCTTCCACTGCGATCCTGGTTTTACTAGCTGACAGTCTAGCATTTGAAAGATAGCCACTGCAATAAAGTCAATTAACAATGTTGAACGTCAATCATGGACTTCGTTATTTATTAAAATGCAATAGAAGAGAACCAGTTGAAATTGTCAGGCAGCCATTGAAACTCAATTCACGTGACCAATTAATAAACGGAAGTCAATAACAATCATAGTATAATCTAGTTTACATCAACATTCTTGACTTATTTATAGTGCGCGTTTCATATAAGATCCGCAAAAGACTGTCATCAACTCAGTCAAATTCGGAAACTGAAAAATGCATACCTTTATGTATTTGTTAGTGTGGTTTTTATAGTTAGAGAGAGTCTTTTAAAAACTTTATCTGTAGTGAGCTACTCACGGCCACTCGTATTATTTTTACATTTGCTTTTGTGGTTTCTTAGGTTTTTAAGAGAAAATCTACAATCTATTATCTTCATTGAAATGGAGACGTTCAAAGGCCCACCAGTAGAACTATTTCTTTATTGTAATTCTTTGAATCACCTTAATGTTGAAGTTAAAAGTTTAAAAATTCAATCACAAATTTTTAAATAGTGCCTCAAGCTAGTTAATTTTTCATTAATTTACTGCAAGTTTCGACTTTTGGCCAAGTTTTCTGTGATAATAAATCGTAACGGGCCCAAGTTGCTACCCTATGCTGCACGACCATCGTCATCGTCATAAAAAAATAAAATCAGAGGGGTTGTGCACAAGATACGACCGCAAAGGTGACGTAGGACTACGTAAGTCTCTTTGTGGCGATAGTAGGATGTATTCATGCATGTAATAATACGATTTTTAATGTATACAAGCTACATACGTAACGTTTATCACAGTAGTAACATTGCATACATTCAATCCTCAATCGATTTTGGAGTTATATCCATGAATTGATTGAATCTATTTTATCAAAAACGAATCCAAGTCACACTAAACCAAACAGTAAATAAATTTTCATGATCTGTTTCTACGTTGAATAGTGCTTTTCCTCTGGTAATCGGTAGACGGTACGTGCGACTTTTCAAAAAGTTGAAAATTTTGTGCAACTTTTATGCGGCTTACAAAGGAACATTGATAATAAAGCATTTACAGCCTGCAGACGTTTTGGAAGTCGCAGTAAATGTCGCCCGTGACCAGAAAACTTATTTCCGTCATTTGTAGGTCGTCCGCAATGACGAAAAATTCAACTTTTCCCTCGTTGCCTGTGTTATTATAGTATTAACTAGGCAAGAAAATATAATAAACTCTTCAATCGTTCTGTGGCCCTCAAAAGGACCGATTGTTTGATTATCATAATTCCAGTTTGCAATAAACTTGCACTAACGCACTTAACGTAATTCTCTGCTCGGTAAATTGGAATACCGATAACGGCAAACCAGGCACGGCTTGTTGCAACGGACTAACCGGAAAACCTCAGCAGCTATGCAATCGACGAAGCCGTTCGTGTATGGTTCGGAGTCACGATGAAATACCACTTCAAGCGGCCAGCTGCAAGTGACATGAGATGTCTGGTCGTTTTGTTGTCGCGAGCAGCATATTTCCTGCCAATTCCAGAACTTCAGTAGCCAGATATTCCATCTCGGCAGCGAAACGAGTGTTCCAGCTCCAACACACGCTCAGCATACTTTCCTTTCCTCAGCAGCCGATGAATACGACCGACCGGGAACTGCAGACGTGCACGACTGCGTCACCGCTCGTATTACCGTTGGTGGTACATCTTAATAAGGAATTTTCAAGCCAATTAGCAATCAACGAGAAAGGGTAGGATTCCATTTAATTCTCTTGTAACATTGTTATAGTAGAATTAAATGGAACTTTTCATCAACTTTCTCGGTGCATCCTGAATTGTAACAAGACTTGTTCGATAATAATTGGAAATTATTCCAACCAATCACAAAGCGACAATTTCTAGTACGACCAAGTTAGAGTTATTTTCAATTTTTCAATGACGCGCATTGAAAATCAATAGTTTTCTATATTTTCAATATTTTCCAAATCGATTTTCCGATCAATTGGTGTAAACATCGTGGAAATCTATTGAAAATAGACTGAATTATAAGCCGAAGTGTGAAAACGCCGTTCTACTTTTGAGGACGTCATTTCCAACAACCAATCACAAAGCGAGAATTTTGGTAAAACATAGGTTCATTTTTTTTCAATTTTTCAAAAGTTCAACATCAAGAATCCATACTTTTCTTCATTTGGGTCAATTCTTAGAAGATTTTCCGATCGATTGGTGTAAGAATATTGAAAATCGATCGAAAACCCGCTGAGATGCTAGCGCTCAAAACCTATCATTTTTCGTGACGCTCGAATTTTTCGATTTTTTGGAATGACACCCTATCTCAAAACTTTCCGTAAGACGTAGTCCTACGTCAAAAGCTGAAATTGAACCTTTCTGATATTGGCACAATTTTGATTCAAGACTCATTTTTAAAAAAGGCGTATTTATTTTCAAGGAAGCTATGTTTGAAAAATCTTATCTCGAAAACTGTCGGTTGCTGCAAAATTATGTACAGGGATGAGTTGTACAAAATTGATTTTGAGGTAAAACTCTCTCTGGAGCATAGGAGTAAAGCTGCCGGAGTAGTTCAGGCGAATTCACTTCCCTTGTGATGATCTTAGCAGCAAAGAGAGCTTGTGCAATGAATCTTGTCCGTTCTTAGGGGATCAATTCCAAGTAGCCTGCAGTGATCAATGAGAAAGGCAGGTCGATAGCATCACACTATGGTAACCAACGAAGTGCGTAGCGAACACACTTTTTTGTACTCTCTGATCCTTACAGTCCAACACGCTTGCTACAGACACCAACCCACACTAGTAAACTCAAGAGCTGAGTGGTCTAGCGAGCAATACAACGCTCGTAAGCTTAGCGGGTCGCGAGTCTTCGGAGATTCTTGAATATAAAGTCATGTTGTCTGTTAGATTTCGTCAGAATATCGTTGTAGTGAGGTTTGAAAGTCAGCTCGCAGTCAAATGTAACTCCTAAATCTCTAATTTGATAAACCAGTTCAAGCCTGTGTTCAGTAATTGAATAAGCAAACATGATCGCTTTCTGTCTGCGATGAAAGGTGCATTTGTTGATACTAAATACCGGTAGCATCAACTCTGCTTACGATCTACACGTAGTTGCAAGTAGTCACAATCATCAGTACTGTTGATGATGTTATATATTTTGACATCGTCGGCGAAAAACAAGCGGCATTCAGATGGCGGTTTGATAGAAAATTCGTCGATAAATAGCGAGAACAAAAGAGACCCAAGATTGCTACCCTGGGGAACGCCCGAAACATCTCTAAACCCATCAGAGCAAGAAGCTCCGATCTTAACGCAAAGCGATAGATTTATCAAGTACGATTAGTAAACTTAAAGTTTCCCTAGTTTGCTTAGCAGAGTTTCGGGATCCACTGGATCAAATGCTGCCTTGAGATCAGTGTAGACAGCATCAACTTGTCCATCGTTGTCCATTGTACGAACATATAGTGATGCCAATTTGGTTAAATTTGTCGCAACAGGCTGCTTGGGATAGAATCAATGCTGAGCAGTTGCAGTGTAATTCTTAGGTGAGCAGAAAAGTGCCTAATTGATAATGATCTCAGAAACATTTGAACAGCAGCATAAGGAGGTGATGCCTTTGTAATTCCGAGCATCTCACATATCACCTTTCTTGTAAACAGAGAACATAAATGAGCATTTACACTGTTCAGGAAATTTTCTCTCTTGCATGGCCTATTACATCATTTCGTAAATGGAACAAGTAACACCTCCGAGTACAACTTTAGGATGGACGCTGGAATTCCATCGGGACCAGTAGCATATGCAAGCTTTAGATTTTGGAGTGCAGACATCACGATTTGTTCACTAATGTGAAATGGACGGATCTAAAAAGCATCATTAGGACATTTGTTGATGGCACGTCGCACGTCTTAAGTTCACAGTTGGCAACTTGCTCCCCAAGGTTAGTTAGGTTAGTCGTCCAAGGAGGCTTTGACGGCGGGTGGGCATCGGGTACAAATTCAGTTATCACGTTCAAGTTCGCTGGAAATAATCGACGGCATCGTCAATACATGTAGCAGAGTTTATTGTCTGTCAGTCAACGCGAGAGATAGCGGATCTGATCCGTCGTAATCAGCTCGGCGAAAGTGCAGTGTATCATCATTCTCGAAAGCATCCTCAAAAATGGTCGGCGTTGGGAGTGATCAAAGGCTCAATTGCTTCCGTAACGGTGCAGACGGGTGTTGCGGCTTCGTTAGTCCAGACCAAATCAAGAAATCTAGCGTTTCTGTTGGCTATACCGTATACTTGTATCATTCTTTATTCTTTGTATCAACCCATGTAGGACAAAACCGTCGATAAGTGTAGAGCTGGCTACAGATAATGTCATTAGAGAGTCGACCCGAAATGTCTCGTCATTTGACTTACACTACCGAAGCTGGAACTGATTATAGCTTCACACTGCAGAACATAATCATTGAGTTCCAAGTTGGAGACAACAGCACCGATAGTGTCCACGTGCTTATGAGTGCTGCTAATATCGTTACGACGATCCGGGGGCAAATAGATGTCACCCAAACTCACAACTCAACAAAACGTAGCGATTCTAAGACATTGCTGCTCTACAGCATTGCAAACGGGCGTTGGATCGATATATTCTGTTCCAGTGAGTGAAAAGAGCAATCAAAACACCCCCGCCACGGAGTTTTCTACTATTCGATGGGTTACGATCAGTGCGATGGACAGCAAAGCCATTACCGAACTGGCTGCGTACTGTATAAACATTCGTCCAGCCATGTTTCTGTCAACACAATAACATCGTAGCCGCACTCGCTTACAGCTAGAAAGATTGGACCTACCTTTGTCCGTAATCCTCCCACGTTCTGGTAGTAACAGCGCATGGAGTGATTATCTTCCACCTGGCTAGTTGCAACAGTTTCAATGTTCAACTCTAACGTTGAGGTATCAGTTTTGCAGCGTCCATGGAAGACAGGAGCGTTCGTGTTTAATGGCCTAGAAGCGTCAGTGGTACGATGCGGGCTTGAAAATCAATCAGTCAGGGGTCAGAAGCTCCCATAATGTTAGAGTTGGTACATTGCGGTAGCCGGCGGCATGAAGGCATTACAAAAAATCTGGGCGGACTGCTCCTACGTGGATTTTCAATAATATAATATCCACCTCAGTTTTTCCATCTGCCTGATCTGCCTGAAAGGAAGCAAAAGTTTTGCCACTTCCACAGAAGAAACACATTAACTCGATTGATAACTTGCGTCTCATAAGTCTACTGTGTGGTTTATCCAAGGTTTTGGAAAAGCTTCTGAAGCAGCAGGTGGTCACCCACGTACAACGATTCAACCTTCTTTCGGATAAGCAAGCAGGTTTTCGACAAGACCAAAGTACCAAAACAGCTCTTCTAAGAGTTTATGAGAGTTTGCGACGAGCCCGGTTCGGTATTGGCGGATAAAAAATCGCCAACCGGAGTTACCTCTACACGAGTGTTAGGCGGAGCCCAATAACTTTTGGAATTCGGATTATCAAATTTCCTAGGGTCGTATACGAACAGGGAAGGATGCACAGTGTTGTATCGGCACTATACGAAGGCAGTCCCATCTCGAGACTCGGCAGCGTGGCCCTAGTAGGCAACCTACCTAAATCAAACTACTACGACCATTCAAGCAAATACGTATCGGAATATTCAGCATTGACCAAGGCGACGAAACAAGGACGATACGCGGTGGAAAATCTCGGCTTTACCAGAACGGTGGCACTACTACGGGAACGGGCTTTGTAGAGTTGAGCAGAATGCAGGATCTTGTGATAGATTGGAAGACGATCAACGATAGAATGTGTCTATTGAGGATAAAGGGCCGTCTCTTAAATTACAGCATCATCAATGTGCACTGCCCGGACGAAGGTAGACCCAACGATAACGAAGCGTTCTACGCGAGGCTGGTGGCAATATACGACAGCTGCTCTCTACGGGACCCAAGATCGTCATCGGGAATATGAACGCCCAGGTAGGTAGAGAAAAAATGTATAGACCGGTGATAGGACCCTATAGCCTGCACACCGACAGGAACGATAACGGCTTCCCAAGACCTGGTGATCCAAAGCACCTTTGCTCCACACAAAGATATCTACAAAGCCTGGTGATCTGCAGATCACCTGACCAACGTACAAGGAACCAGATTGACCACGTTCTCATAGATGACCGGTTCTTCTCCAATAACACGAACATACGTTTTCAACGGGGTGCGGATATTGACTTTGACCATCACCTAGTAGCAGTATATGTGCGCTCAGAACTGTCAACCATATACCAGATACGTCAAAGCCTTTCTCCTCGAATGAACATTATGCAGCCAGATAGCCTGAAATCCGTGCCTTATTCCGAGGAGGTAAGTACTTCAAACCTCGAAGACGGTTGGGCCAGAATACGCTCGGCTATCGGAGAGGCCGTTTCCGCGGTACTAGCTAATGAGCCCTGGAGTATACAAAATGATTGTATTAATGGGGAATGACAAGAAGTGGTGGTGAGAAAAATCAGAGGGGTTGTGTACAAGACACGACCGCATATATAGGTGACGCAGGACGACGTAAGTCTCTTTGTAGTGATAGTAGCATGTATCCATGCTAAATGTAACATATATACATGCTAAATGCGTTGTATGTAACATTTATCAAAGTAGTAACATTGGATACGTTCAGTCCTCAAAAGATTTCAGAGTTATTTCTATGTGCATTTGGGAACAATTTAACAAAATCAAGAACTATTGCTTTCCTGGTACCTTACAGAAATTAAAGATTGTTGTTATTATCCATGGTCCCCACGTTGAAGGGATTTTACCAATTCAATCCTATTTTATCAACAGCACATCTTTTCACTACACTTCTAATGAAACGGCAAGCATGCGTATTCATACAGAGTCATATTGTAACCGAACACTACAGCTGTAGCACATTTTTCCAACACAGATTTCAAAATCGCCTAGGTTTGATTGTTTCGCAGTAAAGAATTTGCGATTTATTGGGACAACGAATTTGTGTCATTTTTTCTGGCACACTTCCCTAACACAGACATCAAATTGGACTAGGTTTAATCGCGTTCGTAAGAAATCTGTTGGCACGAGGGGGCTTTGTCACTCTCTCTGGCGTAATTCCCAAGCAAGGACATCAAAATGGTCTAGGTTGAACCGTGGTGTTAAGACATCTTGTTGAAATGAGGAAGCTTTGTCACTTGTTTTGGCTTACTTCCCAAGCACAGATATCAAATTGGTATAGGTTTAGATCATCGTATATAATCTTCCAACCAATCACGAAGCGAAAATTCTGGTAAAACACAGGTTCATTATTTTCAATTTTTCAATAGTTCAACATCAAGAATCCATACTTTTCTTTATTTGAGTCAATTTTTAGAAGATTTTCCGATCGATTGGTGAAAGAATATTGAAAATCGACCGGAACACCGCTGAGGTATTAACGCTCAAAACCTATCATTTTTCGTGACGCTCGCATTTTTCGATTTTTTGGAATGACACCCTATCCTATCTCCAAACTTGCCGTAAGACGTAGTCCTACGTCAAAAAATTATCTGAGCATTGCCACGAGGGAAAACTTGACGAGCAAGGTAAAAAACATTAAAAGAGGGACGGAGATCGGGAAGAATGAGAGCAACTATCTCAAGTTAAAGACACGCGCAAGTTTTATGAGAAGGTGAACCTAACTCATAAGGGCTACACACCGAAACCCGACCTGTGCAGGGATGGAGAAGGGGATTTCATCACAAACGAGCGCGAGATGGTCGACTGGTGGAGGTAGTTCTTCGATGAACATCTCAATGGCGAAGCGGATGCGGAATGGAAGTTAACCTAGGGGTGCCCCTGGAGGATAGTAATATCCCAGCACCTGATATCCAAGAAGTAACAGTGTCCCATCTACAACATGAGTAATCGACTCAACTGCTGCTAATATCTCAGATCCTGTTACGCAAACTATCACCGACAGTACAGGGTTTCGCTGGGAATTACCAGGCGGGCTTCATGAGGGTTCGTGCAACTGCGGACACATCTTGCGGATATGTCAGGAGTACAACGTGCCCACGCATCACATCTATATTGATTTCTATATTTATCGCGACCAGATAATGCACAAACACGGCTTTTTAGATAAATCAGAGACTGATTAGAACTAAATTGGAAGTGGAGTGATATGTTTCGTGCGCATCTCGGGATATTCTCGAATCCCTCCGAAACGCGGCGAGGGTTGAAAACTTATCTTACATGCTGTTTAGTATCACTGTAGAGGGGTGATCCGCCGAGCAAGCATTCAAAACGAGAGCCACGATTTTCACCAAGGGTAGCCAACTCCTAGGCTTTGAAGATGGTTTTGATGTCATAGCCAGGAACTTTGCAACAGCAGAGGTAATTTACGCAAGACTGAAAGCGAAATCTTGGAGAATTGGGGTAAAAATAAATGCGTCGAAGAGCAATTACGTGAACGGAAGAGGCTCAAGGAAATAATCACGTGCATCCCATGGACGGTAACCGATGACGGCGACGAACAAGAAATGTTAGATGATGTTTGAGATCACTGGTGACCGCAGACAACAACACTAGTAAAGAGATCCAGCGGTTCATTCATGCGGGAAATCTGGCCTACTTTGCTCTTCACAAAACGCTATGATCAAGAAGCATTCGTCACTGTACGAAGATGACGATGTCCAAAGTCCGTAATACACCAGTAGTTCTTTATGGGCCGTGACGCTGCTCACGGAGCACATACGCGCCCTTGCCGTGTTCGAGCGGAAGGTACTGCGAACGATATGTTGCGGAGCACAAACTGAAAACAGAGAGTGGCGGAGACGTATGAATCACAAGCTACATGCACTGCTTGAAGAGGTTCCCATCATAGGCTTGGCGAAAATTAGTATGCTACGGTGAGCCGGACACGTCGTAAATAAACCAGACGACAGCGCGACGAAAACAGTTCTCTTCAACAAGTCTATCGGCATCTGGAACTGGAGGGGGGGCTCAACGTGTAAGACGGCTGGAGCAGGTCGAAAGTAATTTGCGACATCTGATATCTGAAGAAAAAGTTTAATTTTTTAGTCTAAATAGATAATGTTTAGTTTTTAGTCTAAATAGATAATGACTACAACTTGTCTCCCTTTTTTGAGTTGCGGGCACATTAAGAACTATATTCACTTCGATATCAAATTTCAAATATAGAGGTAAGTAGTCAATAGTGAGACGACGGGAATAACTACGCCGTCAAAATAACAGTGAGCAAATAGATTATTGTTTATCATGCATTCTACTAGAACAATCATCAAAAATCTAAAAGTCAAGTTCATTTTTGAGTTTTGTATTATTAAATATAACAGTATACAACATCAACTTATGACTTACTAGCAACACGCTAGTCGAATCAAACAACAACTCAAGATTTCTGTTCGAAAGAAGGTATTCGGATCAATAACAGAAAAACAGGTGCATCGTGGGTAAGAAAAGTTAATTAATGACGGACTACCGTTTCTTCGGGCTATACATACAAAATAACCTTTTTACTGGTAATTTATTAGCGCAGGGTTTTCTGCCTACACGCCGAACCATATCCGGTATTTTGATTTTTTACAGTGAAACCTAATTTAATCCACCTAAGAGTTTAAGAGAACCTCTGTCATAACTGAAGAATAGCTTACATTTTAATAGATGGCACTCAATACTTTCTCGGACTGCCTCTCTTAGTATTTTGTTCGAATTAACTAAATAATTTTTTCAGCACCTAATGAAAATTTTTATCCTCTGCTAAAAGCAAAGCAAAGCCTAGGTCACAGACCTAGGTGCTACATTCCCTTATCGAAACTTGACCTTTTGTTTTGATACGACAGACTTCGCAGCAAGCTGTTAGAGTACAGGACGATTGCAGGGACAGTTGCTACGATCCTATTGATTCTAACAGCCTTTCCCAGTCGAGATTCGAACATACGACAACTGGCTTATTAGGCCAGCGTCATGCCTCTAGGCCAACTGGGAGGCGACTAAGATTGTCCAAATCGATGAAATCCTACAAGTTTAAAAGAAAACGGTGTCTAAAATGAGAATTGCGTGAACTGAGATGAACAGTACATGTGACCCGATTTTCCGGACAAATCGGTTTAAATTTTTTTGGTAAATTTTCA
Source organism: Sabethes cyaneus (assembly GCF_943734655.1). Lineage (NCBI taxonomy): Eukaryota > Metazoa > Arthropoda > Insecta > Diptera > Culicidae > Sabethes > Sabethes cyaneus. Next base: position 58,454,810 of record NC_071353.1, on the reverse strand, counting down.
TACTTTTGTTGTACAAAAGTAAAATTATGAAAAAATATTAATTAAATCGATTTTGCTGGAAAAAATTGAACGAAAGGAAAGGTTGTCAGAGAAAAATGATTGTCTGCCACTGAATCGGGTTGGGATCGACAATGGATCCATTCAATTTATTCGGACATTTAAGATAAAACAGATGATATATTGAACAGAATCTCCGCATGTTATTGCGATAATGAACAGCTAGCTTCCCGTGCAGCAAATTGGGAAGTATGTTCTTAATTTTTCGATGTTTCCATGGCAAACATTTCCGCCATGGAAATGGAATATTTTCGACGAACCTGTTAAGCATTTCCGTATTACATGAGCTGTGTCCTCATTAACGCATCGGTTAACCTTATTTATTTGAAAGAGGTCAAGCGCCACAATCGAAATGAATTTTGCAAATCCTGAAACTACCCCAAACTCACAGTTTTATCATCATTTGAAAAAGTTATCGTATGCTAATTAAAAATGTTTGCAGACATTTTATCCCTTTCCGGTAAGCTCTGAAGCACTACTGGAGCTCAGCCGAATAAACCATTTTTTTGTTAAATTTTTTGGTTGGCGTGTACTAACGAAAGGTACATTTGAAATTATCTGATGTTTTACCTCTCGAAAAACTCTCCGTCTGCATTCGCTAATGGAGTGGTCAGCTCATCCCTGGAATTTCAATTGAAAGGCCGAACCCATATTTCGCTGCTACCCTATCCGACCCGTGGCACCGACCGGTTCGCGTAATGGGCTTTTCGCTGTACGCATTGAAATGCATCCGGTTCGAGATCAATTATAGTTCATTATCTGCTTGATTAACTTTAGGGTCAGCTCTAGAGTGCATTTCGCGAAACCCATAAAAACCGTGAATGGGTTAGATATCCGGTTGGGATGGAAGACTGGATAAACCGTTTAATGGTGGGGCTGTAATTAGCCTTGCTGCCGTGTATTTTCCATTTTTGAAATAATAAGCATTAGAGACGAAACAACAGGTCAAACTTTTGTGCTTTTTCGTTTGATTAATGAGGATATTGTTTCGTGAACATGAAACGCACTGAAATGGTTTAGCGGGCCTGTTCTGCTATTTAAATTTAAAATAGTGTCAGATGAAAATACTCGTCGTCGGTAATTAATTTCGTGTAAAATTGGTTGAAATATTTTGGTTTACCTTGTAGCGCTATACAACAGGTTTGATTTGCTCATTTCGCCTTTGTTTCCCTCATTTGTCTGGCTGCACCGCCTCAGGTAAGTAGAATTTGAAAAAATAAAAAAAATCAGAGGGGTTGTGCACAAGACACGACCGCATAGGTGACGTAGGACTACGTAAGTCTCTTTGTAGCGATAGTAGGACGTAGTATCAAAGTAGTAACATTGCATACATCCAATCCTCAACCGATTTTGGAGTTATATCCATGAATTGATTGAATCTATTTTATCAAAAACGAAACCAAGTCACACTAAACCAAACAGTAAATAAATTTTCATGATCTGTTTCTACGTTGAATAGTGCTTTTCCTCTCGTAATCGGTAGACGGTACGTGCGACTTTTCAAAAAGTTGAAAATTTTGCGCAACTTTTATGCGGCTTACAAAAGAACACTGATAATAAAGCATTTACAACCTACAGACGTTTTGGAAGTCGCAGTAAATGTCGCCCGTGACCAGAAAACTCTCACCGTCATTTGTTGAACGTCCGCAATGGCGAAAAATTCAACTTTTCTCTCGTTGCCTGTGTTATTATAGTATTAACTGGGCAAGAAAATATAATAAACTCTTCAATCGTTGTGTGGCCCTTAAAAGGACCGATTGCTTGATTATCATAACTCCAGCTTGCAATAAACTTGCACTAACGCACTTAACGTAATTCTCTGCTCGGTAAATTGGAATACCGATAACGGCAAACCAGGCACGGCTTGTTGCAACGGACCAACCGGAAAACCTCAGCAGCTATGCGATCGACGAAGCCGTTCGTGTATGTTCCGGAGTCACGATGAAATACCACTCCTAGTGGCCAGCTGCAAGTGACGTGAGATGATTCTGGTCGTTTTGTTATCGCGAGCACCATATTTCCTGCCAATTCCAGAGCTTCAGCAGCCAGATATTCTATCTCGGCAGCGAAACGAGTGTTCCAGCTCCAACACACGCTCAGCATACTTTCCTTTCCTCAGCAGGCGATGAATACGACCGACCGGGAACTGTAGACGCGCACGACTGCGTCACCGCTCGTATTACCGTTGGTGGTACATCTCAATAAGGAATTTTCAAGCCAATTAGCAATCAGCGAGAAAGGGTAGGATTCCATTTAAATCTCTTGTAACATTGTTATAGTAGAATTAAATGGAACTTTTCATCAACTTTCTCGGTGCGTCCTGAATTGTAACAAGACTTGTTCGATAATAATTGGAAATTATTCCAACCAATCACTAAGCGACAATTTCTAGTACGACCAAGTGAGAGTTATTTTCAATTTTTCAATAGTTCAACATCAAGAATCCATACTTTTCTTCATTTGGGTCAATTCTTAGAAGATTTTCCGATCGATTGGTGTAAGAATATTGAAAATCGATAGGAAAACCGCTGAGCTATTAGCGCTCAAAACCTACCATTTTTCGTAACGCAGGCATTTTTCGATTTTTTGGAATGACACCCTATCTCAAAACTTGCCGTTAGACGTAGTCCTACGTCCCAAGTAGCACTTGTAACTAATTATACAAATAAAAAAATGAAAAAGGTTACACAACAGTTACATTTAGGACGCTTGTAACGAATTAGGTTACATAAAATTGAAAACAGTTACTTTTTAGTTAGGTGGTGACAAAAATCATAAAAAGTTAGCAGATAGTTACCAAATGACAAAATCGAAACCTTTTTTTCGAACTGTCATCAACTTGTTCGTCGCAAAACAGTTAATTTTCAGTTACGAGCAGTTACAAACGCAAAAAAGTTAGCTAGTAACATTTTCGTAACAATTCGTTCACTGTACCTTGTAAACACGACGGATTGAGCAAAAAATAATTTGATTCGCCTCCAAAGTTGTACTTATAAGTTTCTATAAACAAATAACAAAAAAAAGTTTGCACAACAATGAAATGAATTATGATACCTGTAACGAGTTAGGTCACATAAAATTAAAAATTATTCCATTTTAGTTTTGTGATGACCAAAATCTCAAAAAGTTACCAAGTAGTTACCAAATGACACAAATGAAACCATTATTCATGCTGTCAACTTAGTGGTCGCAAAACAGTTAATTTTCCGTTACGAGCAGTTACGAAGTCGAAAAAAGTTAGCTAGTAACATTTTCGCAACAACTGGTCCACTGTACCTTGTAAACGCGTAGATCTCGAAAATTTTACTCATAGTAAAGATAAGCCATTGGTACACGGGTTGCAAAATGCTCTTGAAAATGCGTTTGCTTACTCGATTGATATACGGAATCTTCTCCGGAGACACTGTTATTAAATTATCAATTTTGTTTACCCTCAAACGTCAAAACGTTCAAGTTACATTGAAAGAAACCGGCAATGTAAAAAGGTTACTGTGTAACTTAAAACTGATATAAGAAATATTTTAGTTACCAGGTGACGACAACAGATCTGATATTGGTTACCGTAACCAATAGCGTAACCAGATGCAAAGTTTAGGTTACATACAATTAGAATGTAACTGAAATGTAACCTTGTATGATTAACTAAAGGCAAAATGGCTATGAATTTTTCTAAGTTTCAAAAATTACTTTTGTTGAATTTCAATTTATTTTTGAATGATTTCTGGCAAAGAATTAATTAAAAAAATCAGAAAAAAATTAAAATCTTAATATTTTTGTAAAATTTGTTTTGCAAAAAATAAATTTATTAAAGTAGTAAGTAATGAAAAGCTAGATTAAATTAGGGCGCGTAAATATTTTAAAGCTAGAATCATAGGTTTCACCATAAATTTGAAACTGCATTAAAATTTGTCTTGAGATAACGGGCGAAATTAATACGCTCTTCTATATTCATCAGTTAAGTTTACTGCTTGACGTTGATAGCCATAGATTGAAATAAATCTTCTTGCATTCAAGCAATATTGTAACCTGCTGCATTGTTTTCGCCATGCAATAATAGTTTCAAGATAACTAATTTGCCACCAATTGAAAATCATTTTATAGTTAAAGTGTAACTTCAATAGTAACCATTTTGTAACCATACATGTTACATATTGGTTATTGAGTAACTGTTAATGTAACCATATTTAGTTACATAAGTTGCGGCTACACAAAGGTTATATTTTAAGTTACTGTAACCCAAATTTTACATTTAAATTTGTCGCATATCAGCCGCTGCGACTTAATTGTGACAACGTGTGCTACTTGGGGTCAATGTGTATGGGACAATTCTCGCGTAACTTTTCCGAAGGACCTAAGTAACATTGAGAGACTCTCTTTGGTCTTCCTCTCTTCCGATTTTTACGGCGACATAAATGCATTTCAACAAAAGTTTTCTTTACGATTAGGTAGGTAGTGACACCAGCAACCGATTTATGCAAGGCTGATGTTTTAAAGTGCATTTGCAGCACCGTGGCAACTGAAAGAGAAGAGGCACAAAGAGAATCTCTTATTGTTACTTAGGTCCTTTTGAAAAGTTACGCGAGAATTGCAGAGCAATGATATTTCTAATCAAAGCATTCGCGTTGACGAACGTAATCTGCTGCCACTATCTGCGTATGGACCGCGAAGAAATTAGAAGGTAAAACAAAATCTTTACTAACCCATACTGACAATCGCGCTCACCAACTGTTACCAGTGGCTTGTTTCGTGAGCAGACTATGCAGGAAGGCGCTGTGAATCAGACCATGCCCGCTGCCATGTGGCCATCGAGGCCGATCTTGTGGTACTCTGCATGCCTCTAGTTCCACGTTGTTTGAAACACTCTACGTTCTCGCTGATGATGACCCACTAAGACGCATATTGCGTCAAGTGAAATTGTGTGATACGCACTCGCCACTCCTCAGCACATGAGACGATAGGTACTTTCCACCTTACCTGGGTAGCTTTTGGTTCCTAACGCCGATGATCACACCGGCCCGCCATACCTAAGTATGGACTGGACCACGTTGACTAATAGTCTTCGCTTGCTGTCATATACTGCAGAGCTATTAGACATCATATGAGACAATGCCGAAATAGCTGTGGAAGCCTTCTTGCAGGTATAGTCGTCGTGGCTCCCGAACTTGAGCTTGTCGTCGACCATGACTCCCAGGAGCTTTAAGGACCGCGTTGACGAAATAGTGCAGTCCCCGACGCTGATCCTTGCTTGCTGCACCAATTCGCGGTTGTTCACTACGATATCCTCCGTTTTGTGATGCGCTAGATCCAGTTTCCTGCAGCGCATCTAATTTTCAACAATGTTTATAAGAGTGGGCAGCCGTTAACTCAACCTCTCTGATAGATTCACCATAGACTTCTAAGGTGATGTTGTCCGCGAAGCTGACAATCACAACCCCTACTGAGAACTTTAGCTTCAACACCTCATCATACCTGACGTTCCACAACACCGGCCCCAGTATAGAACCTTGCGGAAACCCTGCGGTGATTGGAACGCACTTCTGACCCTCTTCCGTGTTGTAGCATGGCACACGATTCTGGAAATAATTTTCCAGAATCCTGTACAGCGACACCAGCACTTAGACGTTCCGAAGCGAGTTGGCTATGGAATCCCAGCTAGCGCTATTGAACGCATTTCTCACGTCGAGCGTGACAACTGCGCAATAGCGGATACTCGTCCTCTTGCGCTGGATTGCCACCTCTGCTGTCTTAGTGACAGATAAGATGGCATCCACCGTAGATGCCTCAGTGTACTGTACGAGTCTGTTAAGGATACTAAGGTTTTGGAGAGGAACTTTGCTGGCAGTATCGATCAGACGACCGATATGACGAGGGGACACCCGGAAGTTTTCCCGGCTTCGGCAATAGGACCAGTTTCTGTCGCTTCCATCTGTCCGGGAAGTGGCCATCTTCCAGGCCTCATTACTGCCCCGAATAATTCGGGCCATCTTTCAGGCATCTACTCATTACTGCCCCGAATAATTCGGAAACCTTCAAAATAACCGCTTCAATGGCCAAATTCGAGATTCCGTGTGATCCCGGTGCTTTGCTCACCTTTAGGGATATAGCGATCTCAATGAGTTCCTTGTTCGTAACCGCCGCTTCCTTCCCGACCTCTAAACCGCCATCGCCCACGTTACTTTGGATGTTCGGCAGGAAGGCCGATCATCTTACGCTTTGGTTTGAGACACTGGAACATAGGCCGTGGGACGGCTCAGCGGCCTGAGGCCAGGGTCTTGACTAGTGGCGCGGAAAGAGGCCCTCGATGATCCGCTCCAGCATCTCTGGCAATCGTTCTGCGGACAAGGATCAAGCCCTTGGGTTTTGCCATTACGACCCTCACTTCGTCCCACGGGTTCGTTTGGCACTAGCACATAACCTTTCAAATCAGGCTCGTTTACTAGCCTTTATTCCACTGTTAAGCGCTGCGCGTGCAGCAACAAGTGATACTCGACATTTAGCCCGGCATTTTCCCGAACGAGCTCTTTGCATAATTCTCCTCGCACGAAAGCGCGCTCCGCGGAGTTCCACAATTTCATCTGTCCATCAGAAAGCCGGTGACCTCCCATACCTAGGTCGGCCTTTCCTAGGCATGGTAGCGTCACAGGTTCACGACAGTACCTCAACCAAATGATCAGCGTTCGGATCGGGCATACCACGATCACTGCACTCTCTGCGGACCGCTTTCACAAATACTTCGGGATCGAAGCATGATGTCTTCCATCCACGGGTGGTTGGAGTGTTGGCTCTACTCGCCCCCTGCCGCCTCGTTATCTGACCGACACCATAGTGGACCGCCTGATGGTCACTGTGAGTGTGTAGGTAGCAGATTGCATGCATACACCGCACCACGCACTGTATATTTGCCGTACGCTTTCAACAGTGGAGTAAGCGTCGGTCGTTATGTTTTTCACACTCGCTCTCGTAAGAGTGATCATCGTTTGCTTCTTGCTCAATTTGCAACATTTACTGAGAGCATTTAAAATAATTAGCAAATATTGGAGACGTAAATGCAGTGCATTAAGTGTCTGAAGGTATTTTCGATATTAAATAGGGAGATCAGTTACCTGCGTCGTGAATTGGTGGTCCAAAACCAACAGTTGAATGTTCCGATCCGCCGACAGCATCCTCTACACAGACAATCGACATTTTCTGCCCCCCAAATTGCATCCGTCCGAATGAACCGCTTGGCAGCATCTTTAAGAGGCAAACAATTCCTACCGTTTGCCGTACGTGCGCCCTCTGAATTAGCTGGTTGGCTACACTGATAGAAATTTAATCTCCAAAACGAGCAAAATGACTCATGATTCCAGGTTTCTAGCTTATGGTTTATGAAAATACACCATGAATAATAGTCATGATATCACGAGCTTCTTGCAGTACAACACAACGCAAAATCATGAACTATTAGTCATGATTTTGTGCTGTCTGATATGGCAGTTCAGTCATGTTTTGACAGGAATTCGCATTTCATGATTTCATGATTTCATTCATGGCATCTGAATCAAATTTCTTTCCGTGTACATTTTCTATTCTCATTCACTATTGTTAAACGTTTCAACCTAGTAGTGCAAGATCCCTACCCTATGAACAGATTTAGTGACGTTCCGCGTACACAAGAAGGGTGATAAACGCAACATTGAACACTTTCAAGGGATTACATCGATGTGCTCCAGCTGTAAAGCGCTCGAGATAATCGTGAACGATGCTTTCTTCATCAGCTAGCAAAAGTACACTTCTTCAGATCAGTATGATGTTCTACCAAAACGTTCAAACAGTCACTACGAATCTCGATGATTTTTATCTTGTTCTGTCTGCGTAACATGAATGAAGCAGTATTTGATTATTTGCAAATTGATGCAGTGTACACGGACCTAAAAGCAGCGTTTGATCGGATGGGTCACGGTATCCTCCTTGCAAGGCTTGAGAAGGTGGGAGTTTCCGTACCAGACACACCGTAGGTTGAGTGTTGAGATCAGGAAGAACCTTGGACCACTGCTTATTTCTCTTTTTGTTTTTGAGTTCGTTGGTTTTGGGCAAATTCGCACGTAATTTTAGCTAAGCTACACCGCAAACCGAAACAAAACCGTTTAATTGTTCTTGTTATAAATATATAATATTTTAGCCATACACCAAACAAACATTCGCATGTCTTTAGTGCATCATTTTTGTTCATTTCATCGGTCTCGTGTGTTTCCTTTGGCAGACCGAAAGCTTCAAGAGGAGTGAGGTACTCTATTTTTTTATTAGATTCACGTTCAAGGAATATGAATGCTGGGGCTGATTAGGCTCTCAACTAAAGACTGTTAAAACGGCGGCAATGCTTGCTGGTAGGCCAACCCCGTTCTAGTGTTTCAGCTCTAGGGGTAAATAAATCGCAGCCTCGCCTAGTAGCTGGCTGAAACTGACACTGATACAACACTAAAATTTATTTAATTCAACCCAGTCAGCAGTTACAGCGAATAGCCTGCGAACGATTATTAGAAAGTACAAAACAAACGCAATGCACAATCCTGTTTCATGCCAGGCTCATTGCGCTTCCAACTCATTTGAACTTGGTCGTTCAGTGAATAAATAAACTTTTCCGGCACTGACTGGTACACCATCATTCTTCGTCTGCTGCTTTATCCGCTGTACCCCACATCCCGCTAGCCACGACAGTTCCATTTTCTGGTTGCCATGCATCTGTTTTTGACAGCAACACCGTAATTACATATTCCTGCGAAATATTTGCTATGTGCAAATCTACATATTTTATCAACGCCCACCCGTCCTAGATTCATGAGACACAGCAAACGAAGTGGCCGCTCCTTCAGCGTCGTTTCGCTACACTATGTACTAACTGGCGGAGCATCCGAATGAGTGATTCGTTTTCGCATTTTTTATTCTATAAATTTATGCAGCTTCGCTTCCCGAAAGTGAGGGCAAAAAATAAACTGGGCCATTCTGTATTCGCACGAATCCGCGAATGTCTGGCACAGAGCTTGTGCTGAAGGTCCCGGATAAGATATGAGATTAAGAAATTCACTAACAAGCGCTGTGCTAGAATAAATCTCAGTTTCTGTTGCGTGATAAAAAGGAACTTTCTCAAGTAGAAGTCGGGGGCCCTGCAAAGGATAGTGTGTACCGAGTGAGAAAGGAAAGAGGAAGCTGTAGATAATATTCTCACAGTCACGACAGATCTGACGATTTGCGAGTTGGAAAAGAACGTGGCGGCGTGGCGCCGCCGCCAGGAGCTGCAAGGAGCAAGTTAAATTTTGTTGAGCTTTTACGGCTTTTGATCGCGCGGCAAGAAAGGAATAGATTCTCAGATCAACGATCAAAGACGATGTTGATGGTGAAGCGAACAAAATGGTCAACAGCAGACAGTAAAGTTTTGAAAATTTACGGATATGGTTCTCTTCGGCGCGACCGATTTTCTTTGTTTGTGATTATACAGAACCTGCCATCAGTGGTATAAAATGGTCGTAAATAGTCTCGTTTGAAGTTATGCTCTTCGTTGACCTTTACGAGTGTGATTTACCAGACGCTTGTGAAGAGGGGGGCGGGGGGCGGGTTTATAAGCAATACAAGACACAAAGAGTGCAACGCAATTGCTGTAACATGCAAGTAAATGTGATTTCATGTCCAGTTTACATTATTAATCTTTGTGTTGTTACTTCTCTTTATTTGCTATATTGAGATACAATTGGTTAAATGCAAAACATTTTAGATAATAGTCGGTAGACAGAACTTGAACAGTCGATCAAGTTATACATAATTGAGAAAATCGTCTCAAAATCTATTCAGAATCAGGTTAAAAAAATTGAAGGTTGCATTAGTGTTACAGTTGGATTTCGAATTTGGCAACAAATGCGTGTCGCCTATGTTGTCAAAATCGAAACCGTGCCAAAATCGAGACCTTCTTTTGATATGAAAAAAATTGAATGTAAATGCGTTAGAAATTGAGAAAATATTATTAATCAACGATTGAAATCATTTTATGCTTGAAAAAAATTTACAAAATCTCGCACAAAACTATTACTGTCCTGTTACCTTACAAAAAATCAAGGATAATTTTTATTACCAACCCCTCCCAGTTCCCACACGTTGAAGGCATTTTATCAATTCGATACATTTTTCTCGATAGCGCATTCCAACATTTTTTTATTCTCTTTGCGTCTCCTCTCTTACGGTTATCATGGCGGCTTAAATACATTTCAATTCTTAAAGATGAGCTAGTCAATAACGCCAGTGACCGTTTCATGTAAAACAGATGCATTTGCATCAACGGGATAATCGTAAGAGAGGAGACGCAAAGAGAATCTCTCATTTGCACATTGAACCTTTTGACATGTTCCTCATGTAATAGAATTATATTCAACCGAAGAGCACAACTGTAGCGCACTTCCCCAACACAAACACACTTTACCATCCGAGAGCCAGGGTGGCTCTTGCCGTCCAAAATTCCTCTCCAATGTACCGAGGTCCTGGGCAGCTCGTCGCCAATTCGTTGCGCTTCTCGACACTCGCAAGTAGACTTCACCAGGTCGAGCCATCTAGCACGTCTAGTATATTTGAAGTATATTTGAAATTACACCACAAATGATTACTACTGCTGCGAAAAAACTGAAATGTTCGTATTCGGCTGGCCCGGATGGAATTCCGGCTGTTATTTTGTGTCGTTGCATTGAAACTCTAGCTGCTCCTCTCTGCTGCATTTTCAACAAACCGTTTATGCAGGGCAAATTCCCGAATATCTGGAAATATTCATATATGTTCCCGGTCTTCAAGAGTGGTGACCGTCGGAATGTAAAGAATTACCGTGGCATAACTAACTTATCGGCTGCTTCCAAATTATTTGAAATAGTTGTTAGCACAGTTATAATGAGTACCACTAAGAACTACATAGATCCCGATCAGCATGGATTTGTACCTGGTCGTTCCGTGACTACAAACCTTTTGGATTTCGTGTCGAACTGTATATTGGAAACCGAACGTAAAGCACAAGTTGACGTAATATATACGGATTTGAAAGCAGCGTTTGACCGTATTGATCACCTTACACTGCTAACCAAAATTTTGCGCTTGGGTGCTACTCAGCAGTTTGTCACGGGGCTGAAATCATTCCTGTGTAATAGAGTTTTACAAGTCAAGCTTGAATCGGATTTATCATCAGCATTCACAAACGAATCTGGTGTACCACAGGGTAGCATTCTTGGCCCACTTCTCTTTATTATATTTTTCAATGACGCAGCTCATGCTATAGACAATGGATGTCGACTTGTTTACGCCGATGACTTCAAAATCTACTTGACGATTCGTAGCTTAGAAGATTGTTATCGTCTGCAGCTTTTAATAGATAAATTTACGACGTGGTGTAAACTGAACTCCATGCTTATAAGCACTGCTAAATGTGAAGTAATTACTTTTTACCGAACTCAAACGCCGATTCTCTTCGAGTATGCGATTGATGGGCAAGCGTTCAAGAGAGTGGATCACGTTAATGACCTTGGCGTTATTCTTGACAGAAAGCTGACATTCGACAGGCACCGCACGGCGATCGTGTCTAAAGCGAGTAGACAATTAGGGTTCATCGCTAGAATAGGACGGGAGTTCAAGGATCCTCATTGCCTGAAAGCCTTTTACTGCTCTCTTATACGTCCGATACTGGAAAATGTATGTGCGGTTTGGACCCCGCACCAGCTCGATTGGAAGTTGCGGATTGAGCGTGTGCAGAGAAGATTCGTTCGTTTAGCTTTGAGGGATTGACCCTGGCGAGATCCGGCCAACCTGCCCTCTTACCCGGATCGTTGCCGTTTAATTGGTTTGGACACACTTGAATGACGTCGCAAATTACAACAGGCCTTACTCGTGGCGAAAGTGCTTAACGGTGAAATAGACTCCCCAAAACTGCTGTCTATGATGAACTTCCGTGCTTCACAACGTGTGCTGCGACCATCCTCGATGCTTGTAAACCAGTTTCACCGGACGAACTTCGGTTATTTTGAACCAACAGCGTTTTGTGTGAGAATTTTTAATAATGTTGAACATCTCTTCGAATTTGGCGAACCCATTTATATGTTTAAAAATAGATTAGCTAGTAGTTATTCATTTTAGTCGCTTCATTAAGACTTTTATGTCAGATGATGTACAATAAATAAACAATAAACAATAAACACATAAAAACACGTTGGGCGTCTCTATTCCTGGTGCCGGTCGGGTTCTTGAAGAAAACGGTTGCACTGCTCAGCCGTACGGCATCCTTGTGACGTGACCAACCCACCGTAGTCTCCCAACTTTCGCCAGGTCTACGATGGGAATCTCTCCAAGTAGTACCTGCAACCCGTGGTTCATACGCCTTCGCCACTCTCCGCTATCCGTTTGTACTCCGCCAAAAACAGTCTGCAACACCTTTCGTTCAAATAAGGCACGCATATCTTCTGTAAATAAAGTTAATGTCGCAAGTCCGTAGAGAACTACCGGTCTAATTATCGTTTTGTACATCGTCAGTCTTGTGCGGCAGCGTATGCTTCTTGATCGAAGCGTCTTGCGGAGGGAAAAGTAGGTCCGACTTACAGCTTGAATGCGTCGTTGAATCTTCTTACTCGTATTATTGCGTATACGAACTCATCTACCACTTCCAATTCATCGCCGCCAATAATCACTATCCGTGAAGGGCAAGCATTATTTTCTCTGGAGCCTCTTCCTATCATGTATTTGGTTTTCGACACATTTAGTTGTAACCCAATCCTCCTAGCCTCAATTCTCCGTCTGGCGTAGATTGCCTCCGCCGTCCCAAGGTTTCTAGCAATGATGTCGAGCTCGTCAGCGAAAGCAAGGAACTGGTTACTCTTGCTGAAGATCGTTCCTCTCGTTTCGTTGCCCGCTCGCTGGACTACACCATCAATAGCGAATTGAATAACATACAGGACAGTCTATCCCCTTGTCGCAACCCTCTGCGTAATTCGAAAGAGCTCGAGAATGTCCCCGAAGCGCATGTAGCTCGCTCCAGGATCCGCTCGTGATCAGCCGTGTCAGTTTGTCCGGAAATCCGTACTCGTCCATTATCTGCCTTAGCTGCTTGCATTCAACTGTATCGTATGCTGCCATGAAATCCACGAAAGTATGATGCGTGGGCACGTTGTCCGACCTTTCTGGAGGTTTTGTCGAAGAGTGAAAATTCGATCCGTAGTAGCACGGGCCCTCATTAAAGCCGTCTGGTACTGGTACTGGAATTCTCTTGCTATGGTAGAATTTCCTAGCTGGTCAAGGTTTTTTTCGGGTGGGAAATTTCTTTGACTGCCCTGGGTGGGAATATCCTTATAAATTTAATGCTTGGTAAGTAGTTTGACTTATGCTTTGCTTGCTGTTAACGGCGGGAATGGCTTCCTCTGGATTGCTTAGCTCAGCAACGGATTACACTGGATGTTAGCTTAATGTAAATGTTGAATATCCCTTGTTCGCTGAAAGTTGTATAATGATTGTACTGGGTATTCTAGCTTGAATGAATCAGGTGACAATTGTCACCTAGGTGACAAAGCGACAAAGTCGTCTTGAGGCAAGTGACTCGCAAAATAAGAGTGAAAGAGATGTTGTCACTTTTCTTTTCTTAAAGGAAACCACCTAATCGAAATTATAGTAAGTTATCAAACTGTCGTCCCTGGTTGTGTAGGACAAGACGATGTAGGCGAAGAAAATGTGTGGGGTAATTTACTCTTGAAACTTTTCGTTAATTTGCCCTATTGCGTGATTGAAAAAGAAAATTTTGACAAAAATCAGAGAGGTTGTGTACAATACATGACCGCATGGTTGACCTTCTCCAAAATGCCAACAGAACTTGTGCTTTTCATTTATATTGTCATTTGTCATTTATTTAAAAATTCATTGGACATAATGCGGTCTTAATAAATACTAATTATAATAATAAAAATAATGATAATAATAATTATAGTAGAACAAAAACTTAAATACAATTACTCTACACACGAAGAAACATATGACTATTGTCTTTGGGAGAGTCGTCTTCTAAAAGTATCGATGGAGATGTCGAAGTCAAATAATTCGTAGACTGTGTTGAACTGGGCTGCCATGTACCTTGTTGGGCTAAATGACTCTCCTTGCTTCGAGATAGAGAAAGTTCCTCGTTCGAAGAGCTCGTTCTGGGGCGTAGAGATTGAGTTGTTTCAATAAAGTTGGGCAATCAATTTGTCCGTTCAAGAGCTTAGCAACGAACACAACTTGGCGATGTTGCGCCTCTTTTCGAGCGTTTCGAGTCCCAACAGTTGGCACCGTGCATCATATGGAGGTAGGTCCGACGGGTAACTCCGTGGCAGCATGTGAAGTGCGTAACGTATAAACTTTTTTTTGCACCGACTCAATCCTTGCAATCCAGTTAGCTTAAAACGGGCACCAGACAACTGAGCAGGACTCGATTATTGAGCGTACTAAGGCGCAGTAAAGCGAACGGAGACAGTAAGGATCCTTGAACTCATTAGCAATTTTAAATATAAAGCCAAGCTGCCTATCCAAGTAGCACACTTTAGATCCATTTAGTTGAACCAACCGGATTACGACTGAAATTAGTCATATTTCGGATACCACAACAACTTTGTAACAACCGTGCTAGTAGGGTATTAGCCCTAGAGACAATCTCCTCAAGATGCAGGCGAAAGGTAAGCGAACAATCGAAATGTACGCCTAAATCACGAACGTGGTCAACTCGTTGCAGCGCATGACCCAGAATGCAGTAATTGAAAATAATCGGGCTCTGATTGCGGTGCGACGTGATGACATTGCATTTGAGGACATTAATTGTCAGCACATTTTTCGTGCACCAGCCTTCAAATGACTCGACCATCTGTTGTAGTCTCGAGCAATCAAGTACGGTTTTTATAGTCAGGTCTATCTTGACGTCGTCAGCATAAAACAAGCGGCATTCAGTTGGTAAAACTATATGGAGCTCGTTGATGAATAAAGTAAAAAGCAATGGGCCTAAATTGCTTCCTTGAGGAACTCCCGATAGATTGCAAAACAATTCCGACTCTTCTTGACCGATTTTGACGCAAAAACTACGACCGGTAAGGTAAGACCTCATCCATCTTGTAAATGCAGCAGATATTCCAAGTTTCTCCATCGGATTCAGTAATATTTCGTGGTCGCCACGGTCAAATGCAGCTTTTAAATCTGTGGATATCGCGTCTACTTGCGCGCTTTTCTCTAGGCTGTTTAAACAGAATGAAACAAATTGTGTAAGATTCGTGGCAACAGATCTTTTGGGGATAAAACCGTGCTGATCGAGAGATATGTAATGTAAGCTACTGCTGAGAAGTGCGTTATGTACAATTATTTCCAAGAATTTCGAGCAGGCACAAAGGGACGTGATGCCGCGGTAATTTTCCATGTTTCTCTTATCTCCCTTTTTATGCACGGGAAACATAATGGATTTTTTCCACAATGTGTGAAATACATTCTGCACCAGCGAAAAGTCAAATAACATTGTTAGCGGACGAACAATAGCTGTGGTACATTTTTTCAGAACACATGAAGGGATTCCGTCTGATCCAGCAGCGAGGGAATAATTAAGCTTTTTGATTGCAGTTTCAACGAGATGATCAGTTATATGGAAAGTGTTCAAATTGATCATATCAGGCGGTGTGTCTTCGACAGCAGAGGCTACTTGTGCTTCCGATGCAATAAAAGTGTTGAAGGAATTTTTGAAGTGGGCAGCAAAGAGTTCACATTTATCACCTGCTGTGTTCGCGCTACAGGTACCCAAAAACAGTTGAATCAATATAATCATATAATATATCAATATATAATATAAAAATCCTTCTGCTTTTCCGTAAATCACGTAGGATAAATTACCCGATTTGGTCGTTTTGGGGTATTTCGTCGGCAGGAAAATTTTCTATTGGGCAATTTGACAATGTAGTTCCCGTATCCAAGACACGAACCAGCAACATGTTTGCCACCAAAATATCCATGAAACACCAGCGACACTGGCATTCTATATATATTGATTATACTCCAAAAACATGTTCACAGGCCGCCCTATCTCGCTTTTCTTAGAATTCACGAACGACCAGAACAATTTTGGATTTTTACGCAACTTGGCTTGAATTCGTGAGGTAAATCGTTTATATAGCGATCGAAGCTTTTGCAATGCTTTGCTCTGTAACCTGATAAACGTCAATGTTGTCGCATCTTTCTTTTTCTACCGGAGCACTGCAGAATGCATGCTCTTAAGGCGGAACCGAAAGTGGCTAACGTTTTTGTGTTAGTGTGACAAACACTGTACTGTACATCTCATGTGTTCGTTAAAAACCTAAACGTTTATTAGGATATTGCATTAGTATTCGTAATATATGTCAAATAGCGGAGCTTGCAAACATAAACAGCTGATCCGCAGCCAACCGCACTGATTACAAACATCCCGAAATAGGGGTTGTTTTCTTTATCAAGGCATTCCAATTCAATCAAAATTAACAGCAACAACTGAATAATGCGAAGGATCACTAGGATGTTTAATTGATCCGCTTGCATCGGATTGCCTTTTTGATTCCTGCGTTTGCGTTTTGTTTGTTTATCTCACTCTAAGCTCATCGATGCGGCGAAAGTTGAAAGCTCTTTAAAAGCTCATTGATGTGACGAAAGTTTGATACTGTGTTGCTGCTTTTTCGCAAATCGCTAGTTCAACAAAATATGTGCGCAACCAAATATCTATTAATTAATTCCAAATTATACATTGGTCGCTTTTATGAACACGTAATGATCGATATGATCAGTTAAACTTATTTTCCATTAGCAATTATGTTTTGCTGAGCGTTTATTGATACATAGCAGATCGATAAATTGAATTACAAGTTTTAGGAAATTATAACAGCGCTGGAAGCACTGATTACGTGGCGAAAGCGTGCTCTGCCAATACAGATGCAATTTTTAAGGCGCAAAATAATACATGCTTCGAATGGTAGCCATTTACCCAGCCATCTTTGAGCCACTTTCGGTTTCCCCTTAAGGTCATGGAGCAAATCGTTTCAGTTCGTATAGTTGCCTGTTCAATATTCTCTTTGGGATACGGAGCAAATACAGTAGTCCCCCGAATAAGGCGGTGGGTAGTGGTGGACGCCCACGGCGATTTCATAGTTGTCCATTAATCAATAAAGTTGATTTTTGGTGAATGGACTGCTGAGATATCGCGGTGGGCGTACAACACCACCCATCGCCATATTCGGGGGACTGCTGTAGTCTCTAATCAAACAGTATTTGGCATAAATTGATGGCAGTGCAAACGGTTGAACAGAAGCCGAAAGAAAATGAGTTTTCCGTCTCTTTATGAAAATGATGAGCAAAAACAAGCCTATTGGACATACTTTGGTTCACGTCTGTGACAGGAAAGTTATGTAAATGACTTCAAATTGATCACGAAAGTTATTGAAAAATGTCATACTACCAGATACTGCAAGCAGAGATGCCAAGTATTTTTCTCAGAACTCGGGGTGCAAGAGATAAATTACCAATATATTCACACAAATGTCTGATAAATCTATTGAGGATTGACTGATTTATAAGCTTGCAAACAATGCAAATTAGCAAGGCTTTTCCAACCAATCATGAAACGAGAATTTCTAGGTGGACAACGCATCATTATAATCTGTTTTTTAATAGCCAGTTATCGCATAGCATAAATTACAGCCACAAAGAACCCTAATCGTGATTGTTTCATCGGCTGAATATGACTGGCTGTGCTCAGCAGTCAGGTCTTTGGAAGCGGTCGGAATCTAGACGACACCGATGATTGCCGACACGATGATGCACCGAACTGTTCAGACAGTTCGTCGCAATGGCAGTGTATCGCTGCCGAGATGATGTATTGTGCGAGTCATGTTCTGATGCTGGGATTAGCGATACAGCGGGATTTCGAATTTGGCATGGTTCGATTTTGGCATGGTTAGATTTTGGCATGCTTCGATTTTGGCATGCTTCGATTTTGGCAACAAAAGTATCCGTTTTTGGCAACACAAAATATTTCACTTCCAAAAATATGCTTAAATATCATTGAGTTTTAGTTTTTGTCATACATGTTTTAAATGACGAAAATATGATGCCCTCAGTGTGTTCATGAGAAACAATTGCGGCAACAGAATGTTTCAAACAATAATATTTTTATTGCCGTAGGACTACGTCTTATCGCAGGTTACCAAAAATTTACTTGCACCGGACGGAAAGCTCTCGACGATCTTTTAAAGCATAAAATGGATGCAATCGTTGATTAATAATGTTTAGTCAATTTCTAACGCATTCACATTTAATTTTTTCATATCAGAAAAGGGTTTCGATTTTGGCAACATAGGCGACACGCATTTATTGCCAAATCCGAAATCCTTCTGTAGTCTGTACCAGGACCATTCAACCCCCACAATATCCTTGCCGTAAGACGGAGGCCTACGTCAAAACCATACATTTGCTACATTTATTATGGATCGAGCGGTATCCAAACCATCACAATCCATTCATAATTGGCAGAGCTACTAGCGTTTAAACCATATTTTCGTAACGGTAACCAGAATCTAAATTAAGGAATGGCACCCTGCGGTAAGACGTCCTACGTCAAAAATCCTTTAAAGAGTGCGATGAATGTTAATACAAATGCTGGCAAGAGCATCACTCACATGGTGTGGCGAAAGAATACCTGGGATTCAACAGGATGGAAATGTGCGCCGAAAGCGAATGAGGAAATTCGTTTGCCAGGTACAGGCTCAAAGTTTCAGCTCTTCGGAATTATACTGTCGGAGAATAATTAGCTGGTGGCCCAGAAAACTGATCCTTTGCTACCGCAAGAAGTTCTTTGTCAGACGCTCAACAATTTATTGTTTGTTATGAATTCTACAAATCGATTTATTGTTTATATAATTGTGGTATCGTAAAACATTTCAAGTTTTTACTAGCGTTGTAGCTCTGTAAAAGCCTTTCGTTCATTTTATTACATGCACTCAAGTCTTTTTTTACACGGGGGATACGTGCCGTGTAAAATAAAACCGTTTAAAAAAACCGCGGTAATTCAAAAATCGTAAAAATAAACCGTGTAGAAAAAGACTTGAGTGTACTTAGTTTCCATTTTACAGGCTGTATTTCTTACAAGCATTGCTACGCCTCAAAACGGTTCATTTCAAAACTATTTTAATATTGCTCTTTTCGCATTTTTAAATATAACTAGCCAAAGTGTATTTTACACTTCGTGTAAATAAAAACATCTATGGTTGTGAATTGCCTGTGAATTTTCCGTCTGGCAAAGCATACAATTATACAAAATGAACGTTCGTTCTATGCTCAGTGGCTTGATTTTCACCCGAATTCCGTCCGCACGAGTCGTTCCCCAGTGGGAGCCAACACATCCTCTTTCCGTTTGTATGCACAAAGCAGAAGTGGCATTCCTAGAGAGTAAGCGCTTGCAAAGTTACGAATTCCTCCAACAAAAGAAAGCATGGTAACAAAAAAGAAAAAAACAAAAGTTCCTCACGCAAAAAATGAAAAACATAAAATTTTATTATGATACAACATCGTTTTAAATTAAATATTTCACTCAACGTGGTACCGTGGCTCCGGGAGCTTTGCGGGCAACGCCTTACGTCCACCGCAGCTTACTCAGCGTTTGGCAGAAGACGGCCGGACTATAAGTCGGTATTTATTTTTTCTACTTTTGGGATTTGGCCCGCCGATTGCGAAAACCCCGAGGTGATTCGCGCCTGTCCATCGAGTGTGTCCGTTTCCGTTTTATTTTCGGCCAAATCTTCGGCACAAACGGACGGAACGACTCGAGAAAATTCACCGGACTGCAATAAAAAGCAAGCGAAGACATCGCTGTATATTGCGAAAAGCAGAATGGCCTGTAGGAAAAGGAAAAAAAAAACTTTTGTCGAAAGGTCCGGTGGCAGAGGGATGAAAAAATATGCGATCTATTCGCCTAGCGGGTAGAGCTGAAGTTCGAAGACAGGATATTTTCGCTTCTATTGAAAGATTCCAAAGGTTGTTCGAATTCTTTTGAGGATAATGTTTGCATTTGATTTCAGTTTTTATATTGACAGCATACTGTACTACAGTGCATATCTCCAAGCAAAGGTGTTTACTATATTTTAGATCATATATTGGGAAGAAATTTTTTCATTAAATTCTATCACTACACAAGCACAAAATAAACATAATAAAATAATAAAAAAATAATTCTTTACACAATATCTTACAAACATGTATTTCATCTGTTACTTCCAATCATGTTCAGTGCGTTTCTTCTCCTGCAATATTCTTTTGGAGTTTTAAAAACTTTAAGAACTGGTTTAAGAAACTTTATTTTGCAACAATTCCATTAAAATATCCAGAGAGATGTGTTATATACTACCGTACCGTAAAAAGCGTGTTCTTTTAAATAAATACCAATGTTCGTGCTACCCATATATCCTCTCAAGTCCTACACTAAGCCTGCGTTCGGGTCCCTTGCCGCAGAACCTGTCCATCAACTTGGGTAAAGAGGAATGTTATACATACTTAATAAGCGTTGTTTCATTGACCTTCCCTTCTTATTTTGTCTACCACTTCCCCTTTACGCCTTGTCTCCCTTGGAATACTACAACCCCTTTGTCCAACTACTTTCTTCACTTTCTTCTACTGCCATTCACTCAGTGAAAACTACCGTTAAAAAAAACAGATTTTATTTCTTTTTTTATTGGAGAAGATTTTCCGATTAATTAGTGCACAAGTATTGTAAATAGATGAGAGAATCACTGATTGATTAACATTAAAAACTTAACCATTCTCCGTGTCGCTCGCATTTTAGCTTCTTTTTTCAATAATACCCTGCTATCCGTAAGACCAAGCACGTTACAATTACTACTGCTAAAGCATACGTTATACCAGGTTTAATAGAAAGGAATACGCAGTAGTTTATCGATTTTTATTGCCTGAAGTCTCTCAACTGTGCGGTTTTATGCAGTTACTCACATGTCCACGAAATTGACCACGGGATAGTTTTACGGAAACTGTCTCTTCACGGTGTTTCCCAATGATTGAATAGCTGAATTGATACCTCAGTGGTATAGTACAACGTGTGAAACTCGAACCCGGTATTTTCGCGATCTTCTTCTTCTTCAGCAGCATAGTGCCGGGGTGGCTCGTGCTGTTTCAAGCACTCGTCTCCATTCAACTCGGTCTTGGGCCACTCTTCGCCAATTTCCTAGTCGTCTCAGAAGTCGCAAATCGCTTTCGACCTGGTCGACCCATCGTGCACGTTGGGCCCCCCTGTTCCTGGTGCCGGTGGGGTTGTTGAAGAGGACTGTTTTCGTCGCACTGTCGTCCGGCATCCTTACGACGTATCCGGCCCACCGTAGCCTGCTAACTTTCGCTAGATGTACGATGGGAGCAGTGCCTGTAGCTCGTGATTCATACGCCTCCACCACTCTCCGCTTTCAGTTTGTACTCCGCGTCACGGCTTCAAGTCCATAAAGAACTACCGGTCTAATAATGGTTTTGTACATTGTTAGCTTCGTGCGGCGGCGTATGCTTCCTGATCGTAGCTTTTTACGAAAGACAAAGTAAGCCCGATTTCCCGCTTGGATGCGCTGGATCTCCTTACTAGTGTTGTTGTCCGCGGTCACCAGTGATCCCAAATACACGAACTCCTCTACCACTTCTAGTTCGTCGCCGTCAACGGTTACCGTCCATGGGAGGCGCGCGTTTGTTTCCTTTGAGCCTTTTCCTTTCATGTATTTGTACTTCGACGCATTTATTTTTAGCCCGATTCTCCTAGACTCCGCTTTCAGTCTGGCGTAGATTGCCTCCGCCGTCGCAAAGTTCCTGACAATGATATCGAAGTCATCTGCAAAGCCTAGAAGTTGGCTACTCTTGGTAAAAATCGTGCCTCTCGTTTCGATGCCTGCTCGTCGGATCACCCCCTCAAGAGCGATGTTGAACAGCATGCAGGATAGACCATCACCTTGTCTCAATACTCGTCGCGTCTCGAAGGGACTCGAGAGTGTCCCAGAGATGCGTACGAAACACATCACTCGATCCAATGTAGCTCTGATCAGTCGCTTCAGTTTGTCCGGAAAACCGTATTCGTGCATTATCTGCCATAGCTTGTCTCGATCGACTGTATCGTATGCTGCTTTGAAATCAATAAAGATGTGATACGTGGGCACGTTGTACTCCCGACATTTCTGCAAGATCTGTCGGATAGTAAAAATTTGGTCCGTAGTTGCGCGAGCCCCCATGAAACCCGCCTGATAATTTCCTACGAAACCTTGTGCTATCGGTGACAGCCGGCGTAACAGGATCTGGGAGAGTACCTTGTAGGCGGCGTTTACCAGCGTAATACCACGATAGTTGCAGCAGTCTAACCGATCACCCTTTTTGTAGATGGGACAAACCACTCCTTCCATCCATTCCTCCGGTAGCTTTTCCTCCTCCCAAATCCTCGAAATAACCCAGTGTAGAGCCTTTGCTAGCGTTTCTCCGCCATGTTTATAAAGCTCTGCCGGTAGGCGGTCCTTCCCAGCGGCTTTATTGGTCTTCAGCAGCCTGATTTCTCGTTTGACTTCTTGGAGATCAGGTGCTAGGACATCACTATCTTCCATGGGCGCTCCTAGGTTAATTTCCGTTCCGCCTCCTTCTGCGACTTCGCCATTGAGGTGTTCATCGAAGAACTGCTTCCACCTGTCGACCACCTCGCGCTCGTTTGTAATTAGATTCCCTCCCTCGTCCCTACACTTGTCAGGCTTCGGTGTGTAGCCCTTCCGAGTTTGGTTCACCTTCTCATAAAACTTGCGCGTGTCATTAGCTCGGAATAGTTGCTCTAATTCTTCACGATCTCTGTCCTCCTTTGCGCTTTTTCTCCTCAGGATCGTGGTCAACTGGTTCCTAGCTCGTCGGTATTTGGCCAGGTTCTCTCTAGTGGCAATACTTAGATAATTTTTCCAAGCATTTTTTTCTCCTCCACCGCTTGTTGGCATTCCCCATCACCAATCATTTTGTGTACTCCGAGGCTCAATACCTAGTGCCGCGGTAGCAGCCTCTCCGATGGCCGAGCGTATTCTGCCCCAACCGTCTTCGAGGTTTGAAGCACCTAACTCCTCGGAAGAAGGCAGTGCCTCATTCAGTACTCGCGCGTAGTTCTCGGCAGCTTGTGGGTTATCTAGCGGCTTGATGTTCAGCCGAGGAGGGCGGCTTTGACGTGTCCGGTATACGGTGGACAGCTTTGAGCGCACATGTACTGCTACTAGGTAATGGTCAGAATCAATATCCGCACCCCGACGGGAGTGTACGTTCGTGATGTTAGAGAAGAACCGGACCTCTATGAGAACGTGGTCAATTTGGTTCATTGTACGTTGGTCAGGTGATCTCCAGGTGGCATTGTGGATATCCTTGCGCAGGAAAAAGGTGCTTCGGATCACCAGGCCTCGGGAAGCTGCGAAGTTTATACATCGTTGGCCGTTATCGTTTGTGTCGGTGTGCAGGCTACGGGGTCCTACCACCGGTCTATACATTTTTTCCCTACCGACCTGGGCGTTCATATCCCCATATTTTCGCGATGTTTACCAATAAATCTGGAGTGCCTCAAGGTAGCAAGGGGGCCCTTTGCTTTTACTACTGTTCTTCAACGATGTTGCGTTACCACTGGAATCTGGCAGCAAGTTAGTGTACGCTGATGATTTGAAACTATACGCTACGATTAGTGATGTCGATGACTGCCGTCGATGACAAGATTTACTGAACTTATTTGCCGATTGGTATAGACAGAACTAGCTCATTGAGAGCATACCAAAATGTGACGTTATTAGTTTCCACCGCGTCAAAAAGCTTATCTGAGTTAATTACACAATTGATCATATTGATTTACGCAGAGTGGATCGAGTTCTGGGTGTTTTGCTGGACTCTAAATCAACACTTGATTTACACCGTGAACTGAATGTTTCTAAGGCATCTCGACAGCTTGGGTTTATTTCTAAGATTGGACGAGACCTTAAGGATGTCCGCTGCTTAAAATCCTTGTACTGCGCGCTAGTTCGCCCACTGCTGGAGAGCTGTAATTTAGTTTGGTTTCCCAAGCTAATCACTTGGAATCTACTCATCGAATGTATGCAAAGGAAATGTGTTCGAATAGCTTCGCGACATCTCCCTTGGCGTCATCCCGATAATTTACCATCGTATGCAAACCGGTGCCGTTTAATTGACCTAGACACGCTCGGCGATGAAATATCCCAATAAATATAAATGTTACTCAGACCATTTTTAAACATAGAATAAAACCTTACAGAAAACTATCTGTACGAAATTTTCGAAGACTAGCGTGAATAAATTACTAAATGAAAAGACGTAGTCCTACGTCAAAAGCTTGATTGAATCAAGACCAACAATTTAAAAAGGCGTAAGTCGAAAATGTAAACAAACCGAGTGTGGGTTATTCTTTGCTGAACTACCATAGGAAACCAAATTCTCGCTCGGTTTGAATACGCTTTGAACTTAGGCCCTTTGCCATTATTATTCTTGAAATTAGCACATTTTAGTTGTAATCCACGACCATGGCTATCTTACTTACTTATTGGACCGTGTCCGCCGGTCCGGTAGATCAAAGAAATGAAATCAGAGATCTCCACTGCCCCGCCATGGTTTTCACCTGTAGCCAGGACAGGTTCTTGTCAACAGTCCGGACGTCGTTGGCTAAGCTGCATCGTCATGAGCCTCTGGATCTGCCTCTTTTACGTAGTCCTTTGCGGATTCCAGTCGAGTACTTCTCTGCATTATCTCATTCGTTCTTTTCCGCAAGGTGTATTTCATCCACTTCCTCCTACGTTCACAAATTTCCATTGCTATCGACCGTTGATGACATCGACTATGTTCCCGTTGTTAGGCAACCAAATACGTATGATGTAGGTATCGCAGGTAGTGATACGATAAATACCTCTAGTTTTAGCTTTATCTCTGCTAAGACGCACCACAGCAATACTAATTTAAGAGAGTTGCAAATTCGGGTTTTGGTTAAACGCCAATTCCCAGCGACTTGGTTGCGATTTCGTAACAGCGTGTTTAATTTTCGTCAACCATAAAGGTGCGCTGAATCAGAATTTGGATGGCTTATGTTTAATTTCTTTTCGCAGAACGCGAAAGACTTGTATTCTTGGAAATGTTGTTGAAATAATATACGTTGGATATCGACCGTTTTACTTTCGGTTCCAACTTGGGTCGATCGCGTAGCTTAGACTTAATTCGAATATTGAGATATTGCCTGATTCGTCCGAGTTTTCATCATCCGGATCCAGGCAAGATCTAAGTTTAGGGTGAGTAGCGGGCATGGTCACTACATTGGTACCACCATCGGGCGTTGTTTGGCTACTAAGGTATTGAAAGGCGCCCGCTTGCTCATCTTGTTGTCCCGCTACTGTGGAGTTGGTAGAATTGTCAGTGACAGTGTTCATTGCCAGACACTTAGTTTTTGCTACATGGACTGTGCGATCTGCTGCCTAGGAGCTCTCGGTGAGGTCTTCTAACTTGCTTTGCATATCGTTATGTGAGTAAGACAATATCGTCGGCTAGGTCGAGCCAATCCTCGATTTATATACCTGAAGTTTTTGGAGCATCTTGGTAGAATTAAATAAAAAGAAAACTTATCCAGTTTAATTTTATTATGTTTATTTTATTCTTGACAGATACGTATTTCACCTACAACTTGCAGGCTTTCTCAGTGTCTGTTTTCGAACTAAATTAGCCAAAGCCATTTTACAGTTTTATAGGAGCTTAAGATTACGTAATCTATGTGTGGGTATATAAAATTAGTGTAAGTAAACGGATGCAACGGATACACTAATTTTGGGCTAGTACCGAATGGCCGAAACACAAATGGCCGAATCACGAAAGGCCGAATTGCGAAAGGCCGAATCACGAAAGACCGAATTTTCCCGGAATGCCTAAATCAACAAAATTTTTATTGCTCATTTTTTGAGAACTTACGCATTTTGAATAAATTTTTTCATCTATTTCTCTTCGCGAATTTGAAACATCCCCCTGAAAAACCTTTAAAATTTTCCCCAGTATTGCCTTTTGTTCCACTCCCAGCTCTGTGATGATCCGTCTCATTGATAGGTAAAGGAAAAGAGCGTTTCGTAAAATTCTGTACCTTAGTTCCAGAAAAACAAGACATACTCTGCGTCTTATTTTTTATTTTGGTAGATACACTCAAAAAAATCGACACGTCGCATCCACGTGAAAAATCATGTAAACTTCTGTACAGCAACTTACGTGAACTTCATGTACTAGTTAATGGAAAAATTGATAAAATTTACCGGGATCGCACGTAAACTGGTTAGTATGAGTGCGAGTTACCAATAATTCACGTGAATATTACATGAAAAGTGTGATGGATGAGAATTACCTATGTTTTCACGTAAACTTGACGTGCTGATTTTTTTGAGTGTAGAGTATAGATGATTGATAGTTGTTTCTTCCCCTAAGCGCGAATGATTTACGTTTATTATAGGGTGTGAGGCCTATTGATCGTGTCAGTAGTAAATGTTTCCGGGCGAGACGGTCGCAGGCCGCGAGTGTGCCCCCGCAGAAACCACTACAATTTAGGTGTAAGTATTTTCCTAGATTTATCCCTTAGTTAAGTCCGAAAGAGCGGCAGCCGAATATGACGTTCGGCCATTCGTGTTTCAGCTTTTTGTGATTCGGCCATTCGTGATTCGGCCATTTGTGATTCGGCCGTTAGTGATTCGGCCATAAGGTATATTATGCCATTTGTGTTTCGGCCATTCGTAGGTAATCCCTAATTTTGTATGCCCACATATAGATTACGTAATCTTAAGCTCCTACAAAAACTGTAAAATTGCTTTGGCTAATTTAGTTCGAAAACAGACACTGAGGAAGCCTGCAAGTCGTAGGCGAAATACGTATCTGTCAAGAATGAAATCTGGCTTTAGTTTTCAGAAGGTCGCATAATCAACCCTTTTACATGCATTATTCGACCTTTTGAAAACTAAAGCCAGAAATGTACATAGTAGAATTAAATTGGATAAGTTTTCTTTTTATTTATTTTCCAACCCTTATATGGTCGGACAAAACACTGTTGTGCAACACCCTGTACGAGAACGCCTCGTATTGAGCGTTGATGAGACGGAATTGCTTATCTGGAAGTCCTCTACGCCTAAGTGTACCCCAGATGTATTCGTGGTTGAGTCGTTCAAACGCTTTTTCGAAGTCAAAGAACAACAGCAGAAGAGAGTCCTGGAATTCGTCGATCTGCTCCAATATAATACGGAGCGTTGTGGTATGGTCTACACATGTTCGACCAGCACGGAATCGTAGCGTCGATCTCCTCCTGGATTTGGTTAAGCATTATCTTACAGAGTACTATGATAGTAAAACAGAGCAGCATGGTACCGCGTTAGTAACCGCTCTCAGTTAAGTCTCCTTTTTTAGAGACTTTGACGAATATGCCCTGCATCTAGTTCACGGTAAAAGTTGCGATTTCCCATATATTGCTGAATAACTGGCGCATCATCTGGGTTGACAAAGGTGAGTCAGTTTTGAGCAGCTCGGCTGAAATGCAGTCAATCCCTTGCGCTCTGTTGGATCACATTTTTGGTTGCTACTTTCATCTAGTGATGGCACCTCAGAGTTGCCGCGATTAATGCGACGAACTATGTGCGTCATGCGCTGCTGATTTTATCGGTCACTGACTTTGGAATAGTTATTCATAATGCTCAGTCCATCGCTTAAACTGTACGGACAGTCAGCAGCTGACCAGCTCTGTACTTTGGCAGCATCTTAGTATTCATTCTGGCACCACTAAGGCAGCGAGAAATAGCGTACAACAAACGGTTTATCACCATTGGCGGCGGCGGTTTCTTCTTCTTTGACTAAGAAGCTCCTTTGACAGCCCTTTCCAGTTCGTTGACAGGCAGCTGTCTTAATTGCTCTGATTCGCGCTCGCTCAATGCCGGCCTTCGTCTCTCTCCGCGTTCGTCAATCAGCTTCAAGTTCCATGCGAGATCCACTCCCTCCGCCCGTTTGGCACTTTGCCGAGGGTTTCATCACAAGTCGCGATGAAAGCTTTCTTCATGCAGGTCCATTGCACTTCGATGGTTCCACCTGGTGCTAACTCCGGGACTAGGGATTTGAGTTGTTCGACAATTCGGGATTCTCCAATCGGCGGACGTCGTAATGACACCCAAGTTTCTCCTCTTGTCGCTAAACTCGTGCGACTCGCAAGCGTATCTCAGGTCGGATGCAACATGGGCGCTGCGCTAATGGCGTACATCAAGAAGGCTTCTTCACACTCGGCTGATGTATGCCGATCGGTCGTCGCGGGAAACCCACGTAACCTTGTGTGCTGGTCTATGGGGGAAGAGCAATCCACCAATGATCATGTTGTTATTACCACAAAACTCTGCAAACAGCTCTTCGTTTTTGCTCATATCTTGTAGACCATGGCATCTCGTGACTTGTTCAAGATCCGCGTTGTTTGAGCCAATCTTCTCATAGAAGTCACCACCCCTTTCGGGATTTTCTATAGAAATTCTCTTTCTGCTGCAGGTCGGCAGCATCTGTTGGCGCATAGCACTGGATCGCAGTAAGCTTTCTAACGTGCGTTCTGAATCTGGTCATGATTATTCTTTCGTTTGACAGTTCCCACTTCATCAGAGCCGTAAGTGCTCCTGAGTTTAGTAGGAATGCAACTCCTCTTTCTCGAGTAGCATTTTCACCTCGTATGCCAGTGTAGAGCAAGACTTGCCCTGGCGATGTTTTGTGTTCGCTACTGTCCGGCCAACCATGACCATGACGGCAAAATAAACAGTCGCTAAAAATTTAATTCAAGTTAGATTTCCTTCAAACTTTCAGGGAATAAACTACAACAATTTGCTTAGGGGTATGAAATGGGGAAGGCAAATGAGGAAGCGTCCAACATAGCTCCAGCCAGCCCAAGCCCCTATCTAGCGCCTCCACGTGGCCTTTCTCGTTAATGCTCTATTGAGTAGCCAAGCTAGAAGGTGCGATGCTGGGTGGTTCCCGGCTTGCGTTAGGAGGTAAACTTAATGTAAGTTATTTTTATTATTTGTTTCGTTTTAGCTCATGAAGCACCTCTTACTGTACAGTGAAAACTCTGACCGAAAAAAGTTTAAATAATGCTCGTGGATACCAGAAGCAAAAATTAATTAATAATGGAAGCACTTGTGGAAACTCAAATGATGCAATTCTATTCCATTCGAAGGACTACTGGTGAGATTGTTCTATTTTTGCCGATATATCTTCATATATTCTATATTCATATAACACATATTTTATTACATTGCCATATATCATTATTAAAGTACAGGGGAGGGAGCATCAGGGTATCGAATGAATCGAAGACTGGATGAGGGATGTGGTAACCAGCCCAAGTCATATAAGGTCGGAGAGGATTTTGACGCACCCTTCTAACACACAAATCATCACGCAAGATAACTTTGCACGGCGAAGCTACGTATCTAGAGACCGGTGGTCTATGCTGGAAGGAGTGTCTTATATTCCCGTGGAATCAAGTAAGCGATATTGCTTATAGATCCACCCAGCCCCTTTTTGGTCCTTTTTGGAAACTTCAAGTCCAAAAATAAATTGAGAGCGCGAGGATACGTGAAATTTTCATTTGGAACGTTATTCTGGAACTCCAGATCTCTCTAATGATAGTAAAATTTTTGCTTAGAACATAAACAAATATGCTTTTGTAAAAAATGCCCTAAAAAAAGAACGCAAAAAGTTGCTGCTTCCACACCTGACTTACGAGTTTCATCTAAATGTGTATAAATAAACTTATGCTGAAATTTACTCTATGTACCTTTGTCTTGATTATCCAAATTGAATTTTTACGAAGCAGTTTCTTGAAAATATCAAAAACAAAAAAAAATAGCAAGTGGCTCCTTTTCAGCAGTTGCGAGTTTTTTTAAAACAATTTTTAATATATCATATTTCTTGTCGAAAGCACAGTAAATTGTGCTTGTACGAATTAGATCTATGGTGAAGTAATGCATGATTCTTGTTATCAAAAGACTCTAAAAATATACACAAAATATTGTATTTTAAGCTCATTTATGTTGAACTGATTAAAATAGGCGACCCCTGATTAATCCGTTACTTACCAAGCAAACAGTGTCATTAACGATAATTTCAAAAAACTTTGAGCCAGCGCACATGGTTGGAATCTCACGATATTTAGAGGCGCCACGTTTGTCACCTGTTTAATGTATTTGAGATAGTCAAAAAATTCACATTGCTATTTATTTACTATAGACATATAGAGAAGATTTGCGTTTGTGGAGCTAAGAACATCACAGTTTATAAAGGGAATGTCATCCCGAACAAAATTTTTTTAGTATAGGAATGCCATCGCCTAGTCTGCAATCTGTTCTGCAAGTGGGAAATTTCAACCGATTGCGGAAGCTTTCCTGTGGAGGCCGATAAAAGCAAGCACATTTCCAGCGGCTTGTTTCCACAGCGTGGAGCTATGTACCGAGCTAGAGCACACGGGTGCAAAAAGGATTACCATAGAAGCAAGATTAAACTTCGGCCACTCGAGAAATAAGCTGATTCGTGTGGGCACAGAAGAAAAGTGTGCTACAGGTTTCTTTTTTTTTTGTTTTTGATGATCGTATTGTTTTGTTCTGCGCGGTGACGATAGTTCCAAGGTTTTTTTTCGGTATCCGGTAAAGGCTGGACCAACTGGCCGATCTGTGACGTTACTTGTAGTCATACGGCTTGCGTCCTGCTGTTGACAGAGGGTGGTCCAGACTGAGAGCTGATAGTGAAGTTAGGCTAGGCGTTGCAAATGTGGTTAATTTAGTTTAGTGTTCTACGGGAGCAGAGAAGCAGTGAAAATTAGGCTCATTCAAGAATTTAGCAGGAAATTTGCTGAAAGGGAAAGGCACCCTACTGCAAGTTGCTTTCGCACGATTCGCTGTGTATTGTTTTTTTTACCATTGTTTATGTTATTGTTCGAACTTTAGTCAAGTTTACTGTCGAGTTCAGGAGAGAAAAAAAACCTTCCTAGTTCCTATTACAAACGAACGTCACTACCGGGTAGTGGCCACTCTCTCCAAGAAATGACTGTTTCAATGGAATTGTTGATCATTTCCCAGAGAAGGGGTAGTGAAACAAGTAAAAATTGGTTCGAAATGTACTGCCAACGGCTTTTGTTGCGAGTGAGTTTTTGGAGCCATACCTATCTAGTAACAGAAGGGTGGTCTATTTGATATCTACAAAAGCAAGCGAGATAGTCTGATTGTTGGTCTATTTTGAGCGCTGTGACGTAAGAACAGCAATTCAGTTGAAATCAGTATCTTGTAATGAAACTAAATAACTTAAAACTTGATGCTTTCGATTTTCTGTGCCTCTTTTCCTCCGTCCGTTATAAAAAAAACTACTATTATAACTACCCAGAGATGCCATATTTTCTAAAAAAATGTCTGCAACTGCTCGAAAACCGAAAAAATCGAGCAGTTTTCCGGCTACTCGAATTTTCTGGTTTAAAAATAATCTGCACACTTTTTTAGGAAGTCTGTGAAAGTTTAAAGAGCTTCGAACAAAAATCTGCACCAAAACAATAAAAGTCAGAAAAACTGCAAATATCTGCAAATTTATAATGATCTGCAAGACCGTTCCAAAAATCTGGAATTTGCAGACAAATCTGCAAGTCTGGTATCCCTGTAACTACCCCCTATCATAATGACAGTTCAGGGCATGTTTCCCGTAACTGCTACCAGTGTTGTGAGCGGCGCTGCAATCGCATTTTCTGGTCGTCCATGATTAGTGATTCATTATTTTTATAGGAAAACGTTCATTTTTGTAGCATCGATTAATGAAGCAAAAAATCGTCTTGTGTTACATTTAAAATGAGCGTATGTCACAATTGCACATTATCTCGCTGATTTTGAAACGATAGCTTTTATTCTTTGTTGTATTTGCTTATAATTATGTTAAAAAGATGAAAGTAGTGGAAGCAAACAAGTTAAAAAAAAGTTACTTAATCCAAAAAAGGGCAAACATGCAAGTGTAAACAACCGAGTGCAATTTTTTTGTAGCACCAGCGGAACCAGCATATGTAGAAAATCAATCTCTTACCCGTTTTGTTTTCGTTTGCACATAAGCCCTTTTGCAGGTTCATGCTTCAATTGGCTTTTTCTACTAAGACCAATGCATTGCGGAAGCGGGCTTTATCCATCAAATTTTTGCATGTGTTGCACATCCAGAAAAGATTCGACTTACTAACAACAGCAGCGTAAATTTCGTCATTCAGCCCGCAGCACTTAGCGCAAAATAAGGCCGAACAAAAACCTCCACATTTCATGGAATTTTTGCCCGCTTCAATATTATACGCGCAACTCTCGCAAACACTAGGCATGATTAGTTTAAAAAAAATGCGACGTGGGAAGCAAAGGGTTACTGTAAGTCAACTTACGGTGCTCTGATACAGATGGCGTTACTGATGCAAAATGAAAGATTGCGAGTGGGCTCTGTCTGCTACTCTAACACTGATGCTTGCAGATTACTACTGAAGGAAAGCTTAAATGATACCTTTTTGTTCCTTGCAGCAAATGATCAGCTGTTTGGATGTAGAGCTGCGGACGTTGAGTATGTGCTAGTGATCGGATGTCGTACGTAGCGGCGAACGATATGCGTATGAAAGAACGGCGGTGTGATGACGAACGGAGAAATAAAAGATGCGATGAATACAATACATCCCAAGCAACAATGTAAGTTTTGTTGTACTCTTATGGCGGTCTTCATGACCAACTTTGGTCTTAAATTCCATCATAAGAGTGTAATAAAACCCAAATTGATACTTGGGGTGGACGATAACTACAGATGCGCCGGTAGCCGATCAGGTTTGTTCGGTGTAAATAAAAACAGCAGCAGTGGATCCTTCTTTATTGAGACCAATTACC
This sequence comes from Sabethes cyaneus, assembly GCF_943734655.1. Classification (NCBI taxonomy): domain Eukaryota; kingdom Metazoa; phylum Arthropoda; class Insecta; order Diptera; family Culicidae; genus Sabethes; species Sabethes cyaneus. The sequence goes on along the minus strand of NC_071353.1, from coordinate 58,421,775 downwards.
GAAAGCCGGTACAAACAATAAGCAGCACTTCGAATTAAATTGTTTTGACGATTGGCGGCGACTGATACAGGATGACAAATTCCAATTGAATACTGATTTAGCTGGGATGCAAACTAAGCGGGAGCCGGAATGATCGGCGAGGTGGGATGGTGGCGGAGGAGCTATACGCTTTTTATCTACCACAACTCTAGCCGATTGTAATTTTTCTTCCGTATTTGCTCGACCTACCTGGGATCCAGAAATTGTTATTCAGCTTTAATCGGTGCAGATGCTTCTAGTATTGGATTTCAGATCGAATGAGCGGTTTTATGTGGTGTTGCTATGCCAAAAAATCACTTAAAAACGGAGCGACGATGCGACAGTAAACAAGCACGAGCTCAGGGTTGCCAGAATCTGTGATGATCTTGATGATTTCCTCACACACGCGTTCTCCAATACATATGCTTGAACATTCTCTTTTGGACTCTTTCTTATTTTCTACGTACTTCTATGTACAAAGTCAGTCGTCGCATGTTCGAATCTCGGCTGGGAGAGGCTACTAGAGTCAATAGGGTCGTAGCACTAGCTCCACTAGCAAACTCGGAAGGGCTACACACCGAAACCTGACATATGTAGGGACGAGGGAGGGAATCTAATTACAAAAGAGCGCGAGGTGGTCAACAGGTGGAAGCAGTTCTTCGATGAACACCTCAATGGCGAAGTCTCAGAAGGAGGCGGAACGGAAATTAACCTAGGAGCGCCCATGGAAGATAGTAATGTCCTAACACTTGATCTCCAAGAAGTCAAACGAGAAAGCAGGCTGCTGAAGACCAATAAAGCCGCTGGGAAGGACCGCCTATCGGCAGAGCTTTATAAACATGGCGGAGAAACGCTCTACACTGGGTTATTTCGAGGATTTGGGAGGAGGAAAAGCTACCGGAGGAATAGATGAAAGGAGTGGTTTGTCCCATCTACAAAAAGGGTGATCGGTTAGACTGCTGCAACTATCGTGGTATTACGCTGGTAAACGCCGCCTACAAGGTACTCTCCCAGATCCTATTACGCCGGCTGTCACCGATAGCACAAGGTTTCGTAGGGAATTATCAGGCGGGTTCCTTGGGGGCTCGCGCAACTACGGACCAAATTTTTACTATCCGACAGATCTTGCAGAAATGTCGGGAGTACAACGTGCCCACGCATCACATCTTTATTGATTTCAAAGCAGTATACGATACAGTCGATCGAAACAAGCTATGGCAGATAATGCACGAATACGGTTTTCCGGACAAACTAACGCGACTGATCAGAGCTACATTGGATCGAGTGATGTGTTTCGTACGCATCTCTGGGACACTCTCGAGTCCCTGCATGCTGTTCACCATCGCTCTTAAGGGGGTGATCCGACGAGCGGGCATCGAAATGAGGGGCACGATTTTTACCAAGAGTAGCCAACTTCTAGGCTTTGCAGATGACTTCGATATCATTGCCAGGAACTTTGCGGCGGCGGAGGCAATCTACGCTAGACTGAAAGCGGAGTCTAGGAGAATTGGGCTAAAAATAAATGCGTCGAAGACCAAATACATGAAAGGAAGAGGCTCAAAGGAAACAAATGCGCGCCTCCCACGGACGGTAACCGTTGTCGGCGACGAACAGGAAGTGGTAGAGGAGTTCGTGTATTTGGGATTGCTGGTGACCGCGGACAACAACACTAGTAAGGAGATCCAGCGGCGTATCCAAGCGGGAAATCGGGCCTACTTTGCCCTTCGTAAAACGCTACGATCAGGAAGCATACGCCGCCGTACGAAGCTAACAATGTACAAAACCATTATTAGACCGGTAGTTCTTTATGGACTTGAAGCCGTGACGCTGCTTACGGAGGACATACGCGCCCTTGCCGTGTTTGAGCGGAAAGTGCTGTGGACGATATTTGGTGGAGTACAAACTGAAAGCGGAGAATGGCGGAGCCGTATGAATCACGAGCTACAGGCACTGCTTGGGGAGACTCATATCGTACATCTAGCGAAAGTTAGCAGGCTACGGTGGGCCGGACACGTCGTAAGGATGCCGGACGACAGTGCGACGAAAATAGTCCTCTTCAACAACCTCACCGGCACCAGGAACAGGGGGGCCCAACGTGCACGATGGCTCGACCAGGTCGAAAGCGATTTGCGACTACTGAGACGACTAGGAAATTGGCGACGAGTGGCCCAAGACCGAGTTGAATGGAGACGAGTGCTTGAAACAGCACGAGCCACCCCGGCTCTATGCTGCTGAAGAAGAAGAAGAAGACTAGCTCCACGGTTGTCTTGTACTCTAACAGCTGACTGCGAAATCTGTCGAATAAAGATAGAAGGTCAAATTTCAAAATCGGAATGTAGCACTCAGGTTTTGCTTTTACTGGCACGAGAACGATGATCGGGTGTTTCTAGCATGAAGATCAGACGCCGTATTGAACCGCTCTTAACACGAATAATGGACGCCTGAAGTTCGAAAGAGTCCCCTTGCCTGTCAGCCAAAATTCCTAACGACCAAATTTCCGCTGCGGTTGGTTAGACAATCTTCTTTTGCTTATGCCTGCCTATAGTAACGCGAGACACCGCTCGATGGTACGCATTATCCAACCGTTTAACAACCTTCCATAATTATTCTCGGTTTATCTTTGACTCGGAAACTCTACTGAGACACCTAAAAATAATTTAGGATTATTCTATGTATCGTGTGTGTAACAGCCTTCATTCATGCAGAACAGGGCATTTCCAATTGCTATAGTATTTTCTCACCTATAATAAAGCATATGCGTACTAATTTTAGTTTCAATCCTTTGACGTGATTGAGTTATACTGAAGCAAACAACTATGTAAATGTTTTATTCATTAATACCGGACGGGTTTAGACCCGATAATTACCTAGTATGAATTACAAATGTACGAGGTTTCGTATGTATTTATTCACGATAAATATATAATTTGACACAGGTCGAAAACAACTAAGGCAATAAATTACAACCTACATGATTTCTTGCTCGGTTATACTCTTGAGAGATCGACTATCGTTTTCGCGAATTAAATGTTCTCTAACCAAACTGTTGAGGTTCCAAACCAAAATTGAAACAATAGAAACGGATTATTTGAAAAGCTTACATATGGCACAAACGGATGGTGTATGGTGCATGATGTTTTCGTACTGAATATTATTTTTCTCAAATCATTCCATTCTACTCACTGTATCAAAGAGTGGAAAATTATTATCCATTATCTCACTCCGTTTCCGGTTGTCTTCTGCTTTCCATTACAGCCTGTACGGCACGCTACATATTTTACCAGACTTGGACAGCACAGTGATTTAAATGTGCAAAAAAAAAATTAAAAACCTGAAGGCATCAGCACTAGGAAAATAATGGACGCGAAAATTACGACAAAAAGTGCTAATCTTTTACAGCACGCTTTGGGAATAACCGCTTCGGCAAACTGACGGGCCGGGCAGTACTTTACCTTCCTAGAGATAGTTTGCATCGGCGGCAGAGACCATTAGAGGATCTGCACGCGTTGTGCGCTCGCGACAGGACAGTCGCCGGTGTGGAAGAAAAAAAATATCAGCTACTCCGTTCTAAGAGGGCTCTCCAGCAAATATGTGAGTACTTGCCTAGTGTACAATGAAAATAAGGGAAAATCTCGTTTTCCACTTGTTTTTACTTCTCCTTGTGGTGCTGCATAGCTTTGGAAAATTCAATTTACGACCAAATGAGAGAAGTGCACTTCATTCCAGCGGATAATTGTTTTTTAATTGCATGCAAGTTTCGGTTCAGCTGCTCCACGTGTAATTCAGCATTTCTTGAAGTTTTGTTCATTTTTTTCTCTCTTCAACACCGAAACGAACTGACGTTCCTAATTGAAATATTTTGCTCGTATTTTTTTTTTCTTGCAGAGAACCTACAGCGGCCGAGCGCATGTACCTGTGCGAAATTGTGCAATCTTTCCGATCCGGTGATTGAGTGTTCAAGTGAAGAAATATTGCAGGAAGAAAGTGGTGCAAAATGTGTACTGTGCTACATGAATCAATCTCCATCGGCGAGGAAACCGCCCTAGCCGGTAATGGCCGTAACGAAAGCAGTTCCGATAGCAGCAGCGGCAACAGCAATCAAGCTGGCATGGTTAATTGCACTTCCCACCAACGTCATGTGCGTGGTGTGGGGTTCGTATTTCTTGTCCTGCTAGGTTGCTGCTTGCTTGTTCCGGTGACGAAGGCAGCCATTTCCAATCGAGGTGAGCATGAAGCGATCTTAACGATGGTGTCAGAATCAATTTATACCGGAATTCTATCCACTGTTATGTTAGTCTGCGATATAACTTGACCTGTTGAGAGTATATCACAAGTAATCATTTGTTTGACACTGTTACACTGTACAGAAACTCTGAACATGAGGCTCGGCTTTCACCTGAACATACCTCTAAGTCGATTCCGTGTAAAGATGTTAAGATGAAGATAAAAAATAATTATATTGGAAGAAGAGGAGAGCGATGAATTAATATATTTTGACAGTATTTTTAAGAAGAACAAGTTGGAAAGGAAAGAGAGCTGAAAAAATAAAATAAACGAGAATTGTTTAAGATATATTTACGTAATTCGACCGTTACATTTTAATGGATTTAATTCAAGTTCATAGTTCGAAAATAGCTACTTTAACATTTTGGAAAGGGAGGAAGTGTTTGATGCAAAGAATGATTAATTGGACGAACAGGAAAATTTCGATTTAGACCAAAAATGTATCGGGTTGTACAATGGCAGGTGTAGCTTGCACCCACGCTCTTTCGGTTGGCTCCCGAATGTTTTACTCACTAAACTACTGTCGCCGTCATATTAGGTAGGCTTATACCTAATTTTGTTTTATTCTCCCAATTCTATCCTCCCCCGTTTATGCATCACACGCCCCCATGCTACAATTTTATTTTTGTATGACCGCTCTTTGTTTCTACCGCCGAGAAGATAGACTGTTATTTAGTTACTCGGTCAATGCGATAGAAAAAAACTAGTGCGTTATCGAAAGTTTGAACGGCAAGTCTCGGGATTAAAACCACAGCCGTTACATTATTTTCTGTATTCTGCTCGGGGTTTTAGCAACCTCTGATCTTCGAACAGCTTGTTTCTATTTCATTTTATCTTTCTCATACTATAACGAAGGTTCCACCTAGTTGGCCTAGAGGTACGACGCAAGCCTAACAAGCCAGCCGTTGTATGTTCGGCTGGGTGGTGCTGCTAGAGTCAGTAGGGTCATTACACTAACCCCGTAATTGTCCTGTACTCTAATAACAGACTGCCTGCCTAGTCTGTCGATAAAGAAGAGAGTGTCTAAATACGGTTATACCCAAGGATTTTTAGTATTAGTTCCGCAATTGTCCTGCATTATAACATTGGCTGCAAAGTTTGTCGAATGAGAATAAACGGAAATGCTTAGAGTTTTAAAGGGAGTCATCGGGGTTATCAGAGTGTTTGATCCATAGTAGCAGGTTTGATCCATAGTAGCAGGTGGCCCCATAAATCCCGCCTGATACTGCCCTACGAAATCTCTTGCTATTAGAGTTAGGCGATGTGACAAAATATGGAAGGGCATTTCGTAGCCGGCGCTTTTGTCTACCCCTCCGGAAATTTCTGTCGCTGAAAGTGCCGTTACTAGTGGCTCTTTATCATTTTTGTAGAGTTCTGCCTGGAGTCGGTCATTTCCGGCGGCTTTATTATTCTTCAGTTGACCAATTTCTCGCCAAGTTTCGTTCTTCATCGCTATACATATCAAGCTGCACTGTGTGTCATTTACGAGATTGCTTCACCTTTCCCAAGAAGTTTCATTAGTCCGGAATAGTTGTGCTAACTCTTCACGATCTCTGTCCTCGTCGTCATCAGCAGCATAGAGCCGGGGTAGCTCGTGCTGTTTCAAGCAGTCGTCTCTATTCGACTCGATCCTGGGCCACTCGTCACCAACTTCACAGTCGTATCGGAAGTCGCAAATCATTCTCGACCTAGTCGAGTCATCTTGTACCTTGTGCACCCCTGTTCCTGATGCCGGTGGGGTTATTGAACAAAACCGTTTCCGTCGCACCGTCGTTTGACATCCTTACGACGTGTTCAGCCCACCGTAGCTTACCGACTTTCGCGATATGTACGGTAGAAAGCATTCCATGTAGGCATGTAGCTGGTGATTCCGCTATTCTCCCCTTTCAGTTTCAACTCCGCCAAGTATCGTTCGCAGGATCTTCCGCTCGAACACGGCAAGGGTGCGTATGTCCTTTGTGAGCAGCGTCACGGCTACAAGTCCATGAAAAACTACTGGTCTAATAAAGGTATTGTACATTGTCAGCTTCGTATGACGGTGTATCCTTGTGATCTACCTTGTGATCACAATACAATTTGGTCACTGGGCCAGCTTGAATTAGCCCCTGTGAAACATTATCATTTTTTTTGTTAATATTGTTAGTAAATGTCTGAAGCCAGAATAAATGTCAATTCTCCATGCTTGCATGTTTGAGGGACGTTTATTCTGTGTTCAGTAGCCTGAAGTTGGTGTCCGCGAATATTAGTGTTATTTATTTGAATTATTTAGTTTTGTTGAATTATTTGTATGCAACAAATTGCATGCAATAAGCAATAGTTTTGAGTTCAGTTTTGGTTCAAGTTAGGTTTAGTATTAGTTTTAAGATCAAGAAAATTAAACAAAAATATCAAAAAAATCTGCATGTAACATTTACCATAAAAGTACCCTTAAAGTAGTTTTGCTCGGGACACCAACTTAATATTGTTAGCCCGCCGTAAGAACTGTCATCGAGTTGCTGAGTCATCGACAGGAGCGATCACGAACACTAATGACCGCAAGAGGGTATAAAAAGCGGCACGATGGCGTAAACGAGGTCTTTTTGCTTGATAAAAATCGGTCCGTGGAAGTGAAGATCAGCGGCAGCGTCGTTCCGTCATTTTGAACCGCGTTTCAGTAATTGAACAGTTTAGTGGGATTTGTAGATCCGTAGCACGATCCGCCAGAAGAACTACACGAACGTTAATTCCTGGCTGGATCAGTCGATTGGGGTAAGTGTAGTGTTCACGTTAGAAAGCCCAGTCCCAAGAACAATAAAACTGCAGTTATCCCACGAGTGCGACATTAGGTTGGTGGCCGCCATTTTGGACGCTGAGTGAGACTAAACCGGGGACTGGGGCTTTAGGAATTGCCCCGACCGCGAAAAGCGTTATAAACCGCAATCGGCAGTGCAAAGTCGCTCGCGAAGAAGGTGTATAGTGCGCACGTTACCACTCCCGGCCCCGAAACGCTAGGCCACCCGTTACACGGCCGAGTTGCCGCCCTCGATACGGCTTGCAAGTGCTGTCAGAAAGTTTGTCCAAGAATAATCTCCCGGAGACCCCGTGAAACGACCCTGTAAAAGCTGGTGAGTATAGAGTGGCCCCACCAACACCCAGTCCGTACGTAACACCTTCTTGATTGTAGCGTTTTGAAAAGGGCCCGATTTCCTGCTTGAACGTGCCGCTGGATCTCCTTTCAAAAGTTGCTGTCTGCGGTCGCCAGCGATCCGGTTAACGGTTACTGTCCGTGGGACGCATGCGTTTGTTTCCTCTGAGCCTCTACCTTTTATGCTATTGGTCTTCGATGCATTTATTTTTATACAACTCCTCCTACATTCGGTTTGCAGTCTGGTGTAGACTGCCTTCACCGTCGCAAAGATCTTGGTGAAAATAGTGTCTCTCGTTTCGATGCCCGCTCGTCGGATCACCCCCTCAAGAGCAATGTTAAGCAGCATGCAGGACAAGTCAATCCTCGTTGCGCCTCTAAGGAACTCGAGAGTATTTCCACGATGCGCACGAAACATATGACTCGATTCAGTATAGCCCTGATCAGTCATGTCAGTTTAGCTGGAAAATCGTGTGGTCTCGGTCGACTGTATCGTATGCTGCTTTGAAATCAATTAAGATGTAATGCGTGGGCACGTTGTACTCCCGACTTTTCTGCAAGATCTGTCGGATGGTCCGAATTTGGTCCGTAGTTGCGCGAGCCCCCTTGAAACCTGCCAGATGATTCCCTACGAAACTCTGTGCTATCGGTGACAGCCGGCGTTACAGGACCTTGGAGAGTACGCTGTAAGTGGCGTTTACCTGCATTGGTTGTTGCAGCAATCGAGCCGATTACCCTTTTTGTAGATGGCACAAACAACTTTTTCCATCTACTCCTCCGGTAGCTTCAAATCAAAATCAAATCAAATCAAATCGGTAGAAATCAAAAGCTGTCATGAGCCGCTCTTAAACTGGAATACAACCACGCACTTGGTTGAGGAATCGTTATGCCTTCAAGACCAGCCCCTGACATGGGAACAGACGCACTCAAGGCTGACAAGGTTATTTCTCGTTACTACACTCAGGATTTGATTGAGTGCCTTCTTCTTTGTCGGTATACGACCTTAGTTTCCACTGGAACCCAATCTCCGCTACGGTTACTCATATTCCGGCTGGTGCCACCAGGAAGTAAGAATAGGAGTTTCTAAATAAGAGGCCAAGGATCACTGTACGGTCTATTTAGGTAATATCTTGTAGCTAGCTTCTCTAGCCAATTGAACCAGTTTACCCTACTGGACACAGGGCAAGACGTTTCACGTTCCGTGACGTTTGCGTTACACGGGAACACCATTTCGTATTCAACGCTTCGCACGTTTTCTTACCTGGGAAACAGACTCGGAGATAACTACATCATCCGAGGGGGTAGTGTCCCTTCCCCGTTTCGCTTCCTTTAGAGTTATGGTATCGCATATCAAAAATCTATAAAATTGCATTGATATTTTCCCACGATAGCTTAGTCTGTTGTTTATAAGAATATTTCGAATAACGCTTGTGTCGCTCAGAGATCGTTACAAAAATAGACCACGTTTCAATCCAAAATCGGTTAATACACTTTACGACTTTATTCTTTGAGCATTCATTAAAAAACTTGCTTTTGCAGCGAAAACCTAACTTCCTTCATGAGGAAAGCAAAATTGTCACCAAGACGCTCATTCTGAACTATAAAATGTCATTTCTTTCTCTCCGCTGGCATTCCGGTGGCGGTGGGACCGTAACTTGGTTGGAACGAAAAGAAACTTCTCTCTTAGAAATAATAATTCAAGCGCAACTTGTCCTGATAATCTGACGGTAGCTTCTTGACGGTTTCAATTTTACTGCCATTCGAAAGAAATGTGAAAAATGAAAATATGACACTTGAATGGATCGAACTTCGTGCTGGAAAACGGAGCCAATGTTTCGCTGATTAAGCAGTTGCTTGCCGGTAGTCTGCCTGTGTCGAGCGCAATGAGTACAATGATTATATTGGAAAAGTTCGTCCGTGTATTTGAAGATATGCGAAATTATTTCGGAAAATTGGCAATCGTCGGATTCATGTCCTTTCACGGCGTACAAACGTCGAATTCTCGGTCCAAGAGCTACACGCACTGGGTAGACCATAAACAAAGTTTGCCTATCCGGAACAGAGCCAAATTGAGCTCCAGCACCGGTCGTACCACGATGTGGGATGCTGTGATCGGATTAGTGTTTTCTTTCTTGTTCGTTTTCCTGCAGTCTTTCCGGCTTTTCCGGCGTTCCTACTGCTCATGGTATCTGTTTTTACGGAGCATTTACCGCGGAAACTGTAGTTCACTACTGAGCAGCCATTATTAATAATTTGTATATTAATCTTTGATTGGTGGAGCCAGCTGCCGACAGGATTTATATTGACGGTGGCTTGTCTTGCCGGGGGTTGCCTCACAAGAGCGCAATAAGGCGTAACTTTTCGACTCGATTTAATAGATTAACCGAATTAGGAAGCTTCGAGGGCGGTGAAATTTCTGTGCTGGAATAATAATGGAATGCCGTGATGGCGTTCGATCGCGTTTCAGCATTTGCGTGGTTTATATTTTCGTCAATATAGTCGTAAATTCACTTATTCAACATCTAATTCCTGCTGACTGCGAAGTTTTTATGGACGTCGTTTATCTATTTTTGGAGTGATTGTTATTTATGCATGGGAATAGTTTTTCGCTTCTTTTCGCATTTCATCGGAAATGAAATAGGTAGTTTAAGATTTTTTGGGTTTCTAATCAAAAACACTTTATTTGTACATCCTTGAAAAATTTAACACTACATTTAAATTTACAGGTAAAACAGAAGGTCACGTCTGCAAGGATTGTTTGAAATCGTTCAGCTTCAACTCAGTGTGAAATTATCATTTCTGATAAGAAAATGCTGCTACATTCCCGGTTCCGGTTTTTGTCTTCGTGGAGTCGCAATGTTAAATAACAGTCAACAGCCCACGTCGATAGATTTTCTACTTCAGTTCCTTCCGGCTGAGTATGCCTGAAAGAGAAAAATGTAGGAGGAAGTGAAAATAACGATTGTTTTCCTATGTTTCACGACTGAAAGACAACAATATATTATAATGGCAATGGCGTTATTTCAGAAGCAACTTAATTTGAAGGACTTGGGTTGCCTTGGTTTGACTTCGTCATGCCTTTGCTTGGACTACGAAATCTTACCGTACGGTAGCAGTTATCTCGGTGGCAAATGAGAGGGAAAACAATGTTTCAATTAGTAAATTGAGAGATTTGATGTAACAAAGGAAATATAAGGTGCGGGAGGGTATTTTCAGCATGTTAAGCGATTGCAACTATTTCTTCAGCCTAGGCTTAGTTCTAGTGGAAGAAGAGGTGGTTTCGATGTTATTCTATCAAAAACAGTAGATTACCTACTTTCATTCTTGAGTAAATAATTATAATATATTAAAGTTGTATATCGCCAAAGTATTTATTTTCCGAAAGAAAAGGAATATAGGCTGAATTTAGGCAGGTTGAACATAGATTCGTCATTGTAAGGTTTAACAATTACTGTGAAAATTGTATTAATAAAACTGCATCAGTTAAGAAATTGGGTTGCTGAAGACCAACAAAGCTGCTACTAAGGACGGCCTACCGGCAGAGTTTTATAGACACGACCGAGAAATGCTGGCAACGGCTCTATACTGGGTTATTTCCAAGATTTGGGGGAGGATAAGCTACTGGAGGAATGGAACGAAGGAGTGTGGTTTGTTCCATCTACGAAAAGGTGATCGGCTCGGCTGCTGCAACTATCGCGGCATAATGCTGGTAAACGCCGCCTACAAGATACTCTCCTAGATCCTGTTACGCCGGAAGTCACCGATAGTACATGGTTTCGTAAGAAATTACCACGCGGACTGCATTGGGGCTTGCGCAACTACGGAACAAATTTTTAACATCCGACATCTGATTTTATTTCAAAGCAGCATACGATACAGTCGATCGAGACTAGCTGTGGCACTTAATGCACGAGCACGATTGTGCGGTGTTTCGTGCGCTCGAGTCCCTTCGAGACGCGCCGAAGGTTGAGACAAGGTGACGGCTTATCTTACAAGCTGTTTAACATCGCTCTTGAGAGGGTGATTCGAAGAGCCGTGTCGAGAATTCCTCTTCACAGCACTCGGTCCTGGGCTACTCGTCGCCAATTCGTCGAGCGGATTGTGACGTCAACGATACTGTGACAACTTCTATGATATACTCTTCGAGATCATCCACGAACATACCCCCATTCTGCGACGCAGGGCAAGAGTTATTTACCATCAACCTTGGTGGACCTGTGAACTCTGGAATCTTCGGAACAGATTACGTAAAACGTAAACGAGGAAACGCTGTTTTAAACAACGATCAAAGGAAAGCAAACGCTTACTTCCGGAAGTAAGAGGAGTGGAGAAGCCTTTCAACAGTCGATTGAATACAACCTTTCACGAATACATATTACGAAATGAGTCGAATGCTAAGCAGGATCCATCGTCGTTTTGAGCTTTTGTAAAAAAGCTGCGGCATAATTGCGGTGCACTATGGGGCAGAACCCGAAAAAGCTCGGACAAAACCTCAAAATTTTTATTTGAGATATTCTATCAAACTTAATATTCTACGTATAGTAGACACATAATCTATAAGAAATATACATAAATTGTTTTAATAAGTGGTTTTTCAATAGGCATTAAAGAAGGTGAAACACAGTGTAAAAAAATTTTGGAAAATGAAAAAATAAATATCATTTAATCTTTTAGTATCTTCTAGTATCTTTTAGTATTTAGTACCATGCTGCTTAAAATTCTATACTTTTAAAGGACAATTCACATTAAATGGATTATAAACTAATAGTTTAGGTGATATTAAGACAGATTTTTTACTAGTAGGCTTTGTTCTGACGAAGTGTTTTAGAACAAAATATTTGTTATTTTTGTCAATTTTCAATAGCGTGTAGAAAAAGTTTTCCACAGATTTCCGCTCTGACACTACCATAAAATCAACATTCAGGGTGTTAACTAGTAACAAGCAAAAAATTAACTGCTACTAGTTGCGATGTTCGGAGATATTCAAGTTTTCCGAATGCATGTTTTCCGGCATTTTAAGCTACAAATTAGTAAATGCGCGCGCCAGTGCGAAGTTCATTCCTGCTGTACGTTAAATAGTCATGCTTGTGTATGTATGAGTCATACATCATAGTATGACATAGCATTATTATCGTTATGAGATACATCGGAGTCGATAAGGGGAATTCAGGACATTGTAAAGGCGACTACTTAACAGCTTTTTCCCAATTAGCTCTGTTTCAAGTCAAGTTGGCAGTAGAATATGTTCGATTGGACTTTCAGCTCGATTCAACTAGCCTCTATTTTGTTTATTTAGAGTCGAACATGTTGATACGTGTTTGCAGGATAAACAGATTGCTATACTCTGTCAGTTACTCGTTATTTTTTGTGCCTTCTGCCAGGATTTGGCTGAGGCCGATGACAGCCTATCTCGCCACTCATATCCTTTTGCTGCGTATGGCCAAACTAATGAATTAAAAAAATTACATGAATGCACTAAAGCAGATAGTAGGGTAAGTTAACCTATATAGTAAACCCTCTACCTGTAATGGACACTCGGATAAAATTTCGGTATTTATTAGCTTATACTTCTTATTTCTGAGGATATATAACTTGAAACAGACCGTACTAAACATAACACACATTTGAGTTTAAAATTGAGTTTAAAATTTTAGCTGCATTTCATTATTAATGCTTTAAAATTGATGTTTTCAACAAGTGGGTCCATTATATACAATGCAAAAAATGTCGCCATTACCGGACTCTCTCCATGCAAAATACACTAAAATTCCTATAATGGACCCGGTCGTTATTCTATTGTAAACCGCAAGGGTCCATGAAAGGAAAATGGACATTCCAATCTGTTTTAAAAAATCTGTAAAATATAGATTTGCATCAGAAATTGATATATTTAGGCTTATTCGAAAGTTACTAATATTGTAAGTGCCATTGGTTGGGTGTTTAGCGTAACGAGTTCAAAATAATGTATAGAAAGGTCCACAAATGGTTGTGATAATTTGTATAGGAGGTCGTCAGACTACCAATTTCGACTACTTAAAAAATGTGTTTGAGTATTTAAAATATTTATAACTTGATTCCCGTAAGTCCTACAGTTTTGGTATGTTCAGTAACTTTACGTAACTTTACAGGACAAACAACTTTTCTGAAGACAAAATATTTCTAAAGTCATTATTTAAAAAGTTAGATCTCAACGCCATCTACAGGAATAAAAATACAACTACCTAAAATTTACAGAAAGATGCGCAATTTTATTACAAACAATGTTGTTGAAGACAATAAAGCTTTACGAAGCATATGAAAGAAGTTATGAGGTTTTGTCCGAGCGCCGGATCAATCTGTCCCACTGTGAGGTGTGCCTACCTCACGACGTATTCTACAAAGAAGCTCACACTAAGGCTGCTGAAGGTACTGCAGACCTTTTCGCAAACTTTTTCGCTAACGTATACTCGAACATTCCTCCAATTCATTCGTTGGACGAACATAGTGAGTGGTTAAATAGCATACCCAGTAAACCACAAATCGTATATCAGTATATGAAAATAATCTTAAATATCTCTAAACAAAATCGAAATCGTACACAAAGCTTATTAAATAGCACCCTAGTTTATATTCAATCGTACAAAATGATGACGACTGATTTACATACGATTTTCATCACAGAATTGTATAGCATTATGGAACTAATCATGATGAGTCGGATCTAATCGTATACAAATACTTATGAATGTGAATTGTTTACGAATAATCTACAGTGCGTATATCGCCTCCATAATAGTACGCATATGCTGGTTTCGTGCATCTAGTGCGATTTTTCAAGATATATATGGGTACATATATCTCATTTTCCACTTCGATATACGTACGAAAATGTTTACTGGGTAGTGCCGCTATTGAACGTTTCGGTTGAAGAATTAATGGAAGTTCTTTTGGGCGTTGATTTCTCTAAAGGGCCTGGTCCAGAAAGATTGCCACCTTCGTTCATTAAGCAATTCGCCATTTCTCTCGCCTCACCTGTTTCAATTTCTTTCAACCGGTCGCTAATTAGTGGAGTATTTCCAACAGCGTGGAAAGTAGCCTCTATCACTCCAATACACAAAGCTGGTAACATCCATAATATCGAAGACTACCGTGGGATTTCCATATTGAACTGTCTTCCCAAAGTGCTTGAAAAAGTGGTATATGATGTGGTATATCGGCCGGCTCGGCCAATCATTTCTGAGCATCAACATATGGCCCAGCTAGCATTTTCATATGTATAAAAAGGTAAAAATCAGCATTACGTACAGATATACATGCTAAATAAATCGTATTTCATGCGCAAAATTGGCATATCCGTACTATGTTGGAGGCGATATACGTGATTACGAATAATTTTGAGCGTTACGATTATATAAGTATTTATATACGATAATATCCGATTAAGCGCGAGTCGCTCCGTACTACTCTACGATTTTGTGCTGAAAATCGTGTGTATGTCAGTCATTATCATTATATACGACAGAAAATCAACTTGATCCCACTTTATCCCGCTTTAGTTACGATTTCGAGTTTGTTAGAAGATATTTACGATAGTTTTCGTACATTGATATACGAGTTGGTGCTAGCTGGGGGGGTTTGTAAAGAAAACACCGCGACAAACTTGATAGTATTCGTAAACTCATTAATTTCCAGCATCGAAAAGAGACAACAAGTCGATGCGATTTATATTGACTTCAGCACGGCCTTCGACATAGTTCCACATGCGGTCGCGGTTGACAAAATGAGATGCGCATCTGGGTTACTCAGTGGATGCTGTCCTACTTAACCGATCGCTTAGCCTTTGTCAGTATTAATGGCGTTAGCTCGTCTAGTTTTATGATACCATCGGGTGTTCCTCAGAGCAGCCATCTCGGGCCCTCAATTTTTGTTCGATTCGTTACGTTCTGTGCAATAAATTGGGTTCTTATAAGCTTATGCTCGCAGACGATTTAAAGGTATTTCGTGAAATCAAAATCTCGCATGACTGCTGCGCCCTCTAAGAAGATATCTGTTCTCTTTTACGCTTGTGTTTGTTGAATGGCATGCAAATCAATTCCTCAAAATGATGGTTCGTATCATTTAACCGTTTACGATTTAATCACGAGTATAACATAGGACACAGCAGCTTGCTTCGGATCCATACGGTTAAGGACCTGTGGATTGTCATTGAAACGATAGTTAGATCCACCGGAATATGTATCCATAATTATTGCTAAAGCATACGCAACTGGGGCTGGTGTTGCAGGCTTTGCATACCGCTACCATGAAAAAATTAAAACAATGAATGAAGAACAAAGGAATTCGGACTGGATCAATCGGAATAGACCCAACCGACGAAAAAGTATTATGGATTGGGAACTCGGGATGTGTAACTGTCGATCTCTCAACTTCCAAGGAAGCACTCGAGTGTTCTCTGACGTATTGCAGATTCGCAAGTTTGACGTCGTTGCGATGTAGGATGTATGCTGGAATAGCTCAACGGCTCATACGTTCAGAGATGGTTATACCATCTACCAGAGCTGCGGCAACACACACGAGCTGGGTGCAGCTTTCATAGTGATGGGCTAGATGCGGAAACGGGTGGTTGGGTGGTGGTCAATCAATCCTCGAATATTAAGGTTAAAAATCATGGGCCGGTTCTTCAACATAAGAACCATGAACGTGCACAGCCCTTACCTCGTAAGTACCGATGACCGATGACCTTACCTCGTAAGTACCGAGAGTGAATACGATCGGCGCCCAAAACATGATATCAAGACATACATAGTACCTTCTTTCAGTACATCTGGAGGTCAAAAAACCAAATAGAATCACAGATCGACCGCATTTTGCTCGACTGTCGGCACTTCTCAGACATTATCTACGTCAGAGCCTATCGAATTGCTTACGGCAACTCAAACCACTGCCTAGTGATGGTAAAGTTGCGCCCAAACCTCTCCGTTGTGAACAACATTCGGTATCGATGCTACCCTCGGTTAGATCTCGCGCGGCTGTAGCAGTCAGACGTCGTCTCAAACTACGCTAATCAACTCGAAATTGCGCTGCCGGAAGAGGACGAGTTGGACGAATCCCCTCTCAAAGACTGTTGGAACACCTTCAAAACAGCCATTTGCAGTATAGTGGAGAGCTCCATCGGGTATACGGCACGGAATCATCGGCACGATTAGTTTGATAACAAATGTAGGAGGGTGATGCATGA